>NC_060126.1:238743985-239368985 GCF_021461395.2 Schistocerca americana
ACAGCTATTGGCATTCACCTGTTTGGGTTAATTTGGCTCAGCTCGTATAGTCCCACTCCCTTTTGTCATTGGGAAAGTTTTTTATTTCTAGATGTGGTGGGGATCTCCCTGACAAAGACATCATGTACACTATGCACACATTCGAAAGTCAATGTATGCTTCATTCAGAAATCAACTTAAAATGTGTTCGTAAACCAACAGGGATGCATTTCAAAATCATATGAACAATCAATAGACCAACATGCGCTGCATGCTAGGTGCTTTGTGAAACAAGTTTTTTTTTCTTCAAGAATATGAATTTGGTGCCCCCTGAAATTGCCACCTGGGGCAGATACCCCAGCTTGTCCCCCTCGCCTCTAGATATGGACCTGGATATGACTACCAACTACCTGTCCACCAAGATGAAAGGGCATGGACAAACTGATCAAAAGCAAAGTAGACCGCCTGCAGCTGAACATAACATGCTCGAGTTCAGTAGCTGCTTGACAACCTGAGCTACCTGGATTCTTCCCTTCTTCTTACTACACATCCTCCACTCCCAAAATACTTTATTTTCCTATGCTAAAAAATGGTTCGGATTACTGTTATTCTGATTGATTACAACATTCAATGAGCATTTAAAGCCAACATTCTCACAAAATATTTGTTATTTTTATGTAATTAAAGCTTACAAACCATTAAATATGAAGATCTGGTCATATGATCGAAAACACACTGTTATTGGCTGCTGCTCTGGTGATGTCACAGACTAGGAGTAAGACAAACCTGTACTTGTGTTAAAAATAATGTTATCCAAAGTTACGAGGTTTTTATGTACTTTTACAGCAAACAGTTTAGCTATTTAGCAATGGAAAATTCAATTACAACTTGTAAGTAACAACAGAAAGGATTGTGAACGTTAATAGTGGAAGCCTTGCAAAAATTGATGCGTTTATGCTTCGCCCAATTAGAGCAGTGATATGTGCTACTTTTCCCAGTTGCCTGCACCATTGTTAAACTTGCTCAAAACTAAGGAATTGTAGAGCTTTTGCAAAAGGGTTCATGTATTATAACTAGACTGTCGATTATCAGTCGTGAACTACGATCCAAAGCACAAATTCTTGGTAAAACTTAGTGCTGATTTCCTATGAAGAAGATACTCTTGTCAGGTGTTCCGTAATGCAACAGGTAGTACATTCGACTGCAGTGTAAGAGGTCACATTTTCAAATCCTGGAAGGGTCATATATTTTTTTAAAGTTTCACACAAAATATGAAAATAGCATTAGCAAGAACTGATTGTAGCACTTGTTTCAGTTGTGGGGATGTTTTATATACAGCCTGACATTGGTCTTAATCTGAGAAATGGACAACAGAGGATACACTCATTTATTTTGCGACCAAACAATTCACTTTTTTTAGAAGGCATTGCTAGTAGAGAAGATATAACCATATGCCCACAGTTCAACAAGGTACAGGACAATAAGGTTATACAGAGAGATATAGAGTATGTACCACATTCAGGTGACACAAATGTAAGGGCTGAAGTTTTTGTGAGTGTAAACTAATGTTAGCATCTGAAGCAGACTTACTTCATCTTAATGTAAGATGATGAAACTGCAACAGTTTAAACAATAAATATCCTAGTTAGACAGTATGAAGATAAAAACATAGTTTCTAATACTTTAAAAAGTGTGTGGTCACATTAACAAGAAAATATATTTTTGAACATGATGTATGCGAACAGCAATTGCAAATGTAAGGGCATGTAAACAGCAAGGAAAACACAATAATATCCTGTTTCTGGTTGGCGTGATGAAGTTTTTTAATTATGATTTTTTTGTACATATGAGAGGACTGTCAAGTCACTTTACAAATAAGTTAAAGTGTTCTTTTGAGTTAGGTTTGGGCCAGCAGTCTACGGACATCACCTTATAAAATTCGACACTTCAGCACTCTAAAAACTGAGTTACTGAATAATTGAGGTGTAGTCATGTAAAACAATAATTTTCACAAGAAGAGCATATCTTGAAGATAAGTTAATGTTAACTTCACAATGCAACACAGTTTTAATTCAGTTAGTGAACTTGTGGATCATTGTGATGGCAATTTGCTGATACAGTGCAACCACATTTATGCAACTTCTCATTCTCTGGAACACTCAAAAACTATTTTTCAGGAGTCTTTGTAGATGTATTTGTACAGCATGGCACTACACACCATTTGTAACCCATTTTCTGAAACATGAACTCCAAAACAAGACATCACTGTGAATCAGCATTATGACAGTAGCAAAAGCGAATTAGCTAGCAACGTCACAGGCATCACGAAAATCAAATGGAACATTTTAGCCAGCGTTCAAATTGTTTGAATTTCAGTTCCATTTTTATAAAAGAATACTGAAATTTAAGAAAAAAAAGTATGTTCGGAGCATAAAATATCATTTAAAAGAATTTCCAGAAAACAGTCAAATACCCTATTATCTTGGTCTCAACTTACGGTAACGTGCTGCCCCCACACCCTCCACCCAACAGTTATCACCTCTTCTGTCCTGTCACCTCCATATTCACATCGCCTCATGCTCACTGTGTGTGTCCTCTACCACGTACCAACCCGTCTTTCCCCCCTTCCCTGCTCCCCCCCCCCCCCCCCCCCCCAAAAAAAAACATCCTTCCCCCACAGCACAGCTCCCAACACTCAACACTGTGCCTGACAGTCTTTGTGCCAGAGAGCGTTCTCCCCCCCCCCCCCCAGACTGCTTCAATGCAACATGACAGTTGAATTCTGGTCCGAGCTGCCCAAGAAAGCAGTCGTGTGTGTGAGGTGTGCCTGCTTGTGCGAATGATGGCTGCATTCCTTTCTGTTCTGAAGAACGCTTTGGCCAAAACCTATATCTAAAGATTTGTGCCTGTTTGCAACTCAACATGTCATCTTTATGGTGGGTAGCAATCTAGCCTTCTTCCAAAATAGGCCTTAAAGCTGATTACAGTGTAACTAATAAAACATGTAATCAGCACACTACAAAGAAAATTGTACACATTAATAACTCAGCCATATAAACAAATTGTATTTTAAACAGTTTGTGTATTCGTATTTAGGACAGCCGAAGACAGCAGCCGGTAGGACAGTACAGGAAATAAACATAGCCAGTTTTAGCCAATGGGAGTGAAGCATATACATTTAACACAAAAAACACTCAAACACTGAGAGTTGATCAGATTGGGGTGAAAACATAATTATCACTATTATGAGAGCAGAAGGAGACAAAAAAAGCTAGAGGAGGGAAGAACAAACAGCCGAGCTAATGGATAATAGATGGTCCAACGAAATTCTCGTGGTTGGAGTCCAACAGATATGAAAAAACCCAGGTAATGAGGTGCACCGACATCTGTATTTGCGAATTGCTGTGACGTATGATGTAAAGAGCACAGTCTACTGATCACATATTAAGTGTTCTTCCCATTCCATCCACACACTGAAGGGCATGGAATGACCGCTTGTATCTCTGTGCAAGCTATTATTTGCCTGATTTTATCTTTATGATTTCTCTAAGTTAGCTATGTAGTGGGCTGCGAAATACTGGTACTTTCTATTGCGCAAGATAGTTCTTGATATTTTCAAAGTAATTCATATGGGATGTATGACACTTAGTTTTCTAGCGTATGCAAATTAAGATTTTTCAACACTTACATCAACAGTCTTGCCAGTCAAATATAAGAACATTCATACTGCCCACCTGGAAGGTGGATACATGACATTAGATAAAATGTTTGTGCTTTTAGCAGAAACATCTTATGTGCACAATTTGCAATTTAAAAAAAGGTACACTACAAGTAAGACAATGCACTACAATCTTCCTCTTTGAATGTTCTCCACTCAAAATATTCAATATTTGCTAGCATCCTTTAGACAAGTAGCTTGAAGCATCTGGGTATAACCATGATTCTACACCTTTCCCTGCAAAAATTTGCCATCCTCTTAGCACAGTCAGTTTCTGTAAACATTGCAGTCATTTGGATGATAAGAGAGTGATATAACCTTAAAACTGACTGCAGTTAAAATATTTATCATGATAAAAGGAGCAACTTTCAAGTTCTGCTCTTTAACATAGATTTTAAGTCTCTAGGACACATAATGTTCCATTACCAATGTGTAGCAACTACCTTTTAATAGTGTCCCAGAATACCTATAGCACACTGATGTGAGGTGCATACATACACACAACAGAAAAAGTAGTGTCAATGTGCCGCATACCAGTCCAATATAGGTGAATGGGTGCCTTCCCCTTATTTTACATGTTGTTCTAACCAGGAATATCCACTAAAGTTTAATCACTTTAATATTGTCTTACATGGTGGTGTGAACTAGAGATACAGATAAGCTAATGAATAATTCTATGCTACTGCTGAAAATAGCCTTCCATCCACTATGACAGATGAAGCAGCTACAGCAGAAAATATCCTTAGAGTTGGAGTGATACATCTATAACACTCGAAAGATTCTACAGAGAGAATTTTAGAACATGTTTTTTGCTCGCGTATCATGTCGTTTTTGGAAACCCAGAATCTACTCTGTAGGAATCAACATGGATTCCGGAAACAGCCATCGTGTGAGACCCAACTCGCTTTATTTGTTCACGAGACCCAGAAAATATTAGATACAGACTCCCAGGTAGATGCTATTTTCCTTGACTTCCGGAAGGCGTTCGATACAGTTCCACACTGTCGCCTGATAAACAAAGTAAGAGCCTACAGAATATCAGACCAGCTGTGTGGCTGGATTGAAGAGTTTTTAGCAAACAGAACACACCATGTTGTTATCAATGGAGAGACGTCTATAGACGTTAAAGTAACCTCTGGTGTGCAACAGGGGAGTGTTATGGGACCATTGCTTTCCACAATACATATAAATGACCTAGTAGATAGTGTCGGAACTTCCATGAGGCTTTTCACGGATGATGCTGTAGTATACAGAGAAGTTGCAGCATTAGAAAATTGTAGCGAAATGCAGGAAGATCTGCAGCGGATAGGCACTTGGTGCAAGGAGTGGCAACTGACCCTTAACATAGACAAATGTAATCTATTGCGAATACATAGAAAGAAGGATCCTTTATTGTATGATTATATGATAGCAGAACAAACACTGGTAGCAGTTACTTCTGTAAAATATCTGGGAGTATGCGTGCGGAACGATTTGAAGTGGAATGATCACATAAAATTAATTGTTGGTAAGGCGGGTACCAGGCTGAGATTCATTGGGAGAGTCCTTAGAAAATGTAGTCCATCAACAAAGGAGGTGGCTTACAAAACACTCGTTCGACCTATACTTGAGTATTGCTCATCAGTGTGGGACCCATATCAGATCGGGTTGACGGAGGAAATAGAGTAGATCCAAAGAAGAGCGGCGCGTTTCGTCACAGGGTTATTTGATAAGCGCGATAGCGTTACGGAGATGTTTAGCAAACTCAAGTGCCAGACTCTGCAAGAGAGGCGCTCTGCATCACGGTGTAGCTTGCTCGCCAGGTTTCGAGAGGGTGCGTTTCTGGATGAGGTATCGAATATATTGCTTCCCCCTACTTATACCTCTCGAGGAGATCACGAATGTAAAATTAGAGAGATTCGAGCGCGCACGGAGGCTTTCAGTCAGTCGTTCTTCCCGCGAACCATACGCGACTGGAACAGAAAAGGGAGGTAATGACAGTGGCACGTAAAGTGCCCTCTGCCACACACCGTTGGGTGGCTTGCGGAGTATAAATGTAGATGTAGATATAGAACATGGGCAGCCTTGTCAAAAAATTAGGAATGTTTTCTCAAACCTGTGATTCAAGTTAGTCAACAAGCAATTTTGTACTGCAGACCTGTTCACCATTCTTTGTGGTGTGGCTTGGCAACAAAGAAAGACCTATGGTAGAACTTATTCAAACATCTCAAGCTCTGTCTATAGTTCATGTTTAGTTTAGTCTCAGTTCTCACAGAAACAAGTTTCTGCACAAAATCTCATATTGTGGAACTATTCTACCACCTCTATTAACATGCATTCTCAAAACTTTCTCTCATGATGATAACATAGGCTCCCTCATTCCTTAGTTTCAGTAACACACAGGCAAGTCTGCCAGCTATGGGGAAAAAGTCAGTTTACAGCAACTTTATAAAAGGTTGTTAACACTCATGAACACATTCTTTAAGTCCTTATGTAACTACACTTAACAACAGGCCTTTTTTTTATACTGTTCACCAGTTTTTAAGTAGAAATTCATCGAAGGGATAGGAGTTGTCCATGAGCAACAATTTTAAATTACATTTAAAACTTGCTTTGTTACTTGCCAGACATTTTATGTTATTGGGTAAATGATCAAAAATTTTTCTTGCTTCATATTTAACTCCACTGACAGTTTTAACAATGGGTGATAAAGCAATGTTGCAGTACATGCTCAGCTTTCTATTTTGAAAAGTGGTGAACCACTGGCAGAAGAGCAATCAGCAGCTGTCCTATGAAACAGTCTAAGTATAAGCATTTGTCTAAAACATAGTGGAATACAAATTTCAGGATTTGGTTGCAAGTAGAAAAAGCTTTATCCTGATCAGTTTTAAAACATATTTATTTAACTTCAGCTTGAGGCAATATCACTGTGTTTAAGCCTGAATAGCATAAATCTTCATCCCCTGCCTCGATTCAGCTGAAGGGAACAGCTGTTTGCTCGTTATTCTTCAAAGAAATAGCGCACATTGCAACACCTAGTAAAACTGAGTTACCCTTCTCAGCTACAAACTACAAAATATCCAGATGTTTCAGATGCACAAATGTTAAAGCTTTATTTGGTCACTTCTACACACCAAGTACTTTACAAAAAATAATTGTATTATTTATATATGACATTAATTGACAATTGTTGGTTTGTAACCATACAGATCTAGAAAATAAAAGATAACTGTGCTATGTTAACAAACAACAGCTAGCATATTCATTAATACTGAATAGTTCATCAACAGCAAACATCACTTGTTTTCAGACCCGTTACTTCAATGCTTTGCTACAGCTCTCAAATGCTGATGACAAAATGAAGATGTTGCCAATAAGTTAAGCAACAGATCTTGCAGCTGAAAATACACATCATTGAAATATAAATGCTATACCACAGGTTACACTACAATAAAAATCGCACTTCTGTGGCACATCAATTTTAGTGACTGTTGGCTTACACTCTTGCCAAACTACTTACAGATAGAGATTCACATAAAAAACAAAATAAAAATCATGCATACAATACGTTACAATAATGTTTACAGATATAAAATTTCTGTTATCAACAGTGTGATATATATCAAATCACTCCTCACAACAATAATGCAAAAACATAAAACCGAATATGGTACATTACACTTCAGTATATGCATTTGATGATCTGTCATAGTAAGGCAACTTCCCATCACATAAAAACAAATGATCTATTATAATCAAGCATCATGACCCATTATAGCCCTAGAGGAGGGTACAATCTATTATTACAAATCTTTATTCCATTCATGACAACACATGATTAAAAACAGAGGTACATAACAAAATATAACATTTTTTATCAGAGGGATGTTCTTAAATGTAACATAAAATTCAACTGCTTCCAATTATAACAACAAATAATACAAATTCTACATAAAGTACACAAAACAAAAAGCACACAAATACTGTTACACTCTGAAATCTGAATAAGATCACACACACATTTTTTATCTAATCAAAATATGAATTCACGAGGTGAGAACTACAGTCACATTAATGCCTCAGCCTTATCATACTAGTATTTCAAGCATAATCTTATATTATCTTGTACATCCAATAAATGGAGATTCACTTGCACATGAAAATAAAAATTCTCAGAACAGTACAAAAATTAGATGAAACAATAATGAAATACTTACAAATTAATACTTTTCTACCATTACACGAGACTCTCGCTAATCAGGCCAACAGTAGTCTGACACACACCCAAAAACAAGTGCGCAATGAATAACTGTGCGCGACAATGCTTAGTTAAACAATGCTTTATATACTGTAAATGAAATGGTAGCTTTCTTTAAATTTCGGAATCATATCTTCTAAAAGGAAACACGTTACGCTAGACCTCAAGCAGAAACTCGAAATTTTAGATAAGTTAAACCGAGGTTCTTCGCTGTAAGCCATTGCTGCTGAGTTCAATGTTGGACAAGCAAGTATTTACAACACCAAAAAAAAAGATGACATTATTCAACAGTACTCAACACAAATGGACAGCGAGTTGGAAAAACGGAAGGTTATGCGAAAGAGTGAGAATGAAGAATTGGATGTAGCTGCTTATAGATGGTTCATACAGAAACGCAGTAAAGGAATTCCAGTCAGTGGTCTGATTATAAAGGAAAAAGCAGCTCCATTTAACAAACAACTTGGCAGTAGTAACTTGTTTGCAGCAAGTGAAGTCTGGCTATCACACTGGAAAGAACAACATGGCATTCGGCAGCTGACAGTCACCAGGGAAAGGACACTGATGAGTTTTTAAGCAAGATACAGAAGATAATAGAAGAAGAAGATTTAACAGTTGATGCCTTGTATAATGCTGATGATACAGGACTCTTTTACAAGATGCTTCCTTCAAAAATATTAGCTGCCAAGAACGAGAATGAAGCTCGTGGTTACAAGCAACAGAAACAGCATGTAACATTAATGGCAAGTTGAGATGCCAATGGGAGTCATAAACTACCGCTTATGATAACTCGAAAATCCCAACACCCACAATGTTTTCAACACAATGACATAAATACTCAATCAGCACAGTATTGCGCTCAGAAGAAAGCGTGGATGGACAGACAAATATTCTCTTGATGGTTCCATGAAACACTTGTACCAGCAGTGAGAAAAGAGCTAAAGATGAAAAAGCTTCCACTGAAAGGTATCCTTACAATTGACAATGCTCTCAGTCATGCTTCAGATGTTTCTCTAAAGTCAGATGGTGTACATGTACAAGCACTCTTTCTCCCACCCAATGTGACAGCCCTTTCAGCCCATGGACCAACGAATTTTGGAATGAATTAAACATTGTTATCGACATTTACTTCTTCTCTCCTTACTATATGAAAGTGAAAACGACTCTATTGAGGCTATGCTGAAGGTGTGGAAATCAATTAACATACATGATGCTGTTTTCCAAGCAGCCAAAGCATAGGATAAAGTGGAGAGCACTACCATAATTGAGAGCTGGAGACAATTGTGGCCACCCATTCATAACGAGTTGGATCCAGTAGTGAGTGACAGTGATGAGCCAGTCTATTTGGAATTATCAATTACTTTGTACACTGACATGTTCCACAACCTTCCAGGAGGAGAAGAAATTGATGATCAAGATGTTACTGAGTGGCTGAATGAGGAAAACTGTGATAAGGACCAAACTTTAACAGATGAAGAAATAATCAAAAGCATGCAAGAAAGTAGTGATGAAAGTGATGATGAACTGGACAGAGGAGGAGAGAGCATGACGATTTCTCACACTGCTGGTGCTGGGGTCTTCCTGGAGTATATTATGCAACAACCATATATGTGCAGTACCAATGTAATGCTTGCACAGCAGTTGCATGATAAAGCATGCTACCGTTGCGTATCATCATTGCAACAGTTAAAAATTAGGGACATGTTTCATAGTCAGTGATATGACTGTATAATTACGTACAGTATACACCCAAGGACTAAGTTTTCTGTGGAAATAAATGCATTTTTGAACTCAATAAACTATATCCTGTGTTTTAAAATTGTATCCTTTGGTTTAATAAAGTACAGCACACTATATCCCCTAGGTTTTCAAAATAAATAAATGAATAAAATAAATTTCAGGCACTCAATAATCCGGCACCCATATGTCGCAAGAATGACCGGCTCAGCGAGAGTCTAGTGTATTAAAATATGTAGATCCACATATTTGATATGGTACATGTTTCATATATGTAATCTATGAAACATGTTAACACACACAATTGTTACACAAGTATATGATTGTTATGTACAAGATAACTTATAGATTCCAGTATATATTTCTCTTCGTACCTTGGGTCAAGAATACGGTTATAATATAGAAGCTTCAACATATAGCAGCAACTTTAATCTCCAGTTAAAAATCAACTGTAAATCTAGAAGCTGTTCTATTTCATTTAGTTTATGGAGGGGGGGGGGGGGGGGGGGGGGGGAGCTATGTACTGGTATTTCACTCATAAGGATGAAAATGAAAAGTAAAACAGACAGAAAATAAAGCTTTTTTTTTCTAAAATATTATATTCATTCTAGTGGTGAAATATTCCAAACAGCCAATTTAGAAACACCATAAAACAATTTGTTTTAAATTGAGGTTGAACTAAGAAGAACAACAACAGTCTACTCAGTTTATTCACAATTTAGTACCCTACACTTACTTTTCACATACATAGCAGTAATATACAAAAAGGACCTCACCAAAATTGAAAAAGAACAGCTTCATAAATGAGATTACTGATGAAGCAAATGATTTAAAAATACATATATGTCTATTCCATCTTACATTGTTTCCTTCACAGCGCACATTACATACTACATAAACACAATCCATTGCACTTAGGGATAGAGAATGCAATCTGATCTTCTGATCTTGTTGCAGTTAGGCTAGTTACAGACGTTGTATTTTCATAAACTCTTCCTATATTCTCATCATTTGCTAAACTGTTTATCACCCACAGAAGCAATCCTGTCATTTCCCTACTGTAAATAAGGTATTATACAACTGAACTGAGTTTAATAGCTAAAACTTTTCAATGTTTCTAATGCACAAATTTTAACAGTGTGGTTTTTACAAGCAATTATTTGTAATATCACCACAGTAGCTCACAGAAATTCATAACACATACTATTATATTTTATACCTGGTCTACAAATATACTTTGCATAGTATTCCATTACAAACAACATTTCTGATTTAACTCTCACACTGTGAGTGCTGAAACTATGAACTATACAACAATCATTTTTATTTTAAAACATTTCACAAGACTTTATCACGTCCAGTAGTAATTTACTACAAAACAATGGATTTATATCTAACACACTACTACTTTTTGCATGCAGTCTACACTAACAGTAATTTCACTCCACAGAGTATTTTCTGATTTACTGTTCAGTATGTAATTGTTTTTAAGGAAACTTTTCAACATTCAGGGTGAATGTCCATTAAGTGTGACATTTTCCACAAATAAGTGATACACACAGGATCCAAATATGAAACACAAAAGATTGAATTTACCCTATCCATAACTAAATTGTATAGGCCTACATGAATTTACTCCTCTTATGCAAAATAAATTATACAGCCATTCACACAGCTTAACAGAAGAAGTAAGTGTGAAACAGGCAATGGCAAAGCAGTATTAATGCTGCACAGTACCATGAACAAGAGTTATTAAATCAGGAAATAGACAATATAGCATCTGATTTATTTAATGAATCATCGGTTATCTGAATTGTACACTGTAAGTGCTTTGGAAAAAAAATTATACGTAAGCAACTGTATAAACGGTCCTTTAGCATAATGTTGCATGCTGTCGTAACACTACCTGCATATATTTCTATACAACAGCTGCTCACCATTTTCATGAACTTATGCTGTTATAGGGAGCTGTAGTGACAAGTTTACATGGATGCCCATAGCAAAAGTTCAAGTGCCCAGAAGAGGGGAAGGGGATTAAAACAATGAATCAAACACACTAACAGGGGCTTGAAACCAGGGCACACAAGCCAGACAGTAACAATTTGTCACAATTCCTAGGTCTTGGTCTGCAGCCAGGATTTCAACACAATGTGGGATCCATAGTATTTTCTCTGAAAGGAAATTCTTCATGTCAAATTCCCCTGCAGTGATTTAGTCCCTCCCTTCCTCTGGCTGTCTATGTTTTCCTTGCAAGCTGCCATGTACATTGGATTGGCATTACAGCACCCTACAGTACCATCTGAACCTAAAGATGGTGTGCTGTTGTTACACTTGAGAAGCATTTAAGCAATTTTTACATCAGGAAAGAATCAAGTGTGACCAAAAAATACTATAAAATTAATAGTAAGTTGTATTGTGACTAAGAAATCTGTATAACTTATCTATTGCAAACTCCTGAAAGCAGTGGAAATATATGAGATGCAGACATCATTTACAATAGATCGTCATTAAAAGAATATATATTTCTATTAATAGATGTGTTCTTTTTTATAGTTTATTAGTGCTCACAAACTGCATAACATAGAACTCATATAAAATCACTTACTCAGGCAATAATTTTATAATCGGTCCTGGAGAAGAGATCATCACGACATATCTGATGATTTACCATTATTGAAACCTTGAAACAACACTATGAACCACAGGCAACAACTCATGAAATTCTAAGCAACACCTTAACAATGAATTAGTTACAATTTTGAATTTTAGACTATATTAGGAAGCAACCAAGCTCTCCCGTACATATACTGACATTAAGCTCACCTGAATACCTGAAATGGTAAGAGTAACAAATATTTAAGTCCAAATGCAAAGGGGTGGCAATAACTACAGGTTCATATCAGAAGTAAGAAAAAATTTGAATAAAATTTTCATGGATACAACTGTGAATCCAGATTACTAATAGTAATTAACAAACATAAAAATCAGGACTAGTGAATGCAAGAAAATCTAACATTTGGATGAAACATAACAATTTGTCTGCATTTCTTTTTGTAGCAAACATAAACAGAGAATCATCATTGCAGAATTTTAACACAGTACTAGTGATCCAAAATTCTCAAATTGCCTGACACTATTTTATTTTCCAACACTGCCCCTGATGGTATATCAATTCTGTCACCATGATTAGCAACAATAATTACAGTGCCTTTCAGAGACACACCCCTCCCAAATGTCACATCACCAGAAACAGTTAAATGATCAAGTTCAAGAAGATCTGGAATATCCGCAAATCTTGATAGAAATTCCTTTACTTTTGCGAAATGATTGTCACCCAGCTTGACCAATGGTGTCGTGGGGAACATGCGCAAGGGGCTCATAAAAAGAGAGCCATGGTTGAGGCTGTATAAGTTACTTTTCACTAACAGTAAATCTGATGTCTTCTTGACTGGCAAGAAACGCATCCGAGGAACATTTATACCGAGGCCACCATTAAAAGTCTTCATTGCTGCACCTACAGCAGTCTCTAGTTGAATAACATTCAGTCCGTTAGCTAATGTTTTATTGTTCACAATAATTTCCATATTCAGTGTTTTTTCTTGCAGCACTCGTTCTATAGCACTGAGTTTTACCCATAAATTATTTGTATTGAAGAATTTGAAAGTCTTTACTGACTTGAAATCATCGATATGTTCTTTAGGAACTTGTGCAATTTCCAGCAATCGTAACTTTTGTTCATATTGTATTAAGGTACCACCTTTCACGTCAGCTCTTGTCTTGTCTGTTACCTCCATCACAAATTCTGGTGATCTGTCTTCGGGGCGGAAGAGAAGATTCAGAATTTTTGGATCAACAGTTGCTCCAAGGTTGTCAATATTAGATATAAAACAATATTCACGACCTTGTTGAATAAACTCTTTTAAGAGCCCACAGTTTCTGAAGCTGTCATAAAAATCACCGTGGCCAGGTGGATACCATGCTTCCATGTCACCTTCAATATCACATGTTCTTGCAATCGGTAGTAACGTATCCCTGCTGATTCTTGGGAAACAGCTCTGGTTGAAAGTATATATCTCGACTTGAAGACCTTTATATCTACGTACAAATTTTTGGGTATCATCGTCGGTGTTGAACGAGTTCATTAAAACAAGGGGTACATTGACATCGTACGTCTTATTGAGATGTTCAATTTGTTGCACAGTGAGATCAAGAAAATTTAATTCGTTTCGCACATGAATCATAGACTTAGGGCCATGGCAACCCATTGAAGTTCCCAGACCACCATTCAACTTGATTACAACAAGTTTGTTTAACATCTCGCGCACGAGTTGTGTTGACGGTTCCGGAAGAGAAAAGTAATCCTTAACGGCATCTTCGGGAAGCTTTTCAATACGTTCCCAGATAATTGATGGACCCTTTTCGCTGAGAAAGCGCTCAAAAAGCTGCCTAAAACATTCAAGTTGTGTTCTCAGCTTTGGAATTTGATTCTCAGTGGCGGTACTCAACAGGCTGTCAAGTTCATGCTGCAGTTGGTTAACAGCGTCGCGTTTAGTCATTTCTTTAAATTCATGAGATCCTGATGGAACTCTTTGATGACTAAATTTCTCTTTTTTACCGTATGTGCCCACGACATTAACTTCCATCTTCGTGCTCCAGTAAAAAATAAGGAAACAATTGAGTCTATGTTATTTAAGTTTATGTATTAACAATTAACTTTCAGTTTAAAAATTCAATGTCTCTCTTATCAGTTCTGTTATGATCTACAGCTAGAAAGGAAATAAAACGCAGCTGATCACTAAATCAACAGCGACACTATTTACCACCACATGACACACATAATAACAAATTGTTATCATCACATCAACATGTCATATAAACAACACCGGTACACTACTGTATATATATCAGTGGCAAGTGTCAAAGATTCAGAGCATTCCAAAGCATAAAGCAAAACCAAAGAAATGTCTAGCGTACGAATGACAAATCCCGCAGTCACATCAAAGTTAATATTCGCAGCCCTGTCCGTCCGTCAGGTCCGGTGATCTCAATATGAATATAAACAGGATGTACGACCGTAGTGCTCTGGATCTGTGAAAATCACGACGGCCGATTATCGCTAGGTTGGCAACTCCGAACGTATTAGTCGTGTTGTTTTGCGCTTTATGTCGTTTGTAAATAAGTTGTGAACGACTGGTTACCTTTATAAACGTATAATAGTGAAGTACTGTGTAGCTTATGGTTGTAGAGAACTGCAAAGGAAATGGAGTTCAGCTTCATAGGTAAATTATATTTTTATTCAGAACTAGTGTTTTTACTGGATTGTATTTGATGTATGAATTGCAGTACTGTAGACGTTACTTCTCTTATTCAGCCCTATAGTCGCCTCTTGTTTAAAGTAGATTTCCATTTTTTCGGTTGGGAATTCAAAAATTATGAGTACGAGTAAATTGCTGGGAGCTCTGGTCCCTTACTGCCTACAGTTAATAAGTATCCAACACTTCGAAGAAAATTGCTTCCAAACGAGACCAGGAGCATTATTAATTGGCTAAAAGACGATATCGTCCCGTCTGTCTGTGGCTTTCCCAAACATCTACAGAAAAATATGGTTGCAAGGAAATAATTTATTCGAAAAGAACGTGTTAGGACTCATAAGTTAAATATATTAAAAACGTTTACATTATAATTGTATCATCAAAATAATAGCTACTTACCAGCAAAGTATTGTGTGTTAGTGCGCTTACAGGCTATTATAATTGTGAACTATTGTGTATGCAAAATTACAATGATCTTCTTTCTTGTAGGATGTAAACCAGGCAGATATACGAGGGCGGTTCAGAAAGTAACCTCCGATTGGTCACAGTGCGGGTTGTGGGGGGAGTAGCGACGCCATCTGTGCGTTCACGCACTCAACAGGTCAGTCGGCATCAAGCCGTGGTCGAGTGAACGTCGTACCTGCGCTAGTTTAGTTTTTGTGGCAGTTTGAAATGTGTGCTGCAATAGAAAACCCCGCCAAATGCGAAGTGCGTGCTGTCATAAGGTTTTTTACAGCCAAAGGATATTCTGCAGCAGCTATTCATCGTGAGCTTTGTGCCGTGTACGGACCAAGAGTTATGAGTGAAGGAGTTGTCCATGAATGGGTACGTTTATTTAAAAGTGGACGAGAAGACGTTCATGATGAAGAGAGGAGTGGTAGACCATCATTGGTGACTGACGAACTCGTTCAGACAGTTGATGCAAAAGTTCGTGAAAATCGACGTTTCTCAATGTCGGAGTTGTCTACTGGTTTTCCACAGATTTCTAAGACTCTCTTGTACGAGATAGTGACAGCAAGATTGGGTTACCGTAAGTTCTGTGCACGATGGGTGCCCAAAATTCTTACCGACCACCACAAAACTCAAAGAATGGCCTCTGCATTAGACTTTCTGTCACGTTATGAGGACGAAGGAGAACCACTGTTAAACAGAATCGTGACCGGTGACGAAACCTGAATTAAGTACGTGAACCCTGAGACAAAAGAACAATCAAAGATGTGGGCACATTCAAATTCGCCTACCAAACCAAGAAAAGCCTCGCAAGATTTTTCTGCCAGAAAACTGATGGCAACGGTGTTTTGGGATGCCAAAGGGGTGTTGTTGGTTGAATTCATGGAACGTGGTACGACCATTAATCAAGACGTGTACTGTGAAACAATAAAAAAGTTACGACGGCTATACAGAACAAACGCTGTGGTATGCTGACTTCCGGTATCGTTTTTTTGCACGATAACGCCCGTCCTCACTCTGCTCGCAGAACAACGGCCCTTCTTGAGTCCTTCAAGTGGGACGTTATCAACCATCCACCTTACAGCCCAGACCTGGCGCCAAGTGATTATCACCTCTTCATGCATTTGAAGAAATGGCTCGGGTCACAGCGGTTTGATGACGACGAAGAGCTCAAAGATGCGGTCACAGGCTGGCTCCAGGCACAAGCGGGTGATTTTTATGCAGAAGGAATTTCAAAGCTTGTGAAGAGATACGATAAGTGCCTCAATCGCTATGGAGACTATGTAGAAAAATAGTGCAAAGATGTAGTTGTAAGATGTATATATTAAAATATTTTTATTTAACTTGGTGTATTTTTTTAAATCAACTGGAGGTTACTTTCTGAATGGCCCTCGTACTTTTGGCAAAGTCTCCTGAAGCACATGGTGAAAACAAAGCAACACAGACAAATCTCCATTTGCCAACAGAAATAAATTACATGAAGAAGATGACAAGGGTGCAAATGGTCGTGATCTGAAGAAACAAAAAGATCTCAGTGATGACCCAGCTGGCTGATGGGCTTTAAAAAAATGACACCTTAATAGTGATGTGGAGAATCATTTGAAATTTAGTTTTAGTGATTTTCCATTGCATTTCATTGTTAACCACTTGAAAAACTGTGAGCGGAAATCAAGCTAGACGGTACTCTGATATCATAAAAGAGTTTGCTCTCGCATTAAATATTTATCCACCTGAAGCTCACTTACAGACATCTCAGATCCTTATTTTGTTTTCCCCATCCAAACTACATCAGATCTTGGATTTCTTCTGTCACTGTGAGTCTGGGTTCATAAGTGAAGTGTTCAGTTACTTGAAAGAAAATGTAAAAAAGAACACTGCTTAAAAGAATGCACATTAATTTTTGACAGTATGATGATTTGAAAGCTATTGTTATGGAACAACAGTAGAAAAATGAATAGCGGCTATGTCAATATTGGTGCCACTAGGCCAGTAGATTCTAATGAACTAGCAAGAGACGCATTAGTCTTTCAATTGATATAGTACAGAAAAAAATTTAAATGCTAACTTGTATTTTTTTGTACATAATGTTTAAAATTTTACATTGCGAAGAATGTTATTTAATAACTTCACTGGCAGTTAAATATCTCTTTCTTACAGGAGATGGATTGTTTTGCATTCTTTGCGACAATGGAAATTTATTATCATCGTTAAGCGTTATTCTGTAGAATTCTAATAAACCAGTTTGTCTTTTTTATTTATGAGGAACTTGTATTAGTCCTAAATCATTTAAAGGCATAGAAGACAGACAAGTTTTAAGTTTTGTATGTAAATGAAATGTAAATTTTGAAATTGGCGTATTGCGATTTTCGTACAGTGGTGTAAATTTGGGTGTGAAGTTCGACTATGGATTCGACAAAAGTTTACTAGAAGGGCAATAAAATTGGAATACATGGACATACAAAGCAAACACCTGTCTACATGGTGTTCCTGGAGAGCTAACTTGTAGGACCAGCAAAAGTGCTACTGCTCAACTAAAAGAGACATATAAGAAAGCACTAAATAATTATCGTATGGCTGACAGCAAAGCCGTAATTGTATTGAATATGAATATGACAGAGGAAACATTGCAGAAAATAATGCATCTTAATACACCTCAAGAAGTATGAGCAGAATTGTATAAATTATTTGACGGTGTCTCTGAAGATCGTTTATGACTTTGTTTACATTTTTTTTGGGGGGGGGGGCATATGGAATGATTTGGAGCAAGACCTGGCCAAAGATGTAGAAAATAATCCAGAACTTCCAAATGTTAGACACGCTACCAGATGAGTGT
Source organism: Schistocerca americana (assembly GCF_021461395.2). NCBI lineage: Eukaryota > Metazoa > Arthropoda > Insecta > Orthoptera > Acrididae > Schistocerca > Schistocerca americana. Next base: position 238,762,249 of record NC_060126.1, read on the forward strand.
TTCTCATTTAAATCAATTTTGATGATTATGTCAAAAAGTGATAGAACAGTTGATTACTTGATAACTCAACTTTGTGCATATGAGAAAGTTTTGTTGAGTGAAGGAGGAGATTCTACATCTCAAGAGGCTCTTATAAGTAATTCATTGAAATAATCTTCTTAACGACAACAGTGGAAATAGAAAGTTGTCTCTCATTACTGTAAGAAGCCAAATTAATGATCAAGAACTGCTAAAAATGGACTGCAGGTGCTCAACAACAAGAGCCTCAGAAAAGTGATTTGTTGGAAGCTGCTAAGACTCCAAATACCAACATGGTTCTCCTCACTGAAACAAATATTGTTTGTTATCTGAATGTGATACTGGTAGCTGGTATGTAGAGAAAGGTGCAACAAGTCATATCGCCAATGCTGACAGTGATAGTGTTGAGACTGTTGGCAAGGGTATAATAGAAATAGAAGCAATAGTGAATGAAAAGTGGCAAAAATTAAAAAGAATCTATGTTCAGTCTTAGCAGCACAAGACAAAAATCCAAAAAGTACATTTTTAGCCACAACAGAAAGGTATTATTTTAAAATCGGTGAACTCGAAAACCCAGTTGGCTATCAAGATCGTTATGGAGACTATTATAATTAATGATAAGAAGTATTCCTGCTGAAGTAAATTAAAGCAGCCGAGAAAATTTGCTACAATTGTATCATGAAAGATATGGACACTGACGTGAGGGACATGTCAAGATGTTAATCTCCAAGATCTTAGGCTTAAATGTGGGATTGGACTCTAAGCTCTGTGAAGGCTGTATTCATGTTAAACCACATTGGCTTCCATTTGGCAGCCATAAGAGAGCTTCTGAACCAGGAGAGCTGATTTGTAAGGATGTATATGTTCCTTTAGAAAAGTCCAATTTAGGGTATCGCTACTTTGTGTCATTCAAAGATGATTACAGTAAATTTCGAGCTGTTTACATTGTCAAGGAAAAATCAGAACTTCCTAATAAACTCAGGCAGTTTATAATTGAAACAAATACTGCTGGGTATACAATTAAAAGCCTCTTAAGCGGTGATGGAGGAGAGTTCAACAACAGGCAGACAAGAGAGAGTTTACAGAAGGAGGACATAATCCAGTCTTTTACTATGCTGTACGCTCCACAAAAAGGGATGCAGTGAAAGAGTAAATCGTTGTCTTGCTATGATGCATATTCATGCAAACATTCCTCAGTTGTTTTGGACTGAAATGAAAAATCCTTCAAGTATACATCCTGAATTGGCTGGGACCTTCCAACATTTTAGGGATGTCTCCATACGAAATGTGCTATCGAAAGAAGTCTGGCGTGAAGCACCTACGAATAATAGGCTCTAATTGTTATATGGATCGAAAAGCAATAAAAGGGATTCTGATTGGCTATGACCACAACGACGGTTATCAGATCTAGTGTGAAGAAAATCGTCAGTTAATAAGATTGCGGGATGTTATTTTTGAAGAGTAAATTATGCAAAAGGGAAGTTCAGTAGTTCCTGTGGACCTTGATCTTTCTCGTCAGAAGTCTCAAGAGTCATCAGACGAAATTAAGAACAAAATAAAATTTACTTTTCCAAAAGAAAACGAGTTCCATAATTATGATGACTTACAGGATGAAACAGAATAGAAATTAGAACAAAATGATTTCGATAATTATGACGATTTACGGAATGAAACTGAAGACAGATTAGAAGAATCTGACGAGGGAAGGATTAGGCCACAATTGCATGACCGTTTAACGCTAAAACGTCTGGAAAGACTTCAAGACTACGTAATGCAGTTGAAAGTTGGACGTCTATGATTTTGCTGTGTGCACACACAAACTCTGAGTCTGGGATATTATTATCGCGAGTAGCAGCGAGCGAGCAGTTGTCAAGGCAGTGTCGGATACATATGGGGGGGGGGGGGGAGGAGGGGGAGGGCGACCCCCTCTTACGGGACCGTCTGCATTGCCACCTCTGCCGCCCCCTGCAGTCATCCCGCACGCTATTCATTCGTTTCTTTCGTCAGTCGACTCGACCGAATTGAATTATCGAGTAGTTGTACTTTGCTATGTAGCACGTGCATCCGCGTTTCTGTCTGGCACATAGATAACTAACACATACCTACGTGAAAAGTCATGGCCATTCTAGTGATCATGATACGTTATTCTGTCTGGCATTTGTTCGAGAAAAGTGGCGAATATTCTACTGTTTTCTAGTATAAAGAACGTTCGACATGTAGCGTCATAAATACGACTATTCGCGGAATAGGAAGCAAGTTTACATTCAGAAGCAAGAATATTAAGACTGAAGAATGAATAAGTAAAAAGTCCTACTTGTAGCAAGTGCAAGTGTGAAAATTAGTCAAGAGTGAGATGATGTAATTAACCAATTTGCCAGGAAGAATAGGTGCATAGAATTCATCATTTAAGGAAGAGAACCACAATTGTAATTTTTTTATATCATAAGATGGCATTGCCTTGTGTATGTGTATAATCAGGGTAAATAAAATTTTCTTAAACTTGTTTTTCTGTATCCTTCACTGTGTCGAGGGGAGTTGGAGGTGGTTGTACGCAGGGTGCAGTGGAGAGTACCATGCAACATGAGAGATCGCAGCATGCCATGATCGTGCTGGTATTGCTGGAAGAGACTTTGGCACTAATTGAGAATTTGTTTGGTAATTTTTCTTTACGCTGAACGTAGTTGTTGGTTGCTTGCACACTGGAGGGATTTTGTCAGATTTGTGTATGGATACACTCAGAGTAATATTCAAATCTTTGTTGTGCCCAGAAAGGTGTTTATTGATTATAGACATTGTGAAATAATGAAAGTTTGTCAGAATTTAAATCATCAACTTTCTGAATATAGTAAATTAAAAGTTTTTATTGGTTTACAACATTTTTCTTTACATCGTTTAAGATTAGCAAACCAAACCCCTTCTGATCATTCAATTTCTGTGTATAAAAGTATGGCAGTAATTGTTGCAATTATTCGATGCATTGCACTCTGCATGGATCGCGGTATTGCTTTTTGACATATTTTAGCATGTTGCTGATCAGATGAGGTAAGTTGTCTGTTCCACAAAGGAGCATTACAGAACAGTTTGTAGGAGACATTAGAGTATGTTTTTAAAACTCACAGTCATCTGCTTGATAACTGATTTCCTTATTATTTGTGGGAGGAGTAATTAATTTTCTGTTCAAATTTCTGTTTATTTTTGTTCTCAGTCAGAATTTTGTCATGGTCAGAGATGGAATGTCAGACGCATATTTCTGTACATCATTTAAAATAATTAGAAACACGTTTCACATTTAATGGCGTTTGAGAAAACGGAATCTTATTGTGACGCCATAAATTCGAGTCAATGAGATGACAGGAAAGCAGCAATGGATCAAGATATGGCGGCACACCAATAAAATGGAACTTAGACTTTGGAAGATTTGCCTCCTGGAAAGAGAGCAATTCCATGTTAGTGGATCTACAAACTGGAGACGAATGCTGATAGATCGGTAGATAGATTCAGAGCAAAATTGGTTATCAAGGGATTTTCTCATAAGAAAGGGACCGATTATAAACGAACTTTCAGCCCTGTGGCAAAGATGTCGACTATTCGAACATTACTCAGCGTTGCATCCAAAGAGAAGATGAACATTGCATAAATAGAAGTGACTGCTGTGTTTCTTAATGGTGACCTGAAGGAAACGATTTTTATAACACAACCTGAAGGTTATAATGCTGGTTTTGGAAAAGTATGTCGCTTAATGAAAAGCTTATACGACCTGAAACAGGCACTCCACTGCTGAAACGAGGGATTCACAGATTATGTGATAGAATTCAGGTTTAAGAGAAGTGAACCTGATCCCTGCTTCTTTGTGAGACCGAAAGGTTCTTACAAGATTTTCTTCATACTCGATGTTTGTGATGGCTTGATTGTAGCTAATAATGACAGTGAAGTTAAAGAATGTATTGAAGACATTGAAAGAGAATTCAAAATAAAATCAGAGCGATCATTCTATTTCTTAGTCTTGGAAACTGATAGAAAAGAAGATGGGTCCATTCAAGTCAGTCAGACTCACTACACGTAGAAGATTTTGGAGCGCTTTGGCATGAGTGATTGTAGAGCTGTAACAACTCCAATTATCAAGGACAATGGCATGGAAGAGAACTCTATCCACACTGAATATCCTTATAGACAAGCAGTTGGATTCTTGATGTGCTGATGTGTGGGAGAGGACCAGACATACCATATACTGTTGGAGTAGTATCTAGATGTCTTGAAAATCCAACAAAGTCTGATGTAATAAGAGCAAAAATAATTTTTCGCTCTTTCAGAGTCACATATAACTATGGACTTACTTACAAAAGCGGTAAAGACAAACGCATTCTTGAATGTTATAGTGATGCTGATCATGGAGGTGATGCAGGGATTGGATGATCTGTCTCACAGGTGTCCTCTGCCTGTATTTTGGTACACCTGTCAGTCGAATGAGTCATCCACAAACTTCAGTTGCAATCTGAGAAGTGGTCTGGATGAAGAGACTTTTAACTGAACTTTTCCAGCTTAAGTATTCGAGACCTTGCCTACAAGTGGATAATGAAGCTGCTGTTGGACTTGCACAGAATCCTGAATCTCACCAGTGGACAAAGCATATTCGTCTCAGACACTTCTTTGTTTGAAAATTAGTCACAGCTGGTGAACTAACCATTTCAAGAGTAGATGTAGAAAATCAACTTGCAGATTTATTAACAAAACCATTATTTGCTGCCCGACTAAGACAGCTGTGCAAAAATACGAGTGTGTGAAACAATAAATAAATAAGGTAGAATGTTAGTTTCGCGTTGTGAACAGTTTTATTTAATAACTACACAGACATTTTACAGTCATGGATTGTTTTGCATTGTTTGCCACAACAGAAAGTTATTATCGTTGTTAAGCCTTTTTCTGTAGACTTCTAACCAGTGTGTTTTTTTATTCATGAAAAACTTGGGTCATTCCTAAATAACCATATAAATAGCATTCAATCTGACCGTTTAGTTGAATTACTTCATATATGCCTCCTAAAATTGCATGAAGTTGGTGGTTTTGTACACTCTGTTACTTGTGATGGCCCACTTGTGAACCTGTAACTTTGACAAACTTGGCCTGAAACTATGAACCTCAGAATATTATTTCACATTTTAAACACTCATCGCCTGAATGCATTGTTTATGCCATTTTGGACCCTTACCACATGCCTAACTCGGCACAAAATACTTTGGCTGATAAACATATTTTACAGACTGTAGATGGTGCTGTACAGTGGAGTTATTTAGTTAATTTAAGTGATTTGCAGGAGAGTGAGGGCTTGAAGTTTGCAAACTCAGTCACCAACCAGCACATCCGATTCTACAATAAGAAGATGAATGTCTCTGTCGCTGCTTATACTCTGAGTTCAAGTGTAGCACATGCTACTGAATTCCTCTAATTGCAACAGCACAGAGATTCTAAAGTATCAGCTGCAACTGGTGTGTGCATTAGAAAAGTAGCCGAACTTTTTGATATATTAAACAGTAGAAATATTTATGGTTAAGGCTTTAAACAACCATTTAATTTATTTAGCATTAGTTTCTGTCAAAATTATACTAAAAAGGTGGCACATTTTTTGAAATCCATCTCCATTGAAGGTGTTCCCACTCTATGGCATCTTCACGTAACCTATTTCTCTGAGTTTCTTTCTATCAGTTAAAACTGTAAAAATGTTAGCTACAGATTTTAATTGCTGAGAGCGAGGCCGAATTCAATATTTCTTGACATATAAAGTGACATGTATTAGAGCTAATGGAGGGTGGGATAATAATCCAAACACCATTTCATTCAGATCTCAAAGCTCTGTTATTAAAAAATAACGTAACTTATGGATACAAGACAAATGTCCTTGACTTTGAATCAAACTGTGATTTCTCCCTTGTACACTTTAGGTATATAACCATATTCAGTGTGAAAATATTGATTTAAATGATGCTTCAGTGAGACAGCGTTCGACTTATTACAGTGCTCTGAATGATACAAATTTCAGTGACCATGTTAATAACTGTAAATGTCTACAGGTTTCCACGTAGCCATACAGTACGTAACACGCACTCACCAGCCGACCTATCTTGGTATGCTGACAATTTGCTTGGTCAAAAGACGTGCGTCTGGCCGCACTGCGCCACAGAGCGCCATATAACTCGCACAGCCTCAGTCACGAATATGTCTCTTTTCTTTGCTCACCATGGATCCCTTCGATACGACCGTAATTAGCTGGTGTTAGGATGTCAGACAGAGTGATGATGGGTGCGCGTAGCATGTGTGTTTATAATCAGTCTTTTGTTAATAAACTGTTAAAACTTACTTCTCGGTGTTCAGTACCTCAAGGACCCACTGCTTACAAATCCTGACAAATATTTCGTGTAATTATCATCCGGAGGCAACAACACAAGCAAACACCTTATAGAAGTGGTGTCAGAAGTGGAATAATTATGGAAAACCTACAGTTCCGAAGAGGTGCAGCACAACGTGAACTTTCAGAAGCAGCAGCATGAACATCTTCCGACTACATGGGGACATCCAACGCTGGAATTCAGGTTGGTACACTCCAGTTTGGCCAGAATACGAAAGGCAGTGATGGATTTTTGTTTTACTCTTGAGTGACTCATTGGCGTTAAATAGACGTTAAATAGACAATCCAGTCAGAGTAACTTTGTCGATCAACAAACTGTTAATTATGAACTGCAAGAAGAGATTCGGCAGTTAAAAGCAGAAAGAAGCGAGTGTAACATTTCAAAGGACTTGTCAAATTATAGTTCATGCAGTACGATGCAACTACAATAAAGAATTTTTCATTATTGCCATCTGCATCAGTGTTTAGGGGGAAACCCGAAGATGATGTGAAAGTGCTTTTTTCTTAAACTTGAAGCTGTCGCCCTGTTAGGATCATGAACAGATTCAGATAAACTAGTGGTTGCCAAAGTAAGAATTCATGGATCAGCACAAGATTTCATTAGCACAGAGCCTACTTGCCTGAAAACAAAAGATTACAATGAGTTTAGAACGGTTGTCCTTAAGAGATTTAAACGTAAAAATGCGATCACATTTTACAGAGAGCAGCTTTACAGTTTTCGAATGCGACGAGACGAAGCTATCGAGCAGTTTGGCGACAGAATACGAAACATTAACGCTCAAATATACGAGTTAACAGAAGATGAAAATGAAAATCGCATTCAATTGATCGAAGACGACCAGAGGGCCTTGGACATATTTATTCATGGGTTGTATGGAGAGGAAGTAAGCAAAGCCGTTAGATTAGCGCGGTGTAAAACGTTTCACGAAGCGGTAGAATCAGCTGCTGGTTTCGCTGAAGTACTAAGACGACCGAATGAGATGCAGAAACAAGAACGCAGTTTTCAACACAACAGTACAATACTACAGATGCAATAAGCTGGATAACAAGCGTAAGGACTGTAAAGAAAATAGAATCTGCTATCATTGCGGGATGCAGGGTCATGTTACGACAGACTGTCGCAACAAGAAGAAAGGTAATGTGAACAACAGACAATCTGCCAGATCTTTAAACGAGTATGGGGATGTACGGGCCACCACTTCGTCCGTCCCCTGCCAGAGACAGTGATTTCTGTTAGTTCCAGCGAAAATCAGACCGAAAATGACTTCCTGATAGGTGCTGTATATCGTGGGAGAAACATTAAACTAATTATTGACACAGGAGCACAGACCTCATTAATGTGATGTTGCATAGATAAACGGGATAAATAGAAACTGCAGCTATTAAAAGTGCGAGGGTTAAATGGAGGAAAACTACGTAACTATGGAGAAGTTAACGTAGGATTAATTCTTGGCCAAGGCCAAGATAAAGGTGAAAATAAAGATAAAGATAAATAAACAGCAAGGGTACAAAAGTTTCAAATAACGAAACGCGTTACGATGGTATACTCGGATTTGATTTCTTGTCCACTAAATAGGCAGAGATATTTGTCGCAGAAAGAAAGATCAGACTAGGCCCTAGCAACTACAACCTAGGAAATCGTTCAGATCATACTCAAAGGAGCAGCAATACTGATGTCGCGGAAATGGACCACCTGAACGATGCATCAGTTCAAACCGTCCGATTCGATGTTCAAATTGATCAGCCCCAGCAAATTCCCAAGGGATCAGGCAAGACAATCTACGTTGAAGTTAAGTAACCCCAATGCAAGGGAGGAACTTTGTTATTAATTGAGCGATCTGGGAAAAGTGAGTTACTGGATACAATGCATTGTTATGTTGCTAGAAGTGTAGGTGTCGCTACAATGGTGAAACAGAACGTTGCAAAAGTCCTGGTTACAATAACGAATATGAGCAATGAGGATGTTGTTTTGTCACAAGGATCGAAAGTTGTTGAAGTGTCGAGTGTAAGTAAAAGTGACGTAATACAGATTCCAGATGAGGTAACAAATGCTGCAGTTATAAACACAGATTTTTGTAACAGTACCACAAAACTGCAACGAGGAGACAAAGTTAATAATGAACTGAAGCGCAAGATTTGAAAGAAGATAGAGCATTTGACAGCTGATGAACAGAAGATTTTAGCGCCTGTTTTGTTGGAGTATGCAGCTTTATTCCGAGAACGTGCAAATTTACCTGTCATTCATTTAGTTCGCCCGCATCTCGTGGTCGTGCGGTAGCGTTCTCGCTTCCCACACCCGGGTTCCCGGGTTCGATTCCCGGCGGGGTCAGGGATTTTCTCTGCCTCGTGATGGCTGGGTGTTGTGTGCCGTCCTTAGGTTAGTTAGGTTTAAGTAGTTCTAAGTTCTAGGGGACTTATGACCACAGCAGTTGAGTCCCATAGTGCTCAGAGCCATTTGAACCATTTTGAACCATTCATTTAGTTCAGCATCGTATTCATACAGAGAATGCAGCTCCAGTCACATAGAAACATTATGGAATACCATTCAGTCAAAGAGAGATGGCAGAAGGCATGGTTAGCGAACAATTAGAAGCCGGAATTATAAAACGAAGAGATCCTTCAGACCCACCGTGGTGTTCGCCTGCTGTAATTGTAAAGAAGAAATCAATTTCTGGAGAACCACAGCTCCGTTTTTGTGTTGATTACCGATCTTTTAATGCTGTGACCACACTGAACATTATCCCTTACCAAATATAGTGAAACCTTGGATTACTTGGATAGATGCCGAATTTTTTCAATATGTGATTTAACAAGTGGTTATCACCAGTTAACAGTGGATCCTGATGATCAAGCAAAAACTTCATTTGTAACTGCAACAGGAGTATACAAGTATCTTCGTATGACGTTTGGACTTCGTAATGCTCCAGCTACAATTCAACGCCTGATGGATTCAGTTTTACGAGGGCTCACCCCAACACAAGCACTTGTTTACCTTGATAATGTAATAATTTTTGGTGAAAACGTGAAGCAGCATACTAAGAGATGAGCATATAAGAAGTGTCAACCTGTCTTTATCAATAGATAAATGTCATTTTGCACAAATTAAAGTTAACTACCTTGGTCATGCTATAACCAGTGAAGGTGTTCGACCTGATCAAAATTAATTGCAGATGTAAAGAATTTTTCTGAACCACAGGATTTGAAAGAACTGCAGTCATTCTTGGGACTGTCAAATTTCTACCGACGATTTATAGCCAGTTATGCGAATATAGCACATCAAATGACACAGTTACTGAAGAAAGGAGCCACATTTAATTGGTCAACAGAATGCATAAAGGCAATGGAAGAATTTAAAACTGCTCTAACCACAGCTCCAATGTTAGGCTATCCAGATTTCAGTAAACCTTTTATTCTTTTAACAGATGCATCCAATTTTACCATAGGTGCAATCTTGTCTCAAGAAGTTGATGGTCATGAACATCCAATCTCATTTGCCTCCAGACAATTAAACAAAGCAGAATGTAATTATACTACTACTGAGAAAGAGCTTTGTGCTTTGGTTTTTGGTATAACACAAAACAGATGTTTCTTAACAGGAAGAGAATTTACAGTTATTACAGATCATGCTGCACTTAAATGGTTATTGAGCTTAAAGGATCCAAGTTCCAGATTAACAAGATGGGCAATAAGACTGAGTAAGTACCAATTTAAAGTTATTCACCTACCTGGTAAAAAAACATGTGAATGCTGGTGCAGTGAGTCGAAAGGTCAATGTTTGTGTTACAATAAGTCGGGAAGAAGAGGAAGAACCACAATGCAAATTATGGGAAAATGATCAACGTTTTGTCGAAATCGATGGATTATTGTACAAAATCACTAGTAAAGGAAACCGCCTAGTTGATCCAGAAAGCATGAAAGAGCAAATCATGAGAGAACAACACGATTCTTTACCATCAGGACATTGCAGTAAAAAAGCAACAAACATTAAAATAGCTCAAATGTTTTGGTGGCCGACTTTTCGAGTTTGTTTCACAATGTGATTCCTGTAACAGACAGAAGAATATAGGAAAGAGTAGGTAACCATCGCAAGAACTGCTAGTGACAAGTGAACCATTTGAAAGAGTAGGACTAGATGTTTTAGGACCGTTGCCTAAGTCTAAAGATGGAAACAAATACATATTGACAATGTTAGATCATTTTTCTACATACCTTCTCATGATACCAATACCTGATCAGAGTGCTGAGACTATAGCTAACGTTTTTGCAAACGAATGGATTCTTAAGTTTGTATCACCATTAAGTATAATTAGTGATCAAGGAACGAATTTTATGACTGAACTACTTAAACAGACTTGTAAAATCATGCAGATAACTCAATTAAGGACTACGCCAGCACACACTGATGGAAATGGAAGAGTCGAGCAATTCCACAGTACAATTATTAAAATGGTTAGCCATTATGTGGGTAGCACACACAATTGCGATGTCTGTTTACCATACTTGGTAAGTTGTTACAATTATCTACAGTTCTCTCGCCGTTTGACAGGAAGTGGGTCGATATGACGACGGCTGCTCGTCAAAGAGTTCATCTTAGCAATACATCTGCTAGACAAGTAAAGAAATTTGAGCGTCTTGCAGTTGTGCAAAGATCAGAGTCATCGTACGAAACAGCACGCACTGTCGTCAACCTGTCAGGCAAGAACCTGGACAAAGGAGCCATCTCGGCCCTTAATAAAGGTTTGAATTTTGCTCCTACACCACGTACTATACCCATCGTGGATCTTATCAGTGTAGTAGAACAGGCTGTGCGGCATCTTGCACAGGACGACGCCGACGAAGTGAGACTTGTTACCAGCCGCTTTTTGGCCTCAGCTAAGCCTCCCAGGTCTAATATCAGTAGAGAGGAGAGGGAGGAGCTCCGTTTGCTTCAGAAGGATGAAGATCTTGTCATATTGCCAGCTGACAAAGGAAATGCCACCATGGTCCTTAATACTACCAAATATCATAGAAAAATAACATCACTGTTGGAGGACAGTATGCATAAGTGTCTTAAACGGGACCCAACTTTGATGTACAGCAGAAAAACCATGAAGTTACTGAAGAATTCCGGACTGTCAGACGATATTACAAAAAATCTCAGAGTCCGAGCTCCAAGACCGCCCAGGTTGTATGGACTACCGAAGCTCCATAAGAATAATGTTCCCATGAGACCTATTGTCAGTGCAATTGGTTCTCCTACTTACAAGCTGGCTGAATACCTAATAAAGTTGATGACTCCTATAGTCGGCCGGTGTGAACATCACATCAAAAACTCCCAGATGTTCATTGAGAAAGTCAAAGAGATTAGAGTTGATCCAAATGACATTTTAGTCAGCCTGGAAGTGGTATCGCTGTTCACAAAAGTTCCTGTGGAGGACACTTTGAAAATGCTGGCGGATCTTTTTCCTCCTGAAACTATAAAGTTGTTCCGGCACGTGATGATGACAACCTACTTCTTGTATGGTAATAAATTTTATGAAATGACAAGCGGTATGGAGATGGGCTTTCCGTTGTCTGCATCACTGGCTAAATTTTTTATGGAGAATTTTGAAGAACGTGCATTAAATTCGGCTCCCCTCCGTCCATCCTTATTTTATCGTTACGTTGACGATACATTTATGATCTGGACACTCGGCGCAGAAGCTCTCGAACAATTCATGGAACACATGAACAGCATCCACTCGAACATCCAGTTCACTGTCGAGATGGAGAAGGAAGGGAGACTGCCTTTCTTAGACGTTTTAGTACAACGACAGGCGGACGGGCGTCTCGGCCACTCTGTTTACCGTAAGCCGACGCATACCGATTTGTACCTGAATGGACAGAGTTTCCATCATCCTGCTCAGAAGAGAGCCGTTTTGAACACGTTGGTATATAGAGCCAAAACTGTTTCTGACGAGGACCACTTAAGGTCCGAGATTAACCACCTGAAGAACGTGTTCCGAAAGAATGGCTATGGTGCACGCGATATAAAGGCGATATAAATTCTTCTCCAAAAGAAGGAAACGTAAAAATGTTGCGACCTCACAGGATGAAACACCGACTGCGGTTCTTCCTTTTTGTGGCGCGATTTCCAGCAAAATAGGAAGAGTCCTGCGTAGATGTGGTATAAGACCGATTTTTCGTCTTCCTAAGAAAATTAAGGAGATGATGCGCCCTGTTAAGGACAATCTCGGCCTCAGGGTCTCTGGAGTTTGTAATATACCCTGTGAATGTGGAAGCAATTATATAGGTCAGACGATACGTACCGTTTCCGACCGCTGTGCAGAACACCAACCATATTAAAAATAGAGAACTGGAGAAATCGGCAATTGCGGAGCACAGCATCACGAACAAACATAAAATGTTGTTCGATGAAACTAAAATTCTGTCCCATGCCTCCACGTACTGGGATTCTGTTATTAAGGAGGCTGTTGAAATAAGAATGAGCCAAAAGAACTTTAACCGCGATAGCAGATACCATCTGAGCTGTGCGTGGAAACGAGCGCTTGATGCAGAGAAGCAGCAAAGACGTTCCTTCCAAGGTTTACGTTCAAACGGAAGTGATGGCGCCACCGGCGCACACAGTGACACCGTCTGAGACAGCAGCATGTATTCCCCGACCAATCATAAGCCGACCAGTCATACGCCGACCAATCAGAAGCCGTCTTCGGGCTATATAGAGGCTACCATAGCAGCAGTGGAGACAGTCAGCTCCTGACGATGACGATGGAGGTAATCGTTGAAAGCTCGAGATTTTATCTAGAACTGATGCGGCAAGAATACCGAGAATGTTTTATACATAAACAAACAACTGATATCAACCACAAAAAAATGACAAAAGGAAATATGGAGATCTGCCCATGGCCTCATATCGGGAGAAAATGAGCTTGACAGTCACGTGGTCAGCAATGAACAGAAGATATCAGCCATCAAAACTTTCTTCACAGAAACCTTGACGATGATATGATGGGATGGGATGGGATAGCCTGTACAGATGCCACCATTTGAAATGCATTGCAGAATGTTTTGGTGGGACAGGATGTGATGTGACGACCAGTGTGATCTGGCCTCAATACACATTTGCGTTGAATTCTAGGGCTGTGTTTGAATGTGACTCAGACTGTTCGAACAGTTTATGTTACAGTCCGAGAATTGACGACTTTTTGATTGGCCTGCGATATAGGGGCTTTTGTTGGTATTATCGTAATGACCAGTCTTAACGTCTGTAATGCCCTATGTATTTCAACAATAAAAATAAGCATGAAACGTGTGTTGAAATATCTTGCAGGGTGCATATAGTGCATCATAACAATGGCTAATAAATAAATAAAAGATTGCAATCATGATTCTGTGTAATTCTGGAGCTTTCATTCATGCTACTATCTTGTAACATCTTATAATACTGTTTCTTGAAGGGCCTTGCCACTGTAATTCTCACTATAAAATTAATCACTTTATTACAATATGTTTCAGCATATTATTGTAGACTAATTTTCTTACTGATTCATCTGAATGTTGACATCTTGTTTTCAGACTGATAGATCGTCAACATCTGGAGCTGGTTGGAAGGTCCTGTCCACAACGCCCCAAACGTGCAAGTGGGCACTATCTTAATGAAACATAAGGCCAGGATGGCTCCCCATGAAGGGGAAACAAACCAGAGCACAGAATACCATCGACATACCATTGTGCTGTAAGGGTGCTGTGTCTCCATACGTGTCTTTGTTGGTCATTGTGGCCGGAAATCTCATTGATTGGTATAGGATTGTCGAACTGAGACCCAATGACTAGTGAAGACGTGTCTGGAGACGTCCTGAGCAACATTGGGATGCCAACTGACTGTCGCCCACCATTACAGGTATTCTATAGTAATATAAGTATGCCTGTGTAGGATTTTACCAATTGTAGTAAGACCATGTAATAACAAACCTATTACTCTTTTGCAACATGAATTATATTGTATTATATGTATGACCTTGTCAATTGTAATATTATACTGCTATAACAAATCTATTGCTCTTTTGCAACAGGAATTATATTGTGTTATAAGTATGACTTTGTAGGATTTCATCAATTGTAATATTGTATTTCACTGTAATAACAAACCTTTGTTTTATTGCAACATTAACTATATTGTATTATATGTATGACTTTGTCTATTGCCTTAATGGCCTAATGACAATAAAAAATTATTCTATTCTATTGTCTTCTATGGACAAACATCTTGGAGTGATTGGCTAGGATACAATTCAAACAAACCCTTTGGTTGTCATCCTTAGCATTTTTACAGCACAGCAGTAAGTCGATGATATTCTCCATGGCAGTTTGCTGCTCTTCATGGCAAGCCATTCTGGGCTTATATTTCATCAGGACAATGTTGCCTGCACACGACAAGAGTTTCTACTGCTTGTCTTCGTGTTTGCCAAACCCTATCTGATTGTGTCAGTGTTGTTCTTATAGATGTTATCCTTCGGATGTCCCCAGAAAAGAGTGTCGGGGGGAGATAAATCTGAAGATGCAGCAGGCCATGGATAACCTGAAATGAAGAGTTCCCCAAGAACTCGCCATTGCGTTTTTCCACCATCTTGCTGCAACTAGCAGTGTCGTTCATGAGCCTCTAACAACGCTATGAATTGCATGATTATGACCTGCTAACAATCAGCTGTCGCCGTTTCTGAGTAAAGAAAGCATGCCTGAATTCTTTTGTGCGAAACTGCACACCAAGTTACAGCCTTCTGTAAAGGGGTCTCGTGGGAAAGCGAGGCTTTTCTGAACTCCAATATCGGTCGTTCTGACTCTTTACATATTCACTAAGATGAAAACATTCTTCATCATAGTAGGAAACATAACCCAACACCCAAACATTATTGACAATAAAACGCAAAAACCATTGGCAGTAATGAAGTCCTTTTCCTCTACTAGGATCTCGAAGCTCAAGCAGAACGTGAATGAATTACCGCCGGAATTGCAGCTTCTTTGTAGCTCTACAAACATTTCTGTAAGAGATTGCAATTCGCTGGCACAATTTTCGTATCGAGCTTCTTAGTGAACGCAGCAAGCATGCGCAGATATTCGCCAATGGGGCATCACTTAATATCAAAGATCTACTGAAAAGTTCACATTCAATCACATTAGCAGTTTTCATGAAACTGGCGACCATATGTGAACATGTGAACTTGTTGATTTGTTTTTTTTTTTTTTTTTTTTTTGGTCATCAGTCTACTGACTGGTTTGATGCGGCCCACCACGAATTCCTTTCCTGTGCTAACCTCTTCATCTCAGAGTAGCACTTGCAACCTACGTCCTCAATTATTTGCTTGACGTATTCCAATCTCTGCCTTCCTCTACAGTTTTTGCCCTCTACAGATCCCTCTAGTACCATGGAAGTCATTCCCTCATGTCTTAGCAGATGTCCCATCATCCTGTCCCTTCTCGTTATCAGTGTTTTCCACATATTCCTTTCCTCTCCGATTCTGCGTAGAACCTCCTCATTCCTTACCTTATCAGTCCACCTAATTTTCAACATTCGTCTATAGCACCACATCTCAAATGCTTCGATTCTCTTCTGTTCCAGTTTTCCCACAGTCCATGTTTCACTACCATACAATGCTGTACTCCAGACGTACATCCTCAGAAATTTCTTCCTCAAATTAAGGCCAGTATTTGATATTAGTAGTCTTCTCTTGGCCAGAAATGCCTTTTTTGCCATAGCAAGTCTGCTTTTGATGTCCTCCTTGCTCCGTCCGTCATTGGTTATTTTACTGCCTAGGTAGCAGAATTCCTTAACTTCACTGACTTCGTGACCATCAATCCTGATGTTAAGTTTCTCGCTGTTCTCATTTCTACTACTTCTCATTACCTTCGTCTTTCTCCGATTTACTCTCAAACCATACTGTGTACTCATTAGACTGTTCATTCCATTCAGCAGATCATTTAATTCTTCTTCACTTTCACTCAGGACAGCAATGTCATCAGTGAATCGTATCATTGATATCCTCTTACCTTGCATTTTAATTCCACTCCTGAACCTTCCTTTTATTCCCATCATTGCTTCCTCGATGTACAGATTGAAGAGTAGGGGCGAAAGGCTACAGCCTTGTCTTACACCCTTCTTAATACGAGCACTTTGTTCTTGATCGTCCACTCTTATTATTCCCTCTTGGTTGTTGTACATATTGTATATGACCCATCTCTCCCTATAGCTTACCCCTACTTTTTTCAGAATCTCGAACAGCTTGATTTGATAGCTACCCTTATTTCAGATAAAGCTATCCTAAAGTCATTTCAGATTTTAAGAAAGACTGTGATTTGAAGAACTTCGATTTTCAAGAACAAACACATGTCCAGTAGAAGCTTATCTACAGTTGGACGACCTTGGGGATATCATTGATGGAACCTTGACGCTCACAGACTCAGGTTTCCAGAAAAAAAATCGTAAAACAAATTGAAAATTAATTCTTCCACTCGATCCCGAAAGTAATATTCATCTACAAAAGGCAAGTATGGTCAACAAAGTATGGGACAATTTAAGAGGAGCCTCTGAGGACAGAGATTTAACTGCGAAAGTGGGTTTGCTAAGAGAGCTTACCATCATACATTTACATGAATGTAAAAATGTTGATGAATATGTAAACAAAATCATCTCCACTTCGCATTGTCTAAAATGTATTGGGTTTGATATTGCTGGAGAAGGGATTGATACTTTTTTACTAGCGGGACTACCTGATAAGTACTCCTCCATGGTAATGGGCTTAAAGAGTTCGGGGGTACCAGTTTAGGGGCTACAGCGTAAAAGTTAAAATACTTGCTGCATATTATTATTATGGAAAAACTGAAAGCAAGAGTACAGATTGTTTCTTGTATTCTGGAGCATCTATGCATTTTACCAAAGACCAAATTAGTTTTACGCGCTATTTCACCAAAAATAATAGTTAGTGTTTCAGCATGGATGACTTTAAGTTACATTGTAAACTGGTAGGAAAGATGAACTTTAATCTGAATTTTCTAGGAGATTCAGAATAACATACATTACTTAAAGAATGTTACTACAAATTTGCTTTTAGTGAGTGAAGTATTGAATAAGAGCAACAAGTTAATTTTTTACTTAAATGTTGCAGACATAATTGATCAGCGTGGCAGTGTGATAGCTACAGCAAGTAAAGAAAAGGGTATTTATAAATTAGATGTTCTTCAAGTTAGAAATATCCCATATATTGTGCAAAAAGTATTTTCTGGCATTGAAGACTCAGACATCTTAAAAGGAAAAGTATGGTCTTGTTAAAATGTCTTGCAACAGAGATAAAGGTGGATAACAGTTGTAACTTATCTTGTAAAATTTGCATACAAGGAAAGCAAGGCAGAGTATCTTTTAAAAGAAGGAAAATCCGATCTACTGAGCTTTTACAGTTGATATGCAGAGATGCTGATGGGCCTATTGAAGAAGAATCTATATGAGGCAGGTGTTATTTCCTTGCCTTCACTGATGGTTGTTTAGGGTATACCGATGTTTATTTCCTTAAGAACAAAGTGAGGGAAACAACTGCCAGTTTTCACTCTATGGTTGAAAGACAGACTAATAAGAGGATAAAAGATATCAGATCACACAGTGATACAGAATATGCCAATAAACAGTTTAGGAAACAACTGAGTGAATGTAGAATCAGACAGCAAACTACAATTTGCTATAGTTCTGCTCAAAGCGGAGTAGCAGAATGGTCTAACACAACAATTGTAGGGAAAGCAAGGAACATGTTAAAGAATGCAGGATTACCAAGATGTAATTGGGCAGAAGCAGTATCAACTGCAGTTTATATACTACTAAAGCTGTACCAGACAAGAGTCAAGGACTGGAAAGAAACCTAATGTAGACAATCTATAGATTTTTGGATATAAAGACCAGTCCACATACAACGACCTGTCTCCACATCTATCTGCACAAATGTCTATGCATGTAATAGATCGCTACAAATTCGGTGTGTAGTTTTCATTACATACAAGTTCCAATCTGCTGTTCACCTGCCATCTGTTGATGTAGAAAAGAAATTTCAGTGATAAACGACTACACCATCTTACAGTAACATCAAAGTTTATTTCATTTATTCAGAAATGGAGGAAATTCAGTTAGAGTCTGTGTTCACAGGATGTGTTGAAATAAAAATAATGCGATGAGCAGAAAGACAAACCAATATGGTCTACACAGTGGCTGCTTAACTGGAGGCAGGGTTTGCACAAAAAATTAATTCGTGATCTTCGGGACTAGCTTGACAAGCAGTGTAATTCTTTCAGAATGGATTTAGAAATGTGTAATTATCTTTTGCCAGTCATAATTCCTAGTGTAATATAGAAAAAAGCTTGCATGAGGAGAGCAATTCTCCACATTAATGGCTGGTGGTAGCGTTAAGATTTCTGGAGATAGCTGCTCCAAATTTATAGACTTTGCTGCTGCAATTTAGAAATGAGCATTGAGCAAAATCAAGCCCAACACATATGCGCTATTTACGCTGTCCTGAAGGACTATTTCATGAAGGCAAGTAAAGTACAGTACCAGCACATGAATAGTGGCAAGTTACAGACAACATTTTTACAGATAATATTTTTACAGTTTTAGACATGTTTTAGACACTGTACATTCCTTAAGTTATACATGTGGCCAATGAACTATAGTTAAGTTTGTTTTTAAGTCGATATTTTCAATTCCCTGTATGAAGTCTATCAGCGACTTTAGCACCAGAATGTAAAATTCCTTTCTGAACAGTGATTCATAGTATATGTGGAAAGTTTTACTTCTAGTACTACAGAAAGTTTTATTTCTAGTATTGCAATTGCGAATGCTACGCTTCATCTTTAAATCAATTTTGTTATGGGTCACGTATTATATCAGGAACTAAAAGAAGTATAATGATAACTGTGTCCCTGAAGGCTCTCTTCCAAGACCTTCCATTATCAGCTTAACACAATGTACTGACTGCACTCTTCTTTGTAAGAAATAGGGCCCACCCCACATTACATTTGTGCAGAGGACAATACTGAGTCAAAGTATGCCAGCAATCCGCCCCCATCAGATCGAAGAGATTTCATTACTTTGCTTAGCTCTTTGCAGTAAAGAGTTCGCAATGATTTTTTTTCTTTTTTTGTGTACCATTTCTCTGTTTGTCATACAGTCAACTGCTTGTAATTTCTGTGTTAAAGAATTATAAGCAGCTGCCGTCTTATCCCTATCGCTGTAGTCCTTGATTTAATTTTCCCCAAACATGCAACATTTCGATAAATTCGTCACTGATCTGTCTAGAACACAGTCGTGTATATGCCATTCCAAAATTCACTGTGTATAGTGTGCACACAGACAAGAAACACCAGACTGAACACACAGGTAACCAAACACATTTTAGTGGGACAAATCTGCAGTGATCTCCTGTATGCATGCTCATACGTGTCTACGGAGATGTGATTTGAACCCTCAGATTTGAGCAATTTCGTTCATACCTCCAATCCAACTTCCAGGTATGGACACATCTCATACCTGCACAAATATCCTGATCACACAAATGATATGTGCACATACATTAGTGCAGAGAGACCATTACATGTAGACAGGCCGTAAGGCCATGGTACAAGTTCCCAAATAACTTAGAAGCAAATGGTGCTCTAAATGTGAAATATATATTCCTATTGGGTACTGCGAAGTTCCAAAGCATACACATTCATAAATTCTAAAAACAAAAGGGTAATAACTAGCACAGATGTAATATTTTTAGAATCTGGTGAAAATTAAACAAATGGTGAAAAGTATATGTAGATGTTAATCCTGAAGAAGATATCCAAGAACATGCAAAAGAAACAGTTAATTTAGAAACTAAAGGACATGGAGGAGTTGTACAGGTTGAGTCAGATATGTTTATTGAAAATGAAATTGATAGTGAGTTCCAGGAGACTCCAGCAACAGAGGAAGTAAATTTACATCATTCGTAACATGCTATAGAACCTAAGTTGGTACCAGATTGTGAAATGTATATGGCTGCTCAAACATTCAACACTGAACCTCTTAATGCTGAAGGATCCTGGACCAGTGTGAATGAAGGTAATTGGAAGAAAGCTACAGAAAAGGAATTACTCTCTTTTTCCAATAATGACACTTATGAATGGATTGATGCACCACAAGGCAAGAAACCGTTATGAGCGAGATGGGTCTTTAGTGTTGAAAATCTTGAAGACGCAATACCAAATTTTAAAGCTTGTTTGATAGTTAAAGGCTACTCTCAGATACAGTGCACAGACTATAAAGAAGTATTCACACCAGAAGTGAAATGTGCTTCTTTGAGATATCTCCTGTCCATTGCTGTGAAAGAAAATTTGTCAATCCACCATTTGGATGTAAAGGCCACATATCTCAATGTAAAACTGGAGGAAGAAATTTTTGTGATTTCGCCAGAGGAAAACTTGCCTTGAAAACTACTTAATAAAAGAACAGAATCTGGTGTTTGAAAAGGAATGTGTATGGCCTTAAACAGAGTGGATATTGTTGGAATCAGTGCTCACATAAATCATTAAGAAGTATGAACATGAGTCAGTCAGCAGTTGGTCCTGGATTATAACACACAAGAAATGAAGAAGAAATTATAATTTTGGCCATACTGGATGATGGTATTTTTATTTTGATAAACGCCAAAATTCAATGAATAATTTCAGGAAACAACTTCAATCTGAATGTGTTATACACAATTCAGGTGAAGTGAAAAAATATGTTG
The DNA here is from genome assembly GCF_021461395.2 of Schistocerca americana. Classification (NCBI taxonomy): domain Eukaryota; kingdom Metazoa; phylum Arthropoda; class Insecta; order Orthoptera; family Acrididae; genus Schistocerca; species Schistocerca americana. The sequence continues at coordinate 238,783,432 of NC_060126.1, forward strand.
GAATGAAGATCATTAAAATTGACAGTGGAGAAGAACTGTCAGTTGCCAAGCAATATATGCAATGCAAATACTAGAAAAATTTGTCAAGAATAATTGTAAGCCAGTATTCTCACCTGTGGGAAAGAGTGTGAGCTTGTCAGTAGCAGAAGAACGTGAAATGTGTAAATAGGAAGTATCTTATATGGAGTCAATGGGCGTCTTTCATATTGAGCTCAAACTTCCACGCCAGATAATACCTTTGCTACTAGTACTGTGAGCATATTTTGCAAAGACGCTAGACTTAAACATTGGGGCAAAAGAATATTTAGATATTTAAAAGGAATTTTAAACACAAATTAAGGCACTGTAATACAGGAACCTGATGTCTTATAATGAGGAGACTGGGGAAACTAACTGCATAACAGACATTCTATTGCAGGTAGCTGTTTTCAGTTAATGGGAGGTTAATATCCCAGTTTTGCAAGAAACAAAGAACAGTGTCTTTGGGTACCATTACAGTTGAGTATATGGCAATGTCTTTCATAATACAAGAATATTACGTTTAAGGACACTAATAGGTGAGCCGACCAGAGGGAATTATTGTGCAATGTGTATACGATGCATGTGTAGACACATGATTGGTGCCATATGAAAGTTCAGGTCTGACTGTGAGAGATGCTTGGATAGCCTAATGGCAATAAGCACGAAAGCCAGGTTCGAATCCCTGTCCAGTACAAATTTTCATTGTCATCATTCCATTATACCTCTGATGGTTGTCCATATTCGCAACTGTGAATATGTTTCATGTATTTCACAATGGCTGTAGTCACCGCAATGTCTGTTTCTGTGGACATGCATGCATTGTAATTCAGAATAACACAAACACCGCAATATCTTATTTATCCACTGACACCAGGTGAGCGACTTTCAGTAAAATGTCTCCTTTGTATGGGAATGTATGTAATGGATGTACAGGTACAGGTTGTAGTCACATGGTTGACGAAATATGGAAATTTGGGTCTGGCCATGAGTCATGCTTGAATGGCCAAATGCTAAAGTGACCAAAAAAATTTTCATTGTCGTAATTCCATTATACAGTTGATGGTTCCCCATATTCGCAACTGTTAATACATTTCATGTATGGCAACTATCAAGTTAGTTTAGTATTGAAATAAAAAGTGTATGGTCCAAGCAGACTGATATTAGGCACTATTTTATTAGGTACCATCTAAAAAAGAAGGATATTACTATAAACTACTTGTGTAGAAGAAATGCTTTCTGATTTGTTGACCATACAGCCCAGTAAAGACAAATTCCAGAAATTGCTAAAATTGTATGGTTTAACAATGTAAAGTTCCATGCATAGTGCTTTGTAGTGTTCAAAATTATTGTGAGGTCATATTTTTTCAAGGAGTGGTGTTGGGATATGGTGAACGAGATCTTTGTTATGTCATCAGTGAAAGTGAACTCATGTGTATAGATCTCTCTGCCTATTATTTGTATTCTTAGGTGTCTAAAAAATGTTCAAATGTGTGTGAAATCTTATGGGACTTAGCTGCTAAGGTCATCAGTCCCTAAGTTTACACACTACTTAACCTAAATTATCCTAAGGACAAACACACACACCTATGCCTGAGGGAGGACTCGAACCTCTGCCGGGACCAGCCACACAGTCCACAACTGTAGCGCCATAGACCACTCGGCTAAACCCTCGTGGCTAGGTGTCTGTGCTATATGTTCTGTGCAACATGCTTTCGTGTTGTACGCCATTGAAAAGTGCATGGAGCATATTTAATATAGTAAAATATTTGTTCCTAAATAGTGCTTCTCAGTCCGCATTATTTTACTCCACAAATATATAATCCAACAATATGTCACATCTGAAATACTTGAGATGGGCCACTTGTTCTGTTGGTTTATTAACCAAGCACTGGGAACTATGTCAACTGTTATGTTTATATGTATTTTATGGGTATAATTATTTCAATTTAGCCTCCTAACAGTTGTATTACAATTGCTTGTATTTTTTCATTTTATCTTTTAACTGCCACGTAAAACTGATACACAAAATGTCCAATGAATTCATTAAATGTATACTAAATATCTATATTTATACCACTACAGCAATGTTAATCGTTAATGTTGTTCTACATGTGTCACTTATGTCATCAATTTATTGTTTCCATTACATGTTTCCTATTTAACTTTAGGTTGGATAAATGGTCATTAGCTGCAGGAGGTCAAATAAATAAATAATAAATAATGATGCAACAAGCTACACTTTCGTTTTATTCCTTGATTTGTTTGTATTTTAGGTGTTATCTCTTTACCTATGTCAGTTATTTTGTGATGTTCATAAAAAGGCTTTTACGACTTGAACCAGATGTTTATGGGTTCCTCACTTACCCATTATTGCCCTTAGCTTATCTTTGTAAATTCTGCCAAATGATTTTTCATTATTCAGAAAAGCTATGTGAGGTTCCAACTTAAATTCTCTTCTCTTTTGTATACTCTGTTTCAGTGCTAAACCATTGCCTATGCATGACTTTCCATTTTGGAAACCCACTTGATCCTCCAATAAAGAGATATTTTGTAGCCTTTCATTTATTATTTTGGTGTAGAATTCGTAAGCATTATTCATAATACTTATAACCCTGTACTTACATGTATTACGTCTTTCGCTTTTTGGAGGTGTAATAAGGGGAGAGAGCGCTGCAGGAAATACCATGGTGTGTGGCTGGTGTTTGGCTGAAATCGAGAATCGGTCATGTAACGTCCCTCCACTCAGATGCAACTGGAAATTGATAAGGTGGTCCTTCGCTCACTGTGTGGTATGGTCTTTGTCTTGACTGATAAATTTACGAAAGCTTTCTTAAGGATTCGATCCCAGCTAAATATTTGTGAGAAGAAAGATTATAAATATGATTGCTGCTTATTTCATTCATGGCAATTTAAGATCTACTCTTCAATTCCTCCCTAACCACACCCTACGAATTTGCGACGTATTCGGAAAAAAATGTCAAATTTTTGTCACAAGAAGGAACATAGATGTCCCTTTTGCTTGTTTTACCAATTTCATTTTGCTTTTTAGTCAGACTGAAGTCATAAAATATAAGAAACTCATTAGTGACAGAGCTTGCTCTTATATGTAAATAATATCGAATATTGCAGGGCATACTGCAGTTACATGAATAAGAAAATTTCGGAACGTGTTACAAATGCGAAGATGAAAAAAATATTAACCTGTATTAGGACATGAAATCAGCTTCCTTCTACTCTACAGCTCCATGTCTCGAATAACAGGACCACAGCTATCTCAAACAATTTCAGATTTTATTACTGTTCATGTTAAATCTGAATTGGACTTTTACAGCCTATGTGTTATTAACTGGCATTTAATCGTAACAAATCATACCTAGATCATGATGAGGTCCGATACTCCGAGAAGCGTAGGGGACGACGCTGGCTTGGTAAGGTCCTCACGGAGGTCGTTTGCCATTGCCTTCCTCCGACCATAATGGGGATGAACGATGTTGATGAAAACGACACAGCAACACCCAGTCATCTCGAGGCAGGAAAAATCCCTGAACCCGCTGGGAATTGAACCCAGGAACCTGTGCATGGGAAGCGAGAACGCTACCGCAAGGCCACGAATGATGTGTTTGTCATAAATGTTAAATGCACTATTGTTTGCAAATGGCCTACTGTAATAACATGCAAGTTATAAAATGGAAACAACACAAATATCGAGAATCCAACAGGGCATCTCAAAGGTAGCGAGAAAGAGCAACACGTGACCGATTTCCGATTTCAGCAAAATGCCAGTCATCGATTTCCTGTTTCACCGAATGCCAACCACAAGCTGTGGCACTTGCTAGGTTTAATCATTTGTGGTGCTACAGACTTACGCTATATGTTCCATTGGAGCTGCCACCAGTGTGTTAGACGCCTCTGAACATTAGCAGACTGTTGTTTATGGTCGCTTTTGTTCTTAATGTCTGCAGCTCGTGGTCTCGCGGTAGCGGTCTCTATTCCCGAGCACGAGGTAGCGGGTTCGATTCCCGGCGGGGTCAGGGATTTTCATCTGCCTCGAGATGACTGGGTGTTGTTGTGTCGTCTTCATCATGATCATTCATCCCCATTACAGTCGGAGGAAGGCAATGGCAGACCACCTTCACTAGGACCTTGCCTAGTACAGTGGTGCGGGTCTCCCACATCGTTCCCCTACGCTCTGTAAAGGAGTATGGGACTTCATCATCATCATTGTTCTTAATTTCTGTCGTGTGCAAGCAACAATTATTTTAAACTGAATCTGTTACACAGCTGTCGTGAATAACATAGCATCAAGAAGGCATTTTCAGACGTTTTTCTGGACTTAAATACCTATTTGATCCAGTAACACGATGCATTTCGCTTCGTTAATGTAACTTTCTCCTTGTTATACATTTCGACAGCCATGAAGAAAAGTAAGTGATAGGAAAAGCCTTCTTTCATAACGCAGGATTTTCCTTAATATGAACTAACAATACTGAAGTTCCGTTCCCAAAATAATGTGAACATATTTTGCCATGTTTGGTCAGTTTCTAATATTTCCTTCTCGTGGCATTCACCCAGAAAGCTTCCTGAGTTGGATTGACAGGGATACTAAGGTCAAATAAAAGAAATGAAACAGAAGTAGAACCATGTGGAGATGGCTACTTACAAGTGAGTCAGGCAGTAAGCCAGCTCTACTGTCGCACCCATGCACCACGTCCTGAAAAGAGGCAAACGTAAATTGAAAAAAAGTATGTTTGGCAATATTTATTCTTCCTTAATCAGTACATGACCAACTGACAATATGTTCTGTTCTTTAATGTCTATGCATTCACAATTGAGTGACTGCAGTGTATGGCATTAATACAAATAGTTTGGATCGAATATTGTTCTGGAGATTACATGCATCTTATTGATAAGAATGCATCACTGTACCATGGGCCCATTGGAATGCAATGGACGTGTTTCCGAAATGAAATTAAGTATTTTCTTGTCGTACTGTGGGGCGACATTTACCTTGCGGATGTTACGAAACGAAAACAAAACGCCGGACACAAAATTAACTTTACATGTACACTGGTGGCAAGTCATATCGACATGGCTCGCAGAATCAGGATCCTAGAATAAACATCTGCATGGTACCAATGCCGAACTTGCACCGTTTTGTTTGCCTCTCTTCGATGCGCTTTCACACCATTGCCAAAATTTGGCGTAACAGTAAATATGCATGCCAGTGGATGCTGTATGCCACTCACTTCGTGCTGGCTGTGAAGTGGACTTCTACCATTCAAGCATTTATGTGGTACAGCTGCCATATAGATCCTACTTTGAAGGGCAGAGCTGGAAAGTAGTGAGAAAGCACAGGCCTGCAGTTAGCATATGTTTGGGGCCCTGCATTTTGCAATAATAGCAGCATTTGAAAGGCAGCAAATAATTCTACAATCAAAAGATAACCGTGATATTATTTACAAAATTTTACGTGTGTGAATCCCACCTAGAAGAAGTTAATCTTAGTTTTTGATTGAGATTTGGCGGATATGCTACAATCTAAGGTCACAAACATATTTTTAGTCTTTCAATTTACCATTGGCCTAGAGGCCCACCCATAAAGTGAAAATGAAAAATATTATAATCTAACACTCTTATTGCTAAAAGCATTTTCACACCATATTTTCCCATATTCGAAGTACATTGTCAGGCTACTATGAGCACTGCTGTTGTTCTCTTCTTCCAAATAGTAATGCGACCCTCGAACTTCGTATATTTTGGTGTTCCATGCTTAACATTTCACTATCTGAAGACAATACTTATTTGTCTGACCTTGAATATATTGAAACAACACATACCATCAATATTTTTGTCAATATTGTCAGCTGGAAACGCGATTTTACAAGGTCGAACATCCAAAAGAAAACGTGTGCCACAATTATATTATTTCAAACAACAGAAAACGGAAAAGTATATCGATCATGAAATGGTTGTAAGTCAGTTTACTGACTGAAATCGGAATCATATTCCCCCCCAAAAATTCATATACTATTTTTGGATCAGTCCTACATGATATGACAAATTATCAAAGTCAGTCAACATGAAAAACAGAAAGAATGACATTTGGTTTTCATCAGTGTCCATAGATATGTAAATAGTGGCAAATTTAGTTGTCTACATGACTGAATACACTATTGGACAACCACCTATGGACACTCAGCTAGAACCGTCAGTTCGGAACAGATAACCTAATTCCTTCACCCCACATGACATGAATCATGGCCATCATCATGAAGTGATAGTATGCATTCGTCAGCAATACAGATTGCCATACCACAGGTACAGTGCCGTCTGAAGGATATCTATGGAAAAGGCAGACCGTTATAATTACGAACCTTGAAGAGAGACAGAAGCATTTTCAGTAGTTTCAGAGGAAACAGTCTGAATGACTGACTGATCTGGTCTTCTATCACTAACCAACATGACTTTGGCATTGTGCTTGGCAGTGGTAAACTATACCTATTATTTTTCCTCAGGGCAGGAACTCTAATATATAGTCTAGTGGTGATGGCATTCTCTTGGGTAAAATGTTTCTGAGATAAAATAGTCCTCTATATGGATTTCAAGGGGAGGACTGCTCATGAGAATGTTATTATTGTGAAAAACAAATGTGGCTTTCCACAGGTTAGAATGTTAGATCTCTCAATTTGGTAGGTGCATTAGAGTATATGAAGAGAGAGATGAGCAAATTGAAGTTAGACATAGTGGGAATTAGGAAAGAGTGGTAGCAGGAAGAGCAAAGCTTCTGTTCAAGTGAAGTCAGGGTCATCAACATAAAATCCAAAACGGGTACAAGGGAGTTCCATCGTCTAATTATAAATAAGAAAAAAGGGATGTAGGATAGCTACTACAAACAGCATAATGGAACATTCACAGATGAATTTGAAAGAACGTATAATGAGATTAAATAAATAATTCGGATTGTTGAGGGAAGTGAAAATTTAATTGAGATGAAGGACTGTAATTCCGTGATAGGAAATGGAAGAGAAGGAAAAATTGTAGGAGAACTTGGACTAGGGAAAAGAAATGAAAGGGAGAAGCCACCTGGTACAATTTTGTACAGAGCTTAAGTCAGTCATTGCCCACACTTGGTTTAAGAAACCTGTACAAAGGTTGCATACATGGAAGAGACCTGGAGACACTGGATGGTCTCACATAGATTTAATAGCAAAATAGGGATTTCAGAACCATATTTTAAACTGTAATCCATTACTCTTGGCAGTTGTGTACTATCATCGCGATTTGTTGGTTATGAAATGCAGATTAAACTGAAGAAACAGCAGAAAGGTGGCAGAGTTATATACTGAAGGTTACAGGGTTTGAAGAGGGTTTCAAAGGGATATTACAGAACTACTGACTGAAACAAGGAAAGGAAACAATAGAGGATGAATGGGTAGCTTAGAGACCTGTTAAAGTGGATGCAGCAGAGAATCAGACAGGCAAAAAGACAACAACATTCACACTGAATCTGATGGAACGAGAAAATATAAAAATTCAACAACAAAACACGCAAAAAGAATACAGAAACCAAAAAATAGGCGGATAGAAAACATAAAATGACAAAGCAGGAAGAGCTAGAGGAGAAATGGAAAGCTGCAGATGCTTGCATGAAAATGGGAAATACAGACTTCACATATAGGAAAAGTAAAAAGGTTTTTGAAGGGAAGGGAAGCAGTTGTACAAATACCAAGAGCTTAAATAGCAAGCCAGTACTAATCAAAGACAGAAAGACTCAAAGGTGGAAGGTATGTGTAGAAGGGCTATACAAGGTAAGCAAACTTAGTGACAATCCCACTGAAAGGGAAGAGGAAGTAAATGAAAATAAGATTTACACATGATACTGCAAGAAGATTTAGACAAAGTACTGAAAGCCAGACGTCATAACAAGACACCTTGAGAAGACATCATGCCCTCAGAATTATTGCAGTCCTTGAGAGAATTAACAATAGCCAAACTACTACACTGGGTTTGTAAGATATATGAGATAGGTAACACACCCTTAGATTTGAAGAAGAGCTTAGTAAATGGAATTCCAAAGAAGTTTCAAACTGATAAATGTAAATATTGCCAACCCATCACGTTAATGAATCATGGTTCCAACATAATAACACAAATTATTTTCAGAAGAATTGAAAAATTTGTAGAAGCTGACCTCAGGAAAAAACAGTTTGGGTTTCACAGTTTTGGTTCTTAGAAAACAGACTGAAAGAAGACTAAGCTACATTAATTGCATTTGTATAGTTAGAGAAAGCTTGTAACGATGATGACTGGAATACACTCTTAGAAATTCTGAAGGCAAGATGGATAAAATACAGGGAGCGAAATCTTACCTACAACTTGTGCAGATATCAGTCATGAGAATCGAAGGATGCGAAAGGAAGACAGTAATTGGAAGGGAGTGAGACAGAGTTGTAGCTGATCTCCTACATTATTCAACCTGTACATTAACCAAACAGTAAAGGAAACCACAGGGAAATTTTGAAAAGGGATTACTGTTAATGGAGAGAAAATAGAAACTTTGATGTTTACTGATAACATTGCAATTCTGTCAGAGACGCTGTGGACTTGGAAGAACAGTTCAACAAAATGGATACTGTAATCTCTTGAAAAAAAGGTTAAAACAACAATAATGAGATGTTTCTGATTTCAATCAGCCAAGGATATAGGGAATTAGATTAATAATGAAGTCGATTAATTATGTTATTTGGGCAGCAAAACAGCTGACAATGGCTGAAGGAGACAGAAAGAAATCTAAATGCAGACTGGAAATGGCTAGAAATGCGGTTCAGAAAAAGCACAATTTGTTAACATCAAATATAATCTTTTTAGTTGCAGAAGGGTTCGTAGTTATTCTTAAGTAATTTCGAAAAATGTTGGATCCTAGCTCCTTGAGTAATGAATCATGAATGAACCTTTTTCCCTTCAGGAAGCTGTTTCTTTTCCCAAAGCTCTCTGTCGCCATTTCACTTCCAAAACTCAAGCCAAATCCAGGTTCTTTCATCTTTGTTGTACCAAGCAGCACCTCGGCATATTAATCTCATCAAACATAACAAACACATGTAGTCAGTGATAGTTACAGTGTCTCATTGTGAACTCTGCGTGTTTTTAATTGGGACATGTGAAGGTTGCCTCACAGTTGTTTGATTGAGCTATAAATTGGTGCATGTGCAGGGTCCTTTCAACCTGCATGTAAATAACTCCTTTGGGCTGCACAACAGTTCTGTTTTCGTAGTAGTTTGTAAGAGGACTACCCACTATTAAAAGCATCATAGTCGAGTGCAAAAAATTATTTTGGGCTGTACTCAGAGAATATACATGTTCGTACCAAAAGAAAGGGAGTGGAAAAGCAGGTGACTCCTGTGTATAAGAAGGGTAAAAGAATTATTGACGAATATCCATAACATTTGTTTGCTGCATAGTTATTGAACATATTATGAGTCTGAATATAACAAATTTCCGTGAGACAGAGATGGATTTAGAGAGCATCGCTTATGCAAAACTCAGCTTGCCATATTCTTATGTGATAACATGTGTACTATCGATGAAAGGAAACAGGCTGAGTCCATATGCCTAGATGGCCCACTGCACACTTAACGAAAGCCCAAACATATCTATGTGGTTGCCAGGTATGTGATAAGCTCAGAGACTTCATAAGTAATAGAACCCAGTACGTTGTTCTCAATGGCAAGTGTTCATCACAGACTTGGGTACATCAGGAGTGTCCCAGGCTTTATACAGGGCTAGCCAGAAGTTACACAACCCTAAATTCAAAAAATTCAATTTTTTATTAATCTACTTATAATGTATAAACTCACAGTATACATTCTAAGACAAAAAAAAACAACGACGCACTACAAGTAATTATATGTAGAGGGTGGAAATCCGTAGATGTGATGTACATGTACAGACAAACAAATGATTATAACTTCAGAAAAACTAGATGTTTCTTTCAAGAGAAAGCGCTTCACAACCTGAGCAAGTCGATAATGTGTTCAGACAATCTGGCTCTTATGCAACCAGTTATTTGACTTGACATTTTTGGATGTCCTTCTGATGGATATCATGCCATGTTCTATCCAACTGGCGCGTTAGATCGTCAACATCCCGAGCTGGTTGGAGGGCCCTGTCCACAACGCCCCAAACGTGCAAGTGGGCACTAACTTAATGAAACGTAAGGCCAGGACCGCTCGCCATGAAGTGTAAACAAACCAGAGTACAGAATATCATCGACATACCATTGTGCATTAAGGGTGCTGTGTCTTCATACGCGTCTTTGCTGGTCATTGTAGCTGGAAATCTTATTGATTGGGATAGAATTGTCGAACTGAGACCCAATGACTACTGAAGACGTGTCTCGATACGTCCTTAGCAATGTCAGGTTACCAAACTGACTGTTGCCCACCATTACAGGAATTCTATAGTAATATAAGTGTGCCTTTGTAGGATTTTACCAATTGTAATATAACCATGTAATAACAAACCTATTGTTCTTTTGCAACATGAATTACATTGTATTATATGTATGACCTTGTCAATTGTAATATTATACTGCTATAACAAATCTATTGCGCTTTTGCAACAGGAATTATATTGTGTTATAAGTATGACTTTGTAGGATTTCAGCAATTGTAATACTGTATTTCATTGTAATAACAAACCTTTATTCTATTGCAACATTAATTATGTTGTATTATACATATGACTTTGTATATTGGCTTAAAGGCCTAATGACAATAAAAATTATTCTATTCTATTCTCTTCTATGCCAAACATCTTGGAGTGATGGTCTAGGATGCCATTTCATTCAACCCCTTTGGTTGTCATCCTTGGCATTCTTACAGCACAGCGGTAAGTCGATGATATTCTCCGCGGCAGTTTGCTGCTCTTCATGGCAAGCCATTCTGGGCTTATATTTCATCAGGTTAATGTCTCCTGCACACGACAAGAGTTTCTACTGCTAGTCTTCGTGTTTGCCAAACCCTATCCGATTGTGTTAGTGTTGTTCTTACAGATGCTATCCTTCCGATGTCACCAGAAAAGAGAGTCGGCGGGAGATAAATCTGAAGATCCAGGCAGCCATGGATAACCTGAAATGACGAGTTCCCCAAGAACTCGCCATTGCGTTTTTCCACCATCTTGCTGCAACTAGCAGTGTCGTTCATGAGCCTCTAACAACGCTATGAATTGCATGATTATGTCCTGCTAACGATCAGCTGTCACCGGTTCTTAGTAAAGAAAGCATACCTGCAATTCTTTTGTTCGAAACTGCACACCAAGTTCCAGCCTTCTGTAAAGGGGTCTCATAGAAAAGCGACGCGTTTCTGAACTCCAATATCGGTCGTTCTGGCTCTTTACATGGTCACTTAGATGAAAACATTCTTCATCAGGGTAGGATACATAAACCAACACCCAAACATTATTGACAATAAAACGCAAAAACCATCGGCAGTAATGAAGTCCATTTTCTCTACTTGATCTCGAAATCAAGCAAAATGTAAATGAATTACAGACGGAATTGAAACTTCTTTGTAGCTCTACAAACATTCCTGTAAGAGATTGCAATTCGCTGGCACAATTTTCGTGTCCAGCTTCTTATCAATCGCAGCAAGCACGCGCAGATATTTGCCAATGGAGCATCACTTAATATCAAAGATCTGCTGAAAAGTTCACATTCAATCACATTAGCAGTTTTTCAGAACCTGGCGACTATGTGTGAACTCGTTGATTTCTTAGCTACCCTTATTTCAGATAAAGCTATCCTAAAGCCATTCTCAGATTTTAAGAAAAACTGCGATTTGAAGAACTTCGATTTTCAGGAACGAACACACGTCCAGTCAGGGAAAAATGCAAGTCTGTCTGCACATGCTTAACTCGACACTGACATCAAAAGTGCAGGAAACTGCTTTGACACCACATGCTATTCGTCTCCCACAAGGTCATCCATTGCTAACATAAACATTCCTGCTGGTTATATACTCAATTTTCCATCACACTATTTATTTGAATTTAGGGTTGCCTAACTTCGGACTCACCTTGAGGTGACAAACGTCAGGTGATAGTCCCTAATGTTGCATTGGACGACCTTTTGCCCAGTCTAGTGCAACAATTCGACGTGGTACTGAATCAACAAGCAGTTGGAAGTCCCCTGCAGAAATATTGAGCCATGCTGCCAGTATAGCCGTCTACAATTGCGCAAATGCTGCCACTGCAACATTTTCTGCATGAACTGACTGCAGGGTTATGTCCCATAAATATTCGACAGGATTCATTTTTGGCGATGTGAGTGGCCAAATCATTCGCTCGAATTGTCCACAATGTTCATGAACAACTGTAGCCCCGTGAGGTGGCGCATTGTTATCCATAAAAATTTCATTGTTGTTTGGAAACATCATGTCCATGAATGGTTGCAAATGGTCTCCAAGTAACGGAACGTAACCATTGATAGTCAATGATTGGTTCAATTGGACCACAGGACCCGTTCATTCCATGTATACACAGCCCACACCATTATAGAGCCACCACCAGCTTGTACAGCGTCTTGTTGACAACTTGTGTCCATGGATTCATGGGCTTTGCGCCGCATTTGAGCCATACCGCCAGCTCATACCAGTTGAAATCGGGACTCATCTGACCAGGTCATGATTTTCCTGTCGTCTACGGTCCAACTTACATTGTCACGTGCCTAGGAGAGTCACTACAGGCGATATCGTGCTGTTACCAAAGGCACTCACTTTGGTCTTCCTCTGCCATAGCCCATTAACGCCAAATTTCGCCGCACTATCCTAACGGATACGTTCGCCAAACGTCCCACATTGATTTCTGTGGTTATTTTGAGCAGTGTTGATTGTGTATTAACTGAGTACTCTACATATACATTGCTGCTCTCAGTCGTTAAGTGAAGGCCATTGTCTGTGGTGATAGGTAATGCTGGAAATTTGGTATTCTCAGCACACTCTTGACACTGTGGATCTCAAAATACTGAACTGCCTAATGACATCCGAAGTGGAATGTCCCATGCGTCTAGCTTCAACTTCCATTCCGGCTGCGCTCATTCCCGTTGTGCTGCCATAATCACGTTGGAAACGTTCTCACTTGAATTGTCTGAGTACAAATGACAGCCCCGCCGATGCAGTTCCCTTTTACACCTTGTCTATGTGATACTACCACCATCTGTATATGTGTGTATCACTATCTCACTAGCTTAAACCTTATGCACAGGGGGTGCATCTACCTGCGACTGTTTGCTGATGACACTATGGTGTGTGGGCAGGTGTCATTGTTGAGTGACTAAAGGAGGGTGCAAGTTGACTTAGATAAAATTTCTAATTGTTGTGATGAATAGTATCTTGACCTAAATGTATGAAAATGTAAGGTAATGCAGAGAAATAGGAGCAACAATTCCATAATGTTTTAATGCAACATTAGTAATGTGCAGCTAGACACAGTTACATAAGTATTAAGTAGCTAAACATAACTTTACAAAGCGATATGAAATGGAAGGAGCACATAACGACACTTGAATCTAGAACCTACAGTGGTGCAGCGATTCCACATGTACAAAGCGAGCCCAGCTCTGGCCAGACAGCAGTGATATTTACGCAACGCACACCACGAGGACGCCTGATCTTTAAAATCTACCTCTACACTGTAATATCGTTCTAAATGTATATAAACACTATGAAATTAAATGCAACTGTGAAAAAGGAAGCTTTTATTTACTGTGTAAATAAACGTCATTCTCTGCTGATTATTGCAACTGAGCCCAAAATTGCACTCGAGCTGCCTGAAGCCACTTTTTGCCGTGGTAATCATGAGAACAGCAGAAAACAAAACTTTTAAGAAAGAAGAACAACACACCATTGCATTACTTAAAGTTTTTCACTGATTGGAGCTTGGTAGCTACAGTGTAATTGTGGTGTGATCAACGTTACTAAGAAAATAATTACATAAGATAAAATTGCATTGTGTAAAAGCCAGTGTATTACCTGTCTTGTAAAAGAGAAAAGTAAAGTCTTGTGCCTCAGCTGTACATGGTGCACTATTTTTCTCCTCTTCTTTGTAAAGCAAAAACTGTCTCTGAAGCTGTATGCCTTGTTCCCTTGTCAGTGAAGCACTGCAGGGACCAATACTTTGAAGATCTGTATTGGAGTCGACTGCAGCTAATGTAGCTTTCAGGCTTGATGCCTGGCATTTTAAAACCTAGAGATGCTTAAGAGAAGATATTGTATCAGCCAGATCGCCAAATTTTCTCTTCATTTTCTCCTTCTGCTGATTTAAATCTGAAGGCTCAGTATTTTCTCTGCTAGGTTCGTCCAGTATGCTTTCTTTTTCACTTACTGATTCCTCTTCTTCATAAATATGTAATGTGCCCATGAGGATGTCATCATTGAATCTTAAAAGTCATTGACGTTTGCTGAACTGGATGGCTGCCTTATTTAGTGTAGGCAGAGAGAGTGAATATGTTTACGTATGTTCCATCTGCTCCTGGAATCTACATACAACCATGTAAACTGCAGAATGCGAAGTTGACATTCAACACAAATCAGTTTGCAGTATACAATCCTGCAAATTTTTCTGAACAAAAACCTCAGAAGCAGATAGTACAAGCCAGTCTTTCCCTTCTTCAACTGTGCATTCATGTTTGCTTTGATACCACTGTTGGCTCTGTAACAGAATGTCCAGCATTTTGTAATTTTAGAATAATGTTTGGACAAAGTCTTACCGTCTTAAGAATGGATGACATTGGATGACGGTATCGTCTTGTTTATAGAACAATGCACAGGGTTAGCACTAGCTTTGATTTCGTTTACTCAAGCCTCCAAAATGGTGCCATCTTCCTTTTGTCTTGTGGCTTCAGAACGTAAATTACTTCACTACTCAATGTCGTATAAACCTTTTTTGGCAGCATATTCATACGGGCTAGTTTGGAGTAAAAAAAGTCTTTTATTTTGTCAAGTATCACAGGGAATGGAATTCTGTTTATGATGTCAACAGCTAATGTGTTTTTATCTTTCTTTCTTTTTCTGTCGAACCTAAATGTCCCAAATGAGTAATCACGTATTACACTTTGCAACTACCATCTGCACCTTCAGTTATTTGGATTTTCATGTGGTGTGTGCCCTTACTTTCAGCTACATACTGCCCTGAACAGTGATATAGAA
The DNA here is from genome assembly GCF_021461395.2 of Schistocerca americana. NCBI lineage: Eukaryota > Metazoa > Arthropoda > Insecta > Orthoptera > Acrididae > Schistocerca > Schistocerca americana. The sequence goes on from NC_060126.1 coordinate 238,798,653, forward strand.
GGGAATACTGTGTTACGTTGTCTGTAGTACGATACGCACATTATTTTTCATGTAAAGTGACAAAGTGTTTCTCTCAGTCTGCTTCTTCCAGTCACCAAATTTCTGGAAAGATGCAAATTCAGTCTCTTCTGACACAATTGCCACAACATGCTTCACTGACAAGTGATCATAGTAGCATTTCTTTGAAAGGAGTGAAATATCACACAATGAACATTTCATTTTTATGTGAATATTCTCCGATGCACAGCACATTAAATTGCATTCATCAGTGACTAAACTATACGAATATTTTTAAAACTTTTTCATTTTAATCGTTGAGAGACATAACTTAGCTTTCCTGGATGAGCCTGTAATATGTGTTTCCGCAGGTTCTTGTTATAGCTTCTTCCACACTTTGAATATGTGCATTTCTTTTCTTGATTCATCGTATTTCTGCTAAAGTGCGCGTCATTTACGACGGCGGCCGAGTTTAGGTTCGTTCTGCGCATCTGACGTCACAAAACACAGTCAGTCAATGAACAGAGAACGACGTTGCCGGAGCTCGACTGCAGTGCAGAGCACGGACGAGTGTCTTCAGCTTTAGAAACGTTCAGTCATAAATAAAGTAATTGAACAAAAGGAATGTCTTGATAGCAGAATTTCTTTTATAGAAAGTTTGGAAAAAGCATTCTTTATACCAATTACTTCATATTCTATTAATTAATTAAACCAAACAAGCAAATAGGCCTCCTAATTCAGGTGATAGCAAGGAAAGGTGTTTGTATCATTCTCACTAACCGCTTTTTTGCAATAAAGAACAGCGGTAATTATTTATTTCCTATTGTACTTCGACGAAACGTGAGTAATTCATAGTCATATGAACAGTGTTCGTCGGTATTTTGCGTGATATTTTAATGTCCTCTAGGAAGTATATTGAGAGACGAGTGTTAGGCTGCTAAGCAAAGGGTCCAGAGTCCAAGTTACTACCCTCGGCAAAAAATAACGCAGTGATTTGGTTAATGGGCAAATATACAAGTTATGTTTTTAACAATATTGGGAGTGATGAACATATTGAATACAAGGTGTATATTGGAAATGAATTCGAGAAAATACTTAAATATCAGAATCACAATAAGAAATATGGTAACATGCTCTGAATTGTCTTCAACAGAATGGGTATAGGTTAGGGACTGGATTCCTAGTAGAGAGGGAATGGGTTGGGTCACGTTCCCGACCCTAACCTCATCTGCAAGTCACACATGAAAAACAAATCAGTAGCACAGAAGATACAAGAATATGGCGACAAACATCTGGTGTCTGATATAAAGGAAGATCTTGAACTCCCTATGGATGTGTTTAGACGGCTGGAACTGACAAAAATAACAAGGCAGTGAAGGATTTTGCGATGTCACTGTTTGGGACTGCTCTCCTGTCCATGTAATTTACCCCGGAAGGGACACACATCAAGGATTTACTGAATGATTAATTTGGGTCTGGGAAATGATGATGAGGAACCTCAGGCTGCAGAAGAAGAAAATGTGCATGCTGAACTGCCACCAGTTGAAGGTGACAGTGAAGGTGCTAATTTGTGCTACTGCTAAAGACTCATTCTTTGAATGCTGTAATTTATGACTGCAATTATCTGTCACCTTATTTATGTCATTTCATTGTAGCCATTTTTGTTACTATTTTTGTGGAATAAAAAAAATCCTTATTCGGTGCTTAATATTTTCTTTATTTAAAAACAATATCGAAGTGTCTTACTTCATGGGTTTTATTCGCTTGAATGTAATTTCTTGAAATTTCTAGTGGCAACTAAAATCGACCATACGGAAAGTATACGCTATGGACTTTTACCTCTGTGAACTCTTCAAATTTTCTTGCAATGGTTTATTACGTTTAATGCTGCACAATAACTGTGTTGAAAATCGAAACAAAATTAAGTCATTTGTGGGGGGAAGGTACTAGTCAAGAAGATGTGTAAAATTCAAATTTTTGGGCCAAATAGTTTTTGTGAAATCGAATGATAAGTGTGTCAAAGCAGTCGGAACACCATGTGTCTGCACAGGCGAGCAGTGCAGTGATGACAAAATCGCGCACAGCGCGGAATGCGGGGGGCACGTCTCTGTAGCAGCGAAAGGGTTAATGCGGCCGTGGTGGCTTTACTTCATAAATTGCGCGCTCCCCCCTAAACGAAAGTTTGCGAACTATACTATACTATGGCACTGCTTCTCTTGGCGCGTGCAACTGGCAACACAGCAATCTGCCGCGTCTGGGCGAGCATGCGTGAACCGCCAAGATAAAAGAATTGAACTGAAGTACTGCCCTAGTTCAAATTGTGAAAATCTTCTCACCTTCACAACATCTCGAAACTTTCACATTACAACAACAGATACTACTCATTCGATAGATGCTCAGTAGACTATATGGACCACTAGGCGTCAGGCAGTTGTCCACTGAACACCACATATTTCCCATCTTGTGCCTCGTGCAGCTTCGGCTCTTTCCATGAGAGATCGGCTCTGGAGCCGCAGTTGCACCCCAGATTGTACACCAGTCGTGTACAAACCACATCCAAGGGCCACCTACAGCCCAAAAAAAATATCAATGCAGCGCAAGAAGTGAGCATCTATAAAACGACTGGTGAAAAAGGAAACCATAAAATTCCTTTTGTGTAACCCATATATTTTCAATCTGAAATCCATCCATATGATGCTAATCTCTCTGTGGTCCATACCGTTTGTTTCCTGGAGTTAGTGCTAAGTATATTTTTTGTGACCCAAAAATACTTGTCTTCTTCCAATGTGGCCCATTGGAAACTCCTTGTTCTAGGCATAAGTTGTAAGGGCAGTAGTAGGGAAGGCAATTGGTCGACCTCAGTTTATTGGGAAAATTTTAGAAAAGTGTAATTCATTTGTTTGATTTATTTATTTATTCACCCCTCGATTACCATTTAGACGCTGGATACGTCAGTATACATTTAAGGAGATCGCTTATGGAACACTAGTACAACCCATTCATGAGTACTGCTCGAATATCTGTGCTGAGCCCATAAGGTTGCATTAAAGGAAGACATCGATGCAGTTCTGATACAGGCAGCTAGATTTGTTACTGCTAGGTTTGATCGACAAGCAAGTGTTAAGGAGATGCTTTGTGAACTCAAATTGCAATCCCTACAGGGAAGATGATGCTTTCATGAAACACTATTGAGAAAATTTAGATAAATGCTACTTGGAGCTGACTGCAGAACGATTCTATTGCCGCCATTGGACATTTCGCATAAGGACAACAAAAATAAGAGAAATTAGGGCTCGTATGGAGGAATATACAGGGTGGGATGGTTAAAATTGTTTGTGGAAGTATCTGGTACAGCACAACCTGAATGAAAAGATGGTTGTAATGTAAGTTGTTTATTTAGAAAGAGGACATTTAATGACACTAAACTCGACCCCCCACCCCACCCCAATGGGGTGGGAGGAGGGTCAGCTTTGAAATCTTCAGTAGAGACCCTCAATTTTTATTATTGATTCGGATTCTCCAGAAAAAAATATGTAACTTTTGTATGAAACACTTTCATCTTAGCGTGATGAATGGTGCTGTAATCGACAAAACCAAAACTCATTACAAACCATAGAAAAGTAGTAGGGGAAAGTTCAATACATGTGAACTGTTGTCTGCGATACATTTTATACCATGCAAATAACAATCTGTGATGCATGAAAGACGAACATGTGTCGCAGTCCACAGGCAGACTCTCGCTGTAGGTGCAATACCTCTGGCTGCACAGATGTAGTTCCATTGTGTTGAGCATGACTGTGGCCATACCATGAAGGACTGACAAGTAAACAGTGGCGCAAAGCAGTCGTGCTTCACTTTACTTCAAACATTCCAACCGCAAAAACCTTGTCCTACGTGTGCAACTATGTTGACGAATGCGGAGAGGATAGATATCATTTCTTCATATTTTATGTCAAATGGACATGTAGGAGAAGCTCGTCGACTGTATGCAAACTGTTCCTTGAGAGGAATGTTCCTTCTGCAACAATATTTTGCAGTATTATCCACCTGTTTACTGCAACTGGAAATGGTCAACACACACAAAGAATCTGACCATGGCCTGCTACAAACGAAACTGCCACAGTGGATGTTTTAGCTGTAACTGCTGCATATCCACAAATTAGTTCTCACCAAAATCTGATGAGGTATAAGAGTTTCATGATGAAGTGTTTTGTGCCTACTGCATGTACACTAATACTACCCATACCTACTTTCAAAGCTGCTTGAACAGTTGGATACAGCAACTAGCAGCCTATGATTTTCATTGACAGGTACTTTTCTCTTATAAAGCAACGTTCACGAATCGTGGTAATGGAAATTGGCATAATATGCATTGTTGAGCAGTGGAGAAATCCCCAATGGTTAAGGCACGTCGAGCTTCAACACCCCTGCAGTGTTAATGTTTGGTGTGTTGTGTTAGGTACCTGGCCAATTGGCAGAAATGTGAATGGTGGAATGTATAGTGACTTTTAGACTATATTTTCCCATTACTATTGGAAGAATAGATATATGGCTTCCACACCATAGATACCTCATGAGGTTCGGAATCGAGACTATCCTGGTCAGAGGACTGTATGAGAAGGTCCTCGTGAGTGGCCTGCACGTTCATCCGATTCGACACTGCGCGATTTTTTTTTTTTTGTGAGGAACACCAAAAGAGAAATGTTACATGTGTGAATCAACAACCCATGCAAGTATGCTGATGCGATTTGTCACTGAATACACAAAAATTAGGGAAGAGATACAGACATAGGACAGTGTTTTAGAAATAGGGTTGCAATGTGTACTGCAGCAAATGGGCACCATTTCGAACATTTGCTTCAGTAAAACTTGCAGATTTGTGAGAATTAAGCGGATGCACCTAAGAGAAGCACCCCGATGGTGAGAGGCAGGGAACTGGCCTAAAATAAGCACCCCAATGTCGAGAGGCAACGGGACTCAAATTAGGAAAGCACCCTGAAGGGTACAAAGCAGCACTGCATTATACCTAGGTGATACTAAATGTAGTTGCTATCACATTGAAAAAACTAAACAATGATCTGTTCCATCCACTTTCTACTTTGGCGCCATCTGTGAATGTAATTATACCAATAATGTGGACACTGTGATGTGTTAATGTCTAGAGAATCACGTCGGTTTTTCTATAAAACACTATTGCTGCGTTACAGAATGGAAGAATACCGCCCTTCGACCCTCCTGGCATCTTAATCTGTTCAGTAATTTCTTGATACACTATCGTGTTTCAATGCATTGTAACCCATTTTGACTTGTGTCGATGATAGCGCCATCTATCGTTCAACGACAAAATTGTTCCATAAAAAGTTACGTATTTTTCCCTGTAGAATCCTAATTCGCAATAAAAAAAAAATGGGGTTCCAATTGAAGATTTCAAAGTTGACACCCCTCCCACCTCCTGGTGGTGGGGCAAGATGGGGGGGGGGGGAGGCGGCCCACTATAGTGTCTCTGGATGTGTCTCCTAATTCGCAATAAAAAAAAATGGGGTTCCAATTGAAGATTTCAAAGTTGACACCCCTCCCACCTCCTGGTGGTGGGGCAAGATGGGGGGGGGGGGGAGGCGGCCCACTATAGTGTCTCTGGATGTCACCCTTCGAAACGAACAACTGTTACTGCAACCATTTTTGTGATATGACGTGTAGTTTCCCATATATTTCCCACAACAGTTTTAACTGCCACACCCTGTAGATAGTTGTTTTTCCCTTGATCTGCTTTCGAGTGCAACATGAAAGAAAAGACTAATAGTAGTACAAAATATGAATGTACATATAGATTTAGAAAGATTTATGAACGTTTTGGTCAGCCAGGTAGATTTCATCTGATGAAACTTAACATAAAAACATTTGACAGTGTATATCATATGGTAGCATTCACACAACGCTCTATAGAACTGGACATCAAAGTCAATGTTTCTTAGGAAGAAAGTTTTGATATTGAAAGTTGGAGGTGGAGAGGGGAGATAGTGTCGTAATCTGCTAAACATTCTCACCACACTACTCTTGTTTTAGTAGTGTATTTTGTGCTTTTGTGTCTTCTTAACTTTATTTTTATTGTTTCGCTTTGTTTTCCTGGAAATCGGAACGAATCCCTGATGATTTGGGTATTTTTTCCCTGAATTTTATTCCATAAGAGAGGCGAGACATCTCAGAGTGAAAAACGATGTAGCGCCTATAATACCATAACAGTGAAAACGCATACGCTGTGCATAAGTAACATACACTGATGAAACAATTGTCACTAAATAACCTTTCTAAAATTGAGTCAGCTCTGTTCAATAAGAAAATCAGTTTTTGACATTATTTGGCACCTAGAAACAAAAAACACTATGGATGAGGTACAAAGGCATTTTATAAGCATTCTTTGAAATATTTGTATTTATATATTTATTTTCGCTTGCAAATAAGTGTCGATATTTTAAAGTGTGTTGTAATGAAAGAAAGGATGTGTAAGGGTCATTCTGTGGTTTTTCGAAATACCCTTGAATTTCATAAAAACTCTTTGTAATATGTTTTGTTATCCTGTGAATAAACCAATCATAAAGAAAGCTGTGTTGGTCGATGTTAATAATTTTGCTACAGGTTATGGGCCCAGGCCACGACAAAATAAAGTTTTAGAAGAAGAGTGGCTCAACACTATGCATGCTGGCAGATTTTTTTTTTTTTTGCTGAAACAAGTCATATGGTAACAGGAACCTTGTATGAGAATACAGGTACGAATAGCGATTATAGAGTGAATATTGATAAACCTTTAGGGATGGAGGACTGGGAAAAATGGAAATTGTACCTAATCTAGCGTTCGTTCATATGGACACTCTGACAGTAACAGTACGTGCGAACGTGTCGTGCCACAGGAACAGACAAGTGAACTAAAGGCAACATATACAGAACAGTAATAGCACAGTCTAACATAACAGTCGCGACACTCACTGCTGTGAAAGTTGTTGCCGTTTGACAGATGGAGCGACACTAGCGCTCCAAGCGGCAGGTAAGGTGAACGTCAGACGCGTCGTAAGCATAATGTTTGTTTGCATCCATTTCCTACGTAATTTCCGAATTATTCGAGTTATTTTCTTGCCTCCAAGAGTTTGTGTAGTATCAGAAGGCATATATATTTCTAAAAATGATTCTAAAATAAGCGCAAGTATGGACAAAAACCACGAATAGAGTGGCAAGCTACAACAAATTCGTGAAGAAACACTTGTGACATTGGACAGAATTGCAGCTTACCATGTTGATATCAAAAGAATATAAACACACAGATTCACAGGTAAGAAGCACAGACATGTACCTCTACATGCAAAAGAGATCGACAGCTCGTTTATCGTTCTGTAGGCCTACTGTGTTTATCATTGTCGCCTGTCGCCACAAGTACGACCTTCATCTTTATATTATTCTAAGTGGGACAAGCAACTGCCAAATAGTGGGAGAAATATACTGAAAACATTATAATGAGCTGATTACATTACATTTCACGAAAAACCAAATATTTGAATAATTTTCAAACAACCTGTCTGTAGTCATTTTCCTTGTCCCATAATAGTTTCGCTCGAAGTCTAGCGATCTGCACATTCTGACACTCACACGCTTTTGTAAGACACGAACAGCTGCACTTAACCTAACCACTTCATCGTCAAAGCAGGTCTGCGTTGATGATTCACGCGAATCTAGCACTGATACATTTAGAGTTGAACTAGCTGCTTCTGTGCCATAGGACTGTTTTACAGCTTTAGATTGACTGTCGAATCTTTGTGGCAGTTTCCTCTTCATCGTCAGCTGAGGTGGCTTATTTGGAATGTCAAACTGTGTGAGTACTGCATTCCACACGAGTTTGTTATTGTCTGCGTTCATGAACTGGTTTTGTTCGAAATGTAGCGGACAAAACCTAATATTATTATGCAGGTAAACTGGGTCTTTCTTCATAAGGTCTTCTCGTCTGCTATTAACTAGCCATTTTCTGCTCCTAAAACGAAACAGTCATCATTTATACACATACAGTTTGCAAGTGAATCCTGACGATACTGTTTAGTAACATCATGCTATTTACCTCTGAGGATCCTTAGGAAACCTAAAAAAGACAGCTGTGGTGTCTTCTTCCTGTTGCTGCTGCAATTTATTGCGCTACAAACGCTCCCGATGGTAAAAACCATTGTATAAATCAAAATAAACAATCACTATTCGCTTTCACGATCGCGCCGAACTCACAGTTCAACCTACCGGCCGCTTGGGGCGATGCTGGCACCGAAGGCAACAAAATCGAGACGAAGTGTCGCGACTGTTATGTTAGCCTGCGGTAATAGGATGATGCAGCATGTTAATTGAAACATTTTTTGGCTCATAAACGACAAAACATAAGATATTAGCACACATGTAGCTAAGCTGCAAAAGTTGTTTGTAGGTAATAATGAATTAATGAAGCGTGAAGAGAATATTTTGTTCGAAAAAATATTAAATAGTCGAATCTTATAGGTAATTTAAAGGTTTCTGGGACACAATACCGTGGGAAAACCAGCGTTTGATTTTTACTCATTTAAAACTTTGTGCTAGTGAATTGCATGAACAAAATACAATGAAATCAACTGCATTTATCATCTCTAAAGAATGAAAAAGGAAACAAAATAACAGACAAAAGAGCGGCCAAAGCAAAAATCTCCAAATAAGAAACGTGAAAAACTAGGTCACTGACCAGTGGAGTGTCCACAGAAAACACACGATACCACTAATATGTAGCAAGAAAGAATGTAAGCAGAAATGCTCAATTATTTCATGTATAATTGATGCATCTCCTAGAAACTATACTGATGCAAATAAATGTTACTGTGACAGTGGCATTAGAAGGCATATCACCCTAAATAAACAATACTTTGTTGTACAATGAATTTGATATTCCTGATATGACTCAATTGGGAAAACTCAGCACTAGAACGCTTGCATTTGCTCAGGGAAAAGTTCATATCGAAATTAGGAAATTAGACCATGCAATGAATGGTATGGTGCAAGAATGGAAAATGTTTATATGTTCCTGATGCAATTTCTAGTTGGTTTTCGACCATAAAAGCTGTGTGTCACAGCTACAATATAACATTTGACTATACATGTGTTAGGATGTGGGAAAAAGCCGGCAGCGTCATTGTCATATGCTACATGGAAAATGGGCTAGGAATACGCATGCTGCGAGACCAGAAAAGAGAAATCAGCTGAACTTAGTAACACTCTGTGAAACATTGCAAGTGCATCAAAAACGTTTCAATCATTAAAATAAGCAACACATTAATCTTACCCTCCCACACATCACCATTAATTTTTTCTCAGTGTCTTCATTACTTTCAAAAGCTTCAAGGGTTCTAAGATATACAAAAGAAAAACGTTTTTACTTACCTTCATTCTGCGTTCTTGTTGTTAGCTCCAGTTATTGTGTCTAGGGATACGTTCTTGCAGCTGAAATTTTGATTTAACATTGTGTATTCCTGATGACCGAATAACTGATGAAGAACTATCTGTTGCTATGATTTTCTTTTATTTTATCCCATTTTTCTATATCACATTTACTTCACATCTCCCTTTCCATACAACCATCAATTACATTGTTGTTTGCATCAGAGGCATGGCCACCACTACTTATAGACAAATGTAATGTATTGGGAATACATAGAAAGAAGGATCCTTTATTGTATGATTATATGATAGCAGAACAAATCCTGGTAGCAGTTACTTCTGTAAAATATCTGGGAGTATGCGTGCAGAACGATTTGAAGTGGAATGATCATATAAAATTAATTGTTGGTAAGGTGGGTACCAGGTTGAGATTCATTGAGAGAGTCCTTAGAAAATGTAGTCCATCAACAAAGGAGGTGGCTTACAAAACACTCATTCGACCTATACTTGAGTATTGCTCATCAGTGTGGGATCTGTACCAGATTGGGTTGACGGAGGAGATAGAGAAGATCCAAAGAAGAGCGGCGCGTTTCGTCGCAGGGTTATTTGGTAACCGTGATAGCGTTATGGAGATGTTTAGCAAACTCAAGTGGCAGACTCTGCAAGAGAGGTGCTCTGCATCATGGTGTAGCTTGCTCGCCAGGTTTCGAGAGGGTGCGTTTCTGGATGAGGTATTGAATATATTGCTTCCCCCTACTTATACCTCTCGAGGAGATCATGAATGTAAAATTAGAGAGATTCGAGCGCGCGCGGAGGCTTTCAGACAGTCGTTCTTCCCGTGAACCATACGCGACTGGAACAGAAAAGGGAGGTAATGACAGTGGCACGTAAAGTGCCCTCCGCCACAAACCGTTGGGTGGCTTGCGGAGTATAAATGTAGATGTAGATGTAGACATTCTGCAGTATTCACAATATTCCAAAGAGTTTACAAAGTATAAGAGTTCACAAACTTTCTTGACAAAAGAAGAATCATCACCAATATATAACATTATTTTATAAATGAATCCAGAAATACATTTAATAATTAGCGTTAGATTATGAAGTTAAATAATATGAATTTTAAGTATACCAGAAATTTCGTCATTTCAAACATTTCTAAAAGGAGAATAATTTTAACTGTACATACAGAGTGTAACAAATTCATTTCTTTTTATACATTTTAGCCTGAAATATAATACAGCGTATACAAAATCATATGAAATTGTATTAGTTAAACAACTAAGATAATGTTTACCTATACAAGACCCGATAGTATACATAGAAGAAGATAGTGTTAGAGGAGGATGTCCCATTACAACATGAAGAACATCATCAAGAAACTTGGCTTCAATATAGAACGCTGAGAAGCTGATTTTTATTATGGTTGTGCATCAAAAAAGATGAGTAAAGTACCCTTAAAAAAAAGGGGTAAAGTAGCCAACAGTTGGCGAATCAATCCATGCAGATGTTCGTGGACCAATGCGTACAAAGTCGTAAAGATGTGCTCGATATCTATACAGCGGGGAACGCAAAGGTATGGCCAGACTTTCAGGAAACATAGAGGAATAAAATTTGTTACATGAACATGGGTCTGCAAACATGTTATTTCCATGTTAAAGTTTATTTTCTACTTCTCTTCATAATTACATTAATAATGAAGAAAACAAAGACGCAAAACTTACCAGTATTGCATAAATTATTTACTTACATGAAATGTTCTAAGTATCCTCTTTGTTAGATTTAGTTGGAATGTACAGTAAGTTGTAATATTTAGGTTCATTGTCAGGGCTTTTTTGTTATGATGGAAAGAAGGTGATGGACTCACTTCACTGTTTTCGTTGCTATATGGAAAACCAATGCTCTTCTATAGTCCGAATAAAATTACTTGAAAGTTGATACTTCAAGCATTACTGGTTTCCTCCAGTCAGAGTGCTCAACATCATGCCCGAACCGTTAGCCATTGCCAGACTGCCACAGCAATTGGTCAGTTAAGTTCCAGTTCCTTGTCCACACTCTTTTCTTGCTGTGTGTGGGTCCTGAATCATGGGTCTGCCAGTTTTATTTCGCATTTCTGCAGACATTATACACACACAAAAAAACAAGACACACACACACAACGATGCTAATGAAATATACGTTTCATATACAGTACTAACAAATACTACTGGATACCTCCACACAAGACGTGATTCAGCATAACATACACAGTTATCAAGATCATGGAGATTGACTTACATTAGATACACCTCACATGACATTGCAGGAAGTCGAATTATTGAAGGCTGTAATTTGTTGTTGCGACTCAGTCATCGCAGGCACGAATATAACCATTACCCACAGTATGGTGGTGTAGTGCAATAGTTAGCGTATAAATCTGACTCGTAGAAGGTCGTAGGTTTGAATCTTGTCAAATTTAGCGAAAGTATTTTTAAATCAATAGAGTTTGATTATTATTTTTATTCGATTAATTGGTTTAAATGTAATTTTTATATCAAATTCTTTGTTGCATCATTTTCCTCATCATACTGACATTTTTATTTGCTCTTATTTTTCTTCCTGTCATTCTTTTTCGTTTGGAATCTACCTGTGTCGACTAAAATATGCAACCAAGTGCCAAGGCCTTCTGACTGGTAATGCAGCAGCTCTGGTAGCCAGTGTGAGGATAGTTTCACGTAACCAGTAATAGCGAGATATTACTGAATGTTTTTAGCGCTGTCTTGTGTTTGTTCATAGAGGTTAGCTTTAATCGCCATGAAAAAAGCGATGGTGATTTTAGTTCTGCCACAGACTGTTGACCACCATTTTCTCAGACACATTGCATGTCACAAGGATGTAGTTAACTTAAGACGTGAGTTTAAATTCAGGGCTACTAAACGCGTCGTCTGTAGCAGTTCAGTCATTGGTCACATAAAATCAACTGTCGGCAGACCATCTCGCGTTTTCGACACACCTCACGGTGGCTAGTTCCAACATTGCTCCGCTTTACACCTTAATAGCATTTGTGAAGTGATTAGCCGTGTTTTCGAGTCACCTACAACCGAGCAGTAGCCAGCAGCCGATGTAGCAGCACTGTAGCAACAAGTGACAGACGTTAACTGTCAAGTAATTTTAATCGGTCTGCATTATCAAGCACACATCGACTGATTAGTGTTCATCACAGACTGAACAAGCATTTAATATCAACTGTTTAGTATTCATCATGGGCTTGATTTCCATTACAGTACAATGGAACTTGACCACAATACGATGCTGGCAGCTGCCCATTTGCCCTATGTATGAGTAGTTGGTAATGGCCATGGCACGCTGCATTTATACAGGGAGAGATTTTCAGAACAACGCTGTGACATCAGTACGTTTGAACCAACTTATCGCCGAAATTTAAGCCTACTACTCATGACTGAGAGAAGCCATAGAAGGATGAGGGCACCTCAGTTGGAGGAGGAAGCACTTCCAGGTAGTTGACAAGTACCCTATCGTTATTGTAAGACAACTACTGCAACAAGTAACACTGACATGTGACCATCAGGAGAGCTACACGAGGACCAGCAGTAACCATACCATGTACAACCTGTACAATCAGTAGCCGATTTTCCTGCATGGATATACTTCTGTGAATGGTTCATTCAACAATGTGTCAACCATCACTTTAGCGCAAACATGTTGTTCACGGATGAGGCTTCATTTCAACATGATCAGAGTGTAAATTTTCACAACTAGCTTGATGGGCTATCGAGAATCCTCTCAAAATTGTACATTCAGATATCAACAAATATTTTCTGTCAGTGTTTGGGTTGGCATCATTCATGATTATTAGGCCTCTTGTTCATCCACCAAATGGTAAAAACTCACCATGCAGTCTTAGAGAATACTCTTACCTGTATTGCAAGAACGTGTATCTTTACAAGTGCAACAAAACTTCATACATACATGATTATTGGTTTGGTAGAAATGGGCCAATTCCTTTGGCTCCACACCCTCTGGATCTAAAACAATTAAATGTTTATTTGTGGGGGCGTTTGATAAACACAAATTACAGAGCTGTGGTGCTAGCTGTACAGAGTCTTCGTGCCTGTATTCTTGAAGGTTGTGAAACAGTACACAATTCTTCAGGGTTACATTGCATCATGGATTCAGTGTAAGGGCAGGTTGATGCTTGAATCCTTGCTAACTGACAGCATTTTGAACATTTCATTTACAAAAAGTGTTCCATACTGGGCATTACAGAAGCGTCCATTTCGAACCGTCTGCTTTGACATGTGACGTCATCGGGATAGCAAACACCCTTACATGTAGCATATACATGGCAACCATAAAATCACTACATAAACATGTGAACAAAAACAAAAAAGGCACAGGAATATTTCACTCCAGCAATAAAATGAAACTAATGGGACAACCACAGGACGTATGAAAAATTTCACCATCACAGACAAATATTATAAACAAAATAAAAAAAACCTCAAATGTAACATGATGCTACAAACACGAAAACCACATGAATCTTAGATTCCACTTGACATATATAGCTCAAACGATGCCCTTGGCACCAAAAAGCCACCATATCCAACTCCAAAATGTGGCATTGTAAAATTCCCTTCACCTAAATAGCCAAATGAAACCAATGATGCAACAACCTCACATACAAATTGAAAAACCAAAATCCCCATAGTCACTTGAGTAATTAAAATACAAACTAAATACTATATGCCAAAACAAACAAGCCATATATGATCCATTAAAGCCAAATAAAACAAAAAATTGCATACCAACCATAGCCATCGACAAATAGAACTAGGTTGGCCAACCTCGTCCCCACCATGCATACTCATATATACAACCAGCAAAAACCAAACAAAATCCTCCAAAGGGCAATACCAACATTCCAGCCGCCCCCCCCCTCCCCCTGTTGAACCAACCACAGCCCACACAATACCACTCCTAAACACAACACCCACAAGAAATGAACAAAAGCAGAAACCATTCAGACACTTAAAAAAAGTCCTCAGAAAACAAAATAAAGTAATTCCTGAAAGATATACAGATGAACAACAACAAAAAAAATAATATGTAAGCAAAACAATCTCGCTGATGGCCAACTTAGATCTCTCGAACCACATGCATCATCGAATATATCATCAAATATTGTCACTGAGACACCACCAAATATATAGGTCCCTGACTGGAGAAATTCGGACTCGAGTCAACTTCATATTCTCATTAGACATATGTCATCTCACATAGTCTGGAATTAAGACGACCCACAGCAAAAAGCTTATCATCGTCATCATACCAGGTGTAGTAGTATGACACTGGAATTTGATTGCAATAATTGCACATCTGTTGCTTGAAACTGATAAACAATATTTTACTCAAAATTATCTCCATTGCTATTTATACATTTGTCCCACCTTTCCGGTAGGCTGTGAATGCCAGGCCAAAAAACAGTTGTTTTTAGAAGTGAACCAGTCAGTGAGCCATTTTTGCACATTTTCATACGAATTGATGGGTTGTTAAATATGAATGCATCCCAGTGATGCAAATAGATGATAATCGGATGGAGCCAAGACTGGAGAATAAGCCGCATGCCCTAGTATTTTCCATCTGAACCCAACAACTTTCCCTGACCCGTTTTTCTGTGTGTGATGGCACATTATCGTGGAGCAATATGACTTTGTGTAGCCTTTTTCCATATCTGGTCATTTTTCGTGTAATGCTCGATTTAAGTCGATCATTTGTTGTTGGTAGCGATCAGCGTTAGCAGTTTCACTAGGTTTCAGCAGCTCATAATAGATGAGACCCTTCTGATCCCATCAAACACAGAGCATTCATTGTCTACTTTCCAAAGCAATTTGGCCTTGCAGTGGATGTCGATGGTTTGCCTGGATTCACCCATGATTTACGATACTTAGGATTCTCAAAATTTATCGATTTATCATCAGCTGTCAGTATTCGTTGGGGAAATGACTTGAATATCACAAGTGATCTTTCGATTCGCTTTCTGTCTTTAGTTCAGTTCATGTGGAACCCATTTTCCCACTTTCTGCACCTTCCCCATAACTTTCAACCAAAGAGAAATGGCTTTCTGCATCACATTCAATTGTTCCACGAGTTCCTGTTGACTTTTAGTATCATCTTCATACAATAAGGCCTGTAATTCGGTGTCTTCGAACTTTTTCGGTGGTTTCCCGTGCTCATCGTTTCTCACTTAAAAACCACCACTTTTGTACTTTTGGAACCCCTCGAAACACTGTGTTTTCCAAAGAGCATGTTCGCTGATTGCCTCTATCAGCATTTGATACAATTGTGCAGCAGTTTTCTTCAAATGGTAACAGAAAACCAATGCTCCCATAAATTGTAGTTCGTAGGCACAAAGTTCGACATATTTACAGGTTTGAAACAGATACTGATGTATGGAACTTGTGTTACTGTGTATTGACATTCGTCATCAGTCGTTACAGGAAGCAGATGGCGCTGCAGACGCGATCTCTCGGGCCCTACACTGACACTTATGTTGTATTCATCTCTATCAAAAGACAAAGAAACAGTTACATTTGGGTCCACAAAAAACAAACAACAATAATCATATCTAACACAAGTGCGAACGAAGTCCCTCAAAACAATAAATCAACTTAAATCACTGGCTACACAGCATACTCTTCCAACAACGACAGAATGATTACAAAAAGTCAAATGATCAAATACTATACATAACACAATCATCTTTCTGGGAGCCTGTACGTAATATTTTCTGGGTCTCATGAACAAATAAAGCGAGTTGGGTCTCACACAATAGCTGTTTCCGGAATCCATGTTGATTCCTGTAGAGTAGATTCTGGGT
Organism: Schistocerca americana; assembly: GCF_021461395.2. Classification (NCBI taxonomy): domain Eukaryota; kingdom Metazoa; phylum Arthropoda; class Insecta; order Orthoptera; family Acrididae; genus Schistocerca; species Schistocerca americana. The sequence goes on from NC_060126.1 coordinate 238,814,953, forward strand.
TTCCAGAAACGACATGATACGCAAGCAAAGAACATGTTTTAAAATTCTACAACAGATCGATGTCAGAGATATAGGCCTATAGTTTTGCGCATCTGCTCGACGACCCTTCTTGAAAACTGGGACTACCTGTGCTCTTTTCCAATCATTTGGAACCTTCTGTTCGTCTAGAGACTTGCGGTACACGGCTGTTAGAAGGGGGGCAAGTTCTTTTGCGTACTCAGTGTAGAATCGAATTGGTATCACGTCAGGTCCAGTGGACTTTCCTCTGTTGAGTGATTTCAGTTTCTTTTCTATTCCTTGGACACTTATTTCAATGGCATCCATTTTTTCGTTTGTATGAGGATTTAGAGAAGGAACTGCAGTGCGGGCTTCCTCTATGAAACAGCTTTGGAAAAAGGTGTTTAGTATTTCAGCTTTACACGTGTCATCCTCTGTTTCAATGCCATTATCATCTCAGAGTGTCTGGATATCTGTTTCGATCCACTTACTGATTTAACGTAAGACCAGAGCTTCCTATGATTTTGTGTCAAGTCGGTACATAGAATTTTACTTTCCAATTCACTGAACGCTTCACACATAGCCCTCCTTACGTTAACTTTGACATCGTTTAGCTTCTGTTTGTCTGAGAGGTTTTGGCTGCATTTAAATTTTCAGTGACGCTCTCTTTGCTTTCGCAGTAGTTTCCTAACTTTGTTGTTGAACCACGGTGTGTTTTTCCCGTCCCTCAGAGTTTTACTCGGCACATACCTGTCTAAAACGCATTTTACGATTGCCTTGAACTTTTTCCATAAACACTCAACATTGTCGTGTTGGAACAGAAATTTTCGTTTTGATCTGTTAGGTAGTCTGAAATCTGCCTACTATTACTCTTGCTAAACAGATAAACCTTCCTCCCTTTTTGATAATCCTATTTACTTCCATATTCAGGGATGCTGCAACGGCCTTATGATCACTGATTCCCTGTTCTGCGCTTACAGAGTCAAAAAGTTCGGGTCTGTTTGTTATCAGTAGGTCCAAGATGTTATCTCCACGAGTTGGTTCTCTGTTTAATTGCTCGAGGTAATTTTCGGATAGTGCACTCAGTATAATGTCACTCGATGCTCTGTCCCTACCACCCGTCCTAAATATCTGAGTGTCCCAGTCTATATCTGGTAAATTGAAATCTCCACCTAAGACTATAACATGCTGAGGAAATTTATGTGAAATGTATTCCCGATTTTCTCTCAGTTGTTCTGCCACTAATTCTGCTGAGTCGGGAGGTCGGTAAAAGGAGCCAATTATTAACCTAGCTCGATTGTTGAGTATAACCTCTACCCATAATAATTCACAGGAACTATCAACTTCCATTTCACTACAGGACAAACTACTACTAACAGCGACAAACACGCCACCACTGGTTGCATGCAATCTATTCCTTCTAAACACCGTCTGTACCTTTGTGAAAATTTCGGCAGAATTTATCTCTGGCTTCAGCCATACCTATAACGATTTCAGCTTTGGTGCTTTCTATCAGCGGTTGAAGTTCCGGCACTTTACCAACGCAGCTTCGACAGTTTATAATTACAGTACCGACTGCTCCCTGGTCCCCGCGTGTTGTGACTTTGCCCCGCACCCTTTGAGACTGTTGCCCTTTCTAACCTAAAAAACCGCCCAGTCCACGCCTCGTAACCCCTGCTACCTGTGTAGCCGCCTGTTGGGTGTAGTGGACTCCTGACCTATCCAGCGGAACCTTCGACCATAGATATTGGTAGAGTGGTCATGACGTATATTTCGTGGCACCAACATCTCTACTACTATACCACGTGACTATTGGCAAAACAATGGTGGTATCCTGTTGTGATTATGGTTGTACCGAGGGTTTTGTGAAGGGAAGTAACATTAAATTTCACGTGTAAGTATTATTAGTATAATTTAGTGGTATTTCTTGAACACTGATAAACTATTGTGTGTATCATATCCTTACCCAGAACGCCACAGTTACGTAAATTGGCGGTTTGAAGTGCTGTGTGTGTTTCTAGGCGCACATTGTAATCGTATATATTTCTTGAAATGGTAAGCTACAAAGCTGCTTTTTCTCTTTCGTATAGGTTTCCAAAGGATGAAGGGCGCAGGCAGATGTGGATACAGGCAGTGAAACGAAAAGATTTCAAGCCTACTGCGCACACACGCATCTGTTCGAAGCACTTTGATGAAGATATATATATATATATATATATATATATATATATATATATATATATATTTTGTGTGTGTGTGTGTGTGTGTGTGTGAGAGAGAGAGAGAGAGAGATTTATTACCAATAACCCTTCCCACTCCAAAAGCAATGGCAATGTGCATTGCTACTACATAAGAAGAAAGGATGATTTTTACTATGCTGGATTAAATCTGTCTTTGGTACAAAAAGGGGTGAATTATGCTGGTATTATTTTAGAGAACAATTTGAAAAAACAAGTTAGGTGTTTGATTTCTCATCACGGTTCAGTTTTATTTTGTACTTCCTAGTCACAAAACATACAAATATCAGAAACAAATACTGAATACCATTTGCAAGAAGGTAGTTGTATGGCCTATGTTAGTTTCCAGATAATAAGCTGTAATGTATGGGATAAATAATATGCTGCTACAAAAATCTTTGGTCATTTACCAAAAAGCATTAAAAGCCTGACAGATAGCCAACCAGCATTTAAAATCAAACTAAAAGAATCTGTGAATGACAGCTCCTACGCAGTAGACGATTTTTTAGGTATAAATAAGTGATTGGAAGAATTGTCATGTAATGATAGGTCTACCTTTCATTAAACTGACACATCATTGTGAAGTATCGTATTCATGATCTGTGGAACAAGTATTCATGTAAGTAGGTACTGATTTTGTAGATATCTTATTTGATACATCTACGAAACAAACTGTTTAAACCAAAAAAGAGCTTTCAAATGAAACTGCTTTATGTTTTGTGGGTGAACGACACAATTGAGTTCGTTACATTCGATGTGAACACGTGTGTTTACGTTACAGCTTTTGTTGTTTATGCCGATTTATGAAGTCTATAACACTTTCTACAACCAAGGCCCTAAAAGACACACACGCAATATTTACATTTTATGCAGTGCATAACGCGTATTGTGAGTAGAGAATGCATCTCATAATTGGTACCACTGAAATATTCGCGGCGAGTATATTGCCGAACATCGAAAGTGTTTCAGCAGTTCACAAAGTTCATTGTGAAGTAATGGCTGTAAAACAAAATTTGTACAGTGGTTACGCAATAATTTATCACTTCTAGCTGTGTTACATAAGCTACATTTAATGTGGTGAAGTTAGGAGGAAATCCACTGAGAAATACTGGAAGTGAAATCAGGAATCAGAATGCTGCCTTGAACTCCCGCCGACGTTCTGCCAACAGTTGCGTGATTCTATGTTGCAGCCACGCCAGACGTATAGCTGCTGCACTGCTTGCCCAGTCTATTAGTATCTATGGTCGAAGAGCGGAACCCGAAACCCCACCCTCTATGGCGAAAGTCGAGCAGATGCGCAAAACTATAGGCCTATATCTCTCACATCGATCTGTTGTAGAATTTTAGAACATGATTCTTGCTCGCGTATCATGTCATTTCTGGAAACCCAGAATCTACTCTGTAGGAATCAACATGGATTCCGGAAACAGCGATCGTGTGAGACCCAACACGCTTTATTTGTTCATGAGACCCAGAAAATATTAGATACAGGCTCCCAGGTAGATGCCATTTTCCTCTACTTCCGGAAGGCGTTCGATACAGTTCCGCACTGTCGCCTGATAAACAAAGTAAGAGCCTACGGAATGTCAGACCAGCTGTGTGGCTGGATTGAAGAGTTTTTAGCAAACAGAACACAGCATGTTGTTCTCAATGGAGAGACGTCTACAGACGTTAAAGTAACCTCCGGCGTGCCACAGGGGAGTGTTATGGGACCATTGCTTTCCACAATATATACAAATGACCGAGCAGATAGTGTCGGAAGTTCCATGCGGCTTTTCGCGGATGATGCTGTAGGATACAGAGAAGTTGCAGCATTAGAAAATTGCAGCGAAATGCAGGAAGATCTGCAGCGGATAGGCACTTGATGCAGCGAGTGGCAACTGACCCTTAACATAGACAAATGTAATGTATTGCGAATACATAGAAAGAAGGATCCTTTATTGTATGATTATATGATAGCGGAACAAACACTGGTAGCAGTTATTTCTGTATAATATTTGGGAGTATGCGTACGGAATGATTTCAAGTGGAATGATCATATAAAATTAATTGTTGGTAAGGCATAAATGGGTTTCACTCTAATGGACCCAGTACCATCGCTAATGGGATGTCACGACATTGTTAACATCGAAAAACGACTGGTTTCACCGATGAAGAATAATTGAGGATGTTGGAAGAATCAGATTTCTACGCCAGTGATCCAGTAATATCAGTTTTTTCTGATGAAGATGAGTTTGTGGACACAGTTGATAGCAAGCAGTGATAATTTTGATTGCCTTTGTAATGGTAACTGGCATGGACTGCAAGAATCCTACTACAAGTAGAACTGTGATAAACATAAACTGCAACCAAGGCTAAATTAATAACACCTCACCAGTCCAGGATCACATTTAGAGGCCACGTTCATCCCCAGTGTATATTTCATCAACAAACTACATGATACACTGTACTAAACAGAGTGAAGTGTGTGGCACACAGTGTCACGCATGAGCCTCTGCAGTATCTGATCTGATTTGATTTGATTTTTTATTGGTCCAGTTTTATCATACAGCACAAATTGTACAATTGATATTGGACAGGTCAAAGATAAGTTACAATAATACATAGTATTAGCAAAATAGTGGGCCACTTAAAATTAGGTACCTATTACAATTAATTTTGTTATGTATTCAGAAATTCTCTGACAGAAACTGTGCTTTCTTAGAAATGCCTTTAGTTTAGCTTTAAATATTGGATGAGTAGCATTTTTTATTTCCTCTGGTATCTTATTGTGCAGTATTACACCAATGATAATTATGTCCCTCCGATAGGTGGTTGTTCTGTGATTTTTTTTTGTGTATAAAAATCACTGATGGCAGTCAACTTCTCAGAGACGATTTCAGTAAATTCTGTCAAATTTTCTTTTGTGAAACACAAATCTGAAGCATATGACGCACTTACACAATTTTCAAATGAAACTCAAAACACTGGGCATGGTGTTACAACAATTAAGGCATGACAGAGGCAAGGAACTTGTAGTGGCAGAATTTTTACAGTACTTAAAATTGTATATGGATGTGACATTTGCAAACTATATAAAAGGATTGGGTCCACCAACCACCAGAACATTAAGATTAGTCACAAACATTTATTTTTGTAAACAAAAGTGCTTTTGGACCACTGTTCTTAAACTAACTATTATGTCTGAAATGGAAGTAATAATTTCTTCATTGTCAATGACAGAATTATCAGGGTCATTACCAGGGTTTTAAATCATGGTTGCTATAAGACAAAACAGGATTGGCAGACAGATTTGGATGACAGCTGTAGTGCATTTTACTCGCTGATGCTCAGACTGATATCGGCAGGTGGAGCTGAATATCCCGTGTTGGCAGCATGGCAGGGAAGGCTCAGAAGCTGTCCCCTCTCTTGAGTCTTCAGGAATTGTGCCCTTTGTCTCTTTATGACAAGTGCCTTCTTTCCCTTCTTCACAAGCACCTTCCAAGATGATATTTTTATGCTTTCCAGAGTTCTTTCCCTGGACATGGCCATACACCTGGTTGGCTAACTTATCTTCTTCTTCTTCTGGCAAATCAAATTATTGTTCGACAGCCTTTAAGATATTTTTCACTGCCCACATTTTTCACACTAAAATGGAAAACCACATACAGGCATCGTTGTAGACAATGTTCAATCATCTGTCAGACAGCACATTGTCAACTACAAACGGATGTCTTGTGTCCAGTCAACCCAACCATCACCTCCATTCTTGCACATGCTCCACCTTGACAATGTGTTGGATTCCCTACCACTCACAAATTCTCAGGAGGAAGACATGCAAAGCTGTTACAAAAACACATTCATAGCAAGTGTCCTTTCCCTTGGCAAACTGCATACTGCCCAGTTTACACTGGCGGTCCCACATCCTGAGGAGGCAACTAACTGTCCGCTCTATCTGATGAGAATTTGCACCCCTCCAACACTTCTCACTGATTGTTTCCTCAACTTTGTGAAGATTCCAAAGATTTCATTTTTATGCATGACAGCACCCCCACTTCACTTTCACCTTGAAGTGAGACATTATACTAACACCACCATCCAACAACATTGAATTGGAAGAGGTGAACAGCAAGATCTTGTTCACTGTTTTTTTTTTGGCTCCCAGTTCGTCAGATCTCACACCTTGTAATTTTTTTCTGTAGGGGTGCACAAAAGACAGAATCATTTTCCCCACATATGACAGCTACATTTCTCAAAATCTGAGAAATCTAACTCTTGAAGCTGTCAATTCAATAAACAGGGACCTGTTGATTCATGTCTGGAACGAAATGGAACAGCGTTTCGATGTTTCTTGATCAACACATGTTGAGTGTATGGTATATGGCTGTGCAAACATAAAACTTTGAACCTTAACATGCTACTGGAAGGGTAATTTGTGTGTGGATATTTCACAATTGGTCAGTAATAAAGAAATGAAATCTGTTCTTTCTCTTTGATTCACCCTGAATGTAGGGGAAATTCCAGAAACATGACCATAATTTCATGTACAGAAGGGAACCATTGGGTTATATAATTACATAGAAATGGGGAATGTAGTTTGCAATACTGGTCATTAATGTAAAGTAACAACATTAAAGAGGGAGGAATTACAGCATACAACAGCGATGATATACCGGTAAAGTAAACATAAAATCATAAATTCTGCCAGGGATCATCCACATGAGAGAAGCTGAAGCTGGAGAGTGGGCAGAGGGGGGCAGACTGTGGGATCTGCCAGTAAGTTGACAAATGGGCAGATGTTTTAGATAGTAACATACGTACGTAGAATTCCACAAACAAGATCATGATTCCTTGTACAGAAAGTAGCCTTGTAAGATAAAGACCAATGGGTTAAATAATTACACAAGAATAGTATAACATTGGCTTCGTATACGTAGCTGGTTATTGTGATGGAAGGAGTGACAGTACACAATTGTAACAACATACTGGTCTTTATTCTATTAGGTTATTTTCAACACACGGAATTATGGTCACATTTCTGGAATTCTCCCCATATGTTACTATCTCTAGAATTTACATTAAATTTATCATTTGTCAGCTTTCTTTTCAACAGACCCCACTGTTCCCCTCTCCACCCTTAGCTTACTCACCTGAATGATCCTTGACTGATTAACAATTCTATGTTCATTATATGTCATTGCTTGAGAATGCTGTAATGCCTTCCATCCTAATGTTCTTTTACACTAACGACCAATGTCAACTATGATGCCAACATTGTTCTATAGTTATTTAACTGCTTAACCTAATAGTTTTTATACTATGGAGTTACTTTGTGGACATGAAAGTATGGTCAGACTATGGAATTATACATACACGTTACTATCTTTTCTTTATATATATATCTGTCATTTTTCAACTTCCTTTCCAACAGATCTCACTGCCTCCCCTCTGCCCACTGTCCAGCCTGTTTTCCTTGTCTGGATGGTCGCTGGCAGATTCATGATTACATCGTTGCCATTGTGTGGTTTAATTCCTTCCACTTAATGCTGTTAGTTTACGTTAATGACCAGTGTTACAAACTATATCTATATACTTATTTAACCTAACAGTTTTTTTTCCTGCAGGGCTACCTTCCGTACAGGAAATCGTAATTTCTGGAATTTTACTACATATATTACTAGCTTTGGGATTTATTTTGTATCTATTCTTTGTCAACTTCCTTCCCAACAACCCCCCCCCCTCCCCTCCTCCCTATCCAGCATCCGAGTGGTCTGGGTTTTTTTTACAGTTGTGTGTTGATTGATGTCATTGCTATTGTATGCTGTTATTCCTTCCATTTAACATTATTTTTGCACCAATGACTAGTTTAGTAATTAAAAGCTTATTCACTTGGCCAACCCATATATTGGCCACTCAAACCTTTACATGGCGATCTTATTGGCTTACCTTCCCTGCAACATGAAATTGATTTTGCATTTAATAGGTTTGTTATTTTATGGTTTTTAACCAATTAAGCACGGGGCCCCATCATATGATGGACCAAACAGAACATGCCCTTGCTACGAGGCCCGTCATATGATGTGCCAACGGCAATGTGTGTTGTCTACAAGGTTCGTCATAAGACGGATGAATGCCAGTGTGCCCCACTACGAGGCCAGTCACGTGACTCCCACCAACAGCAGTTGTTTGTAAACAGACGGTGTAGCGTTGTCTCATCACTTCCTGCTGTTCATGCTAACTGTCCATCCTGTGGATGACTTATAGACAATAACTGAGCATTTATCGATCTGTGCGAATACTCTGTGCGTTACGCACAATTAACAACATTCAACTGTTTAGGATGTCAAAACGACCTCGCATGTCCGAGCGGGAGTTGCTGAACATACTTACCAAAAGTGATACTGAGAATTTGTCACATCATTGTCAGATGAAGATGCTTGCTCTTAATGAAGACCCACATCACCTCAACTGTCAACCTCAACAGGTATTACACGCGAAACCCCAAGGCGTGTCATTTTGGAATCTTCCTTCAACGACGATGAAAGTAATAGTGAATGTGAACTTTCAACGAATATGGTGAAGCATCCATGCACTGAAAATTGGTCACAAAACAAATTCCACCCAGAAGTGCATCCTTTCAATGGCGCGAATACAGGACTGAGTTGTGATTCAGACGCAGGAGTTCAACCCTGAATTGTTTTCAGTTACTTCACCGTCATTTGTGGAATTTATTGTACGAGAAAGCAATAAGTTTTTCTATTACTTTATGGAAAAACCTCCCGTTCTTTCTCGTATGACTACGTGGGAAGATATAGATGTGATGAATTTTATTGTTTCCTTGTAAAGAAGCTGTCACAAGACTATTGGTCAAGAGATTCTTTGTTACCAATGCCTATTTTCGGAGAAGTGATGTCGAGAGACAGATTTCATTTGATTCTTAGTGTACTTCATTTTGCCAACAACACAACGGATACTGGTAATCAACTTTTCAAAGAAAGACCCCTTTGTTCAGAGGTTCCCAAACTGGTGGGGGGGGGGGGGGCATGATATTGCAAGGGGGACGCGGGTGGAGTTAGTGGTATAAACCTAATATTTCTTTTTAATATCGATATTTTAATAAAAGTGAATGTGCAGGTATTAATGATAGATTATGGTGCTAAATGCAATAGTTTGGCGTCCCACTTCCCGCAATCCTATCTCAATAACCTATCCTAGAACATACAGCTTTTGAAGACCACGTTTAGAATGTCACACACAGAAACTCTCAAAATTACGAAGGCGATATGCGTTAATTCTAAAATATCAGATTTGTAAACAACTTACTTCTGACAATTGGAAAACAGAAAAGTCAGGTATTAACTATTCCGTACATTTGTACACACGAACTGAACGTAATCATGTTATAACTTTTAGCCGTAGTAGGCTATGTTCATCAGAGTAATAATCACTTATACCGCGTAACTGCAAAAATGCCGTTTTATTACCCTGTCAGCCCGCGGATCCCCATGTGATGCGATTACAGTGACTTTAATAGACTGTATATGCTTCAAATGAACTGGCAGGTTCGTAATTTGGACGCCAGGGTTATGCCCTTTGTCATCAGAAAAATGTGCACGACGTGAATGCGAAACTAGTACAAGTGTTCGTTCTGAGCAGAGTACTTCATACAGAAGTACGCTGGCTCTCAAAAGGAAATATGCTAGGAAGATTATTTGAACTTCGAGACGAAGTGATGCAGTTTTTGGAAAATGACAAACAAACTGAATTGTATGTGGAATTTAGAAAGTCCGGTGTTCATGTTGCATCGGCATATCTGTCAGATATTTTCGAATCTTTAAACACATTGAATTTGAAATTACAAGGTGGAGAGTCAAACATAATTTTTCATCGAGATGCCATCAAAGTGTTTACTGATAAGTTGCAACTATGGAAACATAAAATTTTAGCCTGCAATTATTCCTGCTCTCCCAGATTGTTTGGAATCCCGGAAGAAGCCCGATTTCAAAACGATTTTTAGGATACTGATACTAAGAGTAAAATATCAAACCATTTGCAGCACCTCACTGATGAATTCGAACGATACTTCCCTAACAGTTGTGATGATAAAATTTATTACAGGTTAGCGACGGATCCATTTCACGTTGACGTGGATGTGTTGAAAGACAGACTACAAGAGGAAGTCTTAGAAATTAAAAACGATTCTGCAGTGAAGGATGACTTTGAGAAGATGGATAAGCCTTTATTTTGGGTGAAATACCTCACGGCGTATCCCAGCAGAGCAGCACAAGCACTGAAACTGTATTTACCATTTTGAAGCACTTATTTCTGCGAAAGAGCATTTTCAGCGGTGTTGTTGTTGTGGTCTTCAGTCCTGAGACTGGTTTGATGCAGCTCTCCATGCTACTCTATCCTGTGCAAGCCCCTTCATCTCCCAGTACCTACTGCAACCTACATCCTTCTGAATCTGCTTAGTGTATTCATCTCTTGGTCTCCCTCTACGATTTTTACCCTCCACTGCTAAATTTGTGATCCCTTGATGCCTTAAAACATGTCCTACCAACCGATCCCTTCTTCTAGTCAAGTTGTGCCACAAACTTCTCTTCTCCCCAATCCTATTCAATACCTCCTCATTAGTTACGTGATCTACCCACCTTATCTTCAGCATTCTTCTGTAGCACCACATTTCGAAAGCTTCTATTCTCTTCTTGTCCATATTAGTTATCGTCCATGTTTCACTTCCATACATGGCTACACTCCATACAAATACTTTCAGAAACGACTTCCTGACACTTAAATCTATACTCGATGTTAACAAATTTCTCTTCTTCAGAAACAATTTCCTTGCCATTGCCAGTCTACATTTTATATCCTCTCTACTTCGACCATCATCAGTTATTTTACTCCCTAAATAGCAAAACTCCTTTTGGCGATAAAAAATAAGCTTAGAAGCAAACTCAGTATTGCCAATGATTTACGTTGCGCAGTTTCTACTATTCAGCCAAGAATTCAAAATCTTGTAAAAAAATATGCAAGCTCATCCTTCACATTGATTAATTTGTTTGTTTCTTGCCACGTGTGTGGAAATAATATTTTTATAATAAATACGTCACATTATAAGATAACTTGTTATTTTCCTCGTAACTAACCTTACATGTAGGTAAAACTGTAAAATTATAAAAAACTATTTTGAAGAAACAAAATAAAATAAACATCGTGAATCTGATTTAAATATAAATACTGCGTGTGATCCTTATGGATTCTGATGTTACGTGTGGTATGCTATTTCAACTAATAATAGTATTTCTTCTGGATGAAGAGACAGTGAAAGTTTATCCTAGATATGGCAAGCGAAGAGTAGTCCTAAAATCGTATACGGGTGAAGAAATGGTGTGCAGCAAGGGAATGTATTCCTTAACAGCCCACCACGTTACATGACGTCACCATAGCAAATTTGTCAATAGTTTCTTGATAATTAATAAAAATCTATTTTTTTAGGGGGGGGGGGGCACGGAAGTTTCCTTTTCGGCAGAAGGGGGGCGTGACAAACAAAAGTTTGGGAACCTCTGCCTTTGTTGATAAAATATATCAGGCTATCGGAAGTGTGTTTTCCCCACATGAAAAATTATGTACACAAAAGTTTGCTTGTGTTCAAAGGAAGATTATTCAAGTAATACATTCCTTCCAAGAAAAGTAGATTTGTAATAAAGTTGTTTGTATTATGTGATTCCAACACAAGCTACGTTCTGGATTTCACTGCTTATACGGGAGCCACCATTGACATTAAAGAATACAGTCTGGGGAAATCAGGGGATGGGGAAATCAGGGGATATAGTGGCCATGCTTGTACAACTGTATCTTCAGAAAGGGCATACCATGTTGTGGATAATTGGTACTCTAGTCCTGCATTCTTTACGTGGTTGCATGACAGAGGTACAAATGCTTGTGGCACTGTCCGCAAGAACAGGCATGATATGCTGAAAATGGACGCACACTTGAAGAAAAGAGAGATGCAGTGCAGGTCATCTGACATTTTATTGGCAGTGAAGTGGTGTGATAAGAGCGAAGTGTGGATGCTAACCACCTGCAACACAGCAGAGTGAGTTGATAGCAAAAAAATGGACAACAAAACCAGGAACCAAGTCCAGAAACCGAAATGTATTCTCGACTACACTGAGTGAATGGGAGCTGTGGACAGAGCAGGTATGATACTAAGTTTGATAGAATCTATGTGAAAAACCATTAAATGGTACAAGTTTTTTTCTCATATTTTGGACGTCTGTCTTAAATGTGTACATAATACACAAAGTTAAAACTGCAACAAATTGTTCAATGGGTCAATTCCACCTTTGCCTCTTAAGAGAAATTTTGGAAATGTATTGCAAAGAAAAGACTAAACCTGCCATCAACAAACCATCAGTTAAGTGCGTCATCTCTTCGGTAACTGCAACACCGTTTCCCACGTTCAAACTTTAATCCTAAAAAGAGGGCAAAAACAACAATGCAGCTGCACTGTGTGCACAAAGCAAAAAAATATTAGGAAAGATACTAGTTTCATTGTGATGTGCGATTGTGTATTGAGTCCTGCTTCGAAATATACCACACGAAACAAAATTATTAGACTCTGAAGTACAATCAACCCCGCCAATCTACCTCATTTTCTTCAGTCTCGTATTTCATCTATTGAAATGCACAGTTTAGCTCATCTTCCATTAACTTTCTCTTCTGCTTCTACACAGTCGATGGATGATGAAACCATAGCTAGTTTAGATAAACCAACAGGGTAATACCATATAGATGACAAAACACAAGAACCACCCCCCCCCCCCCAAAAAAAATAGTATCTGAACCACCCATCACGTACTATGGAAAAAAAACAAAGAGATTAGTCAAATCAAAAAGTATTTTTATAGATGAGCATAGCTGGATGTTCGTTTTCAGAAATTATTAACTCTATATTTCACCTAAACCGTGATATGTAATAATTTACAATTAAACAATGGAACTGGGTATAAACAATGTGTGTTTCTAACTTAGCAGTGCCAGTCCAAAGCCTGGACCAAAAGGAGGGTGGGAAACATTTGTTTTTCCTGTCTACTCTCATTTCGCACGTCCATTCCGTGTACAGTGCAGCTCGCCCACGTGGACAACTCCGTACCACGCAAGGCCGTGCCATGCGGCTATCTTCGGGGTTAAAGGGTTAATTTGGTGAACATTTTGTTTTGTAATTATATGTAATCTCCAACTTTTATCTGTTTTTTTATGGGAATAGAATAATCGCATACAAGTATTAATACTCATCAGTACTTCTGCCAGGTGGCCAAGTTGTCTCCTTGAACAGTGCAACTGCCATTATGATTGTTTCACTTTGTCTTATGGATAAGATACAGGACTCCATAGTAGTTAATTACTATTACGCACTATGTATTATTTGTAGATCTTTACAGAATTTTTCAGATTAATTTAATGATGTATAAATCAAAATGAGCCATTAAAATAGTCATCACACAACCTACGACTTACATGTATTTTTTATTGTGTACGTTATAGGACATATGCAACTTTCAAAATGATCTGCTGAAGCCACTTCAATGAGTTCAGTTTAACACGCTGACTGCTGTATAAACCATTTGTAAATGACCTTGTAGGCTGACTAATAATTTTACAACAAAATTTTGGACACCCATTTTTTCACTTCCCAGCATTTAACACAAAACTTTATCAAGAACATCCATTCTAAATTATGCTTTGGCCATTAGTGAACTTTATCATTCCTACTCTATTAAGTCCGACAACAACGTCTGAATCTATATCTACACGCTGCAGAGGGCACATCCCATTGTACCAGTTATTAGCGTTTCTTCCTGTTCCATTCAAGTACGGAGCCCAGCAAGAATAATTGATTGAATGCCTCTGTTCATGCAATAATTATTCAAATCTTATAACATCCGAGATAGCAGTACATAGGGGGCTGTAGTATATCCCTAGAGTAACTCATTTAAAGCCAGCTCTTGAAACTTTAACAGACTTTCTCAGGATAGTTTACATCATCTTCAAGAATCTTCCAGTTAAGTTCATTCAGTATCTCTGACACATACTCATGGATTAAGCTAACCTGTGACCTGTGCCACGGTTCTCTGAATAAGTTCAATATCCCTTTAGTCCTATCTGATACACTTGAGCAATATTCCATGATGGGTCACATTGGACTTATAAGCTCTCTCTTTTGTAGACTGATTGCACTCCCCAGTATTCTACCAATAAGTCAAAGTCCCCCACGACTGATCCTACGTTATCGCTCCAATTCATATCCCCACAAAATGTTACACCCAGGTATTTGTATGAGTTGGCCGATTCCAACAGTGTCTCATTGATATTGTTATAGGATACTACATTTTTTCATTTTGTGAAGTGCACAATTTTACATTTCGAGCAAATTGCCAATAGCTATACCATGTTGAAAACTTATCAAGATCTAACAGAATTTTGATGTATATCTAAGGTAGTACATTGCAGATAGCTGCATCCACAGCAAAACAGCCTGATTTTACTATTAATAGTTTCTGCAAGGTCCTTAATAGACAACATGAACAGCAAGGGTCTCAACACACTTCCTTTGGGTACACCTGAAGTTACACTACTGTCCATTAAAATTGATACACCAAGAAGAAATGCAGATGAAAACGGGTATTCATTAGACAAATATATTATACTAGAACTGACATGTGATTACATTTTCACACAATTTGGGTGCATAGATCCTGAGAAATCAGTACCCAGAACAACCACCTCTGGCTGTATAATAGTCTTGATACACCTGGGCATTCACTCAAAGCTAGCTTGGATGGCGTGTACAGATACAGCTGCTCATGCAGCTTCAACACCATACCACAGTTCATCAAAAGTAGTGACGCGTATTGTTACGAGCCATTTGCTCGGCCACCATTGACCAGACATTTTCAATTGGTGAGAGATCTGGAGAATGTGCTGACCATGACAGCAGTCTAACATTTTCTGCATCCAGAAAAGCCCACACAGGACCTGCAACATGCAGTTGTGCATTATCCTACTGAAATGTAGGTTTTCGCAGGGATCGAATGAAGGTTAGAGCCATGGGTCGTAACACATCTGAAATGTAATGTCCACTGTTCAAAGTGCTGTCAATGCCAACAAGAGGTGACCGAGACGTGTAACCAATGGCACCACATACCATCACACCGGGTGATATGCCAGTATGGCGATGACGAATACACGCTTCCAATTTGCATTCACTGCGATGTCGCCAAACACTGATGCGACCATCATGATGCTGTAAACAGAACCTGGATTCATCCGAAAAAATGATGTTTTGCCATTCGTGCACCCAGGTTCGTCATCTAGTACACCCTCGCAAGCGCTCCTGTCTGTGATGCAGCATCAAGAGTAACCGCAGCCATGGTCTCCGAGCTAATAGTCCATACTGCTGCAAACGTAGTCTAACTGTTCGTACAGATGTTGGTTGTCTTGCAAAGGTCCCCATCTCAACTCAGGGGTCGAGACGTGGCTGCACGATCCATTACAGCCATGCGGATAAGACGCCTGTCATCTTGACTGCTAGTGATACGAGGCTGTTGGGATCCAGCACAGTGTTCCATATTACCCTCCTGAACCCACCGATGCCATACTCGGCTAACAGTCATTGGATCTCGACCAACGCGAGCAGGAATGTCACGATACGATAAACTGCAATCTTGATAGGCTACAATCCGACCTTTATCAAAGTCTGAAACGTGATGGTACACATTTCTCCTCCTTATACGAGGCATCACAACAACGTTTCACCAGGCAACGCCTGTCAACTGCTGTTTGTGTATGAGAAATTGGTTGGAAACTTTCCTCATGTTGGAACATTGTAGGTGTCGCCACTGGTGCCAACCTTGTGTGAATGCTCTGAAAAGCTTATTTGCATATCACACAGCATCTTCTTCCTGTTGGTTAAATTTCATGTCTGTAGCACATCAACTTCCTGGTGTAGCAATTTTAATGGCCAGTAGTGTACTTCAACATCTGACTATGATTATCCATCCAAGATAACATGCGGTGTCCTCCATACAAGTCCTCAATCTCGTCACAAATTTCACTTGATTCCCATGTGATCATGCTTTTAACGATGAGCACAGGTGCATTACTGCGTTGAATGTTTTTCAGAATTCAAGAAACACAGGATCTACCTGGTTGCCTTGATCCAAAGCTTTCAGGACATCATGTGAGAAAAGGGTGAGATTTCGAAAACCATGCTGGTTGGCATTGAGTGCATTTTGTTCAAGATACCTCCTAATGTTTAAACTCAGAATATGTTCTAAGATTCTACAACAAATCTATTTCAAGGATATTGGATGGTAGTTTTGTGGATCACTTCTACTACCATTCTTGTAGACGGGTGTGATGTGCCTTTTTCCAGGAACTGAGCATGGATTTTTTGTTAGAGAGATCTACGATAGATTGTAATGACAAGGTGCTAACTCTTGTCACAAATTCAGTATAGAATCTCTCAGGGATTCCATAGGGGCATGGAGCTTTGTTCAGTTTTTATGATTTCAGCTGTTTCTCAACACTATTGACACTAATACTAATTTCATTCATCTTTTCAGTGGTATGAGGATTACATTTGGGCAATTTCCTGGGTTTTACATCACAGATGGATTCTGTAACCTCACTTCCACTGTTCGGTACTGAAATCCCATTTAGACAACACACCATCATCTGACAGTGATTTCACGTACCATTCTGTTGACGTTTTGTGTGAATTGGCCTTTATGAAGTCTGACTCTAGCAACTTGTATCAGTGCCTTGCATGAAAAGCATGTTAGAACTCAAATTGACAAACAGCAATTGTTCATGTTTGTATTACACTTTTGTTGTTTATATTAGCTGTTGCCCCCCTCCAAAAAACTAATTTACTGGTTCTTGCCTCCCCGCCCCCCCGAACAACTAATGTAAACAGCAGCAATGATAACAACAAAAATAATAATAGTAAAATCTAATACAAATGGACAACCATCTGGACGAACTTTTTGCTTTGAAAGAGGTAACGGCACTATTTGTGTAAATAAATTTAATAATTTACACTGGTAGCTGATTTCTTCTTTGCACGAGCATGAATATTTTGTACATGGACACAGTTTAAAAAATCAGAAAAATACTGAGGTACTACATTTTATATAGAATAATACAAGTACAGAAATAACAGAAATACGGCACTGAGTTTTTAATTTGTAGAACTGAATTCAACAAAAACAAGTAGTATATTTTAAATTTTTGAACTCCAACAACGGGAAGGACAGCTTTGCACAAACGCCATGTCCCATCTACTAATTCATTTGAAAGACTCATGGTTTGGCGCCTGTACCAAATCTAGGGACATGGAACACAGTACTGCGAGCACAATGGCACTTGAAACGTGTTTTGTGAAAAAATGGCACTCAGAATATTTTCCATTTCCACTCTTCAAATGATCGCATTAGCTTTCGGAGGAAGTTCACATTACTTCAAAAAATACTGTCTGTGGTCCACATTACAATGTAAAAGATGTTTGTCAAATATTCTTATAAATGCCAACCATTCACCTGTAGCGGACTGATGTGTAAGGCACAGTCACAAGTAAAAGAAAACGGTATTCACAATAGCTTCCAAACTCTTACTTTTTATAAAACTCCCCATGTTCACACATCCACCCAAATCCACACACCCTGTTGCCGCTGTAGTAATTCTGCACAGGCTATAGATAGATTTTTGGGTACTGAAGGCATCCTACATATAACACTAGAATAAAGTTAACACTACTACCAAAACCTACCACTAGCACAGAACTGAGCAAATTAGTAATGACCCCAGTAAAAGAAAGGGTCCAATAATAGAAATGAAATATTTATGTCTCTCACATAAAATGTCAAAAGACATTTAATGTCAGCATTATGTAGTATCAGTAAAGTCTCCACTATAAATGTAATTAAGAGAATTTTTAACGTTAAATCATAAAAACCAGGCCACATTGGGTCAGTTGCAATCTTATTAATCATAAATAAGTTATGTTTAATGTGTTTATTTCAATCATATATTTTCATAATACAAATTTAGAACTGAAGCCTGTGTGGGTACTGGCTGCTTCGTAGGCCAAACATAGCAGACAGGTATGCGAACAGATGTCTCTTATCTGGATGTTTCCGAATAGCACCATTGACCAATTTATCAACCAACTTCTGGTCAGTCTTCCGCTGTTCCGATGGTTTGTATTGCTGAAACATAAAAAGGATGATGATTAGCTACTGGCATCTTTTAAACATTTATTGTCCTTTCAATGGTAGTGTACACTGAACACTTTGCTATTTTAACATGCAACATCTGTAGACAAACTCCTGTATTGCAAACTGATATTTTTGTAAGATACTTTACTTACATAATTTAAAATATGGCCAAACAGTCTTCACATTCTGATTAATGTATATTCGGATGTACCGAAACCGTGGTCAATGATTTCAATAAATCTTTATTCTGCAACTGTTTAGCTGTTATATACCGTGGAATTGTTTTTATCCCTTTAGTGACTGTCGTTTATCCTCAGGAGATTATGTATACAACAGAAACATTGTTCTAACATTCAACCAATATTGAGACACAAAATACTTAAAATTATCCCTTGTAATGCTCGCCAGTAAACAACAAGCTCAATATCACCACCTAGATATTATGGCCTGCGCATTCCCAGAGGAGAATTAAAACAGTATTAAATGCTTTGTTTCCAAACTGAAGGTATAGCTGGGATACATCAACTTAGTACAGAACCACTCTCACACCAACAATTTGGCCTCTAGGTATCCATTAAAGCAATAGTGCAACACCCCCCCCCCCCCCCCAAACAACTATGTGGTGTGTGAAGAAAGTGGGTAACAGAACACTTAAGTGGAACTTTATCACTGGTGTGCTAGAAAATTTTAACACAACAGTGTTGTTGTAGCCATGTACCAAGACATTAATCAGTAGTGAGGTATGTCAAGTTACGTTTCAGGCCAGTATTGTGTATGCATGTCTGACACATCCCGTAACTATAAATGGTACTGAGAGGTGTGCAGTATTGGCTTTGAGCTGCCAACCTAAGTTCAAGACATAATGCAACATTTTGGTAATGGGTTCACCTTTCAAGATAAAACAACTGTACATAGCATTCATTTCATAAACACATTCCTCCAAATGGTAGGAACTGACCAAAGGTATATGCTGACATTAACGCAACAAAAACTGCTCTAGACCTGTTAAAATTAGCAAACGCATCATCACAGAAACAATCTTCACACAATCTCATGAAGACGATCTAAGAGTAGGGCAGACTAGAGTGGCAAACATGTCTAACACCTTGTGGACACATGGCAGGTAGGAAGCAAATTCTTATAACGTAAAGAAATGAAAGTTTTCAGCAACCAATTTTAATCCCACTGATTTGCATTCCCGAACAGACTAATTATTTTGTCTGTTTTATTTTTTATTTGAAACTAGTTACTATTATGTTTCATAATGATTATTCTTTAATTCATCACTCTCCTTGTACCAGAGTTCTAACATGTCCAGAGAGACACAGGGATATACAGCTTTTTGAGCAGTTTACAAAGCACACCACACAGATTAAAACAGTGCATTTGGACGAAAGAATTTGGTGTTTGATCAAGTAATTAAGTAATTAATTTGGTAAATGTAATACTTTTGTGTCTGATCAGTTTAGAATAATAGAGAACAACATATGGAAGATTATTACCTGACACACAAAAATGCAAAAAAACTTGTTGAGAGAATAACAAATGCTAACTACATAGGAACTATGATACTCACAGGCTTCTTAGTAGCAAAAAGGTCACCTTCTTCTTTCTTTGCTCTTTTCTGTCGGTTACGCTTGAAGTATTCATCGTTTATATGTTCAGGCAACTGCACACCAGAAAAGTCAAGCTTTGTGCTGGTAGCAATAACATAGTTCTGGCTTACTCGTCTCAACGGACAGCCATTAATTTTAAAAGGCCCTGAAATTTTCACACATGTATCTTAAATGTTATTTGGCATAAAAATCTAATAAAAACAACAACTTTAAGTTAGAATGCCTATTATTACACAAGTTCAATAGTCACTTAAATATTTCAAAAACCACCAATAATTTGTTTCACTGGACATTGCAGTTCACAGCATCGTTAACATGGCTGCCCGTCTTTACCACACTTTTAAGTGGGCAAGATGTGAAGAACTGAAAACTTTTTGTAATTATGGGGTTCCACAAAACCTCAATTTTATCACAAACCAATATTTCAATGCTCAAATACTTTTAACATATAAAGGATGTTTAGTGGCATAATTTACCATTGACAAGCAGCAGGCCGCTCTTCAAGACCTTCAACAACACCACACGTTTTCCCTTGTGAGGCCCAGCCAAAAGAATGCAAATGGTCCCTGGTGTTAGGGATTTGCGTGTATAGCGCTTATGCTGCTTGAACAGTTTTTTGCTTGGTCGCTTCTTAATCCTGCAAATCGAGAGGATAAAAATCAATTAGAAAGGCCCTTTAAAACTAAAAGGTTTTTCCTACGTTTTTGTGGTCTCAGTGGTAGTGACGAACATATAATATCATGGAAATTCAAACGCAATGTATACATCATTGATTTACACTATCAACATAATTCAAAAGCATTTTAAGACATCTGTAAAAAATAAACAGTTACAGCAAATCATCACAATATTTTAATGTTACCTGTCTGCTGTTGGGTAGAAATTCCTCCTCTTCTTGATTAACACAATACGCTTACCACCATTCTTCTCACCACCTATCGGCTTCTCAACATGCGTTGGCTTCTTGGGTTTAACCTGAAATGCGAAGTAATCATGATAAAAGGAATGGAAGGAATGGAAGTTTAAGCCCATATGAAAAATGTGACTTATGACCTACAGATCATACTTACTACCCATCTCAATCATGTTTGTTTATTTTCTAGTAATAAAATACATATTTTGTTAAGTGTTTTGAATAAAGATCTGCAAATTAGTTTTAGGCCGTAAATTATTCTGTGGGATTTGTTGTTACCAAATTTATTCAGAAACAATTTGTGCTAAATATTCAAATAATATTTGGATGTTTGGTTAACAACCCTCATCTTCATTTATCCATATAAATATAATATTATTGGTGCACTATTAAAAAACTGAATTCCTTTTAGAGCACAAAAGTACCACTTTCGAATCTGAAGTCTGCATCCACACATTATGCATAAAACAGTTTTAAACAAAACAATCATGTATAGGCCTGGCTTGGTGATTTGAGTTGAATTTCTGCTGGAACATGCATCACTCTTCACACTACCCTCCCCCATTTCTGAATACTCCATTACAACAGCTGTGACCTGTGCTTTTATATCATTTCTTTACAAAACACTGCTAAACAAGTAAGCTTTCAGCTACACACACACACACACACACACACACACACACACACACACACACACACACACACACACACACACACCTCCCATACGACCACTGTCTGGCTGCCAAGGCCAGACTTCACATTATTCCTTCCTGGATTTTCCATAGTTTGATTCCTCTAGGAAAGAAAGAGAATTCACAGAGTCTGCAGTATTTTCTCTGGTGTAAACATAAAGACAATGTTTCGTCTGCAATAAATTGCACCAGTTCTTGAGAAATATCACAAAAAAGGAAAGAATGCTTTGGTCAGTAACATTTGGTCCTGAACTCGAGCCATCGAAGTAATAGTTTAATGGCTGGAAATTTGTTCTTTCCAGTCAAATGTGTCACTTAAGCGCACTCTTTTCCAAACCGTTACACTGTCACTTTCTGATTCCCCAGAGTCAGAGGAATTGCTGATTGTAATTCTGGCTCTGCCCTCTGATGTAAAGGGCCGAGGACTACAGCTTCGAGATTCTGTTGAAGACTCATCACTGCTAGCAACGTCAGATATTTCACACTCACTGTCGCTCTTAGGGAGCATATCCAGCATCTCTATCTGTGCAACCACGGTGATGTGACATTTCTCACGTAGAAAATAAGAAAACTGACGAACACACAGAAATCTGAGTCGAATTCTGCAAAGAGGGAAAACAGCAACAAACACATATGTACTCTCGAACTATACAGTCCGACCACTGAACATCTACTGGAACAGCAGGGCAGAAAAACCACTCCGCGTGTTTACACATCTGAAGCGCTCAGGCAGCGCTGACTCAGCGCGCCTAAACTCGTCCCTAGCAGTGGAAAGGGCGGTGGCACAGCTAGCGTCAATACGTCCTTAGCGCTGTATGGAAGACCCAAGGAGCCATGCTTATACATGTCAGGTGCATCAGAGGAATGGCGAGGCATGCTGTGTTAACAGGTCCCAGCACTCAATGGGTTAATTATTAGTATGTATGTGAAGCAGACCTTTCCAAAAGAAAACTGTTGCCATTCATTATGAAAAAAGAAAAACTAAAATTACAAGGAAGTGCCGAGAAAAGTATGTTTTACTTCTTCTGCAGACACACAGCATCACTAACATATTTGGACTGAAGAGAAAAACAAATGTATTTCACACTAACAAAATTAAATAAATGTGAAATAGTTTCACCTGGGCAACCAAACATATCACTTATGAATGAGATTTATTTGTAAGATGTCCCACGTGTGAGGACTTCCACACCGTCACCATGAGTTTAGTTCCGACCGCTTGTCTTAACACGACCGAACACATTCCCTACAGCCTGAAGGGATTCTATTTGCAGCTCTTACTGACTCACTACAATCATACACAAAACATTGATGTATGCTATACAAAAGTGTCTGTAGATAATTTTGACCCACCCCCTGGAGTTGTGCCAAATATAATTGTATGGTTTTCTGGATCCATAGTTTTCTCCAGATAAATCACACGACTACTGTCCCCTGTAACTCTTTACATGGCAATACAGCTTCACTCCACAGAAAATGAAAAATAAGAAAGTACATTACATAAGAGTTCTCACTATTAAATTTTCTACTGCCGTTGGGCAGTACATTCATACCTGTATGTAAAGCAGAATGAGTAGATGGAACAAAGCAAAAACAAACACACAGAAGTAGTAGATTGAGACGACAGACTAACCAGTACTTGACAGCAACACTGCAGGATGAGACTAAAGCAGCAACCTTGAGCAGTATCATTTGTGACGGCAACTTAAGTTCCATTACTTTTACCATAGGTTACCTACGGACACCAACTGGTTTTGTACCTTCTTTTATTGGACATCTAACATGAACAAGTGAAATGAGTTTTTTCTGACTGTTTTAGCTGATTGTGATTTCAATCACACACTTTGCAACAGCTTATATTTTTTATGAATCTTATCACGCTTGCTGCTGGTAACTAAGCTGACACAAATAATTGTTTCAAGCTGCTCTTTTGTAACAGGAACTGTCTGTTGCAACTTTCTCATAGGAAATTTTCTGTTGTGCCCTGAATCTTCAGAGATGATACACCAACTTTAGAAAAATGACCAAACTTCTGTAATTTCATTCTCAGGAGAGAAGATAGAATTCTGTTTCTCTTTGATTCTGAGGGATTTTGGTGTCATCTCACACACACAATGAGCATAAAGAATGTCCTCAGCTGTGTGCAACATGTTCCATTTCTAGGACAAAATCTAAAGGAAGTGTCCCAAAATATTTTCTTATCTTTGCTTCGTTTAACTGGTATGTATCTTAAATTCTTCCAAATACGAGGGGGGGGGGGTTGGTGGTTTGAAAAGTTCTAAATCACGAAAGGTCAGTGCTAGCGCAACGAGTTGCTCATGTGATATTCATTGGACTGTTGCCTGTGAATACGTGCCACGTCAGTGCTCTTGGAAGAGAGCTGTAGCGATGACGTGGCTCTGTTGTTGTCCCCGCGCAGTGATATGCGAAGATTTGGGGGGGGGAGGGGGGGGGGGGGGTTCGAGTAGTGATTAAGTACTTCGTAAAGAAAGGTATGAAAGCAAAGGACATTCATGGCGATTTCCGTAACACATCGGGGAACTCTCCTCCTTCATATTCAACTGTTGCCAAGTGGACAAATGAATTTAAATTTGGTCATGAGAGCTTAGATGATCTGCGCAGCAGTTGGCTAAGGTGTGTCACTATTCCAGAAATCATTTTTTAAGCGTGCAAAATGGTCATGGAGAATCGCCGATTGGAAGTGTATGACATTTCAAAAGATATGCGAAAAAAGGCCAGGTTTATCAAGGAAGAAAGTCATCTTCCATCAAGACAACGCACACACGCACACATGTGCCATCACCATCGCAAAATTACACGAACTAAGATATGAATTGTTCCCACACCAGCCTTGCTCACCTGATATGGCTCCGACAGACTTTCATACCTTCCCAAAACTGAAATGAAGGATTGATAGTCTGAGTTGACAACTGTTTTGCAGGCCTGGAGCAACTCATTTTCAAGATGGAATCAAGACACTGCAACATCGTTGGATCAAGTGCATTAAACTACAAGTAGACTACATTGGAAAATAAAAGTTTCAGTAATGTAAGAACTTTTTTCTATTCCATTCCGAGAACTTTTCAAACCACCTTTGTATATTGCAATACAAAGATTTATCACAATGCATTTCTTCTGTGGTTGATGGAAAATCCTGAACATATCGGCTTCTGTAATGTTTACATACAGAATAATCCATTAATTTGTCAAATAACTCATTTGACAACTCTTCATGCTACTATATCCTGTGCTACCTGTTTTATCTCTGCATAGCTTCTTAAATGCACCTCCATTTGAACATGCTCACCATATTCAAACCTTCGCCTTTCTCTCCAATTTTTAGTTGCCACACTGCCCTCCATTAACAAACTAATAATTCCCTGATGCCTAAGGCGTGTCCTACCAACCAATCCCTCCTTTAGTCAAGCTGTGCCATAAATTTCATTTCCCCAATCGTCTTTGTCCAACCCTTGATTACTAAACCCTTGTAATATTTACAATAGCAGTTGGTACCAATTCACAGATCCCGACAAACTTGTCTTGTCAGTATAGGGTTTAAAACAGGACACTTAGTACTTATTTTGTGTGTCATACTCTGGAGCTTATTATTGTAATTAACCAGTACACAAACTATAAATTATTACTTCTTTTCAAGAAAATATGTAGTAGTAAATTTACAATGGTTTAGTAACAATTTAACATTTCACCCCTTCAGTGTTCCAAGGTTAAAGAACATAGCACATATTCTTAAAGTATTTTGTTTCTTACCAACAGAAATTATTTTGTGCTTTAGTAAGCACTCTAACAAAATGTCCAGTTATGTATTTATATACATACAACAGTGCTTAGCCTTTCTTCCAGCTTTCAAACTTGAGCACTGCCAATGTTTTTTATAACCTGAGGAAATGGTTCAGATGCCTCCGAGCACTATGGGACTTAACACCTGAGGCCATCAGTCCCCTAGAAAATTGAACTACTTAAACCTAACTAACCTAAGGACAAAACACACACACACACACACACACACACACACACACACACACACACACACACACACACACACACACACACACAACTGATACACTGAATACAGTACAATGCCCTCAAATATAGCTACCAACTTCCCTTCATTTGAACCAATACCCAAGTTCAGTTTTCTGAATGTACTGGTTGTTAGTTCACGACTATCCAGATTAAGACACCAAAACAGTGAAAACCGAGTAATTTATTTGCATCTTTCTGAAAATTTTTTGAAGTTTTAAGTTCACGACTAGTCTGCGGTAGTAAACTCCATCATTACCATTCTACCATTTTGTGGCATGCTAGGTCAGTACATGGCAGCCGTTTGGTTGACAAACAGGAACCGATTTCAAACTCCATTTTATGTAACCACTGATATCAAGAAAATGAAAATGTTTCATCATGCTGGTTCTTTACACTATAGGCACTGCTTGCTTTGAGCATAACCATGTTGTAAATACAGCAGAGTAATTTCAATTGACACATTAAAAAGAGCACATGATGCACAGCTATGTAGCAAATCCTGATACGTATCTCTGAACGACTGTGGAATGTAAAATGGTAATGGAAGCCAGACAACCATCAACAGCCAAAATAATCTTTTACACGAAGCAGCCAGGGGCAACATATATATAAAACCTACACTGAAACCCCACTTTTACACTTTTCACGGGACTTTAAAAAAATGGTGAAAAATATCGAAAATGTGAGAAATGACGTTTAAAGCTGTGAAAATTATACATTTATTATTTGCTCCCTTGTATTTTTGCACTTTATGTATGTGCCCATAATAGGCATCAAAATACTCATGTCAGGGACTTGTTTATTATCTAGTAAAGGTTTATCATCTAATAAAAACTACTGATGTAATGGGAATTGATGAGTGGGAAGCAGAAACGTATGACTCAATTTCATACGTCAGTATCGATGTTTTTGGAATGCCTGCAACTCTCATTCATTATTTAAATAATAAAACACTGCAGCAGTTACATATTTTTCGTGCTTCGCACACTGCGTTTCGAGATTTTTTCTCAATATCAAATGAAAATATTTACATAAGTATTGTGTGTGTTGCACTCATGTTGTCCCGCGTCTCAAACTGTAGTCTGATTTTTGAAGTTATCAAGTACTGTGCTTCCTCATTTATTCAGAAAACTGCACACACACATGCGAGCACAAAATATCACACTTTTTTGTATCATCACAAAAAATACATACGTCAATATTGCACTTAATGACAAGAATAAATCCTTGAAACAAGTTTTGCTCAGCATGAGACTATACATAATTCATGCTGTGTTTAAACACAAAACATCTGAGCAACACAAACTGAATGAAGGTGTCAACTACCACAAAAAGTGGCCCAAAGACGAAACACGGTACGTTAGAAGTGTGATGATAATTACAACAATCACAAAACTGCACATGTGCTGTAGAGACAGTTCGGAAATGATTCTGATTGGTCATGATACCTTTATTCATACAAACCTAGTTACTTCTATCAGCCACCATGCAGAGCAGTTTGGCAGCAGCAGGAGATACAGCACAAATTGTTCCAACTTTTACACGTTTACTGGTTTGAATCCACTAACTAGAGCACCCTGGTGGCAAGAAACTTAGCCACAATGTTTGTAAACACTACTTGATGGCAAACATCATACCAGCATCATTTTACATCAGTTTCTTTCCACAAACATTTTTTCATAAAGCGTACATCATGGGAAAATTATAGATATGTCGACACAAAATCAGATATGAATTAACATTGTGGACGAAGAAATTTGACAGGGGTGATAAAAAAATGTTCTAAATAGCAGGAAAACATTAATTCTGGGAACGTTAAAGTGGGGTTATGCTGTAATTTCACCACCATCCGTTACGCACTGACTCTTCAACCAACTGTTCTCCAAAACATAACACTTTCAAATCTCCACAAACTACACCAAAATTCCTGCTAAATTACTGTTTTCATTACAAACTGAAACACTTAACTAGTTTATATGCCACAAAGCCACATCTGTGCTCTATATGTTTATGTTAAATGTGTTAATTGGCCATGTGGACTTCATCCTAGCTAAATCATCTTGGAGTTTCTCTCACAACTTACTACTTCTGTGTCTCCCTTTCACCCCATCTACTTTTCCAGTGAACAGTATTGTAGGTAGTTCATTCTCAGACCTTAGTGCTACGTGACTAGCACCGCTCAGCCCTATCTTCTTTAGTACTTTAACATTATTGTCGCTGTTTGTACAACTTCCGTATTTCTATTGTTTTCCTCTGCTGCTAGCTGGACATTTATTTCTATATCCATTCTGTTGTCTTTTTACTTAAGAATTAAGTCACATCCACATTGTCACTGGAAACATTGTTTCCTGCAGTGTTTTGCATCTGCTTCTGACAGACTGTTTCTATCCACACGGTCAGCAAACATATCTCAGTGTATTCACACTGTCCGCAACACTGTGTCTTGTACCATTTTTGTATTATCTGCCACACCACGTCTAGGGTAGGGACAAGGATACTTTAGTCTGTACTGTTGCATTATTAATACTCAAAGGTTCACACACACACACACACACACACAAAACGAAAGGTGACATCATTTGGTTCTTTGTTTATTTATCACGACTTTTGGCTTGAGGGCCATCACTCAGCGTTTTGGAGTTTTACAAAGAAGGTTGTGTTTATAAAAGAATTTCATAATTCATTTTAAAACTACATTATTATTTTGATAGAGGAGAGTTTGTATAATAGTTTCCAATGCTTGATAACATCAAATTAGTTGTATGAAATTGACTTTAGTCACTCCGTGCCATATCAACACAGGTGGCGAACTGATCCTCTTGATTTTTGTAACATTTGGTGTTTTCATTGCACATGACAAGAGAATGAAATCTACCCAATTACAGAATTTTAGCCCAAGTAAGACAAGAATAACGGCCACAAACTTCTAAAGGTAGGCGGAAAGTACGACAAACACTGCTGACAAAAATTGCTGTAGCTTCTGTTCTAACGAAGATAGAACAGTGAACCAGGTAATTTTGGGAAGGTCTGGAAAAATACTTTTCAATGATATGCAATTTTCCCATATTCAAAAAATGTATACAATTAAAGTCAGTGACCTTGACCTCTGACTGACGATATCTCAAAACACGTCACCTTAAAAAAAAAAAAAAAAGCCACACAGATTTGCTTCTTCAGGTCATACAATACAACATAGTACAAAATGAAGTTGGGATGACAATAGGATTAGGAGATATAAATTGATATGCACAGAATGTGTCACATTAATGCAAAATAAATTACATTCAGACTCCAACAATAAGACAGAAATCACTGAAAAATCTGTTTATTGTTAAACAAGTGGTTATAACAATGCACTATTTAGTAACCATTAAAGGAGACCAATATCAAGATATCAATTATCGGCTGGCAGTGTGGTTGCTACACGTAAACAGATAGTTGCTGCAAGACTTGTATGTTGAAATTATACAAATCTGCCTTGAAGATGGAGTTTAAGAAGACCATGTATTGGTTGGTTGGTTAATGCGGAGGAGGGTGACCAAACAGCACGGTCATCGGTCCCATCGGGTTAGGAAAGGATGGGGAAGGAAGTTGGCCAAGCCCTTTCAAAGGAACCATCCCAGCATTTACCTGAAACACTTTAGAGAAATCACGGAAAACCTATATCAGGATGGCCAGACACTGGTTTGAACAGACGTCCTCCCAAATGAGAGTCCAGTGTGTTAACCACTGTGTCACCTTGCTTGAAAAGATCATGTATTGCTGTAATAAATTCAGTGAAGATGAACACAAAAGATACACAAAAAGCAATGCAAAGTGTATATGTGGATGGTTGATAATGATTGATGTCAAAGACAGACTACAAAATATGTGATAAATGTAGGAAAAAACTAACTTAGGGACAAGGGTCTGTGGCTGACCCAACAACACAACACTGAAACCAGTGAAAACCACAAACCTGCATAGATTTGCAGATACCGTATTTACTCGAATCTAAGCCGCACTTTTTTCCGGTTTTTGTAATCCAAAAAACCGCCTGCGGCTTAGAATCGAATGCAAAGCAAGCGGAAGTTCTAAAAAATGTTGGTGGGTGCCGCCACAACTAACTTCTGCCATCGAATGTGTGTAGCGCTACACAGGCATGCTTTGTAGGCACAGAGATAAATACTGGCACCAAATCCTCTGCGTCAGTATATAATAAATAAATAAAAAAAAGGTGGAAGACGAGCTTTTTTCTCTGCCCAGAGTTTCGACCACTGCATTTTCATACATTATCCCACGAAGTAAATACAAATTGCGTATCTTTCATCTTTGAATGAAGCAGCATTTCAATGTACTACAAAAATCCGACTGGCAAGACTGTTTGGGATGTTTGTCAATACGGCCAACTCTACGTTCTGAATTTTTTCCTACCTGTGAGAAGAGATGGTTGCTAACAGGAACTTTTATGAATTGTGAATTACATGCAGTATTCTCTTCACCGTAAGAATAATACGAATATAAACATTTTGCCATGTATTGTTTCGCGTTTGCTGCTATCTCATTTAAATCCTGTCTGCCTAATAAACTACGAAACTAGAGTGAGACAACAGCAAACGCGGAAGAATATACATGTCATGTTTATATTCGTATTTTTCTTATGCCTAATAGTGATACAGTCAGAAATGAAGCACAGCAATTGACTAGATTTTTAAATCTAAGATGACTAATTTCTGTGCGGAATGTAATGTACTCAAGAGGCGCCTGCAAAGATTTTCAAACAGAGAAAATTTTTCGCTAAACTCTCGTTCAGAACATCATCTATCATACGCAGTCTGTTATTTGGTTCTTGTTGATCATTATCAAAGAAAGCTGTAGTGTAAGTAACAACAAATGGCAGTCTCTTGCCATTGTTTTGCTAATGAGACGATTCCTCTCTCTCTCTCTCTTTAAGCGGCCGTAGCGCGCACGAAAGCAAGCCATGCCACGAGCGACGACAGGCCGTAAACACGCACTATCAGAATGCGACAAACAATGCATGACAGTTCATTAATGAATTTTCAGCTTAGAGTGACGTAAACACCAATAACAAAGAAAACGGAACTTATCAGATCAAAGAAAAATAAGCAATGAATTCAAACCAGACGAAGCAAGTGAAAAAGGAAGGGTACCCGCATAAATACGGACGGAGCACCTGACACATAGCAATGGCTACCTGGTAAAGCTTAACTGCTAAGCTTACGACTCGAACCAAACTGCTGTACCGTCATTCATTCGACCTAAATTGTGTCTCGTATTACAATGGACCAACTTTGTTTCGATTTGGAGATGCGGCCTAAAACTTTTCTCTCCCCTTGAATTTTGAGTCTCAAATTTCAGGCGCAGCTTAGATTCGGGAAAATTTTTTTCCCTTGATTTCGAGTCTCATTTTTCATGTGCGGCTTAGGTTCAAGTGCGGCTTAGATTCGAGTAAATACGGTACAACTGGGTCTGTAGCCCCAATAATTGCTTTAGATGCATTAAATGATTGTTCCGTATCTCTTGGTGAGACCCCAATGAAAAAGAGGGGTTGGAGGGAAGCGGGCAGTGAGTGAGTGAGTGTGTGAAAGGGTGGGGGAGCACACATGCATGTGCAGCATTCACCAAAGCATTCACCAACATATGGAGCTCAAGTTGGAAGTTTCCAGATTGAAAGAGTTTACAAGTAATGCAGACTTAAATTAACACCTATAAACACTGTCTAGCTCAGGCAATTTGCAATCCTGCATAGTGAAAATGCTGGATGTCCATGTGTGAAAACTGCCCAGGCACACATTCTATCATGACAACTGCAAGAGTTGCTTTATGAAAATGGATTTGATGAAATAAGAAACTGTAAATGCGTACAGATATAGCAAATATCCAAACATGTGTATCCTCTGTGGATGACTTCTTGGAAAACACAAGTTAAAAAAGCTCCTGTTGCATTCCTTCGGTCACTCAACCACCTGAATTTCTATATCTGGAAGAGAGGCTTCATGACAATGAAGACACTGTAATATCCGATGCTGCAGAATTATGTATTTGCCCTGCAAGATGAGCCACAGGTGTTACTTTCGAACTATGCTCAGGTCACCATTCATCCATTCGTTGTTTATTATAGTCATTAAAAATACTACACAATTTATCACATTTCCTTTGTTATATCAGAATGCCTTAAACATGATACAGTGTGAGTGTTCATCTTTTTCAGTGTCACTTGGTTAGCTTCATGAGATCCCATTTCCATAGACCTCTCCATGTACTACTACTTAGATGGTGCTGCAGCCCAGCATAATAATCGCAAGAATTTTGCCAACATAACTTTTCATCAGGCTGATTTCAATGTCTCTGCAGAGCGGCATTTCTTTGCACCATTACATGGTGAAGGATCATGTGATGGTACTGCTGTTTTAATCAAAATACTTGGTGCCCATGTCAGTCTGCAATGCATCTACAGCTCTTCACATAAGAACAATTTGCACAAATTCACACATCGCAAATACCCCGAAGTCACATTGTGTTGTTTCCACTGGACATCACAATACCCTCATACCTTGGTGGTATCAGTGTTTGCTGCATGTACGTACGAAGGCCACTGGTGGTTTGGGAATGTTTTGAATGATAATGAAGATACCAATAATGATTCAATTAGCTTCCTAAATCCCCATGGGTCTTCACCTTCATATGTATGTGCTGAGAAACCTGACATCATCTAACTTTGGACAAGGACATTCTTACAAATGTTGACGTGAAAACTTTTTTTTTTTTAAATTAAGTTTTCCAGTGCTTTGTGCAACTGTTTGAATTTGAATACAATTTTCCATTAATGCAATACATCGCTGTACACATTAATTTGTGTGTCCTAATCCCATTGTAATCTCAACATTTTTTACTGTGTTGTATAGTGTAACATGAAGAAGCAAATAAATTGTTTTTCCATCAGTGCCGAAGGTAACATGTTTTAAGAGATCCAAGAGCAAAGGTGAAGTTGACAAAACTGCATTCATTAAAAACCCTGTCGAGATCTTTTCAAAGTAGCCTGGTTCACCATTATATCTTTATGAGAACAAAAGTCACAGACGTTTGTCAGCATTGTTTGTCAAATTTTCCACACATTTTTAGAACTTCAAGTGGCCATTACTCTTTTCTTATTTGTGCTAAAATTCTGCAATTTGGTAATTTTCATTCTCTTGTCATGAGCAATGAACACACTAAACTTTATGAAAATCAAACAGGGTCAAGTTAGCACCTGTGTTGATTTGACATGGAATGACTTGTCAATTTTAATATAGTCAATGTTTGAGAGTGAAAACATTACACAAGAACTGATGGGAAAAACTTGTTACATATGGGAATCTAGTACGAAAAAGCTTTAGTTTCTGTTATTTCACCACAATATCAACTAATGACACTGAATTTCTGGCAAATATGGTATCACAACTTCTTTAAAAACGACAAATGTTGTTAGTCTTAGTGTTTTGGTAGAGGGAGTCATTCCAGTGCCATGAGTATTTATCACATTTCAAATCAAACTACAACAAAGGACCTTATTTTCTTTTCTACACAGTCAGTATTCTACCAAATGTAGCAGCAGTTCTCTGCAGATAGACTTGTTTTATAGGTATTCTTGCACTTCTTGCTTCATGTATTCCTCTGAAGCAGCTTTTTTTGCCTGGAAAAACTACACACAGCAAGGAAAAACAAAAACCTAACAACTCTATACAACAGACAACATAATGCACTATATAAACATACACTCGTGTCAAGGAGTGGTGACATTAGTAGCTGACCCGGAACACTTTCCTTCAATCTGCACCAACACTACCACACAATTTCAACATTAAGGAGACAGGAACATGTTTAAGCTCAATGTGCACACGGCTTAAGTACTTTAAGTAGTCAACTGCCTTAAAAGCGATGCCCCTTTAAAATCAAAGGTATCATTACGGATTTTTTTCCACTTATAACGGTTTTTTGTGGATGGTGTGTGTGTTGGGTTTTCAATGTATTTTGTGGTTGTCATGTTTACATAATGACGTCATAGTGGATGGTTGTTTCTGCCACATTTGTGACGTCATGGGCCAAAGCAGACATGTGGAATCTGACGCTTCCATATTTTCCTATAGGTCAAACAAACAACCAATACCACACTATAAAGCTCAAAACTTTCACCATACCACACTTCACCCTTCCACCAAAAAGACTCTAAAAATCAAAACTGCAATTGAACATTTCCCTTGACCTGTTATCCTTATGACATCTCCACATATAGCCGTCCCATGCCAGAAACACCTGAACTTAAGCAAACCTTATTTCCTCATGACACACTGAACACTTCATGACTGCATCCAACAGGCCGAATAGCTGAAGAAATTTTATTAGAGACAACGCACTGTCTCCCATCATCGCCGATAACCGAAAACTGTTGACCTTGTCAGTCATACCCATGCCTACCAAGGAAATAAAGCAATTGACCAAAATTCAGACACGAACAGAAAAAAACTACAACAGACATAACAAAACCAAAACCGTTAACCCACTGAAAAATATTCTGCTGAAAGCAGTCACCACCGATACCACACACGTGCAATGCTACCATGCAAGTGAGCCCCATATGCCACATAACACGCTACCCACAACACGCCACCAGAGAGAACCACCGACCGCAACAATACGCCACCTATAAACACACCACACATGCAAACTAAACCAAAAACATCACCACTAACACAGAACACACCACCAGAGAGCACCATCGACCCCATCAAAATGACATCTACAAACACACCACTCTCACAAACTAAACTCTGCGCCATCACGACCCCACACGCCACAATAGCCTCGTCATGTGTCAAAGCCGACGGGTGGGACCGGACACTTCTGTCGACATAGTCTTTTCACCAATACATAACCCACTAAAAGCTATGTGGTGGATTCATTCTTTGTAGTTAATGTACAATTTGTGAACATTACATGTATTAAAATACTCACTAGATACGTGTCCACTATCTGATATACATTTTTCTGAACTTAGATTGCAGTTTCAGTTTCTATGAAGAAATGGCGTGAACACAAAATTATACTGCACTGCAAATCAATCTGATACCACAACTTTTACTTGCCATTCATGTTCACTGACTGTCACCTCGCAACCAAATTATAAGCTTTCAATGTAACCTCTGGCTATGCTACAGATCAGTGTCATCACAACAAAAACTAGAAGGGTGCACATAATCCTATTTTCTCAACCTTTTGTAAGTTTCGTATCATTCTAATTTTGTTCTGAAACAACTTAATAATGTAAATCATTACTGTATGAAAACTTCCTTCGGCAGCAAACCTCTCAAGGCACACACAATAGTGAACACTGATTGCATTACAACTAAAACTGAAATGTTACAAAAGTTAGTGAAAACACACAGATAAAGTCCATAAAACCATTTGGGTGGATGCTACAAACATTGATGTATATCACTGGCTTCCAAACATCGTTCAAAACTAATAATTCAAACTCTATGAAATACACAATTTTTTCCCTACACATCTGGACTCTCTGATACTCCTGTGATCTGTTAACATTGTGTAATATGTGCATGGGGGAGACGTAGTGTCAACAGGAATAAAACAGGTTTGGCACTGCACTAGAACACATTTACATATGTACACCCCACAAAAAAGCTACATACGTCCATACTGGTTAAACTAAAATTGTGGGCAACACGTCGGCAACAAACAGTACAAATCAACAATTACAGATCAACAACAGAATGACTTTATCCCAATCACTGCAATGAAAAACATTTTAAACTTGTTCCGCAACTGCCAGTTAAAACACGTGAACAACTTTCAGATTACATCAACCACATTCTATTTCGTTACCTTCTTCTCGTTCTTCTTTCCAACAAACTTGTAAAGAGCTTTCTTATGGTACATTCTCGCCCTGCTGAAGCGGTAAACGCCGTTTCCTAGGTCATAATTCCTGGGTTTCCCCCTCTTCTTCTCGTCTTTACTAGCAGTTGCAGCAGATTTCGCTGGTCGCGAAGGCTTCGCAGCCGACGATGGTGATTTGGGTTTGGTATCTGCCATTTGAACGGCGCTTCACTAAAACATGAAAATTGATATTCCTATGAATACTCAAACTTAATTTCCAATGTATGTATTCTACCATACCTAGTCTTTAACATAATACTGGCAAAGTCTTATAACCATAGCAAACACCAGCAGCGAGACAGCAGTTGCCTAGGTGACTCACGCAAACTACTCACTATATTCAAGGCAGTTACAGAAATCTCAGGCTGCGTACATATATTTAACAGAAACAGCTAGTTCAATTATTCACAAGGGGTATTCAAAATGGGCAACTACGGCTAATACACGGGCACCATGCTGCCTACGATCGGCTTTATAATATCTACTGATAGCAACCAATCACACGTAAAACTGCGGAATGCGTATAGTTTTACACATGTGGAACAATCACTTTCCCAAACAAAAATCTCTTAGACTACTTCAACTTCTGCTCACACCATAACCATGCTTGGAAGAAATATGGAGACGCTAATAAAAGTAGCGCGAAACTACTGCCAAGAAACCATAAATCACTCCTTGAGGATTACTGTTTAACACTTACAATAACTACCTGCACTCCAATAAACAAAGATTGCTTGGATTTCAATAACCTATTACTAATTGTAAGAAACTCACGCCGCAGCCACGAACAACAAGAACACTTGCGCCCTCTATCATCTACCTCCTGGCTACAAAGATCTTGTATGAAAGATATTACACATCTCGAATATTTTCGGCAATTACTTTAACACATTGATAAACCAAAAATATATGTTTTGAATTTTATCAGTTACGGATTACACTATTAACTAAACGGCTTTACAACAGCATAAAGATTTAATCAATTAAAATTATAGTACGAAAAGCGTTTTCGCTCGGATAGGTTGGTGACATGCAACACCACTCTTACCACTATAAATGGCTTCCGGTAAGGGTGTGAGTCCAACAGCTGATGGATATACAAAATTTGACAATGACAACGAAAATGTTCGGGATACGTACTCGACCGAAAACATCAGTAAGAAAATAATAATTGTTCTTTTTGAAGTATTCAACTTTATAGAGTGTATAACTGAATCTGCCGTAAAGGATGACAGAACTACTTGTCAATAGACATACAATTATAATATTTTCTTAATTTTTTGCTCCGTATCGTTGATTTACTCGTACTCTTCACGGCAAAAATTTTTTTGAAAGGAAATTGTAAGAGGCGAATACGAAATGAGATTAGGACCCAGGAAATGTTATATTGATATGTCTTAATTAATTTTCGCTCTATATTTGCAGAAAATGGATTTTCCCAAGCAATTGAAGATTTTCCCAACGAGATAGGAAGCACATCAAGCCTAAACAGGGACGTCTCGGAAAGCTCTGTTGAGATAAGCAACCGATCAGTTGAATCAGCATTAGGTATAGAACAGCACTGGGAAATGAATTTCCACGAAGCTGCAATATTTTTGGAGGTATCAAAAGGTCAATAGACTTACTTCACATCATTTTTTTACAGTGTAGTGTGTGATATCAATTCCTGTTACAGGAAGGTGAAAATAATGAAAAATTCGATTCTCATCCATGTAATCCTGAAGCTTTACCGGCATATCTTTTAGTTCACAACCGATGGTATTACGGACTTGATATGATAATGTCTCTAGTACTATTAGCTCTTGCATTTGTTGAAGAGCCAGCGGCATCAGTATTTAGGGTGAGCATCGACTGTCTCTCAGTTTGAGCTCCTTAGGAATAATCATGAATGCAATCTTTCCCAAAACTGTAATATTCTTATTAGCTTCCAGTTGGAGTTCATGGATCTATTGAGTTACTTGCTTTAATAATCATTGGGGTGGAGCTCCTGCTGAAACTCCGGTGGATTGGATGGAGAACAATACTTAAACACAAAAGAACCATGATAAAGGTAAATATTGTGGCCTTGTGAGAAGTGTCATTGACTTGTAACTGCATTCTTTGTTTCGCTACTCATCATATTAATTATTTGGTTCCTTGTGACAACATTTAAGGTAAACTGGGCACTTGATTACTAAGCCACGGCAGTAATATACTGGTATTAAGAAGGGAACATGCCCGTTAGCACTGGTCAAGAAATGGATGTTGTATTTGAGATTTCAACAACTTCTAAATTTTAAGTCTTGGCGTATTTTCTACTTTTTATGTTACATCAGTCCTTGGCATTTATAATTTATTTTCCAAGTTTTCAAATCGTATCCTTTGTTGCCACCTCCTTGGTTAATTTCCTTACCACTGATACAGAAAATTGTTTTTAAATGCAAACTGGATCACCGTTTTCCCCATAGAACTACTAATTTGACCTGTAGAAATAAATATCATTTAACTGTTACTTGAGGCTTTAAATCCATTAAATAACAGAAAAGAAATCATTTCTGCATCCTACTTGGTTTGTGAATGGTATAATTGTACAAATCAGTAACCCAAACTTGACTGTTCAAGGCATAAGCATTAGCTGAATGTGCCAGTAATTTGCACACAGCAAAGGGTTTGTGTCTTAAATTTGCAGAGAAGTACCAACAGGATGAATGCTGATGTACCGTTATCTTAAGCAATTGTACCAGAGGTTGAAAATACTGCTTGAGTTCTTAATTTATTTTATTATCACAAACTGTTTCCGAAGTTCTTCCTGTTCTGCACTCATAAGTAGCACACCGCGGCGCTCGGGGGGGCCCACAGCACAGTTGCGACACCTGAGGATGGGATTATGAGAGCCCGAAACCGGTCGTGATAATAAAAGAAATTAACAACTGAACCGGTATTTTCAACCTCTGGTATAATGCTCAGCTGTGGATGTTCTTCCAACAGGATTGTTTAAGCAATTGTATTTGGTGGTAATGGAACTATACCAAAGAAAGTATTTATTTACTGAAGATGGTGGACATCAGAATGTGACAAATTCCATGAAGATACACCAGGCATGGTTAAAGTTTCAAACACACAAAACTGAAGAAAATGCCATCAACCTAAAAAATGAAAGAAAAAATTCACACAAAATATTAGAAGAATGAAGAGAGGATTCAATAAAGATGATATAAACTCTATAGAAGGTAATTATCATAAAACCAACTCCAGGAACTACTATAAAACCTTTAGGAAACAGCAACAACAATATGAGGCCCCTACACTAATACTGAAAGATGAAGATGGAAGAATGACACACAGTAACAAGGAAAATGCAGAAATCATGGCAAAAGCATTTAACAAACTTCTGAATTGCGAGGAACCCAAAGAACCCTTACAAATCAACATAAATACCCCAATAAAAACCAAACCTAGCAAACTAGACCCCCCAACTTTCCAAGAAGTAGAAAAAGTTCTTAAAGAACAAAACAATTATAAGGCATGTGGAGAAGATCAGGTTTTTGTTGAAATGTGGAAATATGCAAGTGACACAGCCAAGACCTCCTTGCACACGGCTCTAACAAAAATTTGGGTAACAGAACGGTTCCCCAAACATTGGACCACAGCTATCATCCACCCACTACACAAAAAGGGAGATAAGAGCAACCCAGACAACTACAGAGGAATCTCTCTCCTAGATTGCACATACAAAATTCTATCCAAGATCCTATATGAATGAATCAAGGGGCAATTAGAACAGGAGTTAGGGGAATATCAGGGAGGTTTCAGACCATTGAGAAGCTGTGCAGAGCAGATAATTAGTTTAAAATTGATTATGGCATACTACAAGAAATGGAACAAACCTCTGGCAATAACATTTGTAGATCTTAAGAAAAAAAGTATCCAGACACTTCTGTGTTCTGTGGAATTTACTGATACGTGTCATGAGAGGTGAACCCATTAATATAAAAGGAAGCAGGGAATATTGTGTGGATACCAGGTTAACCCTCCTAAAGATGTCCAAGTTGGCTGTTGGCAGTGTGATTGTGAAATGGAAATCAGGGATCATCAAGTATTGCAGAGGGTGGTTGTAAAAAATTGCATGAAATTAGTCGAAGGAAGCACTCGAGAGTTTCAAAGCACTACCATCAGTTGATCTAACACCATGACTGTGTGCAAAGAATTAAAATGAATGGGGTGCTGTGGTCAAATATCTCCCAGTAAGCCACTCATTTGTGTTGTCGCTGTTAAGTGATGCTTGGGGCATTGTAAAGAGCAATGGCACCGGACAGTGGATGATTGTAAACAAGTGGTTTGGAGTGATGAATCGCACTATACCCCGTGACAATCTGACAAAAGGTTTTGGGTTTGATGAATACCTGTAGAATATTACATGCCATCATATGCAGTGCAAACAATAAAGTATGGAGGAGTTTGTGTTGTGGAATAGGGGTGTTATGTATGGTTAGGGTGTCATCTCCTTATTGCACTGAAGAAAATGCTCAACTTGGAAGGATGTGAACACATTTTATAGGTTTGTGTGATGCATACATTAGAGGAACAGTTGGGAGACAATGATAGTTTGTATCACCATGACAGTACATGCTGTCCAAAAGAAGCATCTGTGAGACAATGCTTTGGGGTCAGCAACATTCCTGAAATGGCTTGCCCTACTCAGAGTCCTGATGTAAACTGAATGGAACACCTTTGGGATGAGTTAGAACATTGACGTCACTCCAGATCCCAGCAATAAAAATCACTACCTTCCCTTGCTTCGGTGCTTGAGGAAGAATGGGCTGCTTTTCAGAGATCTTATTGAAAGTGTCCCCAGCAGAGTTGAAGCTATCTTGAAGGTGAAGGGTGGACACACCCCATATTAATGTTCACTAATAGGTGTCCGGATACTTTGATCACATAGTGTAGTCTTGGTCTCAATGAAAGAGGAACTTGCAACAGAGATAGGCCATGAGATCCATAAATCCATAACAATGCTCAACATCCACTTTGTGGACATCAGTAACTTACATAGTCTTCTAGCAACTACTGTAAGAAACAAAACAGCTCTGAAGGAACTAAAATGACATAATTTATGTCAAATTGTGATACTTTAACAAGAACGTTAATGCTGCTGACAATCTACTTACTCATGTTGATCAAAGCTGGACCACTTTTTGAGCTCTGGATTGCTAGCACACTAGTGTGGCCAGTACAAAAGTGCAGATCTGCAAGTAGTGTTTTTCGAAAGACACAGATATGTCTTGAATGTATGGTGAAGAAGAGACTGTACAGCAACTAACAAACTGTTCTGAATGTCCTCATGCATGTTCCTCAAGGGCATAAGGAGTGTCTTTACTGATGTAGGTCGTGGCCGAAAGCTTCATGTGAGTGTCTTTTAATCATGCCTGTCTGCAACTTGACACGTCTTCTTTACGATAAGTACCAATCTATCTTTTCCTTCATTGTTAATATTCCTACATGGATTTTCCATTGTTTGAGTCGTCAAAAACTCTTAAAAGAAGATTGAAGTAGTTGCTAGTATTTTTTTAAATGTCCTTCCTTGGAACTGATACACGAGAGAGAGAGAGAGAGAGAGAGAGAGAGAGAGAGCACTGTAGCGCTGGGACGATGTAGCCAGTTGGAAGGAAATTTACCATGTGGCAACAATTTCAGTGTCATTTATGTAGACAGTTAATTGTATTGCATCCAAGACTTTCCAGTATTATATTAACAATTTGATTGGTGGTGTTCTTGCTTTTTTATGTATTGTTTGCAGCTTAAATGTATTTGCATCAGTTTTTAATTGGTCTGCATCTTTTTCATAAATCATTGACAAAAATAAATAATATTTTCAAAATAAAAATTGACAGTGCAAACAAATATAACTTTATAGGAAATCTGTCAATTAGCAGCTTTGTGTACAAAAAGAGGGAAGTATGCAATATGAATTTTTTTTTTAACCTTGATCTGCCATGTAACAGCTCTGGTAAACATTAAAATGATTTTAATAATAATTAAAAATAATTCTCCTTGATTACATCTTCATTATTATAAATAAATTTTTGAATGAATTATACAAAGTTTCATGATTTTTCAAATGTGTTCGAAGTTAAGGCTCTCTATAGCACATCACAAGGTTGTATACGTACACCACATTTTTGTGTGGCTTTAAAGTGTGTGTGTTTGTATTTGTGTTAGAGAGGGAGAGAGAGAGAGAGAGAGAGAGAGGAGGGGGGGGGGGGGGGGGGCAGGCAGGTTTCAAAACTTAGTGAGATTATATTAAACATAAGTTCCTGAGCACAATCCATCATTCCTCTGACCAAGCAAAATGGTGCCTTGGTTAGCTATTTGGAGGACACCAGTTCAGAATCTTATCCAATCATCCAGATTCTTGTTTTCTCTGACTTCCCGGAGTTGCTCCAGGCAAATGTTGGGATGTTTCCCCTTGAAACAGCACAGCTGATTTCTTTCCCTATCCTTGAAACAATCTGAGCTTGTGATCTTTATCTGATGACATCGGTGTCTATGGAACACTAAACCCCAATCTTCCTTCCTTCCTTCCTTCCCTTAGTCCTTCATTCTTCTGCAGGTGAGTAATTGGATACACTTACTTTAGTATATTAACAAGTTCGTAACAGTCATTTCGCACTTGGTACACAAGCACTGACATGTATTTTCTTTTGTTTTCCAGTGTGTGACTTTGGGTATCATGTTTGTTGAAGCAGTGACAGTACTTGTACGCCAGTCATCACATTTTCGAGTCACGCGTGCCCTACGACCAATCTTTCTTGTTGATACTCGTCACTGTGGTGGTGTACGCCGATTCATACGTCAAATCCTGCAGTCACTGCCGCCAATCCTTGATATGCTTGGCCTACTATTGTTCTTTGTGACAACATATGCACTGCTTGGATATTTCTTGTTTTCTGATGATCCTCGTGATCAGCACTTTTCAACATTGCAGGACAGTTTTGTTAGCATGTTTGTCCTTCTGACAACAGCCAAGTAAGTAAATAATTTGTAAGACTTCATCTAAAATAGATTAAAACATTTTTTTAACTTTAATGAAAGTTATAAAACTAAGATTTTCCAATTCATTACCTCTGTTGCATTAAAGTCTCTGAAATAAATTTTTTGAGATTTTGTACTAAATTCCTATGAAACCAGTGACTACAAAATGATCATGTAAAACTGGACTGTAGTATACAATTCTGATATCTGTTACAAGGTTAATGAATATTAAGTAACCTAGCATTAATGTGTGCTACAACAATCATATTGTGCAAATCCTGCTTTTCAATGATTTTTTTGTTAATTGCCTTATTTGATTTAAAAAAGTACCCTTCATAAATTAGGCATAACTGGTGGCACGTAATCCCTATGAAGTCAGTCAAGATTATTTTTGTTTTGTAGACAATATCAATAGAGCTACTAGGTCAGATTTAGTGTGGAAGCTGATGGAAAGTCAGTGGGGGTCAGCTTTCTTTGTGTTTCATAGATTGCTGTGATATAATTTTCTTAAAAAAACAGATATTTGTTTCCATGATAGTATATTCCACTTCCTGTGCATAATTATTGAAAAGGAGCAGCTTATCTTCAAACTTCATGTTTACTTGGCAGGAAAAGAATGTCTGAGCAGTTAAGAAATGCAGATTTTAACAGTAAATTTAAAAATGTGTGGGATGCCTGTATTTTAGTCAAATGTGTACAGTTAGTCAAAAAGTGTAGATGTTGCAAATCTACAAGCTTTGGTCTTGTCATATCCCACAGGTGCTTTTTTTTGAGAAAGGAAGCTATACTGTGTAGACAACTCAGTGAGATGAGGTAGGGTGTTACAGTACAGGTAAAAAAAGAACACATCAAGGTTGGTACTTAGTGGCTTATAATCCAAAAGCATCCCTATAATAGATAGTTTTCTTTTGGAAGCGACTTCTAGACGTGGTTGATACCTCATTGGATAGTGAATGTCAGTGTACTCGGATTTACTAAAACTAGTGCAGAACTACTTCAATCATCTGGAATGCTCCTTGCTTATATCTTGTCTCATTCATCCATGTTTCATGGA
This sequence comes from Schistocerca americana, assembly GCF_021461395.2. NCBI lineage: Eukaryota > Metazoa > Arthropoda > Insecta > Orthoptera > Acrididae > Schistocerca > Schistocerca americana. The sequence continues at coordinate 238,858,706 of NC_060126.1, forward strand.
TATCGTGATTGAAGAGAATCTTTAACAGTATTGATTGAGTCAGGGCATAAATTTTCAGAAACCAATAGATGTTACTGTACTTCCTGACTGCAATAGCACATGATTATCCCTTTTCTGTGGGAACCGTTTCATTCCTTTAATATTAGATAGTGCTACTTTAAGTTCCAGATCTTTTATTCCACATTTTAGTTGATAATTAACAAATATTGAGTCATAACTGTTTAAAAAATTAATCTATTTTTATTATTTACTACTGGTCATGTGAAAAGAGATAAAAATATGACATAGGCTTGTGATATGCCATATTGTTAAATTTACCTTTATTAACAATTATGTTTCAGTATATTTTAATTAACATTGGTGTGCATTAATAAATATGGAATTTAAATAAATGTTATAAAGAGTGAGGTTCGAACCAGCAACTTAATGATTATAAGACTTTATGTTAGGCACTCGGACTCTGACAAATATGTTGCTATGTTACAAATGATGATTTATTTATTTTATGTAAGATCCCTTTGTGAGTGAAATTTTGCTTTACTTTGGGGGTAAGTAGTGAGAAAGTGATGCAGAATCCCGCATCAGGAGGACCTAAGGTGTAGAAAAGGAAAATCAAGAATGAAATGCTAACAGTTGATAACTGATCACTATCATCATGCAGCGGTGGTGCTCAGTCATTTTTGGAATGCTGGTTATTGTTCATGTTTTACTGTCCCTGTTAATACATATAGTTTAAATCACTGTCAAATGCATAGAGAACTTTTTCCCTGCTCTGTATATGGGCCATTGCCTATTAATGTGCAAGTGGAAACTGATTACAATATTATGAAAAGGAAAGTTGCTACTCACCATATAGCAGAGATGCTGAGTCGCAGATAGGCACAACAAAAAGCTTTTGGCCATTAAGGCCTTCATCAACAACAACAACAACAACAACACACACACACACACACACACACACACACAGGGCGAGTCAAAAGTCTTGGACACCTTCATAAGTTGGAAGATTAAAGGGAAAATTGAAATGTGATGATGGAAACATAGGTTTGATGTGGGGCTGCAACTTTTGCAGTGAATGTCATTCATAGCCACCATCTTGAAATCCGCCATTTTGGATTCAAGTCATTTTTTTAAATGGGAAGGGGGCTGTATGATACATCAAATAACACTCGCTTGAGCTCTGGAATTAAGTGATGTAATTTGTTTTTATCTATCTTGTACAGTTTAGAGGTTATTAATGCTCAAAGTTGGGGAAATTATCTTCATAACGACTGCTACAACACATGTTCTACGTGTTGTACATCCCATGCAATGCACAACTGTAGTCGCTGCAACAACTCTGACTGTACACGGAGGAAAGTGTCTCCTGCAATTTAGTCACAGGCATGTTGTATACGTTCCTTGAGGTGTCTCAAATCACAGATGCTTTCAGCATACACTATCTGCTTAAGATGTCCCCATAGATAAAAATCAAGGGACGTTAAGTCAGGGGATGTAGGCAACCACTCCATGGGACCATTTTGACCAATCCACTTCCCTGGCAGTTGTTCCTCCAACCATCCAAGGACACCAATGCCATAGTGTGGAGAGGCTCCATCATGCTGAAAATAAGATGGGAAAATGCCATCATCGTTCAGTGTGGAAGGGAACACAAGGCTCTGCAGCAGCATCAGATACTGTGGTGCAGTTGAGGTGTTGTAAATGAAAAATGGCCCAATGATGCTGGTGTTCCATATGCCACACCACACCATCACCTTCGCTGGACTATGTTCTCTAATTGGGGCAACCCAGTTCGGATTTACGTCACTCCAGTATCGACAATTACGTTGATTAACCTCCCCGTCAAAGTGAAATACGCCTCGTCACTCAACGGTATGCCCTAGGCAAATGAAGGATCCACTTCGTGTTGTTCAGTAGCCCATAGACAGAACTCCAACCGGCGATCAGGTTCATCCTCGTTAAGTCGATGTTGCATCTGCAGCTTGTAAGGATGCCACTTACACTTATTGGTGTGCAATATCCGGACAACAGAGGTTTGGCTTATTCCCCATGCTAGGGCCACACGACGGGTACTTCATTTAGGAATTTTCACAAATGACACAACAACCGTAGTTGTAGTTTGTGCATTGGTGGCAGTCCTTGGTCGCCCACTACATGTCCTATCATGAACAGAGCCTGTCTCCTGGAATTTGGTGATCACGTGAGCCACTGTGCTGTGCGATACCGGTTCTCTGTCTGTGTACCTTCTGTTGTAGTCAGCTGCTATTGTTCAGTAGCTGCCTTTTCCTGATATAAGGATGATTTCGATCTTCTGTTCATGTGTCAGACCCATTTTAGATCACCTGGAACAAAGAGAGACACGAGTTAGTATCAAGGTAACTTTGAACATTAATAACTTATAAACTGTACAAAATAGACAAAAACAAATTACACCACTCAATTTCAGAGTTCAAGCGAGTGTTATTTGATGTGTTATACACCCCCCGTCCCATTTAAAAGACTTGAATCCAAAATGGCGGATTTCAAGATGGCGGCGATGAATGACATTCGCCCCAAAAGTTGCGGCCCCACGTCAAACCTATGTTCCCATCATCACATTTCAATTTTCCCTTTAATCTTCCAATCTATGAAGGGGTCCAAGGACTTTTGACTTGCCCTGTGTGTGTGTGTGTGTGTGTGTGTGTGTGTGTGTGTGTGTGTGTGTGTGTGTACACACAAATGCAACTGAAACCACACTGCAAGCAGCAGTACCAGTACATGATGGGAGTGGCAACTGGGTGGGGGTAAGGAGGGGGGCAGTGTGGGGTGGAGGAGGGATAGTATGGAGAGGGTGGCGGACAGTAAAGGGCTGCAGGTTAGACGGAGGGCAGGGGAGAGTTGGGGGGCGGGGGGTGGAAGTAGTGGAAAAGGAGAAAAGATTTAGTACAATGGTGGAATTAGTGCTGTGTAGTGCTGGAATGAGAACAGGGATGGGGCGGGATGGGTGAGGACAGTGACTAACAAAGGTTGAAGCCAGGAGGCTTACGGGAACATAGGATGTATTGCAGGGAAACTTCCCACCTGCGCAATTCGGGAAAGTTGGTGTTGGTAGGTGGGATCCACATGGCACAGGCTATGAAGCAATCATGGAAATGAAGGCTGTCATGTCTGGCAGCGTGTTCAGCAGCAAGCTGGTCCATTTATTTCTTGGCAATGGTTTGTCGGTGGCCAATCATGTGGACAGACAGCTTGTTTGTTGACATGTCCACATAGAATCCAGCACAGTGGTTTTAGCTTAGCTTGTAGATCACATGACTTGTTTCAAAGGTAGCCCTGCCTTTGATGGGATAGATGATGTTCATGACCGGGCTGGAGTAGGTGGTGGTGGGAGGGTGTATGGGACAGGTCTTGTGTCTAGGTATACTACAGGGATATGAGCCATTAGGTAAAGGGTTGGGAGCAGAGGTTGTGTAAAGATGGATGAGTATATTGTGTAGATTCGGTGGATGACAGAATACCACTGTGTGGGGGAGGGGGGCGGGAAGGACAGTGGGCGGGACATTTCTCATTTCACGGCACAACGAGAAGTAGTCAAAACTATGGCGGAGAATGTAATTCAGTTGCTCCAGTCCTGGGTGGTACTGAGTTAAGAGGGGGACGTTCCTCTGTGGCCGGACAGTGGAACTTTGGGTGGTGGTGTGAGACTAGAAAGATAAGGCATGGGAGATTCAGTTTTGTACAAGTTTGGGAGGATAATTACGGTCTGTGAAGGTTTCATTGAGACCCTCGGAATATTTCGAGAGGGACCACTCGTCACTGCAGATGCGACGACCATGGGTGGCTAGGCTGCATGGAAGGAACTTCTTGGTATGGAACAGGTGGCAGCTGTCGAATTGGAGGAATTGCTCATGGTTAGTAGGTTTGATATGGACGAAGGTACTGATGTAGCCATCTTTGAATTGGAGGTCAATATCGAGGAAGGTGACTTGTTGGGTTGAGTAGGATCAGGTGAAGCAAATGGGGGCGAAGTTGTTGAGGTTTTGGAGGAATGTGGGTATGGTGTCCTCACACTTGATCCAGATCACAAAGATGTCATCAGTGAATCTGAACCAGGTGAGGGGTTTAGGATTTTGGGTTTTTAGGAAGGATTCCTCTAGATGGCCCCTGAATAGGTTGGCATAGGATGGTGTCATGCAGGTACCCATAGCCAATACCAGATTTGTTTGTAGGTAATTCTTTCTTAGGATAAGTAATTGTGGGTGAGGATATAATTGGTCATGGCGACTAGGAAGGAGGTTGTTAGTTTGAAAACCGTCGAGCGTTGGGAAAGGTGGTGTTCAATAGTGGTAAAGCAATGGGCATTAGGAATGTTAGTGTAAAGGGAGGTGGCATCAATAATGACGAGCAGGGCACCGTGTGGTAAAGGGACGGTACCTATTATATAGGAGGGTAGGTTCCAGGTAATATGTTGAAGGTTTTGGTCTACAAGAGCAGAGATTCTCTCAGTGGGGGCACAGTAACTGGCCACAATGGGGCATCTGGGGTGGCTAGGTTTATGGGCTTTAGCAAGCATGTAGAAGATAGGAATGTGGGGAGTGGTGGGGGTGAGCACAGGGATGGACTCCGGGGAGAGGTTCTGGGATGGGCCTAAGGATTTGAGCAGCGACTGGAGATGCTGTTGGATTTCTGGAATGGGGTCACTGTGGCAAGGTTTGTAGGGGGAAGTATCTGACAGCTAGTGGAGTCCTTCTGCCAGGCAAACCTTTCGGTTCAAAACAACAGTGGTGGAGCCTTTGTCCACAGGTAGGATTATAAGGTCAGGATCAGTTTCTAGATGGTGGACTGTGGTTCTTTGTGCAGATGTAAGGTTAGTTTGCATGTTGAGGGGTTTGGGGAATGATGGTGAGGTGACATAGGTGAAGTTTGAGGTTAAGAAATTCTGGAAAGTTAACAGGGGATGACTTGTGGGCAGTGTGTGTGGACCACAGTTGGATGGAGGATTGAACTGAATTAGGCAGGGTTCAGTATTTGTCTTTGGTTGAGTCAGGTTGGTAGGATTGGCGGTAGAAAAAAATTTTCCATTGTAGGGACTGGGAGAAGGAGAGAAGATCTTTAACAGCTCCTGCATGATTGAATTTTGGAGTGGGGTAAAAGGTGAGCCCTTTGGAAAGGAGTGATATTTCTGTGAGCTAAGGATTCTGGAGGAAAGTTTAATCACTGTGTTACAGGTCTGCTTAGGTTCTGGATTTTGTGTGGTGGTGGGAGGGAGTTTTGGAGGGTGGGGTAAGTGTAGTAGGTCTGCGAGACAGGGTTTGTCAGCTATGAGGGGCCATGGAGAAGGTTTGGAGGTTGTTGTAGATGTGGTGGACAGTGGTACTCCCAAAGCGGGAGTGGGAAGTGAGTTGGATTTAGAGCTTTTGGAAGTGGCATTATGCATGTCACTCAAGTTCCTGCAGGGCAAGAATTTCAATGTGTGTTATGGTTTCCAGAAATTTGGGATTGCATAGAAGGAGAATTTTGCGGATGGGGAGAAGGTACAGTAAGGAGGTTTGGGCTTGGTTGATATGGTTTTGCAGTAGTATGTTGGTGAGGGCTAAGGATTGACGGAATCTCAACAGGTGGAGGTCACTGTGGAAGGAGGGGTGGCAACTAGAGGTGGGTAATTTGATGCTAAGACCGTTTGGGGGTATGCTATGAACCAAGAAACAATGCAGGAACAGTAGGTGGGACTGAGATCTGGCTAGGGATATGGAAACTTTTCTGTATTGATGCAGATGGAAGGAGCAAGGATCCATGGTGGTGGGAAAAATATGAAAAATCACATTAATAACATCGAATTACAACCGAAAAATTTCGCAAAAATACACACAAATACGTGTGTAAATTCACGAAAAGGAAACGAAAGGGGGAAACAAGAAGAAATCTGGAGTCGACAATAGCAAAAGGCAAAAACTCGCTAAAATGGGCAAGTAGTCCCAAGGATCAAAGTAAAGAATAAATATAAGAAAATATGTACTACTGTGGGTAGTAGGTCTGAGGGTGGATAAGTGTGAAGAAGGGGGACGGCAGATGTGATTGGATGAGGTGGAATTATTGGGTGCGAACTGGGATAGACCAGAGAAAGAGTGAGGGGTGGGGAGGGGTTCATGGAATGAGATATAAGATGATGTGGCACTGGAAAGGTGCAGGAAATAGCACGCGAAAATACGGGTGATTGATGCAGGGAGAGTGATCAGTTGGAAATATCAGTCCTTTCCCCCAAAGGCCTCACCTTTTGCTCCACTCCCAAATTCAGTCGTGCAAGACCTGTTAAAGACCTTCCATCCTTCTCCTGGTCCCTACAGTGGAAACACTTTTTCGCCTCCAACCCTATCAATCTGACTCAACCAAAGACCAATATATAACCCTGCCTAAATCAGTTCAATCATCAATCCAACTGCGATCCACCCGCACTGCCCCAAATCACCCCCTGTTAACTTTCCAGAATTTCTTAACCTCGCCTCGGCATCATTCTAAGTCCATCATCTAAAAACTGATCCCGACCTGCGAACAAATGCTCCACTACTGTTGTTTTGAACCACAGGGATTACCTGGCAGAAGGACTCTGCCAGCTGTCAGATACTTCCACCTACAAACCTTGCCACAGTGACCCCATTCCAGAAATACAACAGGATCTCCAGTCGCTACTTAAATCCTTAAAGTCCATCCCTGGAGTCCATCTCTCTACTTAATCCTACCACTCCCTGCACTCCAAATTTCTACATGTTTCCATAAGTTCATAAACCTAACCATCCCAGATGCCCCATGGCCAGTTACTGTGCCCCCCACTGAGAGAATCCCCGCTCTCATAGACAAGCACCTTAAACCTATTACTCGGAACCTACCCTCCTATATAAAAGATACCAACCATTTCCTCCACCAATTGTCCACAGTGCCCATCCTTTTACCACATGGTGCCCTGCCCATCACTACTGATGGCACCACCCTGTGCACTAACATCTGTAATGCCCATGGCCTTACTGCTATTGAACACTACCTTTCCCAATGCCTGACTGATTCCAATCCAACAACCTTCATCCTAGTCACCATGACTGACTATATCCTCACCCACAATTACTTCTCCTTCGAAGGCATTACCTGCAAACAAATCTGAGGTATTGCTTTGGGCACCCGCATGGCACCATCCTATGCGAACCTATCATGGACCATCTAGAGGAATCCTTCCTAAAAACCCAAAATCCTAAACCCTCACCTGGTACAGATTCATTGATGACATCTTTTTGATCTGGATCAAGGGTGAGGACACCCTATTCACAATCCTCCAGAACCTCAACAACTTGTCCCCATTCGCTTTACCTGGTCCTACTCAACCCAAGAAGTCACCTTCCTAGATGTTGACCTCCACCTCAAAGATCACTGCATCAGTACCTCCATCCATATCAGACCTACTAACCTCGACCAATAACTCCAATTCGACAGCTGCCACCCATTCCATACCAAGAAGTCCCTTTCATACATCCTAGCCACCCTTGGTCGTCACAACTGCAGTGACAAGTGGTCCTTTCTGAAATATACCAAGTGTCTGACTGAAGTCTTCACGGACAGTAATTATCCTCCCAATCTTGTACAAAAACGAATCTCCTGTGCCTTATCTTTCCAGTCTCCCGTCACCTCCCAAAGTCCCATCATCTGGCCACAGAGGAGCATTTCCCTCATAACGCAGTACCACCCAGGACTGGAGCAACTGAATTAAATTCTCTGTCAGGTTTTGACTACCTCTCATCGTGCCCTGAAATGAGAAATGCCCTGCCCACTATCCTTCCCACCCCTCCCACAGTGGTATTCTGCTGTGCACCAAACATACACAATAGACTTAGATGCAATACGTATCCCATGCACCCTGCTATCACCACCTACTCCAGTCTGGCCATGAACATCACCTATCCCATCAAAGGCAGGGCTATCTGTGAAACCAGTCATGTGATCTACAAGCTAAGCTACAACCACTGTGCTGCATTCTATGTGGGCATGACAACCAACATGCTGTCTGTCTGCATGAATGGCCACTGACAAACCACAACCAAGAAACAAATGGCCCTGTCTGTTGCTGAACTTGCTGCCAAACACGACATCCTTCATTTCAATGTTGCTTCACAGTCTGTGCCATATGGATCCTTCCCGCCAACACCAGCTTTTCTGAATTTTGCAGGCGAGAACTTGCCCTGCAATACATCCTATGTTCTCGTAATCCTCGTGGCCTCAATCTTTGTTAGTCACTGTCCTCATCCATCCAGCCCCATCCCTGTTCCCATGCCAGCACTACACAGCCGGCATTCCACCACAACACCTAGTCTTTTTATCTATCTCCTTTTCTGCCACTTTCCCCCTGCCCCCCCTCCCCACCTCTCACCTGCCCTCTGTGTAACCTGCAGCACTTCACTGTATGCCACCCCCACCATACTATTCCTCCCCCTCCCCACCCCGCCTTCTCCTTACCCCCACCCAATCGCCACTTCCACCATGCACTGGTGCTGCTGCTTGCAGGTGCTGCTGCTCGCAGAGTGGTTTCAGTTGCCTGAGACTGCAGTCTGTGTGTGTGTGTGTGTGTGTGTGTGTGTGTGTGTGTGTGTGTGTGTGTGTGTGTGTGAATTGTTGTTGAAGGCCTTAATGGCAAAAAGCTTTTTGTTGTGCCTATCTGTGACTCGGCATCTCCACTGTATGGTGAGTAGCAACTTTCCTTTTCATAATATCATTCCATTCCATTTTGGATTTTCCATAGTTGGAAACTGATTACTGTAGACAGTAGTATGTTCCAACTAGTAAGGCTTTTTGTTATGCAACTGAGCTCTGTTGCAATTTTATCCTCATTTTTCTGTGTTAACTATCTATATTTGGTGCAGAAATTAATACTCATATTCTAGACCACCACCTGTCGGAAAGTGATAGTGCTTGTGCATTAGAAGTTAATATGTGATCTAATGAAGTACCTAAAGATAGTTATCTTGTAGAAATATGTGTAGGAAGCTACCATATACTAACATAAGAACAGTGGAGATTTTGAAATCTTCAGCATAGACAAAAGTAGTCATAATTTCACTAATATATCAAAGTTTGTACAGTTAAATCTTTGTATTAGTTTTCCAGATGTGATGATGCCAGCATACTCCAGATCCATGATGTTCTGCATTTTCTTCATCTCATACCTATGCATAGTGCTCTATGTGTTGATGAATTTGGTTAGTATGCCATTAGTTGTGATACATACATCCATAATTATCTTGCCCGATTCTCTTTTGGAATGAACACCATTTATTCTCACTTATCTTTAATTCAAAAGATTGTGTGTGTGTGTGTGTGTGTGTGTGTGTGTTTCTGTTTTAAGGCTTCTTTTCAGATAGGCCCACAGCATGCATTAGGTCAATGAGTAAAATATTCAGTATTTTCCTGTTTTATGCAGCACAATGATTTTATTAGCTTGTTATTTACATATGGTGAGTCTCATTTTGTCAGTTTGCAGTTTTCAGTTAATCGTATTTATTTTGCATAATATTGTGTCATGGAGTGCCTGGTGAGGTTGTTTCTCAGTTTCTGTGCTGTTGAGGCTTGTCAGAGCCTTCTGTATTGTGTGCACTTTTTTATTTGCACTTACGTTTGTTTGACAGCTCAGTCCACTCCACTCCAGTGTACATGTATCAGTGGAATGGACCGTACTGTCAAACGAGAATAAGTGAAAATGAACATGAGCACACAATATATTAAGTTCTGACAAGCCTCAGCAGCATGGAAGCTGAGGAACAATGTCAAAAGACACTCTAAGAACTAAGTTGCACCCCGCAAAAACAATTACTTGAAAACAACAAACTGCTGGAATGACACTTGTATGTAAATAAAGTGCTAATAAAATCATTGTGCAGTAGAAAACAGAAAAATATTTAATATGTTTTTGTTAAAGCATGAGTGTTTAGCACACATTTTGCAGGCCCTTTCTTTTCATACATTGTGGACAATTTACTGTGCAACTCTGGTTACTATAAATGTTTCCACTGAGCTTAAATACACTGTACACCATTACAAAGAGGAGATACATTCTTTATTCTTTTGTTGAATTTTTTTGGCATGCAAATGAGAATAAGTTAAAGCTAAATTTAACAAGTTTAAAGAATTTGTGTATTTCACTCTTTATTGATGAATTATAATGTCCAATGACTTGATCCTTTTTGTTATGTAGCCTGTTTTGACTTTTATCTTTCGTGATAAGTCATTGAAATTAGTATGGCAATTGGAGTTAATGTTATGTAATAAGCTCCTTACTTCTAAATAAAGACACATGTTCAATGCCATACACAGATGCTTGCTGTGGTTTACGAAACATTTACTCGTGTTGAACGGGAGAAGTTCCGCAAGTTGCTGTTACACAAGCGCAAGGCTTGCCAGCATGCATTCCGCCTGCTGGTCGCTAAGCAGAACCCTCATCGCATGAGATTCAGACAATTTGAGGGACTCATGCGCTACTACGCTCCCAAAAAGAGTGAGAAATTACTCCATTTTAGGTCTTTCTGTAATTCTGCTGCACGTGCAAGATGCATGAGTGTGTTATCCCTAATGCTTTTGCCACCATTTGTTGTAACATTTCTGTGTATTGCTGTAGTTTGGGAAAACATTTAAAGCACTGCTTTGGGGTGCTAAAGGCAACATGTTAAGAAATCTAATGCACTTGTACATTAACTTAACAGCATGCTAACAAAAATACGTTTGTAATCGTACATATAGTTCTTCATGTTCCTTTGCTCTGGGCTTTCATAATTTTCTTTGTTATTTTTCACTGTGTGCACTTACTTCCTGCTTTTCCAAACCCCACAGAGGCTTTGCCATGCAGGTAACATAACTGGCATCTTTGAGAAAAAGATGAGGTGGTGTATGATGGAGAATAGTTTGATCGTAATTTGGCAAAATAAAATATGGGCACTAACAAGTGGACGTTTTAAGTTGTTCTGCAAGCCTTGCTTGTATGGCTTTGAAAGTAGTGTTCACCAAAATAGCTAATATGAAGGCAAGTCAAAAGACACAGCCATAATTGAAAGCCTTGCACCAAGCTGTTGAGCCATACAGAATTATTATTATTATTATTATTATTATTATTATTATTATTACTGTTGTTTGTGAATGACGACGTTCTTTTTCATGTGTTAGTACACATTACATAATAATGTTTAAGTCAAACATGAATGTGATCTGCAGTGTACTTTTGTTTGAAAGACCATTTTAAAGTAGTTAGATTATAATTTGTTCAGATGGATAAACTGGTGTACTGTGTGTACATTCATAAAATTGTTTGTTTCGGCTGGTTTATTGCCTATAGAAATTCATCAGAAGTTGTTGAAGGCTTATGATGTAGCTACCCCTTTTATTTTCAATAGTTAAAAGAATGGATTGATGGCTTCAAAAGTTGACCATACTTCTCATGAAATGATACATATGAAACACATCACAAAACTCTTATGAAAACATGGATAAACTGCTCAATAAGGTGGTGGGTGATTCACAGTTAAAACTCTATGAGCTAACTGACATCATAAGTGTTTCACAAAAAAGGAATATGGTACATTTTATGTGGTTAATTAGTTCTGTACAGAATGTATATCAAGTGCAAATGCAAAAACTAAGTTCACAGCAACATTTGGGCCATTGTCAAAATAATTCATTTTATTTTGTATACCAGTTTATTACTGTAGATGAAATATGAATCCACCACTTCATGTCGAAAATGTAACGGCAATCAAAGCAATGGGTAGAAACAAATGGTCCTCCACTTCAGAAGGTTGAGTTAGTATCATTGGCTGGAAAGCTTATGCCATTTATTTGTGAGATGCAACAGGAATTCTTTTTATTGATTACTTTGTCTAGGATAAAATAATAACCGGAAAGTACTATATACGTCTTGTGGATGAACTGGATGAAAAGAAATATGCAAGAAGCATCTAGGATTACTGTGCAACAGGGAAAACATAGTTTTCAGGAAAATGCTTTTGGTCACTAAAGTGCTTTGTTAATGAGAGTACTAAGAGATTTGGAAAATGAAGTTTTGTTATATCCACTATGTTTGCCTGATGTGCCTTCGACTGACTTCCTTAGTTTTTACATCTAAAGAAATTTGTATTTGGAAAATGTTTTGATTCCCATTAAAAGGGTTGTGGCTGCTGTAGACAGATATTTCACTATACTAGAGAATCGCATTTCAGGCATGGAATACACTTATTGTAAAAATGCTCTGATCTAAAAATGGGTCTGTATTTAAAAATGTGTTTTATACCTGAAACACTGTGTCTTCCACCACCAGATTGAGAAATTTTCACCTTGCCATCTTCCACGAGCTCCAGTCCCTGCTCAGCTAACACTTTTAATATTTATAAGAAGACTATTTGGCCAGAGTAGAGGAGATATAAAATACATGTCCGTCATAGAAATAAAAAATAAAAAAATTGCAACTGTAATTCAAATTTAAGTGTTTAGAAGTGTTTCATGGATGATAAGCACTATAGACAAGAAAAGAGGCTTCTGAAATGTGGTGCTAAAGAAGAATGCCATATATTAGATGGATGGATTGAATAACAAGTAGTAGGCACTGAATCAGATTGGAAAGAAAAACTGCATTGTAGCACGACTTGATAGGATACATCCTGAGGCTTCAAAGTATAATCAGTTTGGTAATGGAGGGAAGTGCAGCATAAATTTTTTAGAGGGAGATCAAGACTCAACTATTGTAAAAAAATGTTCATGCAGATGTAGGTCGCAGTAATTAAGCGGAGATGATGAGGCTTGGGCAGATCGATCAGCATGGAGTGGAGTGCTGTATCAAACCAGTCTTTAGACTGAAGACCACAACAACAATGTTCATTAGAGGGAATGCTTACCTGTAAAACTTAATTCCAGTGCAACCGTTGATCTTTATTCTACAATTGCCATTGCCGACTTTCGCCCATAAAAACAGGTACTCATCAGCATTTAACTTCTTCTTCCTTCTCGTAGTCAAAACAAACGGCATGCTTGGAACAAGGGTACCATAAGGCTGTTTAGCCAAGAGTCCTGTACTCTCAGCTATACTCCATGTCTTCCAAGCCAAAATGTTAGCATCTGGAAATGCTTCAAGGCCACCATAATCTGCTTGTGGTGGTATAAGGTAAGCTTTGAGCAGTATAGAGACATGTAAACAACAAGAATTAGAACCTCATATCCCAGCTTTTTGTAACACACACACACACACACACACACACACGTACGTGTCAAATTTGCTGTGGAATGGGATGTTCACAGCTAACCAACTTTGTGTTTTCCTCTCAGCCCCACACTCTCACCGTTCTATTCTTTGTTTGTGTATTTTTTTCACTGCATGCCTGGTATTACTTGTGCTTTATATCAAATTATGCACCAAACATTAAAGTACTGGATGACTTTTGGCATATTTGTTGTAAATAAAGTGGAGAAAGAATAAGAATTTAGTAGAAGGTTACTGTAAGCAGAATGCCCAGTTGTACATATCTGTATGATCTGATTGATGTGAAGCTCTTGTTTTACTATTGAATGAAATGGTGATTTGAAATGCAGAGAGGTGAGGCTATAATATGTGTAAGTAATATATATATATATAGAAGTGTACTTATTACATAAATGCATGCTGGCATTTGTTTCATAACTGAAAGAGTGAGATGAAGGTGGTCCCACACAAGAATTTAATAGTTCATTTCTTATCCATATTTTGCAGTCTTTTCAGTTCAAGCTGAAGATGTCATGCCCATTCTGTTTCAGTGAATATTTTTTAGTTTCAATGTAAAATACTGTATTAGAGGAAACTTAATTTTTTCTTCTCCAGAGTGCACTGAATTTTTGTTGCATTGTAACATTTTTCACAATTTTATACATTTTCTCTTGAATTGCATTGTTTGTTTCCCAGTTCTTCATTTTCTTTCAAATTATTTTGCTTACAAAAGAAACTTGTTGCTGTATTGAACTGTTCTTATATCTGTTCTAAATAACTAAATTCGCTTTGCATAGAGAAGGGTACTTATTTCTGCTCAGATTCAAAGGTATAAGGCTTGTATGTGAATACACATTTCTTTCCATATGATCAATAATTAGGATGTTGAATGGTTTGTATTTTATGTATCTATGAAAATCTTTTAATTGTTTCAGCGGTTCGAGATGTAGTTCTCATGTTTAAGTACCTGAACTCCTCAGGGAGTGGCACACTGTCTCTAGAAGAGTTCTACTCAGTGTATGATGCTGTTCTATTGTGTTGGGAGCCACAATTTTCGCAGGCTCCTTGGTTTCACACAAGCTGGGCACCGTTACAGAACTTATGTCAACTCATACACGACTTAGTTCTGTGGAAATATTTTGAACATATTATCTGTGAGTTTTATTTAACAGATCTGTACTCATATTTCTTTGCTCTTGGTAATGTATTGAAAATAGCTTTGCCATCTTTTGTGTAAAATGATATTGTTTGTTCACCTTTTGTTGCAAATTACATTTATAGTTTGCTCCTTGCTTTGATTAGGCAGTATAATAGTGTACATGTTACAGTTTGAGTAGATTAGTACTAGCTATATTTGTTACTAGTATACTTTATAGAACTAGGCAACAGTGGTTGCTTCTGACTTTTATTGTGTAACTTGACTCGTTCCACATTCCTGAGGGCTCTCCTTCATGACAGGAGTTATGGAAGATGCATTGCTGCCTTTTTTGGGATTCCGTACCTCAGTTGGTTAAAAATGAAACCCTTGTAGAATAACTTAGTTGTTCATCTGTCTACTGACTGTGAATATCCCCTTTGCTCAGGAATGGGTGGATGTATCAAGCTCAAACTTATGTTGGCTACTAAGGTCTACAGTTTCTTTGTGGTGTAAAAAAGTTTAAGCTTCTAAGTCAATGCAATCAAAAGATACAGCCATATTTTGATATGATAAAGCCACTCATCAAAGCCTATGGAACAATGGTCGTCAAACTGCAGCCCATGGGCCGCATGTGGCCTGACTCGAGCATTCATGCGGCCAGTGGTTCTCAGCCATATTTTACAATGTTATGCATCTAGCAACTAAAAGCCCTATCCGTAAACATCATTTAATGTTAAGAGCTTCTTAAGAGTGTAGATTTCCTGCTCAGTAATGAACAAAAATAAGTACAGAGATAGTAATATTTTAAGATGCGCTTAGTTTAAACTGTTGTTAATGAATTTGGCCTTGAGCAACATAGACTGCTTACCTCGGGGGCAGAGGGGTAAAGCAGCACGGCCACTGAGGGGTTAGAGGATGTGAGAGGGGGAAGTTTACTCATTTGTCTTCCAACGTTCACAACTCATGGATGTATGTGTACCAATCATGATTTATCATTTCTTATTTTGTTACCAGTAGGGTTTTTATAGTATGCTACCACTGTCCTATTTTCATCTTGTTTACTTATTTTCGTAGACTCGGACTGTAACTCTTGTTTTATGTCGAATCAGTCATTTGTTAATCCTGTATTACATCATACCAGGGCACGACTTAAAATAATGTCTACCATGAACTGTCAAAACAAACTGTGTTGAGATGGCTGTATAGGCACATTCCGAAAGCCAGAAAATATAAAAAAAGGAATCCTTATGAGCTTGTGTGTCTTCTACCGATCAGCTGCTATGATATTAATTTCAAAGTGAAGTAACATGAATCATGGAGGTGCATTGTACAGATGGTCATCTTCAAATGTGTTACATATATTAATAAGGAATATGAAATTAAATTAACACTGTTATAATATTAGGTTGGTGCATAAGTTTTTAGCATTTTTGTTTTGCGTGTTTATATTCCAGTTGTTATGAATATGTTTATTGATCACAATTTTTCACTTGTAGTTCACTGTTACTATTCAAGTTTCCATAATGACATTTTGTCATTTGAAGATAGTAAGTTGAGCCATAGGTGCTAGAAAAAGGAGTACCAAATAGAGAAATCTGAACATCTCTCACATACTCTAGTATTTGAGTTCAGCTGAGTGTTGTCACCAGATGAGGCAGCTAGAAATACACTCCTGGAAATGGAAAAAAGAACACATTGACACCGGTGTGTCAGACCCACCATACTTGCTCCGGACACTGCGAGAGGGCTGTACAAGCAATGATCACACGCACGGCACAGCGGACACACCAGGAACCGCGGTGTTGGCCGTCGAATGGCGCTAGCTGTGCAGCATTTGTGCACCGCCGCCGTCAGTGTCAGCCAGTTTGCCGTGGCATACGGAGCTCCATCGCAGTCTTTAACACTGGTAGCATGCCACGACAGCGTGGACGTGAACCGTATGTGCAGTTGACGGACTTTGAGCGAGGGCGTATAGTGGGCATGCGGGAGGCCGGGTGGACGTACCGCCGATTTGCTCAACACGTGGGGCGTGAGGTCTCCACAGTACATCGATGTTGTCGCCAGTGGTCGGCGGAAGGTGCACGTGCCCGTCGACCTGGGACCGGACCGCATCGACGCACGGATGCACGCCAAGACCGTAGGATCCTACGCAGTGCCGTAGGGGACCGCACCGCCATTTCCCAGCAAATTAGGGGCACTGTTGCTCCTGGGGTATCGGCGAGGACCATTCGCAACCGTCTCCATGAAGCTGGGCTACGGTCCCGCACACCGTTAGGCCGTCTTCCGCTCACGCCCCAACATCGTGCAGCCCGCCTCCAGTGGTGTCGCGACAGGCGTGAATGGAGGGACGAATGGAGATGTGTCGTCTTCAGCGATGAGAGTCGCTTCTGCCTTGGTGCCAATGATGGTCGTATGCGTGTTTGGCGCCGTGCAGGTGAGCGCCACAATCAGGACTGCATACGACCGAGGCACACAGGGCCAACACCCGGCATCATGGTGTGGGAAGCGATCTCCAACACTGGCCGAACACCACTGGTGATCGTCGAGGGGACACTGAATAGTGCACGGTACATCCAAACCGTCATCGAACCCATCGTTCTACCATTCCTAGACCGGCAAGGGAACTTGCTGTTCCAACAGGACAATGCACGTCCGCATGTATCCCGTGCCACCCAACGTGCTCTAGAAGGTGTAAGTCAACTACCCTGGCCAGCAAGATCTCCGGATCTGTCCCCCATTGAGCATGTTTGGGACTGGATGAAGCGTCGTCTCACGCGATCTGCACGTCCAGCACGAACGCTGGTCCAACTGAGGCGCCAGGTGGAAATGGCATGGCAAGCCGTTCCACAGGACTACATCCAGCATCTCTACGATCGTCTCCATGGGAGAATAGCAGCCTGCATTGCTGCGAAAGGTGGATATACACTGTACTAGTGCCGACATTGTGCATGCTCTGTTGCCTGTGTCTATGTGCCTGTGGTTCTGTCAGTGTGATCATGTGATGTATCTGACCCCAGGAATGTGTCAATAAAGTTTCCCCTTCCTGGGACGATGAATTCACGGTGTTCTTATTTCAATTTCCAGGAGTGTATTTGTTCCATGTATGGGGATAATTCCATTAGACACAGCACAGCAAGAAAATGGTTTTCTCATTTTAAGGGGGACCATTTTGACATTAGTGACTCTTCACATTCAGGAAGACCTTCAGGGTTTGATGAAGACCGTTTATACACATTAATACACAATGACCCAAATCATTGTACTAGAGAACTGGCAAATGTGATGAGCTGTGATTGTTCCACCACCGTGTGACATTTGCATGTGATGTGGAAGGTCCAAAAATAAGATGTATGTATTCCATATGCTCTAAACCAAAAACACAAAAATTAGTGGGTGGCAATACGTGCATCTCTGCCTGGTCATCTTTAGGTGGCTCATGAACAGCACTGACTATTTCTATCCTGTATCATTACTGGTGACAATAAATGATGTCTTTATGTTAACACAAGGAAAAGAAAGGAATGACTGGCCCCAAGAAAAGCAGCAACTCCCCATAAAAAGAAATGTGCACATCCACAAAAGATAATTTTATGCATCTGATGGAACAGCAATGGTTTGGTGAACTACGAATTGCTTCCCTGAAGTGTTATAATCAATGCTGACATTTATTGTAAACTGTTGAGATGTCTTGCAGGCACAATTTAAGAACAGTGACCAGGAAGACTGCGTGAAGTGATGCTATTCCATATAATGCCCACCCACATTCTGCTAGACTGACAGCAAAAGCTATACCGTTCTTTGGTTGGGAAGTCATTCTTCACCCACCTTTTCCACTTGATCTTATGCCCTCAGAGTTTCAACTTTTCTGCTCTCTGTTGAACAGCCTCTAAGGAAGCTATTTTCCAGATAAAAAAGCACTCCAAACAAAGCTGTGGTTTCTTTGCCTCGAAGCCACATGATTCCTAAAATTGTGGAATCAAAAAGTTAACCCCAGCATCGGCAAACTTTTTTAAATAGTGAAGAAGAATGTACTATTGATGACTAAAGTATCTGTTATGTGTATCTGTTCTGTTTATTAAACTTACTGAAAAACAGCACAAATGCATGCACCAGCCAAATAGAAAGCAATCATTAGTAGAAAAATAACATTCAAAACATTTGTGATCATGTGTCATATTGCATAATGCATTTATACATAAATGCAGTTACTGCTACTAATTAATCACTTATTTATTCATGCATATAGACAACACAAGAAAACTTCACCATGAAATTAATGTCACAACTGTGGGCTCACTGAATGTGGCAGCAGTCTGAAACAGAAAACAGTCTACAAGAAGTGTTTCGAAAAGTGGCAGTTTTAAAAATCAGTACCTGGGTGTCAGCAGCCAGCTTATAGCACATGTACTATAACTAGTGTATTGGGGACTCATAATATACTGATTTAATAATGAAATTGGTACATATGTGGCCCGAGGTGCCGCCCCACAATGTCAGTATTACGTTTTGAGCAAGAAAGTTTGACCACTACTGCTATACACAAATGATCCATGAATAAGTAGATGTTGGGCTTGGTGGTCTAATGGCTAAGTGCATCCCTGGAAAGTTAGGTCATTGGATCAAATCTCAGTTGGACCATGGATATTTCAGTCTTGTTTTAACCTAGCCTTCACTTCTCAGTGTGTGGTTCAGGTTCGCCAGTTGTATAACTGTGGTTGGTTAGGGACACACAAGTGACTGAAGTGGCATCCAGTGGAAAGACTTGCACCATGCCATTCAGCCACATGAAAATTATCATCTATGTACATAATTAAGCACAAGTCTTACTCAGACTTGTCTGATTTTTATATGTAATAGTAGGTATTTATGTACATAAATTGCAGTTTGCCACAATTTTAAAGAGCACAAACATGAACTTCATTTCCTGTAACTCTCAGTTGCAATGAAATCCATCACTAATTCCGCGTATCAGGGATCCGACAGTTTGTAGGTAGGTTTGTGGAGGTATGTGGCTTTAGACATCTATGCAGAGGTCATGTAATTCACATCAACAATGGGCTGCTGATTTCTGTACGTGAGGATGGTGCCTGATAGCGACAGAGATAGGTTCCATAGGGCTTACGTTAGGCAAATTTGGTCACTGAGACATCAACGTGAGTTCA
Source organism: Schistocerca americana (assembly GCF_021461395.2). NCBI lineage: Eukaryota > Metazoa > Arthropoda > Insecta > Orthoptera > Acrididae > Schistocerca > Schistocerca americana. The sequence continues at coordinate 238,878,237 of NC_060126.1, forward strand.
CTGTAGCATAGTTCTGGCTCCAAGACATCATTGTCGGACAAGACATCAAGTGTGAAGGGATGCAGATGGTCTGCAGCTGTCAGCCTGTCTTTGATAACTACCACAGGTCCTATGCAAGCACAGGAGAATGTCTCTCGTAGCATAATACTGCTCTCATCAGCCTGTGTCTGTGGTGAGCTGCGCGTTTCGAGCCGCCATTCGTCTTGATGATGGTGTTTGTGTACCGAGCGAGGTGGCGCAGTGGTTAAACACTGGACTCGCATTCGGGAGGACGACGGTTCAACCCCTCGTCCGGCCATCCTGATTTAGGTTTTCCGTGATTTCCCTAAATCGCTCCAGGCAAATGCCAGGATGGTTCCTTTCAAAGGGCACGACCGACTTCCTTCCCCGTCCTTCCCTAATCCGATGAGACCGATGACCTTGCTGTCTGGTCTCCTTCCCCAAAACAACCCAGATGGTGTTTGTGGAGATGATCATCAACCTAGTGTGGCAAAAATGTGTTTCATCTGAAGAGCTGACACATTTCCGTTGACGGATGGTTGAATCTCGAAGATCCCACACCCAATGCAATTGTAATAGATGGCATTGCTGGGTCATCATGTAAACACTTAGGGGTGGTCTGCTGTGGAGCTCCATGTTCGAGAAAGTACAATGAAGGGGATGCCTATCGAACTTCATAGAGCAGGCAAGCCTCTGAACCCTACATTCTGTGAAGAGATGTGGATGTCCAACCATTTAGTGCGTAATGGTATATTCACTGTCCTTCCACCTCTTTGCCTAGATGCTCATGACAGTAGCACATAAACATTCGACCAGCTTTACTGTTTGTGATAATCATTCACAGGCTCTGCGCAATAATAATCTGCCCTTTGTCAAAGTTGCTTATCTAATGGATTTCCTCATTTGCAGTCCATATCTTTGCTAGGGTGATCCCTTGTTCATGCCTGCTCCACTTATGTACTTCTGTTACAGCATCACATTCCCACGATGCTGACAGGCAGCATCCATGACACGGTGGGCAGTGGTCATAATGTTTTGGGTGATCAGTGTACAGTAAACACATAATCAATACTGCCATTTTTACCTAATTCATTTGTGTGATACACAATTCCTTTATCTCAGGTAACCATTCAAAATATATTTTTCATTGGTCTTTTCTAAATATCACCAAACAGCAACCAATTGTCTTTCCTCTTGATCCAAACATTGAACCACCTTTGCATTTCCTTGCCATTCAATTTTTCTTCTTTAACATTTTCGATGATGGTAGATGCCAAGTAGTTTAGTGCTCTTCCATGTCAGAACACTGCAGCCCAAGGAGCTTCTATAGCAACACAACAAGCAGTATGACTGCCACGCCCTCCTGGTAGATGCAATATCCACTAAGTGTAGAAGACATGCAATATCCACTAAGTATAGAAGACGCCATTGTCCTTAGGTGCCCTCAGAGTACATACTTACCAGAGTTAACAGATAATTCATTCCCTTCAATAACTGAGAGTTGATTTTATGATTTCTCTGTTAGATCCACATTGACTATTGTTTGGCAGTAAGGAATTGTAAGACACACACACCTCCATTGTTGTGGGAGGCATGGATCACAACAAATACAATGTGTGAATGAACGAATTAATTAAGTGATTAATGAACTGCTATGACCATTGTGAATTCTCAGGTGGTTATGTCTCATGCAATTTATTTCTTGTCTCATTGTAGCAAATATGCATTTTTAGATTCTTAAATCTATACCTACATCAAAAATACACCTTTTTAATAATCTTTGTGTTCAATAGGGCCTTGCATTTAATCATTTTTTTCCTTAAATGAAGAATATCTGCATTTGATTTTTCTCTGTACCTTTCTCAACTTCAGCAGTTTTTCTGCATAATATTTTCCGCTGTTATGCCTCTCAACATGTTAAATAATTTATTTCTTCCGTGCTGTCACTTTCTTAGAAACACTTTTGAAATAAAATATTGGTCATAAAATCAGACTGAAAAGCAGCATTCAGGCATTTTCGCAACAGTGGCCCCTGTCCTATGTCTCTGCTTTCATCTACAAGAGGTACCATATTGTTTCTTTATATTTACATAACATTGATCTACAATCCTCTCTGCTTATGTTTGCAGTACACACCACATTATTTCTTTATACAGGGTTATTCTAAATGTTGGACCCATTTTCAAAACTTCGTATTTATTCAAGTACCAATTAAAAATGAACAAGCTTTATACCAATGAAAATAGGAAGTTTGAAAGTCTTTTTTTTCATAATGTTTGATATCAATTTAATAAATTTAATAATTTGTAATTAATTATTTTTAATAATTATTTAATAATTAGAAATATGATAAATGTTATAAATGTTCAGTGTGGCCACCGTTGGCTGCATGGCAAACATTGATACAGTAGCCGAAGTCATCTCACACACGCGAAAACGTATCTGCTGTTACTGAGTATACGACACCAGTTATCTGATTCTGCAGATCATTCAGAGTGACTGGTAGAGGTGGGACATAAATAGCTTCCCTCACATAACCCCATAAGAAATAGTGCGAGCGATCCAGCGCTCAGGAAGGGAGTCATTCAAAAAGCCTCATACATCACAGTGTCAATGGGGTGGAGCTCCATCCTGTTGGAAAATGAAGTTTGTGGTTGAACACCTAATTTGGTACAAAATGCCTGCTGGACTGCAGTTTGTGACTCACTTTTTATGAACTCAAGAACACAGTTCCACAGCTGCCATCTCACTCACAACTGACAGTGAAACAGAGTGACAGCCCTTTTGCCATGTGAACTCTACCGGCCACTTCTGAAACCATCACCACCCTCCCACCCGCCACTGCCGACAAACAACTTTGAAAGTTCTTCTTTTCATTGGTATAAAGCTTGTTCATTTTGAATTTGTACTTGAATACATATGAATTTTTGAAAATGATTCCATCATTTAGAACAACCATGTATTTGCACAGAATCAATCTATCATGCTTCATTTGCTGCCTGACAACAGCTCATTATTGAAAATATCTCCCAGTCTGAACCTTGTTATTTTCTAATATACAGAATCTTTCTATACCCCATTCTTATTCAAATTTTAGGTAATTCTAAAATCTAGAAATTGTTCCATGTTATTAAGTGTGTGGTTATATCCCTATAATTAGTCTTTGAACTGATTACCACCACCACCACCACCACCACCACCACCACCACCACCACCACCGACATCAACAACAACAACAACAACAACAACATATCCCTGTTTGAAATGTACTGTTTTTGGTAGCTGATGATAAACTCTTCTGCCACAAGAATTATTAAAATACGAATACATGAATGTTACAAATTTATGAATGAGGACACTGTATTCACTGTATGTTATCCAACCATCATTATTTGATTTGAAGTTCAAACTTTGTGATCACATTGCTGGTATTAATTTCTGTTACTATTTTATAATGATTTCAAAGTTCATCTGATTCTTATCTTTTACTAACTGTCTAAACAGCCGAAGTTCCTTTCCAGATGGCTTGATTATTTGTAACGGTATTTCCATGGCAATACGTATTACTGAGCTAACTACTGATTTGGAAGAATCGGCATGTGCCTTTGCTGCTTCCTGGGATACGATACTGTTTGTAAGCCGTAAGTTTGTTTTAAAACATCAACTACTAATTCATTTTTTCTGGAAGAATTTCGTGTGTTAGTATGTTAATTCTTGTTTCCGTTTGATTATTTTTCAGTCAGACTTTATAAGTGTAAAGTGTTCATAAATAAATGTGAGACAGATGCATATTTAAAAATATTACATGCCAAAGAAAAAACTGAAAGTTTTGTATCAAAAGGAAAATACACTCAAGGAAACTAAATAAATTATAAGTCAGAGTTCCTGCCTATTATCTTCAGGAAGGAAATATCAAATACTGTCAATATGCACACATAAAAGTACACATAATGTCCAAGGTTTCTGAACTATTAGTTACATCCTAAGGGAGGAGAGAGGACTCCTCTGTGGAGGAACTAACTGTTCTGAAAGCAAGAGTAGTACATGTACTTCCTTGAGTGTCTATTGACAGTGTAAAATATTCACCCCACTATGTTCTAACTGACAGTCTTGTCTCATAATTTTTTTAACATCTTGAAGTTTAAATGACATTCATTGTTGCCATTCATTTAGTGACCAAAAGTATTTCAAGTTTGTTAACTAAACAATTTGTAACATTGTTTTGCGCCAAAGAAATGAATATTGATATTTATTTATTTTTTCCAGTGGGATTAATAGAGGCGCTGTTAAAGATCCTGGGGCTAGGTGTATCCCAATATTTCAGCTCTGGGTGGAATTCATTTGATTTTTCTGTTACTCTGGCAACACTATGCGCAGTTACACTTCTGACCATGTTCCCCTGGATGGTAGTTTTGATTTTCATTCGCCCATTACGATTGCTGCGACTTTTTAAACTGAAGAAACGTTATCGTGACGTTTTTGGCACGCTCGTACTTCTAACGCCGCTGATGTGTTCTACTGCCATAGTCATGCTTGTCCTGTATTACTTCTTTGCCATAATTGGAATGGAGCTCTTCGCTGGATATGATATGCGGAATTGCTGTGTGTAAGTTGAAAAGTTTGCAATAAGTGAGGCACTGTCGTGCACCTCATCAGCAAAATTATAGCTTAAGCATCTGTATTTAATTTCACAGAGGGTTAGTCACTGAAATACAGCATGATATTCTTACAGGAATACTACAGTGGAAGACTTCTACAAGTACAGTGCCAATGGAAGCACTGCACTGGGGTACTATTACCTCAACACATTTGAAAACCTGATGAAAAGTTCAGTCACGCTTTTTGAGTTGACTGTGGTTAATAATTGGTTTATTTTAATGAATGGATATGCATCAGTTGCATCGCCATGGAGCCGCATCTACTTCATGCTGTTTTACCTGTCAACAATGATTGTCCTCACAATAGTTGTGGCATCTGTTCTCGAAGCATTCCGTTTCCGTATACAGTACAAGCGACAAACAACAAAACGTGAAGGTATAAAACTGCACATGATTCTCATATTTGCAATTAGCTTTTAATTTCACGAAAGTCAATACAAGAATAAAAATACCATGCACACCATTACTTTTTGAAGTAAGAGCCATGAACCAGTAGACAGACATGTAAAAAAGGTGAAAACAGTGTATTTAATAATATGCAGTGCAATTTACTAAATGACATCAGATATTTGACTTAAATATAGTGTTTGCCAGAAAAAATTACTGATATTTATGTACACTCTAGCCATTCCCCCGCGCCTTTGCCCGTGCATGTGTTCGACACGTATATCGGACATACCTCCTCCTCCTCCTCCTCCTCCTCCTCCTCCTCTTCTGTGTCCATCTCTTCCTTCCTCTGTCTGTCTTCCTCATCCTTTCACCTTTATCTGTCTCTCTCCTCCTCCCCACTTTCTGTGTCTTCATCTCCTCCTCCTCTTTTCTTTGTCCATTTTCTCCACCCCCTTCCTCTGACCGTATCCTCCTGTCTCTCTCACATTCCACCTCCACCTCCCCGTCTTCCTTTTCCACCTACCCATCACTGCTCTACACCTTCCACCTGCTACATGCATCTTCCCCTCCTCCCCTCTGTCAATTTCCCCCTCCCCTTGCTCTGTGCATCCCTTCCTTTATCTACCTTGACCTGTCACTAGTCATACTGATCAGTGCATGTAGCCTGTGCATACAGTTTAATAAAGCAGCCTGTTGTATTCCCACAACATGCCTGTCATGCAGAGGAAGCTACATGTTGGAGCCTAGAAACAGATTCTTTCCCCTGACACGTAGGCTGCCCTGCATGGAAGGTTGATGTAGCAGGCTGACGCTGTTCCCACACAACATGCCTATCATGCAGGGCAGCATATATGCCAGGGGCCAGTAAAAACAAAGTTTTGCTCATATCTCTGCTCCTATTGGAAATTGGATGCTATAAAACACCACAGTGCAGTTACTTATGCGGCCTGCTGTTTCTGTGGCAAATTTGATTGAAAATGATCAAACAGTTAGGGAGATGATTCGAACATACACACATACACTCTGCTTTATACAGGGTGATCAGTTGTTAACGCAACCCTCTCTGTGGCAAGCGGCTGGCTGGCAAGAGCAGCATTTATGATACCTGCTTGGGAAGTTGCTCATTACACATTGCAGTTCCCTCAGAAAAATGGCTGCAATTTCTTGACAAATTTTAGTTTTAAGTTTATTTAAAGAGTGTGGATTTGATTTGTACATTTCCTCTTTTAATGCTCCCTCCCCCTCCTCCTCCCCCTCTCGAGATAAAAATTGAAAATTGCTGGGGGTTAAATTGGGGGATCAGGAGGCCATAAGTTGTTAGTGTTAACCGTATCTTGAAACACGTCATGAATTTTCTGTAATGAGAAGCTGAATTGCGTGCGCTGACGTGGAGTCCTACTGGAAGGTCACAGAAGCATGTTATGTCTCAGTTAACTGGCTAAAAGAGCCGCAAAATGTTTTCCAAATATCTCTCACCACTAATTGTTTCCTAATAGTGCACCACATTCCTATATTTGATCATGCAGGGGTGCCTTGTGCATTGTGTTAGACTTTTCAAAACTCCAGTAATGTTTACTTAGCAAATTAACATAGCCACTGAAGTGGAACTATGATTTGTCCAAAAAGTTAAGTGAGGGTCTATTTCTTCGTCATGAACCCTGTCCAAAATCCATTCACAAAATCACAACTTTTTTGCAGGGTCACTTTGTTTAAGTGCATGCATGGCAGTTATTTTACAGGTCTGTAACTTCAATAACTTTGTAGCTATTTGAATACAACCATAAGAAATTCCCATTTGCTGAGAAAAATGTCAAACTGATTTTCTAGACATTTCTAGAGCATGCTCGATGTTACTGAGAGTTTTTTATGTTGATATTGTACATGGTTGTCCGTGTTTCACATCAAGAACACTTCCTGTTCATTATTATTTATTTATAAACTGATGAATTGTGCTCCAATTAAGAACTTGAACATCAGGAAATTCCTCTTGAAAGGATCTCCTTACAGCATATGCTGATTCTGTACACGTGTACGAATCATACATGAATAGTCTTTGATTAATAGAATACTTGTGTTTGTCATTTCACTTGAAACACTTTCACTCAATACACTGTATTCTGTCGCCTAGCAAACATGTGCCACTTGTGCTAAAATTCTACCCATACATGGGGAAATATACTCTGCACCAGCACCGCCACTGGCTGGCTGCCAGGGGGGCAAAGAAATGCCCACCAGGCAGTTTCATTACAGATTTGATAACACTGTGTGTGTGTGTGTGTGTGTGTGTGTGTGTGTGTGTGTGTGTGCAGTCATCAGTCATCACCTGTACAGTGCTGACTTAACCCTATCCAGTTTCCATCTGTTTCCAGAATTTAAAGAACATATTTGTGGACTTCACTTTGATAGTGATAAAGTGGTACAAGCAGAGGTGAGGTTGTGGTTCCATCAAAAAAGTCAAACATTCTATGCTGATGGTATCAACAAACTGATCTGCTGTTGGGAGAAATGTGTTCATTGCCAGGGTGACTATGTTAAGAAATAAATAAGTAGAAATGAAGAATAAAGGTGCAAGATGTTAATAATGTTAGTTTTATTGAAAAATCTTGAAGAGTTTCACTTTCACATAAGACAGGAATACTGTTTGTCTAACTCGTATTTTCTTGCTTAAATCAAAAAGAGCTGGGCCCACATGTGCAGTCATACTCAGCATAAAATTAGCATTATCTCCTTATTCAGTAACATAAGTTTATTGTGAGTCAACACACTGGTAGTGCTATATGTTCTTTGCGAGGTGCTCAGTTGCTGATGTGTACTTGATTCTTATTTTATTGTTTTTTTGCTTTGAAGATTAATTATTGTGCCTTGTATTGTATGGTGACTGAAAATCCTGGTTAGAAGATAAATAATAGACCACTATTCATTGTTCACCATTGTCACTCACTGAGCGTGTGCAAATTCTAGCAACCAAACGAGGTGGCACAGTGCTTAGCACACTGGACTCACATTCGGGAGGACGACGGTTCAATCCCGCATCCGGCCATCCTGATTTAGGTTTTCCGTGATTTCCCTAAATCGCTCCAAGCAAATGCCGGGATGGTTCCTTTGAAAGGGCACGGCCGACTTTCTTCCCTCAGCCGGTGAGATCGATGACCTCGCTGTTTGGTCTCCTTCCCCCCAAAACAATCCAAAATCCGTTGTCACTCAGATACATGCTGATTGTTAATGTTGCACCTCCAGACTTTTATTTATTAGAAAATGTTTGCATATGTGCTCTCCCCCCCCCCCCACATCCCTCCCCCTTTTCCCCCCTCCCTCCCCCTCCCCCTCCCCCCCTCTTCCTCTCCTGTGTGTGCGTGGGGGGGAGGGGGGGGATCTTGGTTGACAAAAGAAATGCTTCATCATAATCCCAATTTTTTTTGCGAGCATCATGTTACTGGAATTGGGCTACGTTTTTACAGTTAAGTGACAAAAGTCATAGGATACCTCCTAATTTCTTGTTGGACCTCCTTTTGCACGATGTAGTGCAGCAACTCGACGTGGCCTGGACTCAACAAGTAATTAGAAGTCTCCTGAATAAATATTGACCCATGCTGCGTCAATAGCCATCCATAATTGCAAAAGTGTTGCTGGTGCAGGATTTTGTGCATGATCACACTTCTCAATTATGTCCCAAAAATGTTCTATGGGATGTCAGGTGATCTGGGTGACTAAATCATTCTCTTAAACTGTCCAGAATGTGCCTCAAACCAATTGTGAACAATTGTGGCCCGGTGACATGGTGACTTGTCATCCGTAAAAATCCATTGTTTTTTGGGAACATGAAGTCCATAAATGGCAGCAAATGGTCTCCAAGGAGCTAAACATAACCATTTTCAGTCAGTGATTTGTTCAGTTTGACCAGAGGACCCTGTCTATTCCATGGAAACACAGCCTACACCATTATGGAGCCACCACCAGCTTTTACATGCCTTCTTAATAACCGGGGTCCATGGCTTCATGGGGTCTGCACCACACTCAAACCTTACCATCAGCTCTTACTAACTGAAACTGGGACTCATCTGACCAGGCCACAGTTTTGCAATCATCTAGGGTTCAACTGCTATGGTCATGAGCCCAGAGGAGGTGACATCATGCTGTTAGGAAAGATATTCGCATCAGGTATCTACTGTCCTAGCCCATTAATGCCAGATATTGCTGCACTGTTGTAATGGATACATTTGTCATACATCCTACATTGCTTTCTGCGATTATTTAACACAGTGTTGTTTGTCTGCTAGCACTGACATCCATATGCAAACCCCACTGTTCCACGATGTTAAGTGAAGGCCCACAGCTACTGCATTGTAGTGGCTGAAAGTTGGTATTCTCGGCACACTGTTGACTCTGTGGATCTTGGAATACAGAATACCATAACGATTTTCAAAATGAAATATTCCATGCGTCCAGCTACACTTACTATTCCATGCCAAGAGCCCATCTATTCCCATGGAATTCATGCCGGAAACCTTGTCACATGAATCATCTGAGTACAAATGACAGCTCTTTCAGTGCACTGCCCTTTAATACCTTGTGTATGTGATAATGCCCCCATCTGTTGTACATGTGCAAATCACTGTCCCATGACTTTTGACATCTCAGTATATGACCATCATTTATGGTTTCAAAGATGGAGGATGATAACTAAACACAAAATAATCATGTAACTATGGAGTATAATAACATATTTAAAAATTATTTCGTTTGTTAACTTGCTAGTTAATGATTAGGGTTTATGTTTAATACTTCATTGATTGTGAAAATGTTAGAGATGAATGTATGTTATTCTATAGTAGGAAATTGTTGTTTCTTAATTGGAATTGTTAAATCTTTCAGAGGAGAAAATGCTACATGAAGAGGTTGATGTGAAATGGGAAGAACTTCAGATGTGGGTTCAAGATTTCCAGCTACTAGAAAAGTTGCGTGCAGATCTAGTCGTAGATGTAAGTAAAATGAATTTGTTAAGTATTGTTAAGGTTACACATTGATGATCTTAACCAACAAAATATGAAATAACTACGTACTGAAATCCATTTTTATTTTCTTCTGCAATTTCTAAATTTTTTGTTCCTCAATTTTGATAATTCTTAAGAAAAGGTTTTGTTCTTAATAAATCAGCTCCAGTGATTGATACATGCCAGATTATCAGTACAGAAGCGTAAGGTTCGATCTCTATGGATCTTAGGGTTGTTTTGCCACTTATTGCTTCTTCCACCTCTGGTGGTGATTGTCGTACATGAAAAGTGTTGAAATGCGCCATGATTCAGAGTGCCTATTAAATTAAATATTTCCCTGTAACTGGCTGGATAAGTCAGTTCAAATTTCAAAAGAAGGCAAGGATATGCCACCTCCAATAATGTTATACCTTACAAAACACCTTGGTGTCCTGGTTGCGGGCAGCTTTATTGTTTCATATACCAGCACAATATGATGCAAATAATGTATTTACCGAGCGAGGTGGCGCAGTGGTTAGCACACTGGACTCGCATTCGGGAGGACGGCGGTTCAATCCCGTCTCCGGCCATCCTGATTTAGGTTTTCCGTGATTTCCCTAAATCGTTTCAGGCAAATGCCGGGGTGGTTCCTTTGAAAGGGCACGGCCGATTTCCTTCCCAATCCTTCCCTAACCTGAGCTTGCGCTCCGTCTCTAATGACCTCGTTGTCGACGGGACGTTAAACACTAACCACCACCACCACCAAATAATGTATTTACCCGACTATAAGACAAGGTTTTTTCCCAAATTTATGATTTGAAAAATATGGGGTCATCCTACATTCATAAATAAAGTTTTTCTTGCTCAGGTCAACATTTTTATGTTGCCTAATGTAGAGGTTACCTTACATTCATAGCTGAAGTTCTGGTAGTTGAGGTCACACACAGATTTAATTTGACAATTTCAGAAAGGTGGGTTAGGATAAGTGGCATTAACACAGAACACCAAAATTATGAGAAGTGCGAGGCCTGTGTTATGATATGGAAGCAGAGAATGACAGAGCACTCCAAATGACCTGGCACAGAATTTCAACTCTGGGGAAAATAGGGCATGTAAAGCCATATTCTTGCCTTTCAAAATAACGTATTAGATTACAGTATTTTTCATTTATATTTTATGGGTGGGCTTCATAGTCTAGTGGTAAAACACATTCCTGGTAACCGAAATGTTTCTGTAATTTTGCAGTGAACTTCAAATATAGAAAAATGCATATTATTGCTTTTTGAACTATGTGTATTAGGTGAAAATATATTTCATTTACATTTCATGGGCAGGCCTTGTAATATAGGGGTAAAGTGCATGCCAGGAAATTGAAAGTTTTTTGAGTCCTTGCAAAGAAATATATTCAAAAAATCTCATTTTAAAACTAAGAAAAACATTTTATATTGTGAGATAGTTACGTGCTCTAATGTCAACTATAATTAGGATCTGTGAATTTCTAATAATTGGTATGTATGTATATTCACTCACATGAAATCCGCGCAGTCATACTCAAGAAAATTAAATTTACTCAACTTTCAAAATGTAATTTCTTTATTCTGACTGAAGAATAAATTGAGAGCAAAGGAAATACACATTACATGAAAATAGCCCATAATTTTTGTTAACACTTGGAGTGCTGGTCTCGTAGGTGGCTGCCAATACCCGTGACTGCCTTTTTTTTTTTTTTGGAAGTTATAACACTGTGTACAAGTATGTAGATGGAAGCAAAATTTAACATTCATAGTGGAGTACTGTGTGATCCAAATTGAAATGAGAAGATATACACAGTTCAACATTACATTCACTGGACTTATAAACTCAGTTTCATTTTCTGATGTACATTCAGGAGAATCCTTCATAACAAAACAATCAGTGAAAACAATACGATAAATGTATGCAACAACTTGTCTTCAAAAAAAGTCTACAATTATTACTCTTTTCAGATGGTGTAATCTGAATCATCATCAGATACTTTGTTTTCATCACCTGTAGCTTATCAAGTACTTTTTAACAATTTTTTCCAAAAATTGCTCCACTTCACTGCACATTTTAAATGCAAAAGCACACCAAACAGAGAGAACTCAAACATCACATAACACCACCACCAAAGCAAGAGAAAATAACAAAGGTTTCAAAAAACGACAAATGATACAGTTACTGCCATCTGGCAGTCACAGTAGTAAGTACAAAGCCTGCAGATTTCACAAATGTTTCGAAGAGCCATAAAAACGGACACCATGGAAAATCATTGTAACTGGCATGATGTAATATTCCATCCATCACATTCTTATTTCCCATAAGCACCATATATTACGTCAGCTGTACACAAAGAGCTAATGACATTACAGATGTGTGCCTTTCTCTGTTGGGTGCAGCTTGGCACCAACCTATGTCTTCATACTGGCAGCAGCCACCTCTGTAGGTTACATAAGCCTACTCATAAGGTGCTGAGTAGCACCAGCAGTCAGCTGAGGCTAGGGTACCAGTCCTTCAGATCATAGCATCTGTGCTTGATGGAGCATGCAGTGTGTAAGCGAAGAGTGAGGTGGGGCAGCAGCATATTTGTGAGTGGTTGTGATACACTGTGCTGAAACGGCGGTAGTGCTGAGACAGTGACAGTGGTAGTGCTGAGGCAGTGGCTTGCGGCGACACCCCACATCGCTTGGGTACTGCTATTTGGTGTTGTCTGCAGCACTGGGCAAAAGACCAGACATGGGACGGCAAGGAATCTGAAACTCCAGATTTTGGTGCATGAGTGATGGGCTGATGATGATGATGATGATGATGATGATGATGATGATGATGACGACAGCTGTCCAGCAGATGCTTGAGCCTCCAGCAGCATGGAAACCATCAAGTTATGGAATCTGACTGCAAACTACCTAACGGCACGAATGGGACATATAAATAATGTCCTAGTGTCAGTTTGTTAGGCTGTCTGGTGGCAAAAGCATGCACTGCCAGTTGGCACAATGCTGTATCAACAAGTCATTATGAGAACCTTGCCACATGTAGACATAACGTGTGGCATGGTTTGCAGGTTGGCTTTGTCATCAGCTGCATGCCTCCAGAACACTGTGACCAAATGCCCTTGGCAGCATGGTATTCTGTCCATACCGCAAAAGTTCATATTTTGCAAAAGGATATATCATCCTGTAAACAGAAAAAATATTTCAGTGGAAAGATAGACGCTTATCAGCCAGAACATACGACCACTGACCTACTATCAATATAAACCCATCCAGGTGATAATAGCCTGCTGCTAGTCAGACACAAGCTCGGTGCATGTAGTGTCAGTGAGTGTGCGTCCGTGTGTAGAATGAGGGAGGCACACAAACTATCTGAGTTTGATCAAGGACAGATTGTGATGGCCCAGAGGCTCAGCACGAGTAATTTGGAAACTGTACGACTTGTTGCGTGTTTGAGGAGTGCAATTGTGAGTGTCTTCAACATGTGGTGAAACCAAAGTGAAACCATGTCCAGATGTCTTGGGGTTATGTGGCCAGCCCTCATTAGAGATGTCATATGTCATAGGTTGGTCAGACTGGTAAAACAAGACAGGCAGTGAACTGTTGTGAAACTATCATCAAACTAATGCTGGGCAGAGTAAAAGTGAGTGTAAACACGCAGTGCACCAAACACTCCTAATGATGAGTGTCTGCAGCTGATGACCCATACATGTGCAATTGTTAACACCATGACATTGGCAACTAAGACTGAAATGAGCACATGACAATTGGCACTGGACGTTGGCACAGTGGCAGAGTGTTGCATGCTCTGATGAATCATAATACCTTCTTCATTATGTTGATGGGATGGCGCAAATCTGTCGTCTTCCAGGGCAACCGTTCCTTGACACCAGTACTGTGGGATGGAAACGACCTGCCAGCAGCTACCTTACGCTCTGGGAAACATTCACAATGATATCCATGGATCCAGTGGAGCTCGTGCAAGGTACCATGATGGGCAAGGGGTACGGTTGCAGACCATGTACACCCCTTCAAGACGATCATGGTTCCCAACGGCAGTGGAATTTTTCAGCAAGATAATGCATCATGTCATAAAGCCAGAAGTGGTTCGAGGAACACAGTGGCAAGTTTAAATTGATGTGCTGGGCCTCCAAGTCACCAGATCTGAACCCGATGGGACACGTCTGGGAAGGGATTGATTGTGGTGTCAGAGCTCATTGCCTCTCCCCCCACCCTCCATCCTGCCCCTCCCCAAAATTTATGGAATTGGGTGACTTTTGTGTGCAGATGTGGTGCCAGCTACCTCCATCAACCTAACAAGGCCTCATTGCATCCATGCCACGACATTTTGTCACTGCTATCTGTGGCAAACGTGGGTAGGATAATGTTCTGGCTGATCAGTTAGTACTTGTGTGAAATTAAGGACTGGAGCACTCTTTTTTTTTTGGGGGGGGGGGGGGGGTTATGGAAATGAAGACTGTAACATGTTTTAAAGTGTCAAATGTTAGTAGCAATGGAGCAGAGTAAAGGACAGGTAACAGAAAACTGGTTCTGTGTTCATTTAATGTTACGACATCTCAGCACTGAAAGGATGTGCAGCTCACCATTACTGGTAGATGTTGATTATTATGTAGTAAGGAAAGTCTTGGCAGAATGTAACAAGTTTAGGAGTAAAGGAGACAATGCACGAAATAGTAGAACACTGAGTCGTCAACAGGCACAAACAAAAGAGAAAGTGTACTTACTAACTTTCGGCATAAATCCTTTGTTGAGCTAGAATATAACTAGATGCATGTGCCTCCCACCACACAAACAAACTACAGGTACTGTTGATGGTTAATGGGTTTATTATGGACAGAAGTGGGGATGGTGCCATCAGAGAAGTGAAGGTTAATGTTCAGGAAGGTGGCATGTTGGGTTGAGGAGAACCAGGTGAAACAGTTGGGAGAGGTGTTGAAGTTGTAGAGGAATTAAGATAGGATGTCTCAGCACCTTGACCAGGTAATTACAGTATCAAAATGAACCTGTACCAGACAAGAGGTTTGGGCTTTTTGGAGGCTAGGAAGCTCTCCTCAAGATGGCCCGTGAAAAGTTTGGCGTAGGATGATGCCCTGTGTGTGCCAATCACTGTGCCACAAATTTGTTTGTCTACCTTCTACTCAAATGAGAAGTTGTTGTGTGAGGACATAATTGGTACTGTGTGTGAGGAATGAGGTACTGGGCTTGGAGTCTGAAGTACATAGGGAGATGTAGTGTTTGATAGTAGCAGGCATGAGGGATGTTGGAGTGTAGGGAGGTGGCATCAACAGTAACTAGTATAAATCCAGGGAGTAAAGGAGTGGGGACGACAAAGAGTCGATGAAGAAAGGGAGTATCTTCGGTGTGAGAGGCTAGGATTCAGCCAACTGGTTGCAGGTGGTGGTTGACCTGATGTGGTACACACATGGATTCATAAGCTAGAACAAGTGTACGAGGGTGCACAGAACATCAAGCGACGAAACTAGATTCTGTTTTATACATAACAAACATGAATATTGTAATCATTTACATCACTAAATATTATGGATTCGAGAAAAATAAATCAGAATATGAGCAACATACTTACAGTGCAATTTAAATAATGCTGTGCACAACACAAAATAGTAAGTAGGAACACATTTAGCTGAGTCTGTAGAACATCAGATTCCATTTTCTGCAAAATAAAAATGGAAGATTTTTTATCTCAGTCAATAATAAAGTAATATAATAAAACTGGAAGTGCTCCAAGTGGCCTGGCAGTGAACCAGGTTCATGTTACCAGAAGTCCCGATTCAACTTTCATGCTTCTGGTCATCAGGGCAGCCAAATACGGGTGGTGAATGAGTAGCAAATTTGGTCTTGCTGCCAAGCATGGGATTGCATCCTGCATGCCTTTGTTATTATGAGCATGTACCATGCTTGAGTTTAAATGTAGTCGGAACTGAAATGACTTTAAAAATGGGTAAATACTTTGTAATAGTATACATTTCTACAGGAAAAAAATTAATTCTAACATAGGTATGTTCACACAGAACAAATGTGATGTAATAAATGGAACACAAGATTCAACAATGCCACTAAAGCAGCTACTTCTCAACAGCATTGTTTATTTTTGAGGTTGACAACAAGTTATGAATGCACTCTTATCCTGAAGTGGTCAAATTTCTGCCCGTTCAGCTCTAAGGAGGTGAGAGGATAACATATTATTGTAACTCAGTTTGCCTAGTGCTATAGGAACAGTATATTGTAGCAAATGATAATGAATGCAAATAACAGCCGTGACTATGTTGAAAAATGTGAATATAAGTGTTTGCAGTTTGGAATTGGGTCACACAGATTGAAACTAATTTTAAGCTAGTGGTTATTTATGACACAGCAGGGCCAGTTTAAGGCTCAAGCGACACAAGTGGGCACCAAATTGATATGTCAAAGGCACCCAGTTGCAAAATTACTATACAGTATGAATCATAACTAACAAAAACTGATACACACAAAAATACACAATAATAGAAGCAAAAAAGTTCCAACAAACTTGCATCCGCCAGCAAACCATTTATGAGATAACTGCGACTATGTGATTGGCTACAAGCCACCGCCGACTTTATCATTAAAATTGTTATGGCCATTGTGGCCACTTGTTGACAAACTGCCTGTGGCTTTTGTCTTGTGTTCTTCTGCCAACGTTTGTTTCATGATTTTTCTGATGTTATACCAGGACAAATGGCTGACATTGTCAAAGGTTCACCCCCTCCATTGCTGGTGGTGGACTGGAGTCGGGCTTCTGGCCACAGATTATATGTACCTGCCATCAACATGAAAGGGCTATTCAGTGGTCATTTCCACTGCAGTTCCCCCCTTGCTGCATGCAATAGATGTTTGCTGCAGCATGGCAAGCTGGTTCTTGAAACTTTGCAAGTAAGCTTTCTCAGGGTAATGTCTATCTTCAAGAGTCTGCCAATTCAGTTTCTTCAACATTTCTGTGACTCCCTGTGGTCAGACAAACCTGTGATCATTCATGCTGCCCTTCTCTGTATATATTTAATATCCCTTGCTAGTCCTGTTTGGTATGGGTCTAACACACTTGAGCAATATTCTGTAATGGGTCATACAAGTGATTTGTAAGCTTTCTCTTTTGTATACTGATTGCATTTACCCAGTATTCTACCAATAAACCAAAGTCTACCACGTGCTGTATCCACAACAGAGCCTATGCGATATTCCATTTCATATGCCTACAAAGTGTTACATCCAAGTATTTGAAGCTGACTGATTTCAACTATGATTCGTAGATATTATAGTCATAGGCTACTACATTTTTTCGTTTTGTGAAGTGCTCAATTTTACATTTGTGAACATTTAAGCAAGTCGTCAATCTATGCACCTCTTTGAAATCTTTGCTAGATCTCATATTTGCTCAGTATTTATGCAGTGTCTTTCAGATATTTCATAAGGTAACTCCAAATCGACCAAAAATAAATAGAAAATATATCCGTTTAGAAAAATCAGATAAAAATTTGTGTGATGCCTCCCCAAGAGACAGTCCCCACTCCTTCCAAACTAACTACATAAGTGTGGACCAGATGTGGCTTATATTCAAAGAAATATTATTGGCAGCAATTGAGAGACTGGTACCAAATAAATTAATAAAAGATGGTACTGATTCCCCATGGTACACAAAACAGGTTAGAACACTGTTGCAAACGCATTGAAAAAAGCATGCCAAATTTAAAAGAATGCAAGGCCTCCACGATCGGCAATATTTTACTGAATCTCAAAACTTAGCATGGACTTCGAATGGGAGCTGCTTTTAAAAGGTTCCACAACAAAACTCTGTCTTGAAATCTGGCAGAAAATCCAAGAAAATTCTGGTCATATGAAAATTACACCAGTACAAGGCACAACAATACCTTCACTGTGCAGTAGTAATGGTAATATTTCCGGTGACACTGCCAAAAAAGCAGGGTTACTAAGCGCAGTTTTCCAAAATTCCTTCATAAAGAAGGTGAAGTAAATATTACAGAATTTGAATCAAGAACAACTGTCAACATTAGTAACTTAAAAGAAGATATCCTCAGTGTATCACTTAATAAAGTCAAGTCTTTCAGTCCAATTGTATGCCAAATAGGTTCTTTCCAGAGTATGCTGATGCTATAGCTCCATACACAGCAACATATACAACTGTTTGGTTGAGGAAAAATCCATACCTAAAGACTGGAAGGTTTTACAGGTCACACCACTACTCAAGAAAGGAAATAGGAGTAATCTGATGAATTACAGATTGGTATCACTGATATCAGTTTTCAGTAGAATGGTACTGTGTTCAGACATTATGAACTACCCCAAAGAAAATGGTCTATTGACGCATAGTCAGCACAGATTCAGAAAACATAGTACTTGTGAAAAACAACTAGCTCTTTTATTCACAAAAAGTAACGAGTGCTATTGACAGAGAATCTCAAATTGATTCAATATTTAGAGATTTCTTGAAGGCGTCTAAAACTGTTATTCACAAGAGATTTCTAATAAAATTTTGTACCTATGGAGTATTATCTCAGTTGTGCAACTAGATTTGTGATTTTCTGTCAGAAAGATCATAATTCATGGAAACCAACAGAAAGTCACTGAGTAAAATGGTATTGATATCTAGCGTTCTCCAAGGAAGTGTTGTAGGTTCTCTGCTGTGCCTAATTTATATGAACAACTTTGAAGACAGTCTGAGCAGTCCCCTTAGATTGTTTTGAGATTGTTCTGTCATTTACCATCAGAAGATCAAAACTAACTGTGCCCGCATCTCGTGGTCGTGCGGTAGCGTTCTCGCTTCCCACGCCCGGGTTCCCGGGTTCGATTCCCGGCGGGGTCAGGGATTTTCTCTGCCTCGTGATGGCTGGGTGTTGTGTGATGTCCTTAGGTTA
Source organism: Schistocerca americana (assembly GCF_021461395.2). Taxonomy (NCBI): domain Eukaryota; kingdom Metazoa; phylum Arthropoda; class Insecta; order Orthoptera; family Acrididae; genus Schistocerca; species Schistocerca americana. The sequence continues at coordinate 238,897,196 of NC_060126.1, forward strand.
GTTAGGTTTAAGTAGTTCTAAGTTCTAGGGGACTGATGACCATAGATGTTAAGTCCCATAGTGCTCAGAGCTATTTGAACCAAAACTAACTGCAAAATGATGTAGCCATGATATCTATGTGGAATGAAAAGTGAGAGTTGACTCTTAAATAAGGAAAAGTGTAAGGTTATCCATACAAGTACTAAAGGAAAGCTATTACATTTTGGTTATACGATAAAGCACACAAATCTAAAGGCTGGCAGTTCAACTAAATACCTAGGAATTACAATTATGAACAACTTAAACTGGAATGATCACATAGATAATGTTGTGGGGAAGGCAAACCAAAGCCTGTGTTTTATTGGCAGAATAGTCGAGATTGACCGCACTATGCTTATCAAAAGATTAGGCATTCATTTTTCCCATGGGTTGGTAGAGGGTGGAACAGTAGAGAAGTAGTCTGAAGGTGGTTCAATGAAATCTCTGCTAGGCATTTAAGTGTGAATTGCAGACAGTCGTGAAGGTGTAGATGTAGATGTAGACAGTAGCCCATAGGTGAATTTTGAACGCAATTAGATAGGGACTTTGTAAAGTTTACATTTGTATAAAATAGGATAGATATTTAATACTGATGTCTGTTGTGGCTCGTAACCACACATTCACAAGCACCTCACAAATAGCTTGTTCGCACACCCATATTTACTGTAACATTTTTGCTTCTGCTATCGTATACTTTCACATGTCTTTTTTTAGTATTAATTGTGACTCACTCTGAACATTTAATAATAAAAAATTTTATATAATATGTGTAGATAAATAAATTATAAATCTCATGGTGCTCACAGCTTCGCACATCTGTATCTGACATCTTTTCAGTGATTTTGGGGGGGGGGGGGGGGGGGTGTGTTAGTTTAAGTTGGTGCTATCACCAGTAATTGAACTCAGGGCTATGGCATGAAAAGCACAAACTCTACCAGTCAGCTGCAGAGGTATATTATTAGATTTGACAAGAACAATATAAGTAAAAGACCATGGAAGGGAATCTAATGTTTCAGGGGGAGGGGGGACGAATGATGGGTTGGTTGTGGGGCAAAATCTTCTCAAACGAGCTGTGGATGCAGAGCTCACAAACAGCTATGCAGCATGAAGGAAGTTTGATGTCTCAGAACAGAATGCTTGTAAGTGGTGTCACATGAATAAATTATAAATCACCAGTTCTACACAGCAAACTTTCAGTCGAGAACATCCGAGAGGTTTCATGAATTGGAGCAGTGGGTTTTTCTGTATGTGTGAAAGAAATGCAATTATGACTTTTCGATTATTTGAGAAATCATCCGAATGAGGTCACTGAAGGTAAAGAGGAGTTTTCTAACTGCATGTGTTGCAGAATTAAACGCAAGTACGAGCTGGTGGATGACAATGGTGATGAGGGTGGGACTTATGTTATAATGCAGAACAACACTAGCTTGATCACTTCTTGTGGCTTTCAACAAAAAAACTACTTGCATACCAGAAACATAAAATCTATCTAAGAAAACATGATGACTTTACAGCAGATAGTGTTAACATTTTTAGGCAGATGCTAAGATATTTTTTCAAGGAGCCTCTTCAAAAAACAGGGAGAGAAATGTGTGTGTGTGTGTGTGTGTGTGTGTGTGGGGGGGGGGGTCTTATATTCAGGGTCGTCTTGTTGTCTAGTAAATGCAGTATTTTCTGTATCACATTCAGATTTCATCAGGCAAGTGGAAAGGATTTGGATAATTTCCTTGTATTTAATGTGCATCGTGATCACATAGTTGGACTTATGTAACTTGTGACTCTATTTCTGCATCCACTGTTACTCATACAAATGCCTGTTGTACATAACCATTTGACTGCTCATTATATGGGCAATATACTAATAAAATTGTACAGAATTCATTTCCCAGCTAATCATAAGTTTTTAGTAATTAATGGGAATTTCATCTGTGGCAGTGCTGAATGTATATCAACAACACCAAGTTTATACTATTCATTTTTTAAATATAGGTCCCCTTATCAGCAGGAGAATTTCTAGTAAATCACTACGGTGTTCAAATCATCTTCAGATTGATAACAACATTACTACAGGGTGTATACGACCTGGGACAACCAGGAGATCCGGGAAAAACCCGGGAATTTTTCATTGTTTCAGTGTTCAGTTAATTTTTTGTAATTTTGACTGGTAAGAACTGATTCTCCAACAAAGGATATTACTGTATCCCACTACTGCAGAATAATACTGCAGCAATGAAACATGAACTAGAGAAAAAAAAAAGAAAATAAAACTTAAATTGCAAAGGAAATATGCCATATACAACAACAAAACACAGTACCCATACAAGTGTCTACCAACAGCGAAATGTGTCGTAGTCTTTAGAGAGACCATGCAATGCTTCATAACAACAAATTGCGTCCGATGAGTGTGATGTCACAACTGTTTGCATTTAGATTTGTTTTAGCTATTACAAGTGGGCTCGTGCACATGCACAGTTGAGTCGCGGATGAGTAGTACCTTCTCCCGCTTCTGGCTACAGAAATGTGGTTCCTGGCTGTGTAAGCAGCCGAGATTCACACATGCACATCAGGCCCGGATCTATGGGGGGGGGGGGGGGGTCAGTTTATATTCTTGAGGGAAAAAACATTGTTTCACGAAGTGCTTAGCATCCAGCGCACGTTGGTCTGTCGATTACTCATATGATTTTGAAATGCGTCCCTGTTGGTTGAACACATTCTAAGCCAATTTCTGAATGAATCATAAGTTGAGTTCTGAATGTGTGCATAGTGTACGTGGTGTCTACGTTGGGAATCCTCATCGTATCTAGAAATAAACTTTCCAGCAGCCAGAAGGGGATGGAGTAAAGCCGAACGGGTGAATGCCGATCGCTGTCTGATTATGTGGTTGATTGGGTTTGTGAATGACCAGTGTTGTTATAATTACAAGCAAAATCCATAGATTCAGACTACCAGAGTGGAAATAAACGACCAACTGAAATAACAGGTAAGAAAGATTACATATTATCTCCTCGGTGTATCCAAGAAAATGAAATTTTGACAGAAAATTTGTGGTCTGATCGCTACGCTAGTAAGGGCCAGTTGCACAGTCCCCAGTTAGCAGTCGCTAAGTTCTATTCTGGAAGTAGCATGGAAGACGCATTCTACAAATATGTAAGAATGCCTAACTCGAGAATAATCACGCTATAACTAAACTGGTGATTCTGGCAGGGTTAGTGAAGTTAACTGGTGAATAAGTTTTGACAGGGGCAAGAATAGTTTGGAATTAGTGATGACAAGATTGTTTGTTAGAATGAAGAAGGAGAAGAAACAGGGACATCACACAAATTATGGAAGAACATGATGATTCCAAATTTATATAAAAATTTCGTACTACTATGTTTCGATCTCATGCTTCAAAAACCGGAGTGCGTGAATGAAATGTGAAACTAACAAAGCTTTTTGCCTATAGTAGGTCTAATAGGCATTTGATATTGGTACTTCATGAATTATATTCTGCCGTGTTATAAAAATGACCATTTGTGCCAAAACAGCCTGGTTTATTTGATATTTGTTACTATTGCTGCAATATTACAAAGCCTATTTTGTTTTATGTAGCAGACAGTGACAAAATAAACGTAAACAGTTCAAGAAACCACACCAGTCTTAGCTACTATATGTATTAACAGATTTTACAGTATTAGACAATGACATTTCGATTTTTCATCTTGCAAAATGTTTGATGAATTTTGTTGAGGTAATAGATTCTTTCACAGAAAGGAAAGCACACCATGTAAAACTGTAGCAAGATAGAGAGAAAAAAATGCTAGGAGCTAAGGATTGAAAAAAAGTGTACTGTCTTGCTTGTCTCTTGTCTTTACTGGTTTTATGTATCCTATATTTAGTTTTATGTCAGGCAAGAGAGAGAGTTATTGCCTAATAGTCAATAAAGAGTGTAAATTTTCTGAGCTCTTGTTCTCCCAATTACAAATAATCCCATCAACTATTAATTGCGAGGTTTTTCTTTTTAAGAGGTGCAGGAGGTCAAACTGGCAGACTGGGAGCAGGAGACGCACCACAAGACATTTTAATTTCCGTCCTGAATACAGTTTGATGGCATCCATTACAAAATATACGTGTTTCAATTCCACAGAGTGAAATACAGGGAAGTGTGATAGAAGAATGCTGTGTGAAGAGGTGTGGCACTGCATTTTGGCTGCCTTTCAAGTTCACGTTTTCATTTTCTAACACGTATGGCATTATGCCATAATAAAGAATCAGACATGAGACAATAAAGTGCTGGTACTCAAAGAAAATTTCCATCCCAAAAACCAAACTGAAAAACTTAATATCGAGTCGAGGCCTATTTCATTCGGAATCTGGACATATGAATGTGCACTTTAAGTATGCAAATTGAACGTGTACATTTTAGTATGGTTCATGGAATTCCGATGCTTTTGGAGTATCCTCTGATGTCTTGTTTCTTTTATCACATAATGTGAGATCTTTTAATGTTTTACACTTACAAACATACGGGCTTCCTGTGTCATCATAGCTCTGCAAGTATGGTGGCGCCTGTTATTTGGCACTCTCTGGCAACTACTGGAACGAATCTGTTTCTAACATGTCGTGGGAAAATATTGCAAATGGTGGTTTCAAAAGCGTTACTTTAAAAGTAAATTTATTTTTATGCAAGTTGGTCTATGTGCTAGAATATAGATGAAATTCTTAAATCTCAGAGCATTTGACTCTCATTTGAAAATCAGCTCTTTGGTGATAAGCCATTTAGAGGAATTTAGAGCGCAGATCAGTTATTATGAGCAAATTTATATGTGGAAAACTTCGAGGACAAGTCACTAGACTCAGCTAAAAATTTTGCTGCCACATTTGTGTTATCCCCCTGCGGGTCCGGGGTAAGAATAGGCCCGAGGTATTCCTGCCTGTTGTAAGAGGCGTCTAAAAGGAGTGCCTCCCCCTCAAGGGGGTAGTTTGCGCCTGCATCTGGAGGCAGATGGTTCAACGACTTATATTTGTGGTCATTTTGGTTTTTCGCTTATTCTGGTTTCTTCCTTCCTTTGTTTGTTTCCTTCTCCCTCTCTCACTGTCTTCCTTACATTTTACCTTGCCTCCTCCTCCCTGCCTCCTCCTCCCTGCCTCCCCCTCCCTGCCTCCCCCTCCCTGCCTCCCCCTCCCTGCCTCCCCCTCCCTGCCTCCCCCTCCCTGCCTCCCCCTCCCTGCCTCCCCCTCCCTGCCTCCCCCTCCCTGCCTCCCCCTCCCTGCCTCCCCCTCCCTGCCTCCCCCTCCCTGCCTCCCCCTCCCTGCCTCCCCCTCCCTGCCTCCCCCTCACTGCCTCCTCCTCCCTATGGTCTCCACCTCGGCGTTTGAGACAGTCTGTCCTTTCTCTCCCTCTCTCCCTTTTTTTCCTGTTTTTCTTTCCTCCCTGTACGTGCCTGAAGGCCGACCAATGCATTCGCACGCACGCACCCCCTGGTAAAGGCCAGGCCCAGGGAGGGGTGATTGCCTGAGCTGACACCTTCCGATGATGCCGATTGGTCCCTCCATCCGTTTCTCCGGAGGTGTGACCAGAGGTGTAAACATTCACCTAAGGCGAAAGCGCCCTCTGAGAGGGTCCCCACAAGGAAGGAGTGCGCCATCGGAGACGTTGGAAATCATGGGGGATTCCTCCGCAGTGGATTTCTCTTCTTCTTCTTCTTCTTCTTCTTCTTCTTCTTCTTCTCTCTCGACTTCTGCCCAAAAACGGAAACTTGACCAGCCACCAGTGACAAAAGTACTACCGCCTGCCCCAAAGTTCCTTGTAGTTTCTAGATCTGAGGACGGAAATTATTTTTCATCTGTCAACCCTTTCGTTATTCAGAAGGGCGTAGATGCCATAGCCGGACATGTCAAGTCTTGTACCAGGATGCGTAACGGTACCTTGTTGTTGGAAACTGAGAGCGCCTTTCCGGCACAAAAACTCCTTCGGGCCACACTTCTGTACACGTTCCCTGTCCGAGTGGAGGCTCACCGCACTTTGAATTCGTTGCGTGGTGTGGTATATACTAGATCACACAACGGATTGACTGACGAGGAGATTCAGTCTTTCCTCGCTGAGCAGGACATAATGGCTGTCCATAGGGTCATGAAAAAGGTCGACAATGACCTTGTACCATCCCGGACACTTTTCTTGACCTTTGATAGTGTTCAGCTGCTGTCGCGCATCAAAGCGGGCTATGAGGTTATTTCTGTTCGCCCCTATGTCCCGACAACTACGCGCTGCTACCAGTGTCAGCATTTTAATCACATCCACCAGTCTTGTTCTAATGCGGCTAAATGCGTCACTTGTGGCAGGGACACCCATGAGGGTGACTGCACACCTCCATCTCGTTGCGTGAACTGAAGACTTCCTACGTACCCCGGACTCCCAGCCATCAACCAGTACTTCAACTTAACGACCTTCCAAGAAGTTTCACAGGAAGCAAAGTTCTCCTTCTCCACCATGGCGCGTTTCTTTTCCTGCGCCACCCAGTGGTTGCCGCCCCAGGCCGTAATCCGTTTCGCCTGGCCGCACTGCTGGTAGCCAAACATCTGGCCGTTCACCAGCGGAGGAAGCTCCCCCTCCCGGCCATCTTAACATGGTGGCCGACAAACCTATTGAAAAAATGGACGATGACTCTCCATGTATTGATAGCGGCAGCAGTGCTCGCTCGAAGCCAGGCCCTCAGCGGCCTTCAAGGTGACCCCTTCTTGCTTCTCCTTTTTCTTTTTCTTCTCACGATGACATTTCTTCATTGGAATATTCGCAGCATTCACTCCAACCAAGAGGACTTAAAGTTGTTGCTACGCTTGCACTGTCCGCTCGTAGTAGCTCTCCAGGAAATGAAGCTACGCCCATGCGATCGAATTGACTTGACACACTATGCCTCTGTGCGTTTTGACATACCCCTGTGGCAGATATTCTGGCTCATGGAGGGGTTATGTTGCTGGTCCGGGATGATATCTACTACGACCCCATCACATTGCACACCGATCTTCAGGCATTTGCCGTCCGAATTACTCTCCCCACTTTCACATTTTCCATTTGTACCGTTTACACTCCATCATCGTCTGCCGTTATTAGGGCAGACATGATGCAAATTATTGCTCAGCTACCTGCACCATTTTTGTTGACTGGAGACTTCAAAGCCCACCATCCCCTTTGGGGCTCTCCAGCATCCTGCCTGAGAGGCTCCCAGTTAGCGGACCTTTTCATCCACCTTAATCCTGTCTGCCTCAATACTGGCGCCCCTACTTTCCTTTCGGACACAACTTGCACCTATTCCCATTTAGACCTCTCTATATGTACTACCCAACTTGCAGGTCGGTTTGAGTGGTACGCTCTTTCTGATATGTATTCGAGCAACCACTTCCCTTGTGTTATCCATCTCCTGCATCATACCCCATCTCCATGCTCAGCTAGTTGGAACATCTCCAAAGCAGACTGGGGGCTCTTCTCTTCCAGGGCGACATTTCAGGATCAAAACTTCGCAAGCTGCGATAGTCAGGTCGCACACCTCACGGAAGTCCTTCTCACTGCTGCTGACTATTCCATCCCTCATACTACTTCTTCTCCACGTCATGTACCAGTCCGCTGGTGGACCGCAGCATGTAGAGACGCTTTACATGCTCGTCGACGTGCTTTACGCACCTTTAAATGCCACCCTACGTTGGCAAATTATATTAATTATAAACGATTACGTGCGCGGTGTCGTCGTGTTATTAAAGAAAGCAAGAAAGCCAGCTGGGCTGGTTTCACAAGCTCTGTCAACAGTTTTACTCCTTATTCTGTTGTCTGGGGTAACTTGCGCCGGCTATCTGGCACTAAGGTCCACTCTCCAGTTTCTGGCTTGACGGTTGCGAATGACGTCCTTGTGGCCCCTGAGGATGTCTCCAATGCCTTCGGCCGATTTTTCGCAGAGGTTTCGAGCTCTGCTCCTTACCACCCTGCCTTCCTCCCCCAAAAACAGGCAGAGGAGGCAAGGCCACCTAACTTCCGCTCCTCGAATCATGAAAGTTATAATGCCCCATTCACAATGCGGGAACTCGAAAGTGCACTTACCTGGTCACGGTCCTCCACTCCGGGGCCTGATTCTATTCATATTGAGATGCTGAAGAACCTTTCTCCTGTGGGTAAAGGTTTTCTTCTTCGTACTTATAATCACATCTGGATTGAGTGTCATGTTCCCACATGCTGGCACGAATGTATTGTTGTCCCGATTCCTAAGCCGGGGAAGGACAAGCACTTGCCTTTCAGTTATCGACCCACTTCCCTTACCAGCTGTGTCTGTAAGGTGATGGAACGAATGGTTAACTCTCGTTTGGTTTGGCTGCTCCAATCTCAATGCCTACTTACCAATGTACAATGTGGATTTCGTAGGCACCGGTCTGTTCTTGACCATCTGGTTACCTTGTCGACCTTCATTATGAATAACTTTTCGCGGAAGCGCCGGACAGTGGCTGTGTTATTTGATTTGGAGAAGGCTTACGACACCTGTTGGAGGGCAGGCGTTCTCCACACCATGCATACATGGGGCCTTTGCGGTCACCTCCCTCTTTTTATTTGTGCATTTTTAATGGATCGACAGTTCAGGGTACGTGTGGGTTCTGTCCTGTCCGACGCCTTTTCGCCAGGAGAATGGGGTGCCACAGGGCTCAGTTTTGAGCGTCGCTCTCTTCGCCATAGTGATCAATCCAATAATGGATTGCCTCCCAGCTGATGTATCAGGCTCCCTTTTCATGGACGATTTTACCATCTACTGCAGCGCGCAGCGTACATGTTTCCTGAAGCGCTGTCTTCAACATTGTCTTGACCATCTTTACTCCTGGAGTGTCGCCAATGGCTTCAGTTTTTCTGCCGAGAAGACAATCTGTATTAACTTATGGCACTACAAAGAGTTTCTCCTACTGTCCTCACATCTCGGTCCCGTTGCTCTCCCATTCGTGGAGACAACAAAATTTTTAGGCCCTTCATTTGACAGGAAACTTAGCCGGTCTCCACATGTCATATTTGGCTGCCCATTGTACCCGTTCCCTAAATGTCCTTCGTGTTCTCAGCGGTACGTCATGGGGAGCGGATCGAACCATCATACTTCGCCTATATCGGTCGATCGTCCGCTCAAAACTGGATTATGGGAGCTTTGTATACTCCTCTGCACGGCCGTCCATCTTACGCCGCCTCAATTCTATACAACATTGGGGTTACGTCTGCGATCAGAGCGTTCTATACTAGTCCTGTCGAGAGTCTTCATGCTGAAGCCGGTGAATTGCCACTAACCTACCGGCGCGATATACTGCTTTGTTGGTATGCCTGTCAGCTATTGTCAATGCCCGACCACCCGTCTTATCATTCCTTTTTTGATGACTCTCTCCACCGTCAATATGGGTTGTATGTATCTGCCCTGCTACCCCCTGGAGTTCGCTTTCGTTGCCTCCTTAAGCACCTTGATTTTTCACTCCCTGCAACCTTTAGAGTGGGCGAGAGCCAAACACCACCTTGGCTCCAGGCTAAGGTTCGCATTCACCTTGACCTCAGCTCGCTCCTCAAGGAGGTTACCTCAGCTTCGGTATACCGCTCGCGGTTTGTCGAACTTTGTTCGAAGTTCATTACTACGATCTTCATTTATACAGATGGCTCTAAGACCAATGACGGTGTCGGGTGTTCTTTTAGTGTCGGGGCACACAGTTTCAAATACCGGCTCCATGGCCATTGTTCGGTCTTCACAGCTGAGCTATTTGCCCTCTATCAGGCTCTTCTTTACATCCGCCACCACCGACATTCTCCGTATGTCATCTGCTCTGATTCCCTGAGCGCCATCCAGAGCCTCAGTGATCTGTATCCGGTTCACCCTTTCGTGCACCGGATCCAACGCTCTCTTCAGCAGCTGGCGGACGATGGTTCTCCAGTTACCTTTATGTGGGTTCCTGGCCTTGTTGGTATCCCTGGGAACGAAGCTGCAGATGCTGCGGCCAAGGCTGCTGTCCTCCAGCCTCGGACAGCTTCTTGTTGTGTGCCTTCATCTGATTTTAGCAGGGTCATTTGTTAGCGCATTTTATCGCTGTGGCATGTTGATTGGTCTACACTTACTGAAAACTAGCTTCGGGCCTTGAAACCTCTCCCCATGGCTTGGACGACCTCTTCACGCCCTTTCTTGGCGGGAGGAGGTCGTTTTGGCCTGGTTACGGATTGGACACTGCCGGTTCAGCCACCACCATCTGCTGACGGCTGCGCCAGCGCCGTTCTGCCCATGTGGACAATTGCTGACGGTCCGCCACATTTTAACGTCCTGTCCGAATGTAATACACTACGCATTGATCTTGGCCTGCCATGTATCCACTTGACAAACCTGTCTAAGGACATCTGATTATGCTGTTTTCTTTTAATTCCTTGCCTGTTAATGTGCCTTTTATCGTGTTGTCCTTTTTAGTTGCTATTTTAACATTCTGCCTCACAGTGCATTCATAATTTAGTGTGGGTGCTAATGCCCACTGCAGTTGTGCGCCCTAAAAAAAAAAAAAAAAAAAAAAATCATTTGTGTGACATATTCTAAAGTGTAACACGCGCAAAAAAGATCCACATTATATATGAAAGCTTAGCTTCTCTTGCAGTATATGAAAGCTTTGCTTTTCTAGTAACAACTCTACGTATATTAATTTAAAACATTAAATTTTCCTGTTTGTGTATTCGCGCTACTTAACAGCGATGTTGCTATTGGCTGAGTACATCTCGTGTCCTATGGTCTGCAATCCGTTGTCATCAGCTGGCGAGCTCACATGACATTAGCTATGACTGGCATACAAAAGTGCATCGCAATCTTGATTTCAATGGTTCGGAAGGTAACATGCGGTGTTTGGTGGAATTTGAATTTATAGTTTCATAATATGAAAATATGTAGCATACAGTTGCCGCCCATCAAAGATCTTTCCAAAACATTATTTTTTTCCCCCCTGAGTTTCGTTTTTTAAAGTACCGGGAAATTCTGTGACCATGTATAAAAATATAACCATTCAAGGGATTGATAAGTTTTGGATTCCGAGGGAAAGTCTACTGTCATTTCACATGGAAAAAGTGTGTTTTCAGCCAGGAGAAACTGTATTTTTAACCAGGAAGTCCGGGAATTTTTTTTCCTTGTCTGTGTATACACCCTGTACTACTACTACTACTACTACTACTAGTAGTTGTAGTAGTAGTAGTTTATTGTTAGTTTTATTATTCAGCCAGTGATTTCATCAGCTCCAGCCTGATCATTTATTTTTGAATTTTATGCTGTAATAATATTTGTTGGAGCTCATAATGTGTTGCTTTTTGTAAGACAAACTTACATCAGTAATACTCATTTATAAAAGGGGATACAATCAAGTGATATCTATTTCTAGACCCCTCTCCTTCTACTGAACAAGAAATGTTTCCATGTTGGCATTTTGTCTGATCTTGCCACAGACTGCTTAGGTCTCTACTAGTGAAACTGAAATGTTATGCTGTTCAAAGCATTTCCCTTGCATGGGTGTAGTCACATATTTAAAGTAAAATACAAAGTACCTCATTAAGAAATGATACCACAGAAATACAACTAAATTTGAAGTGGGGAAACGATGAATATGATGTCTTGCTAGGTTCAGTATGCTCCAGTTCTTGACCTACATAGATATAAATTTTGGAGCAGTAAAAAAAGACGGGGCATCTAGGGACAAACAAAGATTATAATATATAATTTAACATACATTGCTGGGGAAATTTGCTGTAGTAGATATGTATTAAAAAGATCAACTCCAATTCAGAGAATTATATGACACAACCAAACCAATCGTAATACAGAATTATAAAAGAAGTAAGATTACTGCTGTTAAAATGACTGAAATGTACTAGAAAGAAAGATACTAATAGCAAGAATACAAATATTCATGGCAAATACAAAAGAATTATGTTTGTACAATTAAAAGAAAAGAAAATTATTGTTGTTGTTGTTATTATTAATGGGAAACGTAGGTGATTTTGTCAGTGATGTATTGGTATGTTATACAAAATATTTCAGTCTAGGAATAAAGTCTTTATTATAATGTGTGGCAAGACTCGTAAATGAATATTAAAGTTACATATCTATGTTCCCAGCTTACTGTTGTTTTTACTGTCTGATAACAACTGTGTTCTATTTATTATCTTCTGTTCATAGATGTAAATTAAGCATTCTTAAACTCTTTCTTCTCTTGTCCTCCTCCCAACAGGTCATCTCTCTCAACCTGGGATGTGAGTCACCTTACCCCCTTTTCCAACCTTCCCAAATTTATCCCTCATTTCTTCTTGGGATAGGAAATAATAATTCCTATAGCTTCACTTTTAGATATCTGTGTTGGCAGTACTGTAAATTTGCCTCCAGGAAATAAGAACTGGCGAGTTGTGTCTTTTTGAAAGTTTACAGTTTTCTCAGTGAGTTTTCCTTTTGATATAAACTTAAACTAGAAGCAGTTTATATCAGTCATGTGTTACAGATTTCGAAATGGATGATCATTCATATCACTAATCTCTGCTTCAGGGGACAGCAACTTACATAGGATGTCGTCCCCGTAACCGGGAAGTTTTGCAACGCCGAATGTACCGTGCGGAAATTGAAGATTGGATGCATGAAGCTGAAATGGTAGAACAGGCCCCAACTCCAGTGGATGGCCGAAGTAATGATCATGCTGAAGTTGTCATGGGAGGCTATCAGCAGAACGTGTCAATCAACTCCTAAGTTATGGAGAAAATATTTATATTGTGTTTCATAAGGCTATTTTCTATGTATCTGTCATTTCAGTATTTAAACACTATCTGAAACAGAAGTATTGTGTCAACTGTCAAAATATAAATAACTAGAACAGAGCTCTGCTCCTACTGTTCCAACAGTGACAGTTGGTAACATCTATCCCTCTAGCTCACATAGTGTTTCTTTAATTTTTAACTATAACAAACAGTATTTTTGTGGCTTTTAGTTCCTCTGTAGCTTTTGTGTGTAATCTTTTGTTATAAGCTATGCATTCCTGTTATTGTCAAAATAGTAGCAACAGTCAATATTCAGAAGTGTTTATTATTTTATTTGTGACTGGTGGCCCCAAAAAGTGAAGTCACAGAAAATTTTTATGTAACTCAGTAAAATATGAAAATGACATAGACTGAAAACTGTAAAGCTAACTTGTTAGTAAGACTAAACGATAGCTGTACCAACACGTAGACTAATAGACAATGCAAACTCATAGAAACATTTCAGTAAAAGGCAAAATGAATTAGCAAGAAACGTAAATAAAAAATATTAAGAAGATAAGAAAGATCTGTATAAATGTGTTAGAGGAATGTTAAGTTTTTTGGAAACATTGTTGAAGGTACATGTTGAATTAATGCACAGTAACACAGATTTTCCTGTGATGGGCAGTGAGTTGAATATGTCTTTTTGGACAATTTAGTAGAAAGACGTGCTGGTCTGAAATGCAAGACTCTCCTGTAACAATCAGATTATATGCCTTTATCTGATAATTGTTTTATTATGTTGATAAAGTCTATATGGTTTCCCTGATGGTCTTTCTAATTCTATTTTGATGCTTATTAATGTCAAAGCTTTAATACTCTATTTGCATAGAAATGATACCAAATGCTCATATTTAAAATATTTATAATTATAAACTTAAAGTTGTTTCTTTTCATTAAGTATTAAATACTTTGAATGAGATTATTATTGTATAGGAAAGGTGTATGTCAAGTTTTCCAAGACAGTACATATGTAATATTGCTGTCAAAACAGAATTGTTTGTGGTAACACAACATATCTTCCTGATTAAATATTATTTCCTCTTTTTCCCAATTTTTAAATGAGCTCAAATTTTCCTATTTTTTTAAATGAGCTCAAATAATTATTTAAATGGAGCATTCACCCTGATAGTTCCAATTATTTCCCTTGTCCTCTCCAAACAAAACAAAAAATTTTAACATGTTTCTTCCATTGCACTTCTGTTAACTGTTCTTTCATCCAAAGATGAGTAACATCCCCGTGTAAGTGTCGTATCAGTGTGCAGTTTTATGGTAAACCTATTTTATATTTTTATTGTCAATGCTAGTTTCAAAAATTCCCTTGGAAGGAAGGTGGGAACAAACTGTCCTTTAAAATTGGGTACCGTCATTCATATTTTTCTCATAATCATTGTTCTGTCATTTATTTTCACATTATTGTCAGACTGCTTCCTGTTGGCAGCTGGAAGTGTCGCAGAAGTAAATAGTAGTTTATTTTTAATCTGAATTTGTTGTTCTTGTGCTACAAATACACTTACATTTTTGTATTTAATCATTAATCTGCTTCCTGCTGGCAGCTAGCAATGTTACTGAATGTTATTTTATTAAGAATTTATTGTTCTTATGTTACAAATATTGTGTTTTTCATACATATATTATGCACAGTTTTATAATACTGTATAATACTCTTAGTTACCATTGTCATATTGTGATATCGTGGCTATCAAATCAATATTTATTTAATTACATGTTTTAGAGAAATTTTTGTTATGGGACTTAATAATTATAACATTTTTGTTGATGAGGAACTAATATTAGCTCCAAACTTTTAAATAATAATGAAATTTTATATAAACCTTAATATTTTTGTGTACTTTAATAGCAATATTTCTTGTGATAGTAACAGTAAACTGTTCATGTGTAATGAACACCTTAACTGGCTGTGTAGCTTATTTGAATGTGCAAGTTACGTCTTCTGAAAATCTATAACATTCCAGTTTGTAATATGAATATAGTGTTAACTGATCATCTCTTATGTCTTTAGCCTTATATGTTCAAGTGTTAATCTGAAATGGATAAACATTTTTTTATTTTAGAGACTGTCCTAATGCAATAATTTTGCAAATATTGTTACTAGATCTCTCTTAGTTATGGCTTGGTGGACTGTTTGGTCTGAAAACTGTAATGGCCTCCAGTTGCGAGTATACTTTGCACTCGCTTATAAGTTTCATTATTTGCACCTTTGTTTAGCTTGTTCAAAGTACCATGTCAGACAGTATTATGACAGTTATCTCTAGAACATTACCGAGCGAGGTGGCGCAGTGGTTAGCACACTGGACTCGCATTCGGGAGGACGACGGTTCAGTCCCGTCTCCGGCCATCCTGATTTAGGTTTTCCGTGATTTCCCTAAATCGCTTCAGGCAAATGCCGGGATGGTTCCTTTGAAAGGGCACGGCCGCTTTCCTTCACCATCCTTCCCTCACCCGAGCTTGCGCTCCGTCTCTAATGACCTTGTTGTCAACGGGACGTTAAACACTAATCTCCTCCTCCTCCTCCTCCTCTAGAACATTATATGAATTAAGAGACATGTCTGTCTCATTTCTATTTTGAACACCTATTATGAGCTTCAACTGTGTAAAGAAATACAGATATTAGTATCGATGTGACGGACTGTATAGCAGCAATATTATAACTGGCTTTAGGGATACATCTAAAAAATTCTGGGTAAAAGTGTGTGTGTGTGTGTGTGTGTGTGTGTGTGTGTGTGTGTGTGTGTGTGTGTGTCGAACACACATGCACATTTGTTTGTAGGGAGTCAGAGACAGCTATTTGCATATTTACAAATTTCATAGCATAACTTGAAGCAATTTCTTTCAGCTAAATACTATGAGAAAGACTTGTAACAATTATACATGGTGCTGACATATCTGGATTTATTCACTATAATAAGATTTACTGTTATTTTCATGGTATTAGACTGATTAAGAAATTGATAAACTTAACTGAAAAAAATAAATATTTCTGCATAAATGTGTGGTTTTTTATTTAATGTATTAATCATTGATCTCTACTCTCCTTCAGTCAGCAGCTTGACCAACAAGAATAAATTTTTCTCCTTTTTGTAGCTTAGTTTTAATTATTATTGGACACTACACTAGTTCCTAACCACCATTTAGTTCCAAAACTTGTCAATGGATGTTGTTTTGAATGAACTGATTGCAGAAACGCCATCAGTGGCTCACGTTTTGTATGATCTCTCAAAAATTATTTTCTCTTTCAAAGTAATCCCAACCCACTTTACGTGTAATGCAAAATGCACTAAACTTTGTAAGGTCATCACTTTTAGTGTTACAGTGTTTCATGATCATCTGTTGTGCAACAAACTGATACATGTTGGCCTTATGGAACACAAGTGACAGATAGAGCTATATGTAAAATAATGGCAGAAATGAGTGTTATACACCAATTTACTCAGAGAACACAAAACAAATAATTTTTGTCTTGATTTACCTTCAAGCATTTATCTTTTGTGTGGCTATTTCAGTCACATGGTGCAGTTTGTCATTGTAGTCCTCTTTTTGTAGTGGAGGTAAGACACCATTCATGTAAGGGAGATGCCATTAATGCTACATCATTTTATTTTACCAAGTAAATTTTAGTTTTACCCAGTATAGCCATAGTTACATATGAATGTGTAATGTGAATTTAAAATGAGCCGTTCCACATCATTACAATTAATCGCGCAAATGGTCCATGGAACATGAAACTAACAAACACATCAGAGACTTTGTCAAAATCAGATATTTTTGTTGTTTAGCTACAATAGTAATTTATTTGTAACCTTATAAATGGATTTGTCTGTAGAGAAATAACTGGAAAGAGTAAAATGTATTTGTAATTTGAGGTGATTTGTTGTTTTCATTTTTGTATATGGGTGTGAATTCTGTATATTTCAGTCTGTCTAGGGAAATGTCCTTTGAATCACTGACTAATGACAGAGATATTTCAAGAGTGACCCTATCAAATAAGCAAAGGATGTTAATACTTTCCAAAAATCACTATCATAGACAGTATAATTATCATTTTTAGTGACATAAAGATTTTTATAATCTCCTTATAAAATATATTTTAAGTCTAATGGTTTCACATGATACAAAATGTGTTCTGATAATAAATCTGATGTATCTGTACGTGGATGTTCATTAACATCTGTAATTACAAGGAAGTAATCATTGAATTTGGTGCCCATTGATTTCAATGTGTCATTTCTGTTACAGTAGTTCTCTTAGAATTCCGGTCTATTTGCCGTACTATATTTTTAACTCACATGTTTATGACATTTGACTATAGACTGAGAGATTTTACAAGGTTCTTCCTTCCTAATGCAAGATACTTTAATCTTGTAGATTATCGCTCCGTTATCCATTCTTCTCTTTAATTATTACCCTTGTTTGGTTTAAAAGAAAACAGCACTAATGCCGAAGGAACATGTTTAGAAATAGTTAATTTTTTTACCAGAAAGATCTGCTTTGTAGATCTGCTTCCATGATTTTTCTTGTAAGCTGTTTCTTTATGACTTTTAGAGCTGGTGTATAAGTTCATCACATTTCTCCATGAGTTTAATAAACCCAACAAATGCACACACCAGAGATTTTAGTCATCAATAAGATATTCTCCTAACAGTCTGCGATGCTGGGATAATTTTTCAATTCGGTTATTGTAGAAATCACGTAGTTTTGAGGCGAAGAACTCATTGAACCATGCTAGGAGCACACTTTCATCCATAAAGGAAGTTTCTTGAAGTTTGTTCGATAGAGAGCGGGAAAGGTGAAAATCTGAGGGCACAAGGTCAGGTGGGCGCATAATGACTTCCCAACCCAACTCTTGTATAGTGGTTTTAATGAGTCTAGCAGAATGCAGGTGGGCATTATTGTGGAGTAGCTTCACTTAACACAGTCCTTCTGGTTGTTGTTCTTGGATTCTTCTGGTTGTTGTTCTTGGATTGCATCTGCAAGACATCTCATTTGTTGACAATAAATATCAGCAGTGATGGTTACACCTCAGAGAAGCAATGCATAGCACATCTCTCCATTGCTGTTCCACCAGGCGCATAACATTATCTTTTATTGATATGTGTAGGTCTTTTTACAGGGAGTTGCTGCATTGTTTGGGGTCAAACATTCTTTTCTTTTCCTTATGTCAGTGTAAAGACAGCATTCCTCATCACCAGTATCAATACAGGATAGTAATGGTCAGTGTTGTTTGCAAGTTAATTGATGACGAGCAGGCAGAGATGCTGATTTTTGTGATTTTGGCTTAGAGCATGCAGTACCCATACACCTGATTTTGCACTGCATGGCACATTTGGACACAGTGTGTATTGCAGACTGACACACACTGACTTATGCCTGCAAGCCAACAGCTGCCAACATCCGGCACAGAAGAACGGAGTGCTCAAAACTCTAGTCCACAGAGCACATACTCTGTCAGACCCTGACAGTCTGGCAATGGAAATAGAACACTTACAGTCAGTGTTCAGCAAGAATAGATTCTCATCTAGAGACATCCAGAAGGCACTTCAACTTGCCAGTCAGTCACAGGATCCAGTACAAGAACCAGAAGAGGCGAAGAGGGTGGTATACTTGCCATATCCAGGACAGATCTCTGCTAAGATCAGCAGAATTCTCATGAAACATGACATCAAGAGCGTATTTTGCCCACCCACTAAGATTGGGACAATGTTGGGGGATGTAAAGGATGACCTGGGGTTACGGAAGCCAGGCACTTAGAACATACCATGCGAGTGTGGGATGTCACACTTCGGCCAGACCACCAGGACTGTGAACATCACATGTAAAGAACACCAGAGGCACACCAGACTCAGACAGGCAACCAAATCAGCCATAGCAGAACACTGTCTAGAGCTCGGTCAATCGATGAACTACAATGACGCCAAGATTGTCAAACAAACCCCTAGATATTGGGACAGTGTCATAAAAGAGTCCATCAAGATCATGCAGAATCTCATCAACTGTGACACTGGATACCAGCTCAGCACTGTCTGGGATCTGGCTCTTGAACTTCTGAAAGCTCAACGCAAATCATATCAAGATTTCACCAGAAACACGAGTGGGAACCGAGAAAACAGCCATGAGACAGAGCACCAGACACTACAGATTTGTCCTGACACTCCCCAGATGATGACCACAACCTTAGAGGAACACCAGCGACAGAGGAGACTATTGGAGATGGGCCTAGTAGGTGCGGACTGCAAACGAGACACTCGACGTTGTGCAGACCAGTTGCGAAGCTCCCAGCAAGAAATACAAGTGGAGACCAAGGAAACAGCCAGGATACATAGCATCAGACCCTACAGATGACAATGGTGACCTCAAAGAGCGGCCGAGGTGGGCGTGGATGGCAGTGGGAACACCAGTGACCAGAGAGGGCCATGGGAGCCGTGTGTGGTGGGCGCGGACCGCAGAGGGAACACCTATTCGCACAGACCAACTAGTGAGTGCCCACCACCTTACAGGCATAAATACTGGACTCGATCCGCCCAAGGACCATTCTCGGGTAGCACCTGAAGAAGACAGCAAGCTATGCCATCGAAATATCCTGTGAGAACGACATGAACATCTGGCAGAATCCCATTTTTTCAAAAGGTCAAAACAGCACACTGCTTGGTATTTTCCACAACCTATCTAAGGCATTTGATTATGTGAACCACAGTATTCTTCTACATAAATTGAGGTTTTATGGAATTGATGGTACAGACAAGTTACAGATAATGTTGTATCTAGCAAAAGAATGCAGAAAGTTATACTTATAAGAAGAGCTCCCCAGCAGTGGGACTGACTTTTTGAAACCATTTAAATGGTAATGTAGGTTAAGGTACAAGGTAACATACCCTACAGCCATTCAGTCTGGGACCCTCGTCTGCAAATAATGGATGAAAAAAAAGTTTGGAATTTTGTGGTGATGCTCTATAGCTTTTTAATTAACATGTTTCAGAAAGCTGACACAGCAGGACAGTGATCGTGCAGTCCTCATATGTCAAAGGTTGTGGGTTTGATTGTCATCAGGAGCTTCGGTATTTTTTTATTTTTCAATCTCTTTCAAAATGGCTTTGATCGTTATTTTTATTCAATTGACAGTTTAAATGTATTTTTTTTTAATTATGTTCCTTTGTTATGTCACTTTAATAAATATAATTTCTCTCTTTTTTTCCTTCCTCCCACTCTTTTCCCATTTGGAATAGTTATGCATATGAAGTTAATTATTGTTATTTATTGATTTCTTTTTTATTTCTTCCCTTTTATCATCTCATATTTTCGTCCATGTTATTTCATTCATTAAGTTTATTCCTCAGTTTGCTAGAATTTTGTTTTACTTATAGTCCCTTCTTTTGTTTAATTTTTTATTTGCGTTGTCATGTGCACAGTGCAATAAGAATTTACATTTTACTTGTTTATATGACGATTGGAATCCAAAACACTGCACATCTTGTAATGAAAAATACGTTTTTGACACCATCATACAGTCAATATGTATATATTATTTCATCTTTTGTTTTTAACTGATGAATCAGCATTTTCAAATGTTTAAATATTGTAATAGATAAATAAAAATAATGAAATTTCCAATTGGAAAAAGTGATAGGAAGAAGGAATGAGAGCAACTAAAGCATTATTAATATGCTAATGAAAATGATGTGACACAGGAACAGAAATTTAAAAAAATATGTTTAAACCAATTAACTGAATAAAAATAGTGACCAAAATCATTCTGAAAAAAAAATTTAAAAAAAAGAAGACATTCTAAGCACCTGGCGACATTCGAACCCTTAACCTTTCGCATGTGAGGACAGCACAATAACCATTATACTACGGCAACAAACTGATTAAATGTATTAATTTTAATGCTGTGGCGGATCACACAAATTCCTGAAATTTTTTTGTTGGTTACTCGTAAATATTGGGCCATTGGGGTGAGTGGCTTGTTTGTGATACCTTGGATCTTAACCTACATGACCATATAAACAGTTTCAAAAAGTCAGTCCCACCACTGGGGACCCCTCCTTGTTAGTAACTCAGCCAGTGTAGTTCAGAGACATTATTTTGACAGGGGAGAGATTACATAAGGGGCTCCACAAGACTCAATCTTAGGTCTGCTAATTTTCTTCATTTATGTAAACAATCTTCCATCCAATTAAGTTCATCTAATTAGTCCTTTTTTCAATTCTACCATACATATGGCAATGGAAGAAATGGTAAACAATGTTCTTAAAAATATCATTGACTGGTTTTCTGCAGATAGTCTCATGCTCAATTTAAAAAAGAAGCAAAATATTGAGTTCTGCACGCCTGGAGTTGCTACACCAATTATAAGCATAACACGTGATGAGGAAATAATAAATACAGTGGAAACTTCAAAAATCTTAGATGTCCATATTGATGAGAATTTAAACTGGAAAAAGCACAGTTTGGAACTCCTGAAACAACTTAGTTCAGCCTCATTTTCACTTAGAATCATTGTCTATTCTGAGGAGAGAGAAGTCAGTAAGCTGACAGTGTTTGCATATTTTCATTCAGTGACTGATGACCTCAGAAGTTAAGTCCCATAGTGCTCAGAGTCATTTTCATTCAGTAATGTCATATGGAATAATGTTCTTGGGTACTCATCCTTATGAAACAAAGTCTCAATAGCTTAAAAACGTGCTGTAAGAATAATATGTTGTGCTACACTACAGTCATCTTGGAGACATCTGATTAAGGAATTTTGACTATTTCAGTTCAAAAGAAACAATGATGTGCTTAGTTACAAGACCAGAAGAAAAAAATGACATTCATCATGCCACATTAAGGTTGTATTTAGAACAAACAGGAGATGCAAAATGCTGCAACCAAAATTTTTGATCATTTACCCACTGACAGAAAATGTAAAATTTGAAAATAAACTGAAAAGTTTCTCCTTGACAACTCTTTTTATTCCATAGAGGAATTTCTGTTATTGTAATGTGTAAAAGGTGGTGCGTAGGGATTATTATCTCTCATCTGTATGTGTAGCGAGATTTTCTTTTATGATCTGATACTAATTGTGCAACATGTTTTAGGTGTTCCCTTTTGAGTATCTTGACCAATGATTAACTATCTCTTTGTCCGCCCCTCAATTGAGTGGTCACCATGTCTGATGGGTCCAGATTCAATTCCCAGCTGGGTTAGAGATTTTAGCTGCTCGGGAAGAGAGTGTTGTGTAGTCCTCATCACCATTGACACGCAAGTCGCCCAGTGTGGCGTCAGCTGAAGAGACTTGCAGTTCAGTGGCCGAACTTCCACAGAGGAAGACTCCTGGCTGTTGCTGCCACAACATCATTGCATACTATGTCTTTTAGATCTAATTCAACCAAAATAGTTTTGTCTAAAAAGAGATAGCTATTACATTGAAACCTTCATTCATCAATGGCAACTTTATTGTGAGAAACAAACAAAATTTGCACATAATTAACTCTTGCTATACTCTATCAGACAGAAAGTGTTTAGAGTTACCAAAGCTAGTGAGAGTCTAGTTAAGTCAGTGTAGCCTGTTGACATTTTCTTTAAATGCTTGATGAGATGTAAGATAGTTCCTGCTGGTGGCTTGTAAACTGCAAGCACTACTAGCATCTGTATTTGCAGATTGTTTGATTTGCCACAGCCTTTGAAGAGCTATTTTAACACACTATTTCCTAGCGTCTATGGTCCAGTACTTAACACTGCTTTTCACACACAATGCCACTGATTACATTCTTGTTTTACTAGTTGTCCAGTAGTTCTATATTACACTACATAGATCAGTTAAATTTTAGCAATCCCCAATTATGTTTCAACTAGCATAACACATCTGCTGATATTCCATTTGTCATTTCATACCTCTTTTGTAATTTCAGAAGCTCACACTTTTTATTTGTAAACCTTCTTATATTTTGGTGTAAGATGTGAAATGAGCATTCTTTCAGATGTACTGATTTGTCCACACTTTAATATTTTGCTATGTTTTCAGCTGCCTCAAGTATAATTATGTTTATTCTGCACCTATTTCTTCTAGAATAATTTGCCTTAAAATGACTGAGTGATAACAATAGTCCATTCAGTATTATTTTAAGATTGACAGCTACAAAGGAAGTAGCACAGTGAGGTTCACAAAGAAAGCACAACATGCTTTCTGACAATACCGTGATACTTGTAATTGCAGCTACCACCCATGGTTGCCAGACCTTCACTCTCATCAGTACAATATTGCAGCTTGGACTATGCTCAGGCTGCTTGCTGTCCTGTGGAACTGTTTGCTCCATGCTGAGATTTTATTTGTTTTCATAATTGCTGGTTTAATATTTTATCTAATTTTACTATTATTTGTTGTGTGATACTGAATATGTCAGAAGCTACTTAGTAAACCTTTACTCAGTGAAACGTTAGCCGTACGAAGTCAGTCAAGAGAAATGGTTTGCACTTTACATGTCTGCACCATCAAGAATTGGTCTAGGGAATATTGCCAACCATTCTGTTGTTGTTGTTGTTAAGGTACCTAACATGCCAAACTGAGAGGAGGAGATGATTGTCCTCAGCATTAAAATATTAAAATAACAGATAAGTTTTAAAATGTGGAGCTTATGGATATAATATCTCTCCAAACACCACAGTTTTCCAGACACAAAACTGAAACTGAAGAGCTGGGAAAAGCATATGGGCATGGGGAAAGGGAGACAGAGAAGGGAGGGGGTGGGACTAGACTCTAGAGTACCCATTTTCTATATACCTGAGTTGGTCACTTTCAAAATATGTCATGCCACAAGAACTAAATTTTATAGGTGATACAAAAGGTCTGCATCTGCATCGAGTTTAGGGTCATTATAAAAATGGTTCTGTGACAAAAGACATGGCATAATTTTCGATAAACATTGTGAAAAGCAAACAAATGCAAGTGATACACCAATTGCTAAGAGCAGAGGTTGTCACACTACAATCAATGATTTAATGCTACAATCACCTAAACAAGAGGCACAGCAGAATCACTTTCAGAAGTGTGTGAAAATTCCATTGTTGTGGTCTTCAGGCCGAAGACTGGTTTGATGCAGCGCTCTGTGCTAGTCTATCATGTGAAAGCCTCTTCATCTCTACATGGCTGCTGTAACCTATGTCTGTTTGAACCTGCTTGCTGTAATCAAGTCTTTGCCTCCCTTCAGAACTTTCATCCCCTCCTTCCCCTACCCACATTGGCTTCCATTACCAAACTGACAATTCTTTGTTGCCTTATGATGTCTCATATCAACTGATCACTTCACATTGTCTCATAAATTTCTATTTCCTCGATTCCATTCAGTACCACCTCATTTGTTTTTCAATTTCCCAGATATCTCTAACATTCTTCTATAGCCAAACATTTCAAATGCTGGTTGTCTGAACTACTTATTGCCACATTTTGCTTTCGTATA
The DNA here is from genome assembly GCF_021461395.2 of Schistocerca americana. Taxonomy (NCBI): domain Eukaryota; kingdom Metazoa; phylum Arthropoda; class Insecta; order Orthoptera; family Acrididae; genus Schistocerca; species Schistocerca americana. The sequence goes on from NC_060126.1 coordinate 238,921,448, forward strand.
AAGGTACGCTACAGACAAATACCTTCAAGAAATACTTCATAACATTTAAATTTATGCTGGATGTTAACAAATTCCCTTTTTTTCATAAATGCTTTTCTTAGTGTGGCCAGTCTGCATTTTATACCCTTTCTACTTTGGCCATCATTGGTTACTTTGTTGCTCAGATTGCAAAACTCTATTACTTTTAGTGTCTCATTTCCTAACCTGTTGGGAGCACAAAAAAGATGAATGTATGCCTATTTAAAAAAAAGAGGGGTACCAGCTGCCTTCCTTAGCACCTTTAAATATCTTCCCAAGAATTTTGGCATATGAACATATTCACACTCTAATATGCAACTCAGCTGTCACTCCGACAAGCTCTCCTAACTGTAACCCACTCAGACCTGCTAGCTCATTGCTGAGAGTCATTCATACCATCAACTCCCATTAGCCCATTCTCACTCATTTATTCTGCCCAACTCAGTGTTATCTCTTTGTGTCTCTCTGTCAGTGTCTCACAGTCAGTCTCCTATGTTCTGTCCTACTACTACTGTCTCCTGTCACTGTCACTATTTCCCCCTTCCCCTCTCTCTTATTACTGGTATCTCATTCATTCCTGCCCACTGCTTCTATCTCTTCTGATTGTCACTATCTCTCTCTTCCTCAGGGCCATTGTCACAGACACATTCTTTCATTATCACTGGCTCTCACCCACTTGCACTTTCTTCTTCTTATTATTCCTCTCCCACTGGCACTGTATCCTTCACTCTTTTCTTGTCATTGTTCTGTCACTAACAACTATGTTCCACTGCCAATGTGCCCCTCTCTTTCTCTCACACTGCCATTGTGTCCTTCACTCTTTCTATACTATAACCACTATCTACTATTGTTCATTACTTTTCCATCTCTTTTCCACTGCAATTGTCTCCTCTTTCAACATAAAATAGCGCAAATATGCTTCCATGCTAAAATTTCTGAGAATTTTTTTTTTTAAGTGCTGCTACTTTTCAGCCAGTGTCTTTTAAACAGGATCATATTTGTATCTTTTGTGCTCTGATAGGACCATTTTTCTCATTGTTCCCTTCTTTTCCTTGTTGCAACAGGGCATGTCACTCATATGAAAAAGAAATTTGTGGATTAATTAAATGTTGATAGTTTACTTATGTGAAATCAAAACAACACAAAACTAATTTTATACCTCAGATCAAATTTTATGGACACGAAAAATTTTGCATGTGCTTCAGTACTACAACATAGAGTTTGCAGAACCCTTCTGAGAATAACAAACACACCTAACAGCACATTTCTCTGTGCTACATCGCTTTATAAACTGCATTTTCACATTTCACCAGATTTTACATGTGCAAGTAGGGTAATTTGAACCTTTGTTTCTCAGAAATGAGTAAAAATATCAGCAAAATATCCAAAGTTGTTCGATATAAGGATCTTAGGAACATATGGTAAAAACTTCAGCCATTTTCTGTACGTAACTTTCTTGGAACCCACAGCTCAGTTTCAGTACCCAAAAAACCAGCTTTTGGGGTGTTTCTTGGTAATGGATAAAGATGTTTGAAAATAAGTAGACGGCACTTCTAGATAAATGCCTAGAGAGTATACTGTTCAAATTCAATCGATTTGCTGCAGTTAGTTATTTAGATATCCGTTGCTGATGGTGAAAAATACTTTCCTCAGGTTTCCTCAGGAAATGGCCATGAATTAAACTGGGTCTCCACAAGCCTCTTAAAGCACACCATAAACCACATCTAATGCAAAAAGAACCAACCAATTTGCTCCATTTGTCCAAGCTGGAGGAAGTGTGTAATATTCAGACTTTGACCCTTTACTGTAGGATAGTTGCAAAAAGACAATCCTTCTGACAGGTATACAAATGGTCCTTAGCCCAAGAGGTATCCAAAAAAACTTGACCCAACCTTTCTGGCTCTAACAGAACACGAGGAAAAAACCCCTGAAAAATCCCATTTTACATGCTGTGTTTTGGAACATATTGGTAGTGCATGTTGTGATGTGCGTACCATCTACCCTTGTTTTATTTTTACTGGTGGTCACTGTATAAGCTCTTTTCAAGGCTCTATCTATTCCACTGAACTGCTTTTCCAGTCCTTGGCTGTCTCTGACAGAATTACAATGTCATACACAAATCACAAACTTTTTATTTCTTCTCCCTGAATTTTTATTTCTTTTTCAAATTTCTCCATTGTTGTACTCTGTCTCAACTACAGCTTTCCTTTCATATCCTTCCTTATAATTGCAGTCTGGTTTCTGTACAACGTATAGTTAATTAGTAAATAACCTTTTGCTCCCTGTGTTTTATCACTGTTCCCTTCAAAATTTCAGAGAGTGTCCTGTTCCCATAGATTTTTCATGCAGGTGGCAGCTCAACTGTAGCTCCACTCAGCTCTGTGGAGTGTTTATAAAAATGAGTCGAAAAATGCAATCACAGCATTGCGAAATGCACTGGAAAGAATCTCGCCAAGAAAAACAATCGTCGTTAGCATCCCACATAGACATGACCTAATAAACAGTTCATGTGTAAATAATGAAATCAAATTCACAAACAGAATGTTTAAAAGGCATGCAAAGCATTCAAGGACGTGAAGTTTTTGGACAGTAATTCCGAAGAGAGAAACCATTTTACTCGACATGGAATGCACAGGAACCGGCTAGGAAAACGTGTACTTGCTAAAGCACTATTAGCAGAAACATTCAAACTATTTGTAAACACCACTCCTCCAATCATTCTAAAAGCACCTGTGCCCATTGAAACTGTACCATTGGAAGAAATACAGACAGTGTCATCAAAATACTCCTTCAAACCTAATGGAACAGCTGAAGGGAAGACTTCATATGCAGCAGCACCTGTATGTGAATCAACACAAACAGGTCTTTTATACAAAAGCAAGACAGCACCAGCAGTTACAACTCAAGTGGGAAACGTTAGTCCACTGCCAACTTGTGAAGCAGCAGCATTTAAGGAGGAAGAACAGTCATCAATAGCAGAAACAGCAACACCAACCCCCACAGGATCAAGTGTACAAGCTGACAGTGTAGAAACCTCACCAACAGGAGATCCACCCTCTATGGCAAAAAGGAGCACAGTAGTGACTGCGGCTGCTCCACATAGGATGTGCCTGAGATCAAGAAAGTCCTCAGCTGCAAATGGGGATTTTTTATGGTACTGGGGCAGAAGGGGGAAGGTTCCAATCAGAATGTAAGTAATGTAGTTAATAACAACAAATGTGGGTGTTACCAGCACAACAGCTCCCTCTTCCCTGCAGAAAACTGTTCCTGTAATACTGGTATGTCAAAAGAAATAAAACTCAGTCCCAACAGTGGCAGCACCACAACCAATCATGTAATTAAAAATAAGCTCAAAATTTTTCACCAAAATATTCAAAGCCTGCTCTGTAAGTTAGACCAGTTTATTGTAAATATTGATGAACCAACAGGCGCAAATTGTGCTCATATTCTCTGTCTGACAGAACACCATGTCACTTTTGGCATCGAAATGCTCAATATACCAAACTATGTTTTAGCTACCTCATTTTGTAGAAAGCATATGTGCAAAGGTGGGGCAGCTATTTATGTGAAAAACAGCCTGTCCTTTAATACAATAGATGTAGAGAAATATTGTGTAGAGAAAGACTTTGAGGCATGTGTCACAGAAATAGTAGAAGCTAACATGAAACTGGTAATCGTAGCAGTATACAGGGCTCCATCTGGTAATTTTAAAGTATTCATGAGACAATTAGATTCTGTGCTATTGTATCTCTCAAGAAAAAATAGGGACATTACAGTGACTGGAGATTTTAATATAGATTTCCCAGAAAGCTCATCTTCTAAGACAGAGTTTGCAAATTTAATGCATACCTACAACCTTGTCTCCACTGTCAGTTTTCCCACAAGAACTACTGCCACTTCCAGCACTCTAATAGACAATATCTTTGTAGATATGAGAAAAACTAATCACATCAAAGTTGAAAAAGTCATAAATGGTCTCTCTGATCATGATGGGCAAATACTCACAATTGACAACTTTAATACAAATCAGAACAAAGCTAGTGCACAGTGGAAAACCATTAGAAACATGAATGAGGAAAATATCCAAAAATTCAAATTATGCATTCAGGAGATTGACTGGAGGTATGTTTATCTTGCAAATGATGTTAATACAAAATACACTCCTGGAAATGGAAAGAAGAACACATTGACACCGATGTGTCAGACCCACCATACTTGCTCCGGACACTGCGGGAGGGCTGTACAAGCAATGATCACACGCACGGCACAGCGGACACACCAGGAACCGCGGTGTTGGCCGTCGAATGGCGCTAGCTGCGCAGCATTTGTGCACCGCCGCCGTCAGTGTCAGCCAGTTTGCCATGGCTTACGGAGCTCCATCGCAGTCTTTAACACTGGTAGCATGCCGCGACAGCGTGGACGTGAACCGTTGTGCAGTTGACGGACTTTGAGCGAGGGCGTATAGTGGGCATGCGGGAGGCCGGGCGGACGTACCGCCGAATTGCTCAACACGTGGGGCGTGAGGTCTCCACAGTACATCGATGTTGTCGCCAGTGGTCGGCGGAAGGTGCACGTGCCCGTCGACCTGGGACCGGACCGCAGCGACGCACGGATGCACGCCAAGACCGTAGGATCCTACGCAGTGCCGTAGGGGACCGCACCGCCACTTCCCAGCAAATTAGGGACACTGTTGCTCCTGAGGTATCGGCGAGGACCATTCGCAACCGTCTCCATGAAGCTGGGCTACGGTCCCGCACACCGTTAGGCCGTCTTCCGCTCACGCCCCAACATCGTGCAGCCCGCCTCCAGTGGTGTCACGACAGGCGTGAATGGAGGGACGAATGGAGACGTGTCGTCTTCAGCGATGAGAGTCGCTTCTGCCTTGGTGCCAATGATGGTCGTATGTGTGTTTGGCGCCGTGCAGGTGAGCGCCACAATCAGGACTGCATACGACCGAGGCACACAGGGCCAACACCCAGCATCATGGTGTGGGGAGCGATCTCCTACACTGGCCATACACCACTGGTGATCGTCGAGGGGACACTGAATAGTGCACGGTACATCCAAACCGTCATTGAACCCATCGTTCTACCATTCCTAGACCGGCAAGGGAACTTGCTGTTCCAACAGGACAATGCACGTCCGCATGTATCCCGTGCCACCCAACGTGCTCTAGAAGGTGTAAGTCAACTACCCTGGCCAGCAAGATCTCCGGATCTGTCCCCCATCGAGCATGTTTGGGACTGGATGAAGCGTCGTCTCACGCGGTCTGCACGTCCAGCACGAACGCTGGTCCAACTGAGGCGCCAGGTGGAAATGGCATGGCAAGCCGTTCCACAGGACTACATCCAGCATCTCTACGATCGTCTCCATGGGAGAATAGCAGCCTGCATTGCTGCGAAAGGTGGATATACACTGTACTAGTGCCGACATTGTGCATGCTCTGTTGCCTGTGTCTAGGTGGCTGTGGTTCTGTCAGTGTGATCATGTGATGTATCTGACCCCAGGAATGTGTCAATAAAGTTTCCCCTTCCTGGGACAATGAATTCACGGTGTTCTTATTTCAATTTCCAGGAGTGTATAATTTATTTACTGGCAAATTATCAGGTATATTTGAAAATGTCTTTCCAAAAAAGGTCTGCAGACTACAGAACAGCCAATCAAGCAAAAAACCATGGCTTACCAAGGTCATAAAAATATCATGCCAGAGAAAAAGAGAACTGTATATAATATCTAGACAATCCAATAATCCCCTCCAGATGAAATATTATAGGACATACTGTAAAATCTTAACTAAAGTCATTAAAAAATCTAAAAGTATGTGCATGCAATCTGAAATTAACCGTTCAAACAATAAAATCAGAACGATTTGGAATGTAATAAAGAGGGAAACAGGTACTACACCATCTGACAATGAAAAAATTGCTGTCCTAAAAATTAACGATTTGGAAATAACTGATAGTAAACAGATAGCAGACACATTTAACAACCACTTTCTAAGTGTCACCTCTCAAATAGGTTGCAGTGGTTACCTAAGGGAAGCTTTAGATATTCTGAAACTTAACCTCCCACAATGTTTTAGTGATATAAATGTAACACCCATAACTGTTAATGAAATAAAAAAAATAATTCACTCATTGAAAAGTAAAGGATCTTCAGGTATAGATAACATCTCTAATAAACTGTTGAAAGCCTGCAGTAATGATGTAAGTGTAGTACTTGCTCACATTTGCAACATGTCTCTTTATGAGGGAGTTGTTCCAGAGAGAATGAAATATGCCATTGTGAGACCTCTTTTCAAGTCTGGCGATGCTACAGATGTAAAAAATTATCGTCCTGTCTCTCTCTTAACAACATTTTCAAAGGTTCTTGAAAAGGCAGGGTATAACAGGAGTGTGGCACATCTTGATAAACTTAATATTATTAACCACACACAGTTTGGTTTTCAAAAAGGGGTTTCCACAGAGCTTGCCATATATTCACTCACAAATGATGTCTTGGAGTCTATTAATAGTAAGAAGTCACCAGTTGGTGTCTTCTGTGATACTTACAAGGTCTTTGATTATGTAAACCACAAGATACTCTTGGAGAAGGCCTATCATTATGGAATCAAAGGGCCTATAGGTAACTGGCTAAAATCATATCTTGAAGACAGGAAACAAAAGATGGTTCTAAATAGCTGCAACAAAGGATCTTCTAATCTAGTGGCTTCTGAATGGGGCAAAATTCAGCTTGGAGTTCCCCAGGGATCTGTCCTTGGACCCTTGCTGTTTTTAATATATGTTAATGATTTACCCCTGTCCATTAGTAAAAATTGTGAATTCACAATGTTTGCTGATGATACAAGCATTGTCATAGATGGTAAGTCTACTGCTGATCTGGAGACTGATGTTAATGATATACTCAGAGAAGTTACAGCTTGGTTTTCAATTAATTCTCTTTCAGTTAATATTAAAAAACTAATTTTATACAGTTCCACACAAAAAATAAAACTCTAGAAAATATAGTAGGCCTAATTGCTCATGACAACCAGAAACTAGAACAGGTGCAATCCACTAAATTCCTGGGGGTTCACATTGACAGTAGGCTCAACTGGGAACAGCATGTGTCCCTTACTCTAAAAAGGCTTTCATCAGCAACTTTTGCTCTAAGAATAATTACTCATTCTGGGGACATCAACATTTTAAAATCATCTTACTTTGGGTACTTTCACTCATTAATGAGTTACAGAATAATATTCTGGGGTAATTCACCAGCCTCAAAAAAAATCTTAACTGCTCAGAAGAGAGCAGTCAGAATCATGTGTGGGGTTCCTCCACGAACCTCATGTAGAAAACTTTTTACACAGTTAGGTATTCTGACCACAACATGTCAGTACATATACTCTCTGATGAATGTAGTTAATAAAGACTATGCTCAGTATGAAACAAATTGTTCATACCATAACTACAATACTAGAGGTAAAGATGATCTACATGTTGAACTAAAAAATTTAACACTTGTACAGAAGGGAGTAAAGTATGCTGCTATAAAGACTTTTAATGCATTGCCTAATTATATTAAATGTACAAGAGAAAATGAAACGCTGTTCAAAGGTATGTTAAAAAAATACCTGCTCGACCATCCACTGTACTCGTTACATGAATTCCTTTCCAGAAGTAATGCCCTCCCTTAATAATAGATATATTTAGTCTCTTAGTTATTAGGTGGACAATACAATATTATCTTAATGTTATAGTTATAAGGTTATATTGAGAACTACTATACTAGTTAAATGACAGCTCATAAATGAGAAAAAGTGATACTTATAATATCTGTATCATTGTATTATATTACTATACTGTAGCATTAATTGTATTTGTACAATTGTATTGACACGTTCCACATCTAGGCGAATCACTCGCATGTACGGATCTATGGAATACGCATACCAAATAAATAAATAAATAAAATAAAAATGGTTGCCTGTCACGCCAGGGCCTACGAATCAACGATTGGCTGTCTCTGTACAGGTACATTTTTAAAGTGCTCAACAAAAGTGCACAGGTGGTGCTGAGATTGTTGCCAAACTAGTGAAATGGGAGGGCAATCTTAGAGAGACCCTTTGCTGTTTTATTCATGCGTATGTTAATATTGCATTGCCTATGATCACACCACAGGCAGTTGTGAGACAGGAGGGCTGAAAATGCATAAACACCCATTGCAGCTACAGATCATATTACAATGGTTTTGAACAGACCCTAGTGGTTGCACCCTGTACACTAGAGCAAAATTTGCGGTTTTGCTACACTCCAAAAGGGTGCAGTCTTGCTCAGTGACATTGCAGGCCAATGACAATGTCCTTAGAAAAGGGTTGAATTGTCCAGGAGAGGGGAGCCAACAGTATCAAAGGTCATCAAGAATGTTGTCCTGCTGCTTTCTGCACTGGAAACTGTTGTTTTAGTCTGCGAAAAGTGTGGAGAATCAATACCCTAAGGTGGTTTCATTGATGCCCTTTCTACCACCCCGTGAGCCCTGTTCATTTTGATACCGAGTGGTGGCATGTCTGAAATGTTTCCTTGGCCACCCATAAGAAAACTGTGTGATTTCAACAATGTTGGGCTTGCAATTCTAACCTCCATCACAGAGGTTGCAAAAGAAGGATTATGTGATTACTCTCCCATTGTGTGATATGCCCACAGTGGTATCAGGCAGAATTGTGTTGAAATTTGGTGCCAATGTGGCATCATTAACCCAACTTACACCTTGTAGAAACATCTGAGCTCTGGCCTTTCTTTTTCACATGTTGACACCTTGCTGTCTGAAACATTGCAGAGCCTGAGGGTGACATTGCAAGGCACCAGGCTTTTGCACCACTACAGAGAAAGGTTGTAGGCACCTTTGAGTCAAATTTCGAACTTCTGAGTCACAGTGGCATAGAATTATAGGGTTTTGGAAAAGTGACTCTTTGTGTTGCACAGTGTCTTTTTTCTGTGTTACAAGTAGAAAGTTTGATCAGAAAATGTAGTATCAGGTTAATTATAAACTTAGTCCTCTGTTTTCTGTAAGGAAACTAAACAGGTGGCTGCTGAGGTTTCCATGCACAAGTGCAGCTTCATACATCACACTTAATCCAAATTATGTATTTCTGAAAACTATCCTTATATCATCTTAAAAATTTGCTGCAAATAAAACTGAAATGAGAACATACTGCAGCTCTTCCATAAGAAACTGATGCCAGTTTTGTCTCTGTACATCAAATAGTTTGACTGAGGGATGAAATGTAGATTGCACATTTGTTGTGATCAGAACATGGCAACTCTTCTCCGCACATCCACGTGTTCCTGTTGAAATGTTGATCCTAAAGTATGGTACTTTTGAACAGACTATGGTATAGAACAGATATTACTTTGACCAGACTGGATGCTTCCAGTAATCAGCAGTCCAAGTAGCTTCCTACCACAAGCATTCAGATGTAAAGTACATTGTGTAGGATGCAATTCAGTGGCATCCATGCGGGAATGCTCCTCTCTTCTTTAGTGACTCTTGCATGTCTGGATTACCAAATTTCACAGCATATTACCTCTCATTTCTGATCAATTCCCTACCAACTACTACTATACAGCAGTAAGACTTATTTTTTAGTGTTTAAAACCCATCGTTTCTACACTTAGTTGTACATTCTTTCATGAACTGAGGAACTACTTCTGAACTTGTTACGGTTATCTGAGTGCTTTTGTCCAGTTTACAAATAGTTGCAGCTATTGGAGATATCTAGTCTGAAGCTCTCAGTCTTGCAGCATCTCCAGGGACTTTCTGCTAGTTTAATATGTTTCTTGGCATGCTGAATTCTTAATTGTATGTCTCATTTGGAGTCACACTGTTGATCTAAAATGGTGCCTATGCATTTGAAGACGGGCACCAGACTTCTGATCTATCTCAAACATTACTGCTGCCACCTGAAGGTGACCGCATAACAATTAACTGCCAATTTGTTAAGAAGTTTCAAGATTAACTGCTCTTTCTTGTAAAGCAATACTGAAATCACTTCATTGCCAAAAATGACAAGAAACACTAGGTTACAGCACTCCACATGAAAACAATTCTGACATTGGTATCACTGATTTTAATTCCTTATTATTTTGCATTAGTTATCACACAATAAAAAACTGGTTGAGGTAAGTGATTAATGATAACTGTTCTGTCATCAATAAGAATTTTGCGATTCTTAACACCAGTATATTGCCTAAATAGTTAAAAAAAATTAGAGTTGTCATTGTTTTGTTGTTGTCTTCCGGTTAGTCTGTTAACGTCTCTTTTCATCTCTGCATAACTACTACAACCTACACCCATTTGAACTTGCTTATTACATTTGAGCCTTGGTCTCCACAATTTTTACACCCCACACTTCCTTTTATCACCCATTAATCCATTGGTTGCCATATTGTACAATGGAAAAGACAATTCATAGTGAAATGTGTGTTATTATAACTGTATTATTCAAAATAATTCAATCAGTGAGACCTCAGTTATCACTGTTAATTAACTGATTCATGCTATCCTGCACTTCACCTCAAAGTAGTCATCATTCAATGATTTAACTGTCCAAAATGAGGTCCATATTTTGCACTTCTATCAGATCTAACTCCATTCACCAGCTAGTTATCAACTGTTATGAAAGATAAAATTGCTTTCAAAGATGAAATCGTTCTCCTTTCTCTCCACGAGATGCCGTCTCTTCGTGAAAGTTGGTGGTCCACAGAACTTGCTCTGATCTTAACAGTGCAGCATGAAAAGCTTCTTCTGTTGGTCTACTATACCATATTTGAATGTCTTTCAGCCACATATTTCTCAGTCTTCAATGGTCTTTTGCCCTGTATCATTCCTTCAGTAGTAAATTGTAATAATTTTTGTCTCACCTCTCATATGTCACAAGTGTTGTGTCTTTCTTCCTTTTACAAGGTGCAAATGTTATTTTTGCTTTTTTTCCAGTGAGGGACCTCAACGTTTTAAATATCCCTGCATTCAGGTGACATTGATAAAAATACCTTTCAAGGGCTCCAGCTTGTTTTTCAGTACTTAGGTCCAAGGTCCAACTCGTGTATCCATCAAGCAGAACACAGAAAATGTTGCACAGAACATTCTTGTTCTCAGTTCTGACCTCATGAGGAATTTTCTCATGTTGAATTGCTTCTTCACCTGTTGAATTCTTAATTTTATGTCTCATTTGGAGTCACACTGTTGATCTAAAATGCTGTCTCTGCATTTGAAGGAGGGCACTTGTTCAACTGTATTAACTTTTACTGAAAGATCTGTTTGGATCTTACTTTTAGAGAAAACCATAATTTTTGTTTTGAATGGGTTAACAGAATATCTGAAATCTTCGGTTCTTGATATAAAGTAGAATGGATTAAATACTATCAAAATATCCAGATAGAGTTGTCCGAAAATTCTTCGAACATGACAACTGGATAATGTACTGAACACACAGGAAGATTTTACGGCATTTTATTATTATTATCAATTGTTTTAACATTTTATACTGAATTCTCATATAGTTCCTGTCTCAAATTAAAATTCAGCACCTTTTAGCTTATGAGTCTACTCAAAAACATTTTTCTCAAAGGTAGTAGTAATCTGGAATGACACGCCTTATAAAAGCTAGAGAAAGATATCCAATGTACTTGTAAAATGCCTCAATAATATCTGTCTCTTGCTCTTCTGCAGCCACAGTCCACATCACCTTCTGTTTTGATATGCCCTACACGTCAAGACATTATTTCTTTATTTTTCTTGTCTTTTGTGTAATAAAAACATTAAGTGCATTGCACGTAAACCAGATATCACACTATGTTGCATTTACATACTGTCATATGTCTACTGTAGGAAACTAAACAAACCTTGTGTGAATGTTATGGCTTATATATATTTTGATTTTGTAATTAATGTCTTATTAGTCAATCATGATATAATTGCACATGGGAGTGAGGGCACTTCAGTCAGCTTATTGCGAGTTTTTATGATGATATTTCAGGAGGACACACTGAAAAACTTGACAGTATATGTACAACTGTCTGGAAATCATTCACAGTGCCATACATTTTCTTTAGTCTTCACAGTAATTGTTTCTTGTAAAATCACCACGAGTTTCTGACAATGGCCTTGGGATGCCAAGTGCAATAATATCGTTGTGGGGTAGTGCCTGACCATTAGAACATTTTTGTTTACCCTGATATTTAATTTTAAATATATTAATGTCAAAACTCTTACTAAATCTATTAATATGGTTGTAAGTGGATAGATAAAAAACATGTACTCACCAAGCAGTGGCAGGGGAACACACACACACACACACACACAAAAAAGGGTTTAACTTTTACAAACTTTCGGAGCCGGTGGCTCCTTCTTCTGGCAGAAGAGTTGAAGGGGGAGGAAGAGGGGTGAAGAAAAAGGACTGGAGAGGTTTAGGGAAAGGGGTACAGTTCAGAAAAGTCACTCAGAACCCTGAGTCATGGCAAATTTACTGTACGGCATGAGAAGGAAAGATTGATCATTGGGGACTGCACCAGATGAAATTTGAAAACCAGAGAGCTTAAAGGTGGAAGACAGGGTAACATGCAAGACAGAGACTACTACTAAAACATCATGCAAAAATTGATAAGAATGAAAAGCTAAGTGCATTATATGTAACAGAGGTGGGAGGGGGGGGGGGGGGTGAAAAATAGGTAGGTCAGAAAATGAAAGATGTAGAAAACTAAAATGGAGTAAAGAAAGGAGTAGTTACTGTGGAGAAATACTGAAACAGAAGGAATTAAGGCAGGTGGGTGGTGAGAACCAAGGACATGTTATAGTGCTAGTTTCCACCTGCCAAGTTATGAGAAACTGGTGTCTGGGCGAAGAATCCAGATGGCACTTGTGCTGAAACAGGCACCGAGGTCATGACTGTCATGTTGTATGCTGTGCTCATCAACAGGATATTGTGTGTTGCTCGTACACAGCCTGTGCTTATGCCCATTCATACTGATTAATAACTGGGTGGTAGTCATGCCAGTGTAAAAGGCTGAGCAGTGTTTACGTAACTGCTAAATCATGCCCTGAAATGAGATACATTCTGTCTGAGTTTTGCCCACCACATCTCGAATAGCTTTTCATCGCCCTCCCAATCTCTGCAATATACTTATCAGACCCAATGCTCCTTCTGCACCCATCTCCCTGCCCTATAGTTCCTACCCCTGTGATCATCCCCACTGCAAGACTTGCCCTATGCAGCCTCCTACCACCACCTATTCCAGCCCTGTGACTGGCAAATATACTATCAAACGGAGAGCCATCTGTGAAACGACAAGTCATTTACCAGCTGTTATGTAAACACTGTTCAGCCTTTAACATCGGCATGACTACCACCCACTTATTAATCAGGGTGAATGGGCATAGACGGAGGATGTATACAGGCAAACCGCAATATCCTGTTGCAGAGCATGGTGTACAACATGACAGTCATGTCCTCGGTGCCTGTTTCACCTCACGCACCATCTGGATTCTTCCCCACGACGCCAGTTTCCAGAACTCCAGAGGTGGCAACCAGCACTAAAACACGTGCTTGGTTCTCGCCACCCACCTGGCCTTAATATACGTCATTTTCGTCTGTCTCAGCATTTCTTCACAGTAACTACTCCTTTCTTCACTGCATTTTAGTTTCCTACATCTTTGAATTTTGCCATCCCCCCTCCCACTTCTGTTACATACCAGGCACTTATCTTTTCACTCTTATTAACCTGTGCATGATGTTTTAGCAGTAATCTCAGTCTTTCATATTATACTGTCTTCCACCTTTAAGCTCTCAGGTTTTCAAATCTTGTCTGGTACAGTCTCCAACAATCAGTCTTTCCTTTTCGTCCCATTCAGTAAGTCTCCCCTTGACCCAGGATTCTGGATGGCTTTTCTGAACTGTACCCCTTTCCCTAAACATCTCCAGTCCTTTTCCTTCGCCTCTCTTCCTTCCCTTCAACTCCTCTGTCAGAAAAAGAAGCCACTGGTTCCAAAAGCTTGTCAAAGTTAAACCTTTTGTGCCTGTATTCCCCTGCTGCCACTTGATAAGCAGATTTTTTATCTATCCATTCACATTATATTGTCACTAATTGATTAGCTTTCGCTGTTATATTAATATGGTTGATAAGATATGACAACTATGGCCAAGACTAACTTTGGCAGACAAGTTGACTCGTTTGTCATTGTGTCAGAAGAGTAATACTACAACAGTTAAGTGTGCCTGCAGGTGCTACACAACATTATATGGCAAATCATACAATGCTACTTTGTCACTGCAGGTAAAGATAAAATGACAGCAACTCAGTACAGCATACAGAAAAGTGGAAAATTATTAAACAAGAATGTATTTCAGTTACAGAATCATAGACTTTGCACTCACAGCATACATTATTTAACAAATATTGTAACTCCTAAATCATTGTGCTTGCTGGTTTTCTTTATTATTGTTACTTCTGAAAAAGAAATCATAACAAGTTTTTTTCATAACAGTAGGCTCAGACAACAACTTCACCACCTGTGAAATAATTCATCAAGAAGTCTAGTATTCTTTCTTAACCTACAACTACCAGCACGTGTCTCACCCACTCTCAATCCCTCTCTCACCCAGTCCCAATCACAATTACATCTAAGCACCTTCTAATCCCAGTCCCAATTTAATTGTGAGCCTCTCATCTAATCTCCCTACTCCGAAGACGTCCATTCTGTTGACCTCTAACTTTCAGTCCAACACTTGAATTCAGTCACATTGTTCTAACACAAAATCTCCCTCAACTGGAAATTCTACTTCACCACCCACTCCTACCACACTGACAAAAAAAGGTGCATTGAACCCTGCCTCAAAGAGATCAAATCCAAATCCAATAGGGATCTCCTTATTCCTCCAAAACTGAACTGTCCAAACATTCCAAAATTTCTTACTTCCGGCATTACCTCCAAAATCTTGAACCTTGGTCCTCCAGTTTAGTCTCTTGGCAACTGTGAACTGCAGGTCATTTCCTTGCAACAGTTTTCTAAGTGGCAACTGAATGCATATTACTCGGTCCAGTCACATTAATGTGACTACAACCTTTGTTCGATGTCAATGTGCAATAATCACTCACAGATGGCAGGTGGCAGTGCAGATGTCTTCGTAATGCAGAAACGCAGCAATTTACCTGACTCCCAGATAGGCATAATCATTGGCTTTTGGACCAAGGATGAAAGTATTTCCAAAATGGCTAAGTTTGTAAACAGTCCATGTGCTACTGTGGTTAAAGTATACTGTGCATGGCAAAATGGCACTATCCAAAACCAGCTCCGAGCCAAGTGTGGTGCACCATGGGCCATGTAGAACAGACGTTAACAATGGTTGCAAAGATATGCAAGAGTGAATAGACATGCAACTGATGGGAAATTGACCATGCAGATGAACCAGGGGGCTACCAACAATGTCTCCCCAATGACTATTCGGCGAACATTGTTGCATATCGGCCTCCAGAGCAGGTGTCTGGTTCACGCACCCAAGCTGACTGCTGTTCATCATTGACGGAGGCTAGAATATGCACACCAGTACTGCAACTTGACATCTGCTGAGTGGTGACAGGCGGCCTTTTCAGATGAATCATGTTTTACATTTTGTTGGACAGATGGTCGGTGGGGTGTACGGTAGGAAACGTCTGCTAGCAAACTCCCTGCAACAATCAGCGGAAGGGCTCAGGTCAGAGTAGGGAGCATTATGGTCTGGGGAATGTTTTCTTGGCATTCCGTGGGTGATATCATCCTTGGCATGATCACATTCACCAGCAGCACAATGCTACATCTTACAGTGTTTGTGGTTCTAAGAGCATCAGGATGAGTTTACCACACTCCCCTGGCCACCAAACTTCTCAGATTTAAACCCAATTGAAAATCTGTGGTTCCACCTATATCAGTCTATAAAAGCCATAGATCTTCAGCTGAAAAATGTCACCGGCATGGCTCCATATTCCTATCGGTACCTTCCAGAACCTCACAGACGCTCTTCCTCCATGCCTCACATTGATCTGCACTGCAAAAGGTGGTTATTCAGACTTTTGACAGGTGATTGCATCAGGGTGATGAGAGAGTGTAGTTGTGATAGACTACCAATCACCCGCAACTTCCCATCCTTCATAAATATTAATAACCACTTTCTTGAAGGGCTTTCTTGTTTTATGCCATTCTCATGGGTCACATTTCCTTTTCCTCACAAAAAAAACAGGTGATGTTATAACACTATCAAAATATGCCATGATTCTGTGTACCATCATAGGGCACACGTACAAGTAAGTAAAGTAGCCATGACTGTGTTGTAGTTAACCTGATTTCAAGCAGCCATTGGAAATAAGTCAGGTAGGAAATAAAAGAGCAAAGCAATAATGTCACTTTGGAAATGAACACATTTTTATATCATACTTGTGAGCGGGATTTGCAGCATTTTGGAAACAAAACGTTGTTAACGCAATAAAAGAGACATATGAGAATGCGAGACAGGTAACTCAATTTTTTTTTTTCAAAAAGTGGTTATAAGTCACTCTGCAATTCTTTTCAATTCCGTCTCACAATTTGTTATTTTCTCAATTGCATTTATTTATTTACGTTTTTAAACTATTTTTCATGTTAGGTTCACCACCTGTCACGCTATTTATGATACGTTATCTGGTAGGTTTTTGCATCTACCATTTTATTTTTTTTCCTTGCTCTTGTTAAGTTATCACTTTATCAGCCCCTACTACCATCTCTAAACAGAAACATGTACAGTGTAATCTGAATAAATGTGTTCCAGCTATGTATGGAATATACTCCCACACTGTTAACACAACCACCTCTGGCCTGGATTACCCCTACACAGTCTGCGCGTTGAACACCTCGCTGGACCATCAGTGAAAAATCTCACACATAATTTGAAAATTGTGACTAATCAGACTATACTGCATGCCTCCAGTCAGCTACTGTCCAGTTTGTGTGTTGTTAAGTTTAATGTAGTGTTATGTGCCGCTGTGAGCAATGGCCTTACGCAAGGTATCAAATATCAAGTGATCACTGTAAGCAGTTCCCTCCACAATGTTCACTCAGAAATTGATTGTGATGGTCCTACATTCACTGACAACACTACTGGGTTTCAAACCAGTTGTCACTGAAAAATGTAACTCTTGTCTCCAGGCCCTGTTGGTTATGATCTTTTCCTCTGATATGTTAAACGGCTGCCAGTGATACACCATTCCTTGAAAATACATTACAAATGGTTCAAATGGCTCTGCGCACTATGGGACTCAATTACTAAGGTCATCAGTCCCCTACAACTTAGAACTACTTAAACCTAATTAACCTAAGAACATCACATACATCCATGCCCAAGGCAGGATTCGAACCTGCGACCGTAGCGGTCGCACGGTTCCAGACTGTAGTGCCTAGAACCGCTCAGCCACCCCGGCTGGCAAAATACATTACAGTCCACATTCATACAGCAAATAATTGAGAAGGTCCCCTCCTGGTGTGGTCATGAGCACCAGGGTAGTATAGAATGGCCTGCTGCGCAGCACTCTTGAGCTCGCAGGATTCTCTGGCCCGACCTGCAGCATCTGAAGTGCCAGCTCATGGCTCTGTGCTGCCTCAGCCTGCCGCAGCCCACCACAGTGGGCAAGCTGCATCACGAGGAACTCTAGGTAGACATCCCGACTACTGAGCCCACGGGAGCAACACGTCAAACTTTACTATGCGGCATGCGTGTCCCACCATCACCTGCTCTCACAAAAAGATTTTTTTGTTCACAGTTGCCTTGCATTTGTTAGATATTTTAAATGGCCACTGAGTGTGTGATGACGACTCCCTTGTTACTTTCCATTACTGGCCCTGCTGCTCAGTAATCTGACGTAAATCAAACATACATAACAAAATGTGCAATAAACAAAAACTTTTTCACCACTACAAACAATGGAGAATGAAACTTAATGTCCAAAAATAGTTTTAGTATGTTTTTCACTTATTCTACTCTGATAGAATTATCATTAATAAAAAAGAGGCTGCAAAAGTGACCATCTTGCACTGAGAACGAAACCAGCAGAACTAAAATTTCTTTCAGATGCAGAGCTAGATGCTTGTATACAAAACCTTTTCCTCATGAGCTTCTGAAGAGTTGGAAAATTTTGCCCACTCGTTTTCCAGTAAGAAGCCACATTTTTTTCCATTTTGCAGTTTTGATTGAAATATCTTTCCAGTTTGTCTATCAGAGTAAGACTGCATTTGACATCTGCCCACAAAGCACACTTCTTTACTTTCGCTGGTAATGTTTTTGTGGAAGTTGATGAAAGAACTCTCTCTTCATGGCTCATACATGCCTCTTTCACCAAAATGTCTTTTACATGACTGGAAAAATACAAAAATCTTCTAATATACCATTTTGCAAATCCGCAATGATGTGAGCCCTATTCTGAATATGGAAGTTTATTGAAAATAAAACCCAATGTCCTGTTGAAGCTATTTGAAGTATTTCATTGAATTTCAGAGCTCCACTCAGGTTCACAAATTCGATCGGGTGATCTGATGACATTTTCTCACATATTCGGCTGTTCTGTAGACAAGGGAATATCGAATCTGAGGCTATTAGGCCTATACTCGATTCTGTGAATGACCTTTGGTTTTGATTGAGAGTCTGCAGTGCCCTTGAGAAAAGGCCACTGGGGAGCTAATGACGTAGCAATAAATGGACTGTATGTCTCACCTCTGCCATGACTTCATGTCTCGTCCTCAAATATCATTTTTAAATAATGGTTAGCGAAAAGTTGCTACTTCTTGGCACTTCTGTTCAATTATCTTTACCTCTGAGTAGAATTTGAGATGTCTACACAAAGCTCCTATTTCAGAGGCTCATCTGTCCTGAGGTGCCTAAGCCAAATAATGTAATAGTGTCATCTTTCATGGCAACACAAGGTGCAGTGTATGTGAATTTTCCAGTTCTTATTTCTCGGATGCCTCCCTGAAGGGCTGCAAAAATCCTAATCTTTTAAAAGACTTGCTATAAATTAAATGATAACGTATAAAAATTACAGTACAGCAAGAAGAGAAATTAGTTTGTTCATCAGCGTAATATATATTCCTTCAATTCAAGCCTTTCATAAGCTTTTCACACACAGTCAAATACTGACTTTCCTCCTATTCTAACATTATCAGCCAGATATTCCAGAGAGTATCACAGGACTATTCCCATGATCTACCAACAATATTGAGAAGGCCACTTTTCTTTGCATAAATGACAAGTTCTTCTCCCAAAGTCAAAATACAATGATCTTGTGGACAATTGATGCATATATATGCTGGGTTAAAAGCATTTCATACCTCTGTATTTAGCATATGGCAACAATAATTCAACTACGAATAATTACGCAGGGCAAAAACAATGTTGGAACCTTGATCAGTCATAAAAGGCTTCTTGTCTTCCAAGCAGTGCCATGAATACCAAGTGGCATAAATACTCTTGACAATCCTCTTCAAATTGTATCATATTTTCAGTTCATCTGTGAACTGGGTAGTAAACAAAACACGATATCAGAGTTCAG
This sequence comes from Schistocerca americana, assembly GCF_021461395.2. NCBI lineage: Eukaryota > Metazoa > Arthropoda > Insecta > Orthoptera > Acrididae > Schistocerca > Schistocerca americana. Next base: position 238,941,046 of record NC_060126.1, read on the forward strand.
TCAGCAAAATAGGAGACATGTCAGATAACGATTTCTTCTTGTGCTACATCTCCGCATGTCTGTAGTGGCTGAGCATCCATCTTTTAATATACAAGGAATTACCTCATGCATAATAACATCTCCTAGGCTTAGCACTATCTGCAATGTGTTGTGACACAGTCAAGGGATACTTTTCCATTAGTTGCACGTGTTGACTAATGTCTGAATAGTTCCATATGACCTTACGTCTTGTGCACATACATCCATGCATTTATTGACAATTATCTTTTGAGCAGGTTTAGAAAGCATTCGTCATCCTCACAAGACCTTTGTTTATGTCTCTCTCTCTCTCTTTCTCTCTCTCTCTCTCTCTCTCACACACACACACACGCACATCACAAGAAATGTGCAAAGTGACACTTGGCCATTCTGCACGAGTGTAAATTTCACTGAACAGTGAACAGCACATGAAGTTTAACGTTTTTCAGATTGCCGTGCTCTATAGGCTTAAATACTGTCCAAATTGAACTTCTGAGATTTATTTCAGGATGTGAAGTTTGCACTCTGGATTGATTAATTTTTCTTTTACTTCCCTTTTTCTCAACATGCTCTCCTTCCTCCACAAACAATGTTTAGTTCCTGTGCTCATTTTCTGTGTTAAGGAACAAATGGAGAAGTTTCATCACTCCACTAAGCACTGCTGTACTCATCACTCATAGACCAAAGCTCACAGCAGCATCAAAGCTAACATTAGCCCATAGTCTGCAGCATACCAGTGCTTGCACACAGCACTACTCGGCCCACGTGGTAACATAATGGGCTTACTCAGTGCAGAGCTGTGCAGCCACAGTCTAAGGGCTACGTCTCTGTGTGTGAATACTGAACCCATAGCACACTGTTGCTTACGTGCCAGACTGCTCAGCTCATGCAGTGATGTCATGGGCTCGCCTCATCAGAAAAGATTTTAGTCAAGTGCGCCTGCAGCTCACAGGCCAGGCCTCTGTGCACTACTCTGATGAGGACATCAATCCATGACAGCTCCCATCTATTATATTCATGTCACTTGAGAACTTATGGTTGAGTATGTTTTCTAGATATACACTCCTTGGTTAGACACCTCTACGAACAAATCACATCCAAATTAGTGGTAAAATAACAATTACTCAAATATACGAGGTATGTCCACAAAGTAAGTTCTGTCTGGTTATATACAACAAACGTGTACAGATACAGAAAAAATATTTATACTACAAAAATCTACAACTGTTGAACTACGTTTCTACATCGCTTTCGAAATTTTGTAGGCACTTGTCATAGTGTGGCACAAATTTTTGTATGCCTTCTTCATAGAAAGTTGCCACCTGTTCATTAATCCATGTGGTAACATGTTATTTCAGCTCATCATTGTTGAAGTGGTAACCACCAAGGACAGATTTTAGGTGTAAGAAGAGATGAAAGTCGTTAGGAGCGAAGTCCAGGCTGTACAAAGTATGATCAAACATGTCCCAGTGAACCAGTTCATCAGTAACCACAGACAGGCGTCCACTTCGTTCTTTGTTATGCACTTGATCATGTCCTTCATTGAATAGTCTGACCCATCTTCTAACCACTGAATCACTCATAGCATTTTGTCCGTAAACCTCGCAGATTTGCTGGTGAATTTCCTTTAGTTTAACTTTCTTTGCATTTAGAAAACAAATCACAGATCTGATTTCACATGCGGCGGCATTTTCAATTACAGCTGACATTATAAAGAAGCACTACAAAGCACATATCAGCAGCAGCAATCTGAAAATGGATTACATGTCTTCTCCTTGAGTCAGAGTAACTGCCGCATATGCTCAGAACTGCGATCGTAGTGCTGACGCGGATAGAAATAGAAACGGAGCTTACTTTGTGGATGACCCTCTTAATTGCTCAAAATTAAATCAGCTTCTGTTACACAGTCCTACTTACTACCATGAACAAAGCCTACAGCTGGAACTGCAACACAGATAAAAATGATGGTGTCTGAATTCCCATCACTATAGTACTTATCAGACAGATTAATGGGAAATACACAAAGAATGTAATGGAAAGGTAGTGGTATCATCGTGGTCCAAGATATCAGCCCAAAGGGTTGTGTGCAATTAGTGCAGTTTGTGGAATGATTCATAAGATGCGAATAATTATTGTAATATTAAATTTTTAAATTAATCAGGCCTATAAGTAATTATGCAGCCAACTGCATGTTTGTAAACTTTTAATTATAAGTCAGGCCACAGCGGCCAGGACCAGAGACAGTGGCCATGTGGTGGGAGTTGTAAGTATGTGAGTTTATTTCCGCAGGCCTTTTGACCGAAAGCTAAAATGTTGATGTCTTTTCAGTATGTCTATCTATGACTCAGTGCCTCCTCTATGTGGTGAATAGCAATCTATCCTTTTCATAATATTGTTTTTAATAAGAATTATTGTGATATTAAGCTGACATGCCTATTACTGTCCAAAGATCTGTGGACAAATAAACAGCTAAGTATAAAATTACTATGAGAGACAATGGCTGGGTCACATTACTGAGAACCAATCTTGGCTTTCGGAACCTTTAATTCATTCCTTAAGACAGAGGACAAATTTTGGAAAGTTGGGAAGAAGTGCCAATTGCTCAGACCATGGATCAGATTATCTAGCTAAATTTTGTATTAAAATTAGTAACACAACGCACAACTGAATAATGAAAGTTTCATAGGTTTCACGCCACAATGATATTGATAGTGTTCTTTGAGTTGAACAATAAATGGAGCAATTTGAAAATATAAAAGTTTTATGAAATGAGCAATAAATTGCTCCATTAAGTTTCGCAAGCCTCTGCTAGATATCAAGATGGATTGGAAGTGGGAAGGACATCTATCGCATACACACTAATATAATTAAGATGATGGGAAGAATATTTACCACAACAGGGGAGAGAGTTCCAAGAGACTAATGATGTGACTGACCATTACCTACTTGCACATAATCAAAGGGGTAGGGATACGTATGCACTCAAAACTGAAAGTTGAATTTTATTCTGTACACTCAGACTCTAGTTTCAATTTAAACATCTGCTTTGATAATAAAATTGTTTGCTACCTCCCTCAATGACTCCATGAATGTAAGCAATCTTATTGAATACCACTTCATTAGTTACCTAATCTGCCCATCTCATCTTCAACATTCAGAAGCTTCTATTCTCTTCTTGTCTGTCCTGTTTATTGGTAAAATTTATACACAGCACAAATAAAATTTTGTACTTCACTTTGTGTCATTTATTTTAATCGTGTCAGTTAAATTTATAATTTGCCTTGAATAATGAAATGGAAACATTTGATAGAAGGGATTCTTGCTTCAAGCATTTTATGCTACTACAAGAAACTTCAATTCTTCTATTTAATATAGTGAAATACTGCTAGATTTCTAATGCCATCCTGTGAATGCTATTAATCATATAATATTACATTAAAAAAACTGTAATTGATCTTGTCACCATACTGCTAGCACTGCAATAAAAACACACAGATTTGGCACAATACATTAAACCATTTTTCATCACATAGTAACATTGATGATTTGTGTATAGAACATAGTACACAAATCATATACCACAAAATTTTGTTCTTTTCTACAGGAAAAAATGTACACTGTATAAAAGAAAAAATGCAATTAAAATAAATGCTGTTTATATGTAGCACGATTATTAGGTACATAAACAGGTTTTCTAAATAAGTGTGATTTCTAGCTGGCTCCATGCACTCAGCTTTGCACATAAAAGTATTTTTTTTTTTTTCAAACTATTGCTAAATATTTTTCTTTTTGTTCTTTGTCTGATACTGCAAATAACATAAATGTAACAATTCTCAAATGGTGAGCTCATAGATAAAAGCCAAACATATACATGCCCAGTACATAAACACATACATACCCAGTACATAATTATGTAAATAACACAACAAAACTGAATACACATCAAAGGCAAAGAAATAACTGCTTGATGCAAACATCAAGTTATTCAAAGAATTAAATACACAAGTATTTTAGCATGAAATTAATATCAATATCATTAAAATTGCCATTGATATTTTGCCAGGAGCATTTTTCTAGGATTTATCTCAAACACAAAAACCTGGAAAAAATTAAATAAAATTAAATAAATGACATTCTGCTTGAAAATAAGACATAAGTTATATCAGAGGAGCAGATAAATTAATGTATTTGAAAAGCACCCGTTTCTCTGCAAATTTTGCGCCAGCACAAAAAAATTTCATTCCAAACTTCTTTATTCCTTTCTAATATTGTATATAAAATAGAAATTATAGACTCCAATTGATAATCTACAGAGGATTTTCTACTAGATGAAAAACTTGCGTCAACTGCAAGCATTCTGAATATTAATCCATATATGAGATTGATTGGTGCCAATTTACATGATAAATGATGATACATTGCTTCTATACATAAAGCACATTTAATATTTTGACAGTCTGAAGTAACAGAAACAAATATTTTACAGCAACAATATCAAATAGTACCCTGGTCCTCCTGAAGCATAACACCTGGACCTGCAATCCCAGTTTCAGTGTAATGGAAATTATGCTGTGCAAGTAATCTTTTCAGCAGCTGAACTCTGTTGTCTTCTACTGATGGTGACAAAAACACAAAAGCATATCCTCCACCACCAGCACCAGTCAGCTTTGCATGTAATCCAGCAGTTGCAGCTAACTGCACAACTTCATCAAGACGAGGATGAGATACTCCAAGAGCTTTCAACAGCGACTGATTTATGTCAACCAGTTCCTGAAATTAATTTTTTAAAGTTGTTTCACTTCATGAAGACCGGCCATGTAACAATATTATAATTATTATTACACTTCACACAACATTCAGTAAAACAAATGCCGACACATCCAATTCAGTGAAATAAATACACTCTTTGCTGTAATTTCCTGCTACAGTCAAGTTTCCAAACTATTGTCAGGCACAGTATGTCAATGTATATAATTTGATGATAGAGTGATTGAAGACAGCAACTTGTGGTAGAAATAATGTGCAATGTTTTTTGGAAGCGTTAATGGTTCTTCCCTTTTTAGATATAAATCAATCACAAGGGCTCGTCAAACAGGTAGCAAGGCGAGGGGGTACTCTATTATCTCCAGATGTCATCTCTCTAGTATTTTCTGCATGTCACATTGAAAATGACACTGCGATATTATGGAGGATAATAGGGAACATTTTTCATGATTTAAGTCTGTGTTATCTGTTTCACTTAACAACGTGGGAAAATGCCTGTTGATCCCACATGAAAAAAATGAGTACAGTGTAACATCCTGACAGTCACAACTGGTGTGATAACCATTTTCACATCTGTAGGTTCTTAGGATCAATCATTCGATTGTCAATTCAACTGCACTTCAAAAACAGTTCTAACTGCAAAAATTACAATAATTATTAAAGTAATACTTTGCTTTCTATCTCATGACTTTGCTGGTGAATGTATTAATCTATCTAGACTTTTCACCTTCTGAAACAAGACCTAGGGTTGCCAAATGTCTGGCTTTTTCCGGACAGGTCCAGCTTTTCAATGTTCCTTTTAAATTTCTGGTCAGAATTTTTGGTTTTTCGAGAAGTCCAGTTTTCTTGTAAAAGAGCTGCATTTCATCATCTAATGAATTTCAGTGTAGCATAATTGGACTGAATTATAAGCAGCACACATTTAGCTATATATTTTTAGTGAGGTTCGGGTGTAACTGGAGAAATGCTGCAATCGTAGTTGATGGATACAAGATCTCGATTTGAGGTACTGTAGTTTGTCAAGCACTGTCTTGATATTTCCTCTGTGTGTCAAGGACAAACTTCACAATGTGATCTTCATGAATGTATATGCATCAACAGAAGAATCAGACGAAGACATGGCAGAAGATTTCTACAATTAGCTACAAGAAGTTTCGGATAGAATACCTAGATGTGACTCTAAAACACTCCTTGGTGACTATAATGCCAAACTCTGCAAAGAAGAGACACTCAGAAGCATGTTGTGCAGTAAGGAAGGTCTGCATGTTAAAACTAGTAATAACAATATGATGGTTGCCTAATTTGCCGCTGCCAACAAGTTAAAGGTAGTGAGTATCCATTTCCCGAGGCAAAATGTCTACAAAGTGACTTGGAAAACACCAGTAAGAAATGAAGCAAATCAAATAGACCATAACTGGTACCGAAGACACAAGCATCTGGCAAGGGAAATGTGTGCACTTTTTGAGGAGCTAAATCAGATTCTGGCAGTTACCTTGCAGGAGGCAAAATGAGGCAGAAACTTGCTGTAGCTGCCAAAGGAAGTAGTACCAGAGTAAAGAAATGGAATATAGAACAATTGAAAGATAGGTCCACTGTTCAAGAGTATCAGAATGGACTGAGACAGGGGTTACAAACAAAAGATTATTAAAACAATATAGACAAAGAATGGAACTCAATCAAAATTGCCATTCTGACAACAGCACATTAAATACTCAGGGAAACACCGAGACTAAGAACTGAAGACTGCTATGATAAATGTAGACAGGCAGTGGAACAGAGAAAGGAAGCAAGACTTAAGTGCTTACAGTGAAAGACTATATCAAATTAAGCATTTTATAATGAAAAGAGAATAGAAGCAACAAGGGTATGTAGCAGAAAAAAAGGAAGCCATAAGGAGAAAGGCAGAGGAGATGGAAGAGCACTATCAAGTAATGAGAGCAGAATACTTCATACGAAAATTAAAGAAGGAACTCAAGAACAAAGACCAAAGATAACAGCATGTAAAGACAAAGAGGGAAATTTGCTGACATAAAAACAAGACTTCTGGACAGATGGAGAGAATACTCAAGGGAATTCTGGAGGGCAATCATATTAGGAGTGTGCAGCCACTCTGTCACGCTGCAGATCCAGAGATATATGAACCGACATTAGAGAAGGTAGAGCATTATCTAAAAAAAACTCCAAAGCCCCAGGAACTGATGGAAAAACTGCAGAACTATTGAAAAATGGGGGAACTGGTCTTCATAAGTGAATCCACAAACTTATGAAGTTGATATAGAAGCAGGAAAGAATCCCCGAAGGGTGGATCTTAGGGGTAATCCAACCAATCCATAAGAAAGCAGACAAGACTTCTTGCTTGAATTACCATGGAATTGCCCTGCTGAATGTAACCTATATGATTCCCTCTGGCATTACCTACAACAGGCTAGTTCCATATGCAGAAGAGATTCTAGGACAATGTCAGTGCGGATTTTGGCCTAATAGGTCAACAACAGATCACGTATTTGTGCTGAGGGAAATACACGAAAAAGCATTTGAGTAGTATATTGAACTTCATAACTTCTATGTATAGCTAACACTTGGTTCAAGAATCATAAAAGAAGGCTGTATACATGGAAGAATCCTGGAGATACTAGAAGGTATCAGATAGATTATATAATGGTAAGACAGAGATTTAGGAACCAGGTTTTAAATTTTAAGACATTTCCAGGGGAAGATGTGGACTCTGACCACAATCTATTGGTTATGAACTGTAGATTAAAACTGAAGAAACTGCAAAAAGGTGGGAATTTAAGGAGATGGGACCTGGATAAACTGAAAGAACCGGAGGTTGTACAGAGTTTCAGGGAGAGCTTAAGGGAACAATTGACAGGAATGGGGGAAAGAAATACAGTAGAAGAAGAATGGGTAGCTCTGAGGGATGAAGTAGTGAAGGCAGCAGAGGATCAAGTAGGTAAAAAGACGAGGGCTAGTAGAAATCATTGGGTAACACAAGAAATACTGAATTTAATTGATGAAAGGAGAAAATATAAAAACACAGTAAATGAAGCAGGCAAAAGGGAATACAAACATCTCAAAAATGAAATCGACAGGAAGTGTAAAATGGCTACGCAGGAATGGCTAGAGGACAAATGTAAGGATTTATCTCACTAGGGTAAGATGGATACTGCCTACAGGAAAATTAGAGAGACCTTTGGAGAAAAGAGAACCACTTGTATGAATATCAAGAGCTCAGATGGAAACCCAGTTCTAAGCAAAGAAGGGAAAGTAGAAAGGTGGAAGGAGTATATAGAGGGTCTATAAAAGGGCGATGTACTTGAGGACAATATAATGGAAATGGAAGAGGATGTACATGAAGATGAAATGGGAGATACAATACTGTGTGAAGAGTTTGATAGAGCACTGAAAGACCTGAATCGAAACAAGGCAGCGGGAGTAGACAGCATTCCATTGGAACTACTGACGGCCTTGGGAGAGCCAGTTCTGACAAAACTCTACCATCTGGTGAGCAAGATGTATGAGACAGGCGAAATACCATCAGACTTCAAGACGAATATAATAATTCCAATCCCAAAGAAAGCAGGTGTTGACAGATGTGAAAATTACCGAACTATCAGTTTAATAAGTCACAGCTGCAAAATACTAACGTGAATTCTTTACAGACGAATGGAAAAACTGGTAGAAGCCGACCTCAGTGAAGATCAGTTTGGATTCCGCAGAAATGTTGGAACACGTGAGGCAATACTGACCCTACGACTTATCTTAGAAAATAGATTAAGGAAAGGCAAACCTAATTCTAGCATTTGTAGACTTAGAGAAAGCTTTTGACAATGTTGACTGGAATACTCTTTTTCAAATTCTAAAGGTGGCAGGAGTAAAATACAGGGAGCGAAAGGCTATTTACAATTTGTACAGAAAGCAGATGGCAGTTATAAGAGTCGAGGGGCACGAAAGGGAAGCAGTGGTTGGGAAGGCAGTGAGACAGGGTTGTAGCCTATCCCCGATCGATGTTATTCAATCTGTATATTGAGCAAGCAGTAAAGGAAACAAAAGAAAAATTTGGAGTAGGTATTAAAATCCATGGAGAAGAAATAGAAACGTTGAGGTTCGCCGATGACATTGTAATTCTGTCAGAGAAAGCAAAGGACTTGAAAGAGCAGTTGAACGGAATGGACGGTGTCTTGAAAGGAGGATATAAGATGAACATCAACAAAAGCAAAACGAAGATAATGGAATGTAGTCGAATTAAGTCGGGTGATGCTGAAGGAATTAGATTAGAAAATGAGACACTTACAGTAGTAAAGGAGTATTGCTATTTGGGGAGCAAAATAACTGATGATGGTCGAAGTAGAGAGGATATAAAATGTAGACTGGCAATGGTAAGGAAAGCATTTCTGAAGAAGAGAAATTTGTTAACATCGAGTATAGATTTAAGTGTCAGGAAGTCGTTTCTGAAAGTATTTGTATGGAGTGTAGCCATGTATGGAAGTGAAACAAGGACGATAAATAGTTTGGACAAGAAGAGAATAGAAGCTTTCGAAATGTGGTGCTACAGAAGAATGCTGAAGATTAGATGGGTAGATCACATAACTAATGAGGAGGTATTGAGTAGAATTGGGGAGAAGAGGAGTTTGTGGCACAACTTGACAAGAAGAAGGGACCGGTTGGTAGGACATGTTCTGAGGCATCAAGGGATAACAAATTTAGCATTGGAGGGCAGCGTGGAGGGTAAAAATGGTAGAGGGAGACCAAGAGATGAATACACTAAGCAGATTCAGAAGGATGTAGGTTGCAGTAAGTACTGGGAGATGAAGAAGCTTGCACAGGATAGAGTAGCATGGAGAGCTGCATCAAACCAGTCTCAGGACTGAAGACAACAACAACAACAACAACAACAACCACCACCTCTATGTAGACCCAAGCACGCCTTTGATAGTCTTGATAGGACAGAAATGCTCAATGATTTGCAACTGCTTGGTATATCACATATGTTACACTTATCTAAGAAAAAAATGGCTGGTACAAGGCTGCAGTGTGAGTGAATGGAGAACTCAGTAAATGGTTTCGCATTAGTAAAGGAGTTAGGCAAGGGGATGCCCTCTCTACAGTGCTTTTTAAGCTGACTCCCAAAGCAAGCATTAAAAAGCTTCAAATATATGGTTACATATGCATAAAATCAACCTAGATATGTGCATATGTTCCTGATGTAACAATTATTAGTAGAAGAGCTCCAGTAGAGAGAACAATATGAGCTGAAAGAAGTCACATTACCTAGAGGCCTTAGTAGTAATGAAATGAAGACCAAGTAAGTGAGCTTCACCAGGAAGGAAAATAATAACTTGAATAAACTACCAGCAGCTGGTTTCAATTCTGAACATTAGCAGAACATTAACCACCCTAAGTGGTTATAGATGCTTCCATACTTTTAAGAAATTGTTGGTCTCTAGGTTATTAAATACACAACTGAAACTTCAAATTTATAAGATCAAGATCAGGCTAGTTGTAACCCATGGCTCTGAAACATGGACAATAACAACTACTGATGAGAAGCAGCTCAGGATATTTGAATGCAGTGTTCCGTGCAAGATCTATGGCACAGTCAAATATAACAATGGTTTTTGGAGATCTAGAATGAACACTGAGCTAGATCACCTCATGCAAGGAGCTGAAACTGTAAGAGCAATAAAAAGTAGGAGAACAGTCTGGCTTGACCACGTCCCTACAATGGATACTGGACACACACCTAAAAATGGTTCTGCATGAAGACCAACTGGAAGAAGGCAGAGAGGAATGTCATGAAAGTGGTGGACAGACAATGTGGAAGAAGATATAAAGTCTCTCAGAGTTAGATGATGATGACGAATTGTGCTGGAGAGGGCAGAATGGAGGAAACTTGTTGAACAGGATAACGCCATGAAAAGTAGCAGTACAGGACATACCCTAGTACACAACAATGCCTGTTGATCCCATGTGAAACAGTGAATGCAGGGTAACACCCTGATAGTCAGAACTCAGATTCTTAGGGTCATTGTCAATTTCACTGAACTTCACAGAAACAAGCTCTAATTAAAGTAATTACCAAAGAAATACTCTGCTTTCTATTTCATGACCTTGCTGGTGAATATCTGTACATCTTAATCTACCTAGCTTCTTCACTTTTTAAAATGCGATGTCAAGTGACCAACTGTCTGACTTTTTGATTTTTTTTTTTTTTTTTTAATCTCTGGTCAGTATTTTATTATTTTTTAAGAAAGTCCAGCTTTTTTGTAACGAAGTTGCATTTCATCATCTAACAAATTGCAATGTAACACACCTGTACTGACTTATAATCTGCACACACTCAGCTAAATAATTTTTTTATGAGGTTTGGTAGTAATTGGTGAAATGCTGCATTCGTATTTGACGTACACAATATCTCGATTTGAGATGTAACAGTTTGTCAAGCATTATCTTGATATTTTCATGGCCTTGAGACAAAAGCTAGTTAGTGAATATTTGAAGTTGAAGTTTTTGTAGATTTTCACGTTTAGAAGTGCTGATTCACTGAGAAATTTAGAGAAGTACTGTCACTGTGTACGACTGCATCCTACTAATTAGAAGTCTGTTGCCTTCTCAGGCAGATAGTGATACCAGAGATAGACAGTGCAAATTCTCAAACTAACAGTGATATTCTTTGTTTAAAAAGCATCAAAATGTTGAAACATTTTCCAAAATTTTGGAAATTTGCCAATTTTTTTTGCAGTTCCTGGAAGCAATGTTCCTATTGAACGTGCGTTTTCTCTCATAGCTGCTCAGTGGACCAGTTTGTTGACAGACTCAGTAAAATTATTTTTACTGGTCCAGTACAATTTCTAGGATATGGCTTGTGAGGAAGTTTGTAATTATATTAGTCAACATAACATTGGACTCTTCTCCCAGTAGTGCGTTCTACTGAAAAATACACTGTCAGAGGAAACACAGCTGGAAGAGACTAAAACTTACTTCAAGACAGTTGCATTGTATTTGTAACAATTAAATAACATTGTTTAATACTACAGCACAATTTCAGAGTATTATTTTCCACTCATATTGAGATTAGAGCATGTTTATTACCCCACTTTGTAAAATAAAAACAATATACTGTTCTAATATAAATTTCCAGGCTTTTTTTAAAAAAAAATAGTCCTGCTTCTTGTGAGATACTGTCCTGCTTTTGATAATTTTGAGTTGGTACCTCTAGCATCACTCATTTCACTGTTTCTCCAATGGTTATGTCTTTCCTTCACACATAATTATAAAGCATGCATGCTACTTCACACATCCACTGTCAGTCATTACCCAAAATCTTCTGACATGCATCCACATGTGCGTGGAGCTTTTTCCAATATGATTATGCTCTCTGATGTGTTTTGTATCTGGCCACTATGGAATTCTGCCCATTTCACCAAGGTCTGGTAGCTAGACCTGCATCATTACTAATCTCCTGTCATTCTGTGTTGCTTTCGTAAGTGTTTATTTCTTACGCTTTAAAATTTAAGAGTATTTGCTTTTCTTGCATAAACAATTTTAGTGAGATCAAATATATATCAGTAATTAAGAGAACCCGATTTATAAAATTACAGTGAGACAGAACAGATGGCCAGTAGTTATTGTAAGGGTGTGAAATTCCAGTACTGTAATATTCTCTCTCTCTCTCATTCTCTCTCTCTCTCTCTCTCTCTCTCTCTCTCTCTCTCTCTCTCTCTCTGGGGTGTGTGTGTGTGTGTGTGTGTGTGTGTGTGTGTGTGTGTGTGTGTGTGAGTGTTTGATACTTTCTGATAGAGTACATATGATTTATAAAGACAATGTAGCAATCAGCACTGCAACAAACATGTCAATAGAACACTAAGTAACAATGTATAGGATGGTTACAATTTAGGTTCCAATTTCAAAACACTGTAAAAAAAGAACCACTTCTCAGAATGGCATCAAATTTGAATGGAATATCATCAAAGAAGGGGGAAACATTGTGGAAACAAAAAAATTAACATCAATTTGATCCCTAGATGGCACTATAAGCAGCAATTAAATAAAAGAGACAGGGTACGCAGCTGTTCCCCTGTTTGCTTCTGAGACACTTGACATGACTATCTCAATGCAGAATTGCGCACTGCTGGTAATGCTCTTTTTACAAGAGGAGTGACCATGCACCAGTAGCCCTACAGAAGTTCTGGATATTCAAGGGTATGAAACAGGGTGTTGGTCAGATGTATGCTAAGGGTCTGGAGAAAACAACCACAAAATTCAAAAAGACATGTTCTTTCAAAGTGCAATGTGGCAGAGGGAGGAAAGCACTTGATTCGATGTCATTAGGGATCAAGAGGTGATGTGCAAACATGCAGTGCACAGGGAACTGCCGGAACTATGAACATGCCTATGAGAATAGCGAATAAAATTTTACAAAACATTCTGCATTGTTATCCGTACAAAATTACCCATGTCTAGGAGTTGCTTCATGCTGACCTGCCAGTAAGACAAATGTCTGCTCTATAATTTATTGCTCTCATGGAAGTGGACAATGAATAGCAACAGAACATTCTGTGGACAGACGAAGCCTATTTCTATCTCCAAGGATATGGTAATCCACAATACTGCATAATATGTGCCACAGAAAATTCACTTGCACATCAATCGTTACAGCTTCATTCTGCAAAGGTAATTATTTGGTGTAGGTTGATGGCATTATTTATCGTACAACAATATTTTTTTGAGGAGATAGATCCTGTGAGTCCTGTTACTTACAATGTCACTCGTAATTGCTATGTGAATATTTTGCGTTACCAACATCATTCCAACCCCTCAACAGCTTGGATGTGTGGGTAGAACCATTTTTCTGAAAGATGGCACTCCGCCACATATTGCACAGTTAATACAGCAACTACTGCCGAGGCATTTTCAAAATGCTAGAATTATCAGCTGTCATTTCCCTACAGCCTCACTCTCCAGATAAACTTAACTTAATCTCTGTGACTTCTGGCTGCGGGGCTATCTGGAAGATGCTGTGTTCAGTGCTCTGTTTACTGATGATTTGAAGGCACACACTGTGCAAATACATTCTGAACTTGACCCCTGAGACACTCCAATCTGTTGTATAACATTTTGTTTCTCAATTTCGACTTGTGGCAGAAAACGGTGGACAGCATACCAAACACATCTTGTGCCAGTTTCACAACAATTAAAAACCCATTTCATTTGTTGCTTTTTTGTGGTTATTGGTCTCAGGACAATCTAAACCCATTTTTCCCATCCGATGTGGTACAACCTTGCCAAGGTGGGTGGGCTAACAGTGTCATAACTGTTGAATGCCAAACTTGTGCATGAGTGCAAATTACACAGCATGGTTGGTTTAATGTACAACTTTCAACACAGACATTGTATTGCGATTCATCTGTCATTTACAGCCGAACCCATTTACATTATGACTCTTACAGCATAATTTAGTGGGAAAATTTTTGTTAAATTTTTTTTGTTTCCTTAAAAATTTGTTCTTCTTCGATAACATTCCGTTTAAATTTGATGTCATTCTGAGCAGCTCTCTCTATCAACAAGGAAATAACATAGCAATAACAGACATTTTGAATTGTCTGTTTCAACAGGTGTGGCACAATTTTCATTGAGAATACAGCACTGTGCCTCCTACAGCTCAAAGCAGCCATAAGGAGTGCACAGATTTCACACTACACTGGCCTCCAAGATCACCTGAACTCACCAAATGTGTCTTTCAGAATTCTTACGACCCTGTGTATGTGCCTCACCCTACCAACAACTCCAGGTTACCACCACCACCACCATTATCCCCATCAGCTACAACAGCAAAATTGTTTCATATACCTGACCAAAAATTACATATGGCTACTGTTTACACTATATAAACATTCAATGGCCAAGACAACACTTAACTGTCAGAAGACTGAATCCAGTACTGCACAGCATCAGTGCTGAACACAGACATGCTTGTAAAAGTGTGGGGTGAGTTATCGCCTGGATGATTGTTGCACTTTTGGTGAAGGACACACTGGAGATTTGTCAAAGGTAAATGAAAACTTTGATCATATATGCCTCAATCATTTGACTTTCATGCAGAACTACTTACTATTCTCACAGTTACAAACTCTAATATTGAACACGGAGGGAGTCCTGAGACCCTCATGGTTACCACCTTCTCACCACACACCATAGGTATCATTTGTTTTAATGTTTGTTACTCAATAGGGGCCTAGATTCTTAACCTTCAGCTTTAATTTTGGCCCAGTGTGTGCTCCTTTTATTGCCATCAGGTCGTTTTACTATCACTAGGTCATCAGCTTTGTACCTGAAGGCTTTCTTCCAGCCTCTGTAGAAGCTAGCGTGGTTTTCTTCTCGCAACTTGCTGATTTGTAGCTTACAGTTTCCTTTAGTTTTTTGCATCTTTCTTCAAATGAATTAATAATTATGCTCTTCAAATAAAATTGTGACGTGAAGATCAGTCTGTGAGTGCATCTTAATTCCTATCAAAAGTGAAATGGTGTTTTCCCAAAGCTTCTGTGGCACGTTGAATTTGCGGCCCTTTGGACTGACGGTACCACCTTATGCCAGTCATTGGCATTATCCCCATTAAGCATATCAATTATCAGAGCCTAAGTGGAACTAATTCTCTCAATCTGTCCATTGGCTCTAAGGAGTCCTGTCATTATTAAAATGTGCTCAATTACTTCTGTAAAGTAGTACTCCTTGAATCTTTGAGAAGTAAAGGAAGCCCTCTATCGGTAATTACTTAGATTCCAAAAATTACCTTGCTGTAATTCCACCTTACTAATTGCATCTGTTGATTTTGTAGTGTTTACAGTATATAACCGAGCAAACTTGGTATGTGTCCATAATGCTCAGAATGTGAATTGACTGAAGTGGTCCAATACAATCCATGTGATAAATATATAATAGTGCACTTTCTTTGAATAAGGGATGAAATAAATTTTCCTTGTTACCTGATTTCTTATTCACAATTAAACATTTTACACAACTGGAGATCATTCTTTTCACCTTGTCAGTCAAATCAGGTATATAATAACCTTGTTTTATTTCCTCTTCAGTTCCCTTAACTGTGTATGTCCTTTGTTATGCACAAGCTTAACCATTTTACACTGCATAATGCATATAATACTAAAACTCTTCCATCACAGAACTTTAAAAGAATTCCAACTCTCATTAAAAATTTTTCATAAGACAATTCTTTGACAATGCTCTTGATTGCTGCCAAGTTATGATCCTTCCTTGAGCTTTCTTGATTCTAGCAATTAAACCATCTGCAAAACCAAACAGTACATTCACACAATGACATAAAACATCTACATACTTATCCTAGTGCCATATTTGTGTTGGATGGTGTAGGTATGCTCTTCCAAGACTAAAGCCTATTTTGCTCATCTTGGTGACAGGTCCTTCTCATACATAATCTTTTGGAATCCACCACAGTCCATTCAATTTAAAAACATATTCCTAGTATATACACCCAGAGTAGCATGGACAATAGGCACAACTTCAAGCTTGTAACTTCTGTATTTTTCCTCTTGTGGTGGTGGTGTTTTTTCACTCATATAGGAGACTGAATGGAACTTGTCATCATCTGGAGATTTTTGTAATAAAAAGGCTCTGAAACATTCTTTGCCTGCATCTTGATGTAGTACAGTTTTGCATTTTGGGTTGTTGATTTTTAAAACTGAATCTGATGAAAAAACATCACATAGTGTCTTAAATTCTTGCCTCTGCTTTCCTTCAAACACCTATTTTTGATTATGCCTCAGTATATCACTCAGAGGCTTGGCAATTGTAGAGTAATTTAAGATGTTGTTGTTGTTGTCTTCAGTCCTTAGACTGGTTTGATGCAGCTCTCCATACTACTCTATCCTGTGCAAACTTCTTCATCTCCCAGTACTTACTGCAACCTACATCCTACTGAATCTGCTTAGTGTATTCATCTCTTGGTCTCCCTCTACCATTTTTACCCTCCACACTGCCCTCCAATGCTAAATTGGTGATCCCTTGATGCCTCAGAACATGTCCTACCAACCGGTCCCTTCTTCTTGTCAAGCTGTGCCATAAACTCCTCTTCTCCCCAATTCTATTCAATACCTCCTCATTAGTTATGTGATCTACCCATCTAATCTTCAGCATTCTTCTGTAGCACCACATTTTGAAAGCTTCTATTCTCTTCTTGTCCAAACTATTTATCGTCCTTGTTTCACTTCCATACATGGCTACACTCCAAATAAATACTTTCAGAAATGACTTCCTGACACTTAAATCTATACTCGATGTTAACAAATTTCTCTTCTTCAGAAATGCTTTCCTTCCCATTGCCAGTCTACATTTTATATCCTCTCTACTTCGACCATCATCAGTTATTTTGCTCCCCAAATAGCAAAACTCCTTTACTACTGTTAAGTGTCATTTCCTAATCTAATTCCCTCAGCATTACCCGATTTAATTCGTCTACATTCCATTATCCTCGTTTTGCTTTTGTTGATGTTCATCTAATATCCTCCTTTCAAGACAATGTCCATTCCGTTCAACTGCTCTTTCAAGTCCTTTGCTGTCTCTGACAGAATTACAATGTCATCGGCGAACCTCAACGTTTCTATTTCTTCTCCATGGATTTTAATACCTACTCCAAATTTTTCTTTTGTTTCCTTTACTGCTTGCTCAGTATACAGATTCAATAACATCGGGGATAGGCTACAACCCTGTCTCACTCCCTTCCCAACCACTGCTTCCCTTTCATGCCCCTCGACTCTTATAACTGCCATCTGGTTTCTGTACAAATTGTAACTAGCCTTTCGCTCCCTGTATTTTACCCCTGCCACCTATAGAATTTGAAAGAGAGTATTCCAGTCAGCATGTCAAAAGCTTTCTCTAAGTCTACAAATGCTAGAATTGTAGGTTTGCCTTTCCTTAATCTATTTTCTAAGATAAGTCGTAGGGTCAGTATTGCCTCATGTGTTCCATCATTTCTGCGGAATCCAAACTGATCTCCATCGAGGTCGGCTTCTACCAGTTTTTCCATTCGTCTGTAAAGAATTCGCATTAGTATTTTGCAGCTGTGACTTATTAAACCGATAGTCGGTAATTTTCACAACTGTCAACACCTGCTTTCTTTGGGATTGGAATTATTATTTTCTTCTTGAAGTCTGAGGGTATTTCGCCTGTCTCATACATCTTGCTCACCAGGTGGTAGAGTTTTTTCAGAACTGGCTCTCCCAAGGCCGTCAGTAGTTCCAATGGAATGTTGTCTACTCCCGGGGCCTTGTTTCGACTCAGGTCTTTCAGTGCTCTGTCAAACTCTTCACGCAGTATCGTATCTCCCATTTCATATTCATCTACATCTACATCCTCTTCCATTTCCAAAATATTGTCCTCAAGTACATCGCCCTTGTATAGACCTTCTATATACTCCGTCCACCTTTCTGCTTTCCCTTCTTTGCTTAGAACTGGGTTTCCATCTGAGCTCTTGATATTCACACAAGTGGCTCTCTTTTCTCCAAAGGTCTCTCTAATATTCCTGTAGGCAGTATCTATCTTACCCCTAGTGAGATAAGCCTCTACATCCTTACATTTGTCCTCTAGCCATCCCTGCTTAGCCATTTAGCACTTCCTGTTGATCTCATTTTTGAGATCTTTGTATTCCCTTTTGCCTGCTTCATTTACTACATTTTTGTATTTTCTCCTTTCATCAATTAATATATAATGGTATGACAGAGATTTAGGAACCAGGTTTTAAATTTTAAGACATTTCCAGGGGAAGATGTGGACTCTGACCACAATCTATTGGTTATGAATTGTAGATTAAAACTGAAGGAACTGCAAAAAGGTGGGAATTTAAGGAGATGGGACCTGGATGAACTGAAAGAACCAGAGGTTGTACAGAGTTTCAGGGAGAGCATAAGGGAACAATTGACAGGAAAGGGGGAAAGAAACACAGTAGAAGAAGAATGGGTAGCTCTGAGGGATGAAGTAGTGAAGGTAGCAGAGTATCAAGTAGGTAAAAAGATGAGGGCTAGTAGAAATCCTTGGGTAACAGAAGAAATATTGAATTTAATTTAAAATAAACTTCCTAAAGTATCCTGTTAGTCCTAGGAAACTTTGAATTCCTGAAACAGATTTTCGTTCTCGACAGTTTTGAACAGCTACTGTCTTTTCAGAAGGCTGGATTTTTCCACATTGTGAAACATATCAAGAAACTCAACAGTGCTTTTCAAGAACTGGCTTTTTGAAAAATTAATTTCCAAGTTGTATACTGCTTTAGTTTTTTAACAGTAAATCAAGCCTCACTGGCTTGCCTCATCATCACTATTTGTTGGTCTTTTAACACTGCCCATGCAAACAAACATAATGTTCTCTTAGAGCCAATGCAAAAAAAGTATTTATAAAATGGTGGCACACTGCATGTGGATTCGATAATCAAATACATCATCTATGAGAGGCAATGGGTAATGATCTTCCACTGTGATTTTGTTTAATTTTCTGTAGTCATTGCACTCTTCATTTTTCTTTTTTACAATTACAACCTAGCTAGTACAAGGTCTGTCTAAAAAGTATCCGACCTTTGATTTTCCCATGCACAGCAGAGACGATAGTACGGCGTAAACTGTACACAGTAAAGGAAGAGACCTTTATGAGCATGTGTGAATTTTGTCCCTGCCTTCCAGCGCATCAGTCGCTGCCTGTCGATCACTGAGTGAGGTGCTACAAAATGCGTTCGTCGGATTACCAATTCTCTCAAGATGACTGAACTTGTTGAGCAAAGATACAGCATCAAATTTTGTCAAAAACTTGGCAATTCTCAAAGCGAAACAATTCGTAAGATTCAGCAGGTGTTTGGAGAAGAAACGATGGGTAACATGAATGAAGGAGTGGTTCAACCAATTCAAAAATGGCCGCACATCAGCGGAGAGTGACCACCATTTGGGCAGGCTCCAGGCAGCTGGGAGTGCAGCTGTTGTTGAGAGAGTGCAAAATTTGGTGATGGCAGATCGTTGTTTGGCCATGCAGGAGATGGCCCAAGAGGTTGGAGTGAGTAAATATTCTGCACGTGCAATTTTGCATGATGATTTGAACACGCACTGAGTGGCTGCAAAATTTGTGCCTAAGTTGTTGTCACTGGAACAAAAAGACCTCCATTCTGATGTTGCACAGGACCTTCTGGACACCACCAATACTGATCCTGCATTTCTGAACACCGTGATAACTGGAGATGAGTCATGGATGTATGGATACGACCCAGAAACAAAAAGACAGTCGTCGCAATGGACACACCCAGAGTCTCCAAGGCAGAAGAAAGTGCAGCAGGTGCGAAGCAAAAAAGGTGATGCTGACTGTTTTCTTTGATGTCCATGGTATTGTGCATCACGAATCACACTGGAAGGACAAACAGTGACAAAGGAGTACTATCAAGATGTTCTCCGGCGACTCCGTGATGCAGTTTGACGCAAAAGACCAGACATGTGGATGGCGAAAAAATGGCAACTGCATCGTGACAAAGCCCCCGCACATTCGTCCCAGTTCATCCAAAATTTCTTGGCCAAACATGGAATTACAGCTGTTCGTCAACCTCCCTACTCTCCAGACATGGCTCCTTGCAACTTCTGGTTGTTTCCAAAATTGAAGACGCCACTGAAAAGGTCCCATTTTGAGAGCAGAGAAGAGAGAAAGCGGAACAGAACGACAGAGCTGAGCACCTTTCCAAAAGATGACTTCTACAGGTGTTTCCAGCTATGGAAGGATCAGTGGGCTAAGTGTGTGAAAGCACAAGGGGCCTACTTTGTAGGGGATAAGGGTCCCAACCCAGTCAGGTATTGGAAAAATTTTTTCTGGCCAAAGGTTGGATACTTTTTAGACAGGCCTCATATATTCACATGAGCTTTGTTATATTATTCCTTGATGAAGCCTCATGTGGACTTCGTTGTCAACAATTTCTTTTCATTCTGGTGACAATCTTCTGGGTCTAGTATATGTTGGTTGCTCTTCTCTCACAATAACCTTCATTGTGACAAGCTTTGTCTGTTGGGGTGTAATCAGTTACTAAATCATTTATATGTTCCTTTGTTTCACTACTACCACAGCTTTCAGTATCTAAATCTGGTTTGTCTGCTATATGGATCGATATAAGATGAGCTTCTCTTTCTGGCTTTCTAATAGTAACTCCATCCCAACTACCATTTCTAAATTCCTACTCTCTAGAAACAACTTAAACATCTGATTGAATTTTCATATCATCAATCTCAACAATTCCCATAAAACACCCTTGCAGATAGATGAAGTTTTGCCCAAATCATATTACACCTGTACCTTGGAAACTTGGAACACTCATAATCTCATAAATCTCTTGTCATAACAAACTACGTTGACTGCCCACAATCAATTAACATCTTCATCTCTCAGTTACTTATTTGTACATTTTTAAATTTACAATTGTCAATACTCTTCTTAACACAATTTGCATTCATTGTCACCTTTTGATTTTATTTATTTATTTTATTTACACGTCAAGTTCCGTAAGACCAAATTGAGGAGCAAATCTCCAAGGTCATGGAAGTGTCAGTACATGAAATTACAACATAAAAGTAATAACAGATAAAAAGAAAATGTTTATGAACCCGAAAAAGTCAAGCCATGAGTTTAAGTAAATGCAATCAACAATACAACAAGAATCAGCTTAATTTTCCAAAGAACTCCTCGACAGAATAGAAGGAGTGACCCATGAGGAAACTCTTCAGTTTTGATTTGAAAGCTCTTGGATTACTGCTAAGATTTTTGAATTCTTGGGGTAGCTTATTGAAAATGGATGCAGCAGTATACTGCACACCTTTCTGCACAAGAAAATGGATCCCCAAACCACCTTCCTTACCCTCTGGCTCCTACCCTTGTAACCGCCCCTGGTGTAAAACCTGTCCAATGCACCCTCCCACCACCACCTACTCCAGTCCTGTAACCTGGAAGGTGTACACGATCAAAGGCAGAGCCATGTGTGAAAGCACCCACGTGATTTACCAACTGACCTGCCTACACTGTGAAGCTTTCTATGTGGGCATGACCAGCAACAAACTGTCCATTCGCATGAATGCACAGACGCAGACAGTGTTTGATGGTAATGAGGATCACCCTGTGGCTAAACATGCCTTGGTGCACGGCCAGCACATCTTGGCACAGTGTTACACAGTCCGGGTTATCTGGATACTTCCCACTAACACCAACCTGTCAGAACTCCGGAGATGGGAACTTGCCCTTCAGTATATCCTCTCTTCTCGTTATCCGCCAGGCCTCAACCTCCGCTAATTTCAAGTTGCCGCCGCTCACACCTCACCTGTCTTTCAACAACATCTTTGCCTCTGTACTTCCACCTCGACTGACATCTCTGCCCAAACTCTTTCCCTTTACAAATGTCTGCTTGTGTCTGTGTATGTGCAGATGGATATGTGTGTATGTGTGTGTGTGTGTGTGTGTGTGTGTGTGTGTGTGCGTGCGCGAGTGTATATCTGTCCTTTTTTCCCCCCAGGGTAAGTCTTTCCGCTCCCGGGATTGGAATGACTCCTTACCCTCTCCCTTAAAACCCACATCCTTTCGTCTTTCCCTCTCCTTCCCTCTTTCCTGACGAAGCAACCATTGGTTGCGAAAGCAGAATTTTGTGTGTATGTATGTGTTTGTTTGTGTTTCTATCGACCTGCCAGTGCTTTCGTATGGTAAGTCACATCATCTTTGTTTTTAAATATATTTTTCCCGCGTGGAATGTTTCCCTCTATTATATTCATATCATGAAAATAAAGAAAAGTAGATTAATTTTCATGTTGAATGATCACTTACTTCAGATATCATTCGAATAGTAAAAATAGCAGCATTAAGTCTTTGAACAAAATCCTGAACTTGGGCTTTCCACTACAGTTTACCACCTATCTGAACACCTACAAATTTGAACTGTTTAGTTTCACGAGATCACATGCCCATTTCGTGAAATTAAAATGTCAGGTTTTGTTGAACTGTGTGTTACAAACTGTAAAAACTGAGTCTTACTGTGATTTAGCATTAGTTTATTTTCTACAAGCCATGAACTTATGTCATGAACTGCACTATTTGAAACTGAGCCAATGTTACACATAACATCCTTTACTACCAAGCTAGTGTCATCAGCAAACAAAAATATTACAGAGTTACCTGTAATATTATAGAGCATATCATTTATATAAATAAGTAACAGGACTGGCCCCAGCACTGCCCAATGACCTTTTGCTGTCTGTTGCGAAAGTAAGAGGTGAACCAATTGTGAGTTACTCCCTCTATTCTGTAATGGTCCAACTTCTGGAGCAATATTTTGTGATCAACACAAACGCCTTAGTTAAATCAAAAGATGTGCCTAGGGTTCGAAACCTTTTGTTTAACCCATCCAGTACCTCACAGAGAAATGAGAATATAGCGCTTTCAGTTGTTAAACAACTTCTAAAGCCGAACTGTACATGTGATAGCAAATCATATAAAATGATCAATTATCCTTACATACATAGCATTTTCAATAACTTTAGCAAACACTGATGGCATATAAATAGGTCTAAAATTATCTACATTATCCCTTTCTCCTTTTTTATAAAGCAGATTTACTACTGAATACTTTAATCATTTAGAAAACTGACCATTCCTAAAGGAAAAATTACAAATATGGCTAAATACATGGCTAACATGTGCAGCACAGTACATTAATATTCTGATAGGCACTCCATCGTAACCATGAGAGTCCTTAGTCTTCAGTGATTTAATTATTGACTCAATCTCCCCCTTGTCTGTATCACAGAGGAGTATTTCAGACATCAATCTTGGAAAGGCATTTGCCAAGAGAGTTATACGATTACCTGTAGAAACTAAATTTTTATTTAATTCACCAGCAATGCTCAGAAAATGAATGTTAAATACTGTAAATTGTTGATCATTCTTCTCCTTCATGCATTCAGATGAGATTGACCAAACTTGTTGCAATTGAAGCATCTCTTTCCCTTGCTCTTGTGGTTGCAACCAGTTGACCTGTGGGCACTGGCACCACAAATGAAATACTTCCTGTTTGGATCATAAGCTGAGCTTTTAGTGTTTCTGTTACCAGTCTTTAGCATCTTTCTCACTGGAATTTCCAAAATTTCCATTGCTGTAACTTTGGTTATTTCTATTTGGCAATGATTTCACAATTCTTTTGCAATGCTTCATTTTTTCCTTAAACTCTTCCACACTTCTAGCACTACAAAGTAGAAATTTTGTGCCTGAATCTAGAAGTTTCGTACCTCAATTATCTTCTATCCTGTCAATCACATACTGCAACAGCAAGTCATTATCAATATCAGTATGGCTGGCAATTTCTTTCATTATGACAAAATATTTTTAAAGAAAGACTTCCCATTTTTCCTATCACTGAAACAGCAGTTGTGGATCTCCACGCCATTTTTCGTGCCGGCTTGTTCTTGCAAAGCTTTCTTCAGTGCAGCCCACAATGTAAAGCCTTTCTCACCTTGAATAAATGGATTAGCCATATCATCAAGTGATTTTTTTGCTAAAACAAGCATTTGCAGTTGACTCCAGCCCATTAAAAATGCTGTTTCCTCAAAATCAATGATCCACTTTTTACATGGATATCTGTCACTACTGATAAATGATGTAAGAGAACACTCAACATCACAAAATGACAGAGAAAATTTACATTGATCTAGTGAATGAAGTAAGAATTGTTTTGCTTTTATCACCTGTTTCTAAAATGGAATTTCTTCTGTCTTTTTTTGAGAGACTGCATCCTCTCTTCATAATCATTAGCATTCTCTTCACATTCTATGTCATCATCAATTTTCACCGCAAGTTTGTCAATGTTGGATAAATAATAACAAATTTCGATAGTCATTTCATTTTTTGTCCTGTTATCTATACAAAATACGAGGGTTGCCTAGACATTAATGCACCCCATTTCTTTTCTTCAATTATTTTTCACTGAACATAATGAGAATACACACACAAAAGAATGGTGTTTTATGTACACACCCTATTTTTCTACATAATATCCATCCCGCTCTATTGCCTTCCTCCAGTGTGAAAAAAGGGCATGTATGCCCTGTCAGTACCAATCCTCATCCTTGTGGCAGAGCCAGTGCTTCACTGTGTGAATCACCTCCTCATCATCATCCTCAAAATATAAATGGCATCCTTTAATAGCCCAAAGAAGTGGAAGTCTGAGGGGCCAGGTCAGGGCTGCAGGATGGATGGGGTAACACTGTCCAACCCTGTTTTGCGATGTGTTCAGCAATCCTCAATTTGTGTGGGGCTAAGCACTATCGTGTTGCAGCAAAACATCTCCTGGGTTGCAGTGGTGCTGAAGTCACCGGAAGGGCGTCTCGAGTTTTGTCAATATGTTGCACACGCTTCTAAATTAATGGTACTGCCTCTTGGCATCACATCCGTGAGAATCACACTTTACCGGAAGAAGCAGTTGCTTTGAATTTTTTCTTCTGTGGGGAGTTGGAATGGTGCCATTCCATCGACTGTAATTTTGTTTCGGGCTCAAAATGGTGAACCCTGGATTCATCATCTGTACAATCCAGGCCAAGAAGGCCTTCCCCTCAGCTTCAAAATGTTGCAGCATATCAAGACAAATGTTTTTTTCTGTATGATTTGTGATCCACCATTAGACACCGCAGGACCCATCCTGCACACTCTTTTGAATATCCAAGAGGGCGGATAATTCCAGCCACACTTGCTTTGCTGATTGACAGATGCCGTGCCCACTACCAAGTCGTAATGCATCTGTCCTCGCAAATGACTACATCATCTCACCGCAAAATGTCAGGTGTGACAGCTGTGGATGGTCTCCCCGATCGTTGCAAGTCGTGGAGCTCTGTGGAACCGACTTCTGATGACCTTTGTATGTTGCAGATTGCTCCCAACTCCACTTCTGAAAATGATGCTACAATAAATGATGCCTTACCTTTAAGTTCACCAGCTACTGTCTGGAAAGTAAAATAAGGAAATTCTCTCAATCATTTCCAATTCCTTCTGTCAGCTGGAACTGTTCCCAAAATTAACTTATTTAGAGATTTAATGGATTCAAGCATCACTTTTTCAATTTCACTTAATAATGCCATTTCTAGAGTTTCTCCCCTTCTTTGTGGGTTATTTTTCCTTCCGTCACATTGTTTAAAATTTCTCCTTGTGTAACTCTGTTACTGCTAATTGTCATTAAAATGTTGATCCTCCTTGCAGACCTAAAATCAACGCAATTACACATCGCTACATCACTGCAGGCAAAACAGCCCTCAGAAATGTTCCATCATAAAAGTCCCAGATATGGCAGCAAAAGGTATCATCATTCTTCCAGTTGATCAGGACAGACTTGCCAAAATTTGTAGGAAAAATGTTTCCAACTTGCACATAGAACTGTTAATTATTCTCTGGGTTACAAACAAATAGTGAACAGTCACATAACCAAAACTATCAAACTCAAACTCTCTCTCTCTCTCTCTCTCTCTCTCTCTCTCTCTCTCTCTCTGTCTTTTTTCATGAACATTGTTTCTCAGAGAACACACAAAACCACTCTCCAATATTTGGCTTATCCAGTGTGCCACCTGTCTCATCAGCAGGAAAACCCATACAAATCTCACAATGTAATTGTAAACTATACCCAAGGCTGTATGGCATGGACATAAAAGATATACTCTTGTAAAATTGGACAATTCTTATAAGAATAGAAACTCTATATAGTCCTACACATAAACTAAAATTACTGCAAGTTCCTTTCTTCACTCATATGTAAATTAAAATTCTGTGAAGTCAGATGAATCTTTTTGAAATGTGCAGTATTTAAGACTGAGCAAGTCAAAGAGTCTTAAAGCATCTACAAAGAACACGTTACACTTCAGAATTCTACAGTGCATCATGATGTCCCCTTACTCCTACAGGAAAGAACAACATATTGAGTTTTATGGCTTGTCAACAGGACAGTCTCTTAGAAAAGGATGTGTGAAGCACCAGCCACGGTACATTGAAGGGTCTCGCCTGACGACTGTCTGCACTGAGTTAAGGAAATCATGCATAATCTAAACCCACATAACTACTTGGCAATTTCAGTCTGTAAAGAGAAGCCTGAGTCTTAACCATCACAGTTTTTCAGGCTCATAACAGTGGTTCATTTGTGGTGAAGGTTTTTACTCTTGCTAAATTCGATGAGCTGACACGTCTTATGTCAGAGACTGTAATACATTTTGCTCTACATAAAAATTATATCGACTGCATGACAGACCAAAATGCAGTTCCAAAAATTAATTCAAAAAGACCCAGGCCAAATGGCCATAAGTAGAGAAATATATATGCAAGGTAAATACAGCAGTCACACCAAATCACAGTGTAAAGGTTATTTTAGATACTAACACTGACATACAAATTTGCCAATGAAATGTGAAAGTACATTGGTTGCTAACTTCTTCAGTGTAAATGTACAACAAGCTTACAATTACTATGATGTGCAACAACCTGGTTAAAGTTGAACTTGCTATATGTGCTTCTCTGCTGGAGAAGTCAATAATGCTATATTGCACAAAACTTGTCTTTATATTCTACAAAATAACAGAAAAATACTTCTTGAAATTCTTGCAAACTGCTCTTTACCTGCATATGTAAGGAAAAATACTTACCTCCAATAATGACATGCTAGTAGAAACTATATCTCCAGCAGCGCACATGTCATTCAGTACTGCTACAACTTCAACAGCAACAGATCCCATAGCATCAAGAACTGAAGAGATAACACTGTTTAGGCGCTTGTGCTTTTCAGAAACACTAGCAACAAGTTGCAAAGTATTTCTTGGTACACCAGTATCAATGAGAAGAACCTAAAAATGTAAGATGATAAACTTCAAAACTAAGCTGCAACAATATGCTCATAGTACGTATATGATTAACATACAACTGAAACAGTTTAGTAGACTTGTTGTATCAACATTACAAGCTAATGAACACACCCTTACAAAATGCAGGTGTTTTGTCACATCTAATTTGCACAACTTCACCCATTTCATCACTTGTCTTTGATGCATGATATCTAATTTTCTTAGTAAGAAGAGCATAGTGACCATAAGTATGCAAAATTAAATGGAAATGCAATTTATTTAATTAGGCAAACACTACTAGAAGTCACTTTTTGAAACTGAGTACACATCCTGCTCAACAAAAATGTGACAGTATCTTGTGTTAAATTCTAAGCTTTTGTGTGTTAAACTTATCAATTATCATCGATAACTTGTTAACTTATACAGGATTTCTTAACTTATACAGGATCACCTCAGATATGATGATGCACTGGTATAGTTTAGCTAGCATTTATAACACGATTAAATATGAGGCCCTTTTCTAGCCCAAAACCCCAATAGAGTGCACTACACAAAGGAATGAAAATAAGTGAATATGTTTATTTACAACTGGATCACAACAAACAATTTTAGTCTACAATTTAGTCACATATTGTGCAGCTGTAAACACATGAAAGGACTGGAAACAAACAGCAATGATACCGTATTAAAATAATTTCCAGATGTACAGTTTCTAGGAGTGTCACCTTGCTTAACAAATTATGCTGTCAAAAGAAACAGATGACAGACAATCAGACAAGATATAAAACATAATATAACACTTGTTTAGTTCATTTTGATGTCATAAATATGTTGTTGTTGTGGGGGTGGTCTTCAGTCCAGAGACTGGTTTGATGCAGCTCTCCATGCTATTCTATCCTGTGTAAGCTTCACATCCAAGTAACTACTGCACCCTACATCCTTCTGAATCTGCTTAGTGTATTCATCTCTTGGTCTCCCTCCACAATTTTTACCCTCCAATACTAACTTAGTGATCCCATGATGCCTAAGAACATGTCCCATCAATCAATCACTTCTTCTAGTCAAGTTGTGCCACAAATTTCTCTTCCCCCAATTCTATTCAGTACCTCCTCATTAGTTACATGATCTATCCATCTAATCTTCAGCATTCTTCTGATATAGTATAACTGAACTGTATCAAACCTTCATCTGCGAGATGAGAAAGACATTTCAGGAAGCTATTCGTAGTGAGCTAATGGCTGGGAAAAAGCTATTAACAGCTTTCAGTCAAAATATCTTGCACGAAGACCACTACATGAAGATGTAAATTGTCATATAGAATGCCCAGGTATAAATATGCTCTTCTCTCGATATATTCTCAAGTCTTGCCTCAAACACCTAAGACATGATGATCAACATCAGCATGGCCTCAATGTGGCTTGTCATCTGCCCAGGTTTTCTTTTTTTCTTCTCAAGCTGAAGCAGGGTTCTACAAATAACAACAAATGCTAGATACTTTCTGATCATAGGCATAAAACCAACGTGTATTATCAGTGGCAATAATAGAAGTTTATATTTTTTTGAACTTGTTACTGGAATTCTCTGCAGATCTCCAAGTGACACTGCTTCTGCTAAGCAATCAGTTGTTGAAGTACATACAAACTCCACTGTAGTCCTCTATCATTCTGCTGTTTTGATAGAATTCATGACTGCATTTTAAAAATGTCTTGGATAGTGTATGTTTCAGATTCAGATCCCACATTTTATGCAACAATTACAGGTAAGATGCCAATTGAGGGTTATCCCAAACAATGACTATCAATAATCAGTGTTCAGCTGTTTGTGATAAGGCTACACCAGTCTTAAATACTGTGTGAATGCACGCCAAAAGCTCATGTCCTTTTTTTTATTTGCTTTTAATTTCTGGAATTCTTTCTCTGTAGTTTAAAATGAGCTATACAGAAGAGCCTTTGCATACTGTCACTTTTTAGGGTTCTGTACCTCAGTTGGTAAAAATGGCATCCTTATAGAATCACTTTGTCAATTAAGTCTTTTTTCCCAGCCAAGAAGTCAAATACACATATCAAAAAAAAGTTTTGCATTACCCCGGTTCCCAGAACTCCTGAAGATAGACATTGGCTGTGGATATTGCATCACAGACACAGTCCCTTTCACTATTCAGAGATGTCACTAAACCCGCCCAAAGATGTAAACATCCATGATGAGCAGCGCCTATTAGACAGCCGATCAGTTCCAGTCATTCCACCAGGAAGGAGGTACACGGCTCATGTTGTCTGTTGTTCAACCACACCTAGACAGCCAATACCATGGATCGATCGCGTCTGCATTGTTACTTTGTGCCAGGGAGGGCTCTCAACAAGGGAAGTGTCCATGCATCTCAGAGTGAAACAAAGAGATGTTGTTCGGACATGGAGGAGACACAGAGAGACAAGAATTGTCAATGATATGCCTCGCTCAGGCCGCCCAAGGGCTACTACTGCAGTGGATGACCGCTACATATGGATTATAGCTCGGAGGAACCCTGACAGCAAAGCCACCATGTTGAATAATGTTTTTCCTGTGGCCACAGGAGGTTGTGTTACAACTCAAACTGTGCGCAATAGGCTGCATGATGCACAACTTCACTCCCAATGTCCATGGTGAGGTCCATCTTTGCAACCACAACACCATGGAGTACGGTACATATGGGCCCAAAAACATGTCAAATGGACCGCTCAGGATTGGCATCACGTTCTCTTCACCAATGACCATCGCATATGCATTAAACCAGACATTTGTCGGAGACGTATTTGGAGGTAACCCGGTCAGGCTGAACGTCTTAGAGACACTCACTGGGCAGTGAGAGCAGCAAGATGGAAATTCCCAGCTGTTTTGGGGTGACATTATGTGGGGCCGACATATGCTGCTGGTAGTCATGACAGGTGCCATAATGGCTGTACAATACGTGAATGCCATCATCCGATCGATAGTGCAATCATATCGGCAGCATATTGGTGAGGCATTTGTCTTCATGGACGACAATTCAGACCCCCATCGTGCACATCTTGTGAACGACTTCCTTCATGATAACAACATCACTTGACTACAGTGGCCAGCATGTTCTCCAGACATGAGCCCTGTCGAACAGGCCTGGAATAGATTGAAAAGGGTTGATTATGGATGGCGTGACCCACTAACCACTCTGAGGGATCTACACCGAATCGCCATTGACGAGCGGGACAATATGGACCAACAATGCCTTGATGAACTTGTGGATAGTATGCCACAATGAATACAGGCACGCATCAATGCAAGAGGACGTGCTACTGGGTATTAGAGGTATGCAATGAGTGGTTTTCATGAGCAGTGAAAAGGGTGGAAATGGTGTTTATGTTGATCTCTCTTCCAATTTTCTGTACAGGTTCCACAACTCTCACAACTGAGGTGATGCAAAACTTTATTTAGTGTGTGCATAAATAAATTGTACCAAAAGAAGCAAAGCAGTATTGTTGGGTTTTTAATGCACACAGCAGAATCAGTAAATCCTTATAGCTTAGCCAAGTAAATTCAATGTTAATTTTTATTCATAAAAGTAACATTGTGGTGCTCAATTCAGTCACTGACATAAAATTCTGAAAAACCTTCTGCCACTGAAGTAAAGAAAAAACTAATAGTGTCATCTATGGTATTTTGGTGTACTACAAAACTAACAGTGCCATCTATTAGTTCTATGATGTACTACACTTTGATTTCATGTCACGAAACTAAACATCCGAACTACTAAGCTGAGCAGAATCCTAAAACTTTAAATGTGGTATTTTTCCCATGATTTAATTTTGATAAAATAAAGCCTATTTGATTCCCCAAGCTTCACACGAATTACCTGTAAAAACACTATGCAAATTTGTCTAGTAGTTTTTCGAGATTAGCATGTTCAAACAGGCAGACATGACAGTGTTACAGTTTTATTATTAGTATCAATACAACTTATTACAGACTTGTCTCTTTAGCAAGACAATGATTCTCAAACCATAAACTCTTGACACACAACAGTAGAAATATGTTCACAATGAACATTGGAACTACATTCTGCAAACTAAATTTTGGGCATAAATGTTAACAAATATACTGAACTGCAACTACCATATGCCTCCCCATATATCACTCTTGAATGAGAAACAAAGTTACTCATAATCAATCATTTGTACACAAACCTTAAGGTTTTGTAAAATTTTGGAAAGCATATGATACTGCATGAAACTTACGTTACTCATTAATGTCACTATTTTAGCCTATCATTACTAGACTATACTGCAATGACTGACTGAACAGATCACCTTTCATAATTTAGATCAAGTTATGAGGGGTTAATTGCTAAATGTTTGATTTTTTGGTCTTTCTCAGTGAAGGAAATTTAAATCTACAGTAGTTACAAGGAATTTAACCACAATGACTATGCAGTCTTACATGGCAAAATGACTGTGTTCAGATACCTACTCAGATGAACAGGAGCAACAAACCTGCAGCCATTGTGATGAAAGGTAAAATAAACTGTCCATAGCAGAACACACTGCCAATTAGAGTACAGCATTTTCAATAGTAGCTTTACACTTGCTGCCACTTGAATAGTCCCACTCTATACCAGCTCATCTCTCTTAAAGGTAATCTGTTGTCAATTAACCCTTCACTATCTTATCTATATAGGATCAAATATTTTTTATTATCATAATACACAACAAAATATACATCACAAAGCAGTGATTTAAAAGAGGGTCATCAGAATCCATACCTTCAAGTTAGAGGGCATTAAAATTGATACTGGCTTCTTTCCTTTGCAAAACTGGACAGCAGAGCCATAAGTGCAGACACTATTATCCAATCCAGATGGTTTTCCATGCATGACTACCTCACTGATGAACGCCCATTGTGACACCACACTCATTTCTTCAGAAAGAGAATGGGGAGCTTGCGATGGACAGTAGCCATGTCTTGATATATTACCACTGGTACGACCTAGTTGCTGGGTCCTGTGCGATAAAAACAAGAAATATATACTAATACTAACACATTATTTCTCAGAAAGGGAACAGATTTACATCCAATATATGTTGTGAGGCACTGTGACCCAAATAACTGCTGTCAGCAGTATTAATTTCAGGAGCAGTCATCTTGCTGTCTGCACTGTACTTAAATGGAACCATATATTAAGAAGTATATCGGCTGAAATGCAAAACTGACTGAAATGAACATTAAAAAAATGTATTATAGGCATGTCTATTTCACCGGTGCTCAATGACCCCATCTGCAAATGCAGAGGAGAGATTCACAATTAACACTGCAATAACGTAAAGTATTTTGATTACATTGGTGATTAGAAATAAACTATAAAGATAAGTAATTAGATGCAAAATGCAGAAGTAATGAATAAGGGCATATATGTATCTCTGAAATTTGAGCGACTCTGTTGTAAAATCTACCACACACCTGCAAACATAATCTGACTAGTAGTTCTGTGATATTTGTGCAATTGCTAACAAGCCTTCCCTGAGAATGAGTGGCTGCAGTAAATCTGCTTGCACTGCCGATACCCCTCAATGGAATAACCATTTCACATCCAGCTCCTTTGTGTACTTTTAAGAAACAGGTGTTTCAGAATTCCAAAGATGGGAAATGTCTCCTCAGCATATACATGGGCTATCAGTCTTACCTTAATGTAAGTTGGCCACATTTTCATTTCTCCAGTCTCTGTAGTTTTCCTTTTGATTTTGTGTTACAACTGTGTTTCTGCATCAGAGAATTTTTTTCCATCTTGTAATTTCTCTCATAGCTCTAAGCTTTGATCATTCCTATCACACACATGTATTGTTTAATCATTTTCTCCAAATATGTGTGCAACTAATTTGATTGGATCCTCTTGTTTAATTTACATCAACAGAGTAATATTTGGTTCATTTATTAGTTACAGAGTTTGATCTATCATTTTATTATTAATGAGTCTAGGGTACTAGTGACTAATAACAATGCTGACAGAGTGAAATATCAGGTTTCTAGATGTTTATCAAACACGATATACAATGCAAGTATCAAGTTTTTACAGCAAAATTGCTGGTTCTTAAATGTCATCATTTAAATTATACAATCTAAAAGAAAACACATAAAACACATGTGCGCACTCTCTCACACACACACACTCTCTCTCTCTCTCTCTCTCACACACACACACACACACACACACACACACACACACACACACACACACAAACACGTGGGGGGGGAGGGGGAGGGAGGGAGGGAGGGAGAGAGGGAGGGAGAGAGGGAGGGAGAGAGAGAGGGAGAGAGAGAGGGAGAGAGGGAGAGAATACTCTATGCTGCTGCAAATTAAAATGGCAAGAGAGTATGTCTGTGTGTCAGTCCAGCACAAAGTTTCAAACTATTAAGTATCTTCATTACTCTCACTGCTTGAAAAATGCAAAAGTAAACTCTGACTGAATCACTTCCACTCAGTACACGGAAAAAATTATACATTTACCAGTGCTAAGAGAAACTTTCCTCTTACGGCAGAGCAGTAAAAAACAACTATTAATACTCAAAATATAGTTAAATCTGTAAAAATTTTACAGAGTTGCACATGCAAAACATTTACTTTAACTTTCTGTAAATAAAGAATAAAAAATATCTTTTCTGTGCAACAAACTAGACTGTCAATATACAAATCCAGTTGCAGATTAAAATCTAAAGTTTGAATGTCCACAATAATATGTGAAAGCAAAGACAATAAGCTGCAATAGCAAAATACCTGTTTCGCAAGAACTCCACCAATGCTCCAGAAAGAGAAACACCATAGGCTGCAGAACTACCAAGCCCTGCACGCATCGGCACATCAGACTCCACACGGATGAGGAGGCCGCCGAACCGTGTCAACTGACCCTCCAAGTCTACTCCCAGAAGCATCCCAACAAACAGCATTAGGAATGCTGTTACAGAGTACTCTTGCTCTTCATTTGAATGCACCAAGTTATATTCTGAAGTAAGTGAAGATATGGTTTCCTTCAGGAGATTCAAATTAACACCTTCAGGACATCGCCAGGAAAATTCATAAGGTGGAATTTGAAGTATGCTGTTTGGATGGCTAGCCATACTCTCAATCTTTTCAAACAGGCCATCAAAAGTCACATTGACGTCCAACTGTGGCAATTCCAGTCTGACAGTGCCTTTCGATTCAGAAATTTCTTGCACATAGGCTCTTGTCCGTACCCCTAAAGTGGCTGCCACAGCTGGTTTCCCATATACAACTGAGTGTTCTCCAAAGAGAATCACTTTCCCTGGAGCCGAGACAGAATAACTGAACTGTCTGTGAGTAGAATTCTCCATTACTGCCCGACTGAAGTGCACCACAAAGCTGCTCCACTCAGGTAACCTTTACATCTGCTTGACAAAGGTATGTAAAGTAGGACTGATGTTGCTGGGCAGATAACTACCCGGGCATGACCTATGAACTCGCCATTTATTTAAATAAGCCTACATTAAATACAAACGTAAATTACAACATTGTTCAATAATGACACCTATTGAACAAAAAGATTATGTAGATTTCTGTTCCTGCCACTGCTTTGTTGTTAATGTCTTCTGTGAGAAAGCATGTATTGTTTTCAGTTCCTCTTCAAGTACTGAATTGACCAACCTGAAGAAAAAGCCAAACATTATAATCATCTACTTCCCAACAACAATGATAAGATGCAAACAACAAAGAAAACAAAGCAATAGTTTGTATCTTCCTTAATGAATTTGCAATTCACTTAGTTTTGACAAACTGCTCGCAAGTAGTAGATTTTTCAGAGTTATTATATTAATAGTCTTTTATTCCCACAGACTGTATCTTGTACAAACATCTGGGCAAATTAATGAGACAAGAGCTTAGGATAGTTAGATCAACACATAATTTACTACAAGTAATTTCTACCCAGCACAACAGATAGCAGGTAGCCTTTTACTTAAACACACCTGTGCCTTTGAAGAAGAGGCTTCCCTTCAAATTTATCTGACACTATTAGAACACTAAATTTGGCACCACAACCATCAGATTCATCATGAACTTCCTGAAACAACAATAATTAATACCTTGAAAGAAAGAATATAATGCTAATAACATAAAATATATAATACTTAGCACTTGTCAAGTGCTATACATTAACAAGATAGGAAAGTTCAAATTTTTATACTACTAAGAAATAAAAAAGGAATTCCA
The DNA here is from genome assembly GCF_021461395.2 of Schistocerca americana. Taxonomy (NCBI): domain Eukaryota; kingdom Metazoa; phylum Arthropoda; class Insecta; order Orthoptera; family Acrididae; genus Schistocerca; species Schistocerca americana. Next base: position 238,976,941 of record NC_060126.1, read on the forward strand.
CTTAAATGTGATATGAGCTTTCAAATAGCTTAACCAATGCAAGCATCAGCTACATGCATGGCTGTTTCATTTGGTGAGAAGGCAAATAATACTCCTTTTCAGTTCTGGAAGTAATCCCCCGGGCTCATAGCTCAGCCATTTCTAGGCAGTATACTTCCTTCCACCAGTGTTAGTTCAGGAAAGAATGTAAGAGATCTTCTGTGAAGCTTGAAAGGTAGGAGAGGTACTTAACAGCAGTGAGAAAGGGTTGTAAATTGTGTCTCATTAGCTCAGTCAGTAAGAACACTACCTACAAAATCTAACATTCTGGGATGAAGTTCCCAAGCAACATAGCTTAAATTTGACACAAATTGTTAAATTACATGCAACACATTAAGAAGCAATAGTAGCATGCACTCCCAAAGCACAGACACATAATACAGTATAAAGTCATCAGTCTGCAACCCGTTTCTTTCTCATTAATCTACATCAAATGTATCAGCTGATCTCTGGGTAAATGACAAGCTGGTATATGCTCCACATGGGAAAGTGTTTTTACTACTGATACTCCACAAAAAATCATATTTGTGGAATACTGTACAATTGTTTGTTTGCATCAAATCACATGCATAACAACATAATCACTGCTCGATCATCAATATGTGCTCCAAACTGTATGCACGAAACACTAGAATGACTGTTGGCTGAACTGTGACAAGCCATATTAGCTCTTCCTACTGTACACTTTCCCTCCACCCATCCACCCTCTTGTAAGTACACTACTAGTAAATAATTGTAGTGGTAACAACTTTCTAAAGGTTTATAAGTGTTTAATGATTACTTCACGGCACACACCAATTTAATTTTTGCACTCACGAAGTCCCAACACCTGGAATTGTTTCAGACAACACTTCACACTGTAAGTTGCAACAACATGATTAGTTATACTTTCTGCATTTTATAACTAACCTTTACAGACTTCATGTCTAATACCATGGTGACTATGCAGCACGTTAATTTAATTTAAGTTTCACCCATTACAACAAAATGTTAGATTGCTTAATGGGAGTGTTAAAATCACACTAATACTAAATAAAAACTACAAATTATTTATGACACAGAAATTAAAAATTCTGTAGGCCAGAAACCTTTCACAGTTTAAACACATCACTGATGTATTATGAAAAATATATGCATTCTGATTCTCAAATATTTTGCCTTTCTACTAATTTTTTGAAATCTTTCTATTGTTTCACATTTGTGTTATAAATGACATCCTTTGAAATTAACAAAGTGCATCAGATAATATATGAATGTACATTTTTGCGAAATATTGAGCTGGTTGCCTTAGTTTCCAGAAACTAGTGCATAAATTGATTGCTGGATACAAATATTGTACTCTTGCTACCACATACACAAAGACTGACCTCTGTACAGTATCTTGGTCAAAATAAATTTCTGCCATGTTAAATTTATTGTAGCCTATACTGAAATCTTCAAAGTTATTACTTTCCTTCCTTGTTTTTAAGTTAGTACACGGAGGTTGTTGCAAAGCCAGATTACTCTCCCCATATACTATGCAGCTAGAAACTTAAGATTTTTTTATTCATTTAGGTCAGATATAATGAAGTGTGTTACTTTTTGAACACTGAATATCTTAACTAAAAGGGGTAAAAGCAAAGGCTATAATAAAATGTCACACTGCATAATTTCCATAACAATAATATTTAATTCATTTGGCTTATTTACATAATTGTACAGCCTTTTATGTATGTACACAACAATAATGCAGTATAAAAATAATTTTAGTTACAGAATGCTTTGGTCCAGCATTTATATATCAAAATTAACTCTGACACACAAATCTGCCCATCAGCTACAAAAGTGCCCTAAACTACTGAGATCAACACACTTCAATGGCGTTTCAAATTAAAAGACAAAATAAAACAAGATTTTTATGTACTACTCTTACAAACTAGAAGGTAACATGTGATTTGCGCTAGTGGCAAATTGCAGAACAGTGTACATCAATATAAAACTACACAGATAACTTTCTATTCCTGAAAAAGTCCTATAGAAAAGTAAATAATTACCAGCAATCCACATGAAATAACAAATGCAAGTTTCTCATAGTCTTTTTCCACAGGGCTTCACCTATCTGTTCATAAATGTTAAATCCACCAATTATTACAATATTCAAAATTTATTACTGTGATTAAAAAAAAAAAAAACTAAATAACTGATCAAATAAGAATTGGTGATTGTTTTGCCCTCACAGAATGTACCGTAATCGAGAAATTCCGTGTAACAAGTTTTACTAAAACCTTAATAGTGAACAGTAAAGTAATTTTTTTAGAATAGGTATCACAAAATTCAATGATTAATCACATTTCAAACAAACATGGGTGTCTGGTGATATTTGGCGATACATGAAATACAAAAAGAAGAGCAAGAAGTGAGCACATGAATACACAGACACAATAAGGGGAAATAAATCAGGATACTTCTGGGGTGGCTTTATAAATATGCTACAGACAGTTAATACAACACAACCGATTATTGAAGCCATAAATGCATAACTAAGCCATTTTTCATTTGACAACTGTTTCTTCAATTTCACTTTTGTCTGTGATTTCTGATTCACATTACTCTTTGATACTACAGGTCCACTGTCAGATTTCAACCTCATCCCATCACAACCAAATTCTATGTCAACAATAACTATTACGGACATGAAATAGAATATTGTTAATGCTACAAATGGTATAAGAACATTATCTTTCAATATTAATGGCAACATACTGAAATTTGACACTAAAAGAAACCAAAATACTGGGAATGGTTCAATTGGAAAATACAGAATAGCAGGAATGGCTGCAAGGAGGATGCTTTTTTCATGGACATGGAAAGAAAACAGGAAAAATGCAAGTGAAGAATTAATTAGTGCCAGCAAAAATTTATTTTTTTCTGGGTGTAGCAAAAGATCAAGGCAGGTAGGCGTTACAGCAAGTAGAGTGGAAACGAGGCAAATTTTTGCCATAATCAGATGGTCCACATTCCGGAGTTTGTATACAATGTTTAAAGCACACCACACATTTGCTACTTTGTCTTCAAAAACACCACGATACAATGGGAAAAGACGGCGAAGAACTTGCAAGATCACATCTATATTACTAAGAAATGGAACCCAAACCAAAATAAATGTTGGGATTACAACACTTGCAATACACAGTAATTTTTTTAATGCTAGCAGTTTTTTCTTCGTCGATAAACAAACTCCTAACATATAGCAGAAGAAAGGCAATGAATGGTATAATTCCATTTGCTTGTAATTCAACGCCAAACAGAATGCCATTGCCGCAACCAGCAGTTTACTTTGAAGCAATGCAGCAACAGCTGCAACCATAAATCCCAGAGAGACTCCATTGTATTGAAAGTGTCCATGGTCAATAAGTATAATACCAGGATAAATTAGTGCTAGAAACAGTTCAGCAACATATGTGTCGTGCCTTGCCTTTTGGCTGCTCGGTTTGTTAAATTTGTTTATCTGGCCTCTGCTTTTGTCTGAAAAATAACAGCACAGAGCAGGTATATATACAAGGAGATCTGCTACAACTACAGTTGCTCTCATAAATAACTTGTGTTCATAGCTTTCGTAACCACGTGAGACCTTCAGGGCCACAAATTCCGGATTTATGTATCGAGCTACATAGCCGCAAATTAAGCTGTGGTAAGCTGTCAGTGGGGGATAGTCAAGCCCCCAGTACTGTAAGTCATTGTTGGAAGTGTTAAAGTACCACTCTTTCGTAGGCAGATTCAAAGTGATTTCCATCCAATGTCTTTGAGCTTCATAGTCACCGAACATAGGCGGTTTATTTTGTCCTGAGTAAGAAAACAATGAGACGCACCATCGTAAAAAGATCGCCACAGAGACGACCAAAATCAAACAAACACGTCTACTAACTCTGTCTGTCATTTTCAAAGCTGGAAAATTTCTATAAGTGTTTGAGTCTCAATCGTGAAGCTTCCACCGGCAGGACGCTTTAACACTGGTGTTCTTGAACAAGAATGTTACTTACAACATGTGATGCTTCAAGTTCTTTAATTAATTTCGATTTAATATATTCTTCTGTATAAACCATCTTACACCAACAATTACAGAAGAGCAGAAATCCTGAAAGCACGGCGCATGCAAATCTCAAATCGGTCGTTGTGGTGCAGTGAATACACGTTGCCACAACCCCACGCGCGCGCACTACTTCGTCTGCAACTATTTGCAGGTCTGCCAACATTGTGGACAGAAGTTTAATTAAGAGACATTTTGTGATAGAAAATTTTTGTCATTTTAAACTCATTATAAATATTAAGCTGTGCGGTTATATGGTTGTGAGGCTAAGAGAAAGAAGGTCGATTCACGCTCGATGGAACAATACAAATAACAAAATATTCCACAATGAGTTCCATTACAAACCGGCCGTAAACGGAGCGCAAGGAAACGTCAAGGTCAAGGTTGCACACTTCTGGCGCTGTTGCTAGCATAGGAAGTTAACCTATTTTAGCCGCTTTCATTTGTGTTATGCGAGTGGATATTGTATTTTTGGTCCTTCTTATTCTTTATTTTATTATTTTGCTTATGTTTTGACGCCACACTGTAAATATTCCACAGGAACTAGTGTACTTAGTAAGCAATCTTTATACAGAGAAGCCAAACAACATCTTTTATATTTTTATTTTATTTTATTGGCTTTTAGCATGCAAACTTTTTAACCATCACAATTTAAATGTATTGATAAACATACACGCTGCAAGGTAACAAAAGGTCTTATTCATTCATACAGTATGTCCTCAGATCCAGATTGTTGTACTTTTAATACAAAGGCACAATAGATATCTAGCCACTTAGTTGTTAATTCGTTTCTTTAGTTAAGTTCAGTGGTCAAAATTCCGTTTAAATTTTTATGTCTTCATTAGCTATAAATCTGGATATCGCGTCGTAGGTCTCATTGGGTGTGCCTCTGAGAATTGGGATTGTGCAAACTGGTTGGCAGTGACCAAGTCTTAAGGGCTCCTTTAAGAGGCTGACTCTGCCTTTCTCACAATGTCTACACTGAAATAAGATATTATTTATATCACTAATTGTTTCCTGTTCACAATGACACTACGGTGTCTACGATACGCCGAGTCTATGTAAGTAGGCAGGGAAAGGTCCATGAATCAGACGCTTTCTCATAATGGATGTTATAATTTTCCTTGAATGTTTGGATTAAGCAAATCATGGCTGCCTTTGTATGAATGCCTGTAAATGTGCATAGCTTTTACCTCTCGTTCGTTAACTTTCAATCCATTCTTCCTGCCACAAGAGAAGCGCTTGTTCTTTTACTTTTAGGAGATATTCTGTGTGTGGGAGTTTAAAGTCAATAGGTCTTTCACTGCTAATCGCATCTCTCGCTAGTCGATCGGCTTTATCATTGTATTGAATACCAGAATGTCTGACCCATACAAATTCTATGATTTATCCAGTCTTCTCAGATTGGTGATAATGATCCATTACGTCAAGTGTGTATTTACTGGTTCTTTTGTTCCAGTTCCTGTAAGTTACTGCTTTCAGAACCCTTTGGCAATAGGTGATTATTACTACCTTGGGTGTTTTGAGAGATCTTGCATATTTGATTGCCTCTATAATAGCGGAAGTTTCATGTAGAAGTATGGATGCGTCGCCTGGTATTTGAAACTTTCTTTCTTCTGCAGATTCTGGGCAGAAGAAAACGCATCTGGTGTAATTATCTGTCCTCATTTTTGAGCCACCTGTATAGAGTTGAAGACATCCTGCCCATTTCTCTGGCAGGTATAATGTAGGTGAAAACTGCCTGTATCCTTTTACTTTACTGGAATAGTTGACGTTTGCTACAGGGATATTGTGATGAGAGCTGTGGTAGTCATATAGGAAAATTGAGAGGACCTCACTTCGGTTTATTTTATTTTGTAGATATTTCCAGTGCTCATAGCGACTGTAGATATAAAACTACTGTTTACTCACATTTCTGTTATTCCCGATTAGAGAGAGCAATTCACACTTCATTATCATTGGATGTTTAGTGTCTGCCATTTGCTCTAAGATATAGCGATCACACAGCATTGTTCTGTGAATATGTAAAGGCGTTTCTGATGCTTCCAGGAGAAGAGCATTAGTGAGGGAAGAATGCATAGCTCGGAGGCGGATGCATAAGCTTCTGTAATGTAGTTTGTCCGGCAATGCTAGGTACATGGTAGCAGCATTGTGAAAGACAGTGCATCTGTATAGGAGTGTATCAAAGTGTGGTATAGAGTGAACAGAGTGCTGGGGTGAGTCCCCCACTGTACACATGTCACTAATCTGATAAGATTCAATGCTTTTTCGCATGTACTGACGACAGTTTGTATATGAGGAACCAAACTCATTCTAGAATCAAAGAGAATACCAAGAAACCTAGCCTGAGTTTTAGTGGTATTTTATGACCAGAGACGCTTACACTGTTCAAGAATCTTCGTATCGTTTGGCCCATGAAATGGCAAGTACCGATTTTTCTGCGAAATCTGTAACCCACAGCTATGTAATGTTTGATCCAGTGCAGCCATCATCTTTGATAGCTCACACACAACCTGATCCATCCCAGTGGTCGACACATACAAATATCATCTGTGTACTGGAGTATTTTAACGGGAAAAGTAATAATTCTCTAATGCTTGTTATTATGTAGTGCAAAGAGTATGGAGCTGACGATAGTTCCATGTGGAAGATGTGTTATAGGATGATGTAGTCCAATCCGTTTATTTCGGAACTGAACCCAGATGTGTCCCTCAGCGAGGTTTTTTCTGCATCCATAAATCATATGTGGTGGGAATTCAATGGTTTCCAACTTCCATAGCAACACAAATATGTGAACATTATGATGAGATCCAACTATATCCAAGAAGATAGCTGTCACAATCTCTTTTCTTGTTGTTGCGTCATAAATATCTGAGGTTAAGATAATTAATCTACCTATTGCTCCTTTTCCTTTTCTAAACACGTACTGACTTGATGACAGTATGTGACTTGATTCCAGCCACCATCCCAAATGATTTTTTTACGAGACGCTCTAAGTTTGCTGATACAGAAAGACAGAGAAACAGGTCTATATGACTTGGCTTGGTCTTGGTCTTTATTTCGTTTCAGTCTAGTTACTCCTACCTCAGTTGCCCAATCTTCTATTAGTGGATCATTCATCCATATTTGGTTAAATGTCTGTAACAGTTTTCCCAGTGCTGCACTGGGAGATCTTCTGTCATCTGGTAGTGTATACCATGCTTACCAGGGATGGATGGCACCCCCTTTTTAATGGCCTTCGTCAGTTATTCGCACGAAAACGGTACCACAAGCGGATGACTTTAAAAGCATTATTGCTGTGTGTGTGTGTGTGTGTGTGTGTGTGTGTGTGTGTGTGTGTGTAGGGGGGCGGGGGAGGGGGGGCAAAATGGCGGCGTGGCTGCAGAAACTGGTAAGATTAAATTCGCGAAATCTTCAAGCTATGCGTCACTTAATGGCTGATGCGTAGTACAGTTCTTGTTTTTTAAACACCTAATTTCCTCCAAACATCAGTGGTACTAACATCTTTATTTAAAGATTCACATAAATTCTGCCAGCTATTCTTTTTACAGTCTTGTAACTGCCTTCGAACTTTCACTGTTATTTTCCGATATGCAATGAAGTTCTTTACAGGGTTATTACAAATGATTGAAGCGATTTCACAGCTCCACAATAACTTTATTATTTGAGATATTTTCACAATGCTTTGCACACACATACAAAAACTCAAGAAGTTTTTTTAGGCATTCACAAATGTTCGATATGTGCTCCTTGGTAAGCAAATTGATGTTGTGTTGACATTCCATGTAGTATGAACACTCTGTCATTCGATGGTGACAGTGACTGTCATTCTGTTGACGTCTAGTGTGAATTGACATTAAATCATCCACTTTTTATACAAAACATCATATCAGTCACATGCATCCCATTAAATATTTTCCTTTCTATTCCCAAAATTTAAAAATCGCTTCTTGGAATTATAAAGCCTAAGTAAATGTGATTTTTTAGCAAACTTTGAATGGTTTGGTATTGAAATATGTATATCCAGTGAATGCAGTTACTACCATATTCTGTACATCATGGGACAAGTTTTATGTTCCTGTATTATATTCCAAATGTCTCTAATTTTCTTCACTAAAGATAAATTTTCCATATGTACAGCTAGAAAATTATGCACCAGTTTTTATCTACAGTTATCTGTTTCATCACCTCTTTAATGTGTCCAGAAAGTAAAGCTGGGTTCACACATGCAACTAATGTGTCCTCACAGTTTCTAGCTTTTGGTAGTGGCATCCTGAGCTACTCTTCACACAGGATGCCACAAATTCTACGTAGTTGGAAAGCTTTCAACTCGGTGACAATTGAAATCATATGAGTGGGCATGAATGTTATAGTGCAGGTTATGGTATTAGAGCTGCAACAAGAGTTAAATACAAGGATGGCGACATCAAAATGTTGGATCCAAAAATAGATATCACACAAGGATAAATCTGGAGTCACAAGCACATTTCAAAAATAAATAACACTCAGAGACTAAAATACTGTCTGAAATGGCAAACTAACAAACAGCTAGCGCGTAAATACCATCTGCAGACACACAACTCGTCCAAGATCTCATAACCTTATTGTATTCGTTGATATAGGCATTGTGAATAACTAATTTTTAGTTTAACAGCTGCCACTTGACACTTGGGAGCTATTTCCTCCATTGTTGTCATAGTTGTGGTCTTCAGTCCTGAGTCTGGTTTGATGCAGCTCTCCATGCTACTCTATCCTGCGCAAGCTTCTTCATCTCCCAGTACTTACTGCAGCCTACGTCCTTCTGAATCTGCTTAGTGTATTCATCTCTTAGTCTCCCTCTATGATTTTCACCCTCCACACTGTCCTTCAATGCTAAATTTGTGATCCCCTGATGTCTCAGAACATGTCCTACCAACCGGTCCCTTCTTCTTGTCATGTTGTGCCACAAACTCCTCTTCTCCCCAATTCTATTCAATACCTCCTCATTAGTTATGTGATCTACCCATCTAATCTTCAGCACTCTTCTGTAGCACCGCATTTCAAAAGCTTGTATTCTCTTCTTGTCCTAGCTGCTTGTCATCCATGTTTCACTTCCATACATATTTCCTCCATATAATCCACAATTTATACAACGCTTGGTCTCACAAATGATGAAGTTTATACAACTCGCTTTTTTGGTTGTGTATGATATGAGGGCTACTCAGAAAGTAGGGAACATTTTGGCATTAAAAAAACTAAGTACAAGAAATACATTTTATTATATACATCTGAAAGAGCGACTGACATACTACTTTTCCACATAGTCACCAAAAATACTGAGGCAATTGTCATAGCGGTGGACAAGGTTTGAAATACCTTCGTCGTAAAATTATGCCACCTGAGACTTCAGCCAGCGAGCCACAGCCACCTGGAGTTCCGTGTTGTCATCAAAGTGCTGCATTGCGAGCCAGTTCTTCATCTTGGGGAACAGATGGAAGTCGCTTAGCGCAATATCAGGGCTGTAGGGTGGATGAGGGAAACTTTCCCATTTGAATGAATTAAGGAGTTCTTCAGTGCAGTTTGCCATGTGAGCTCGGGCATTGTCAGGCAAAAATAAAATTTTGGACGTCAGCTTTCCTCGGCGTTTGTTTTAAACTGCTCTTCTAAGGCTGTGCAAAGTTTGAAAGTACTGGACAGAATTTATGGTTGCTTCACGTTCGAGAAAATCAATAAGAAGCACACCTTGCCTGTCCCAAAACACTGTCGCAATCTACTTCCTGGCTGAGAAGGTTTGCAAACATTTCCTTGGCTTTTGGGTGGACCTTGTGTGCCCCCACTCCGTGGACAGTAATTTTGTCTCGCAATTGACGTGTTTCACCCAAGTCTTGTCACCAGTTACGATTCGATCCAGTAATGAATCACCATGTTTATGGTGTGTCTCCAAAAATGTCAGCATTGCCCCCATTCGCTGTTATGGTGCTCTGCAAGCATTTTGCCCATCGAGCAAAAAATTTGTGGTAGCCCAGCTCCTGACTGATAATTTCAAATAACAAAGACCGTGAAACTTGTGGAAAAGAAAGCGAAAGTTGTGCTATTGTGAAGCGATGGTTGTCACTAATCATTTCATCAACTTTAGCGACAAGGTCATCAGTCACAATGCCCGGGCGTCCACTCTTCTCTTCATCATTGACGTTGGTTCGGTCATTTTTAATCCGAATGCACCATTTCCAGACGGAACATTCACTCATTATGTTGTTTCCATACACTTTGCACAGTTCATAATAAATTTCTATAGGTTTTAGGTTTTTAACCAACAAAAACCGTATCACAGACCGCACCTCACAACTGGCGGGATTTTCGACTGCAGCGCACATTTCAAATTCGAGTATCAAAAAAACCAGACACATGGAGACTTCCTTCTGTCACGGATGGATGCCAACTGAGCTGCCGAGCGCGCACATACCAAAATATACGCGATCGGCGCGCGCCTAGCGGCGTCAGCCGGAAACGTTCCCTACTCTCTGAATAGCTCCCATACTATTTAAGTTACAAGACCTTAAAACCCTGATATTCACTTTGAAACACTCGAAAGGTATGTGTGGAAGCATTGGTGCAGACGAGTTGTAGCTGGTGGACCAGCTTAAGTCATAACTCTGATGAGCCACTACAGTGTTTGGAGCAAGAGATAAGATTCTCTATCAGTTTGGGTTGGAGAATTTTTACGAAATGATGTCGCTGCGTTAATAAAATTGTACACAAGGATATTACAGTCCTGATTTTCGATGTAAAGCAGGGAAAGAATAAACAATTAAATAAACATTTCAAATAAAATGGAGCTTTAAATGGTACTCTATATTTAACACACAATAAGTGTCAGGAAGCTTGACAATGGATCCCTCTTAGAAATCTGAAATCATTAGTGAATCTATATGTATATCACTTATACTGTCATAATTAGAACAGACTTGAATCATCCAACAATGAATTGGGATGATCCTAGCTTTTTATGTGGTGAGTCTGAACAGACATCCTGCAAAACCATATTAAAACTGTCAGAACATACAATTCAGAAGCCTATTCATGACAAAAATATAAAGTGCTATCTATGTTCATGAGGGAGTCATAGTAACAGTGATTACTAAAGAATAAAGGACTAATTCAGCAAGGAGAAAGATTTACGTGTTTAGAAAAAATAGAAAAAGAGGTAGCAGTGTCATACCTCAACAAGGAAGTTGAAACATTTAGTTCTCAGAAAGATACCTGTTATGATATTATTTTCTTCTAGCCTTTATTCCTACTATTTACAATGTGTTAGGGTATTTATTTATTTGTACCGGAATTCTGACAGTTTCACTCGCATTTTTATTTTAACATAACACATGAGTCTTTTGTTGTCATCTTATGTGTTGGGGATAAGTTTAGAGAACAGCTGAGTGGATACATATGTACCTCATAGAACAGTCTGCGTTGGATCAAACACACCATGGTATGCAGTCTCTGTAAAGGTACACTGAAGCTCCAAAGAAACTGGTATAGGCATGTGTATTCAAATAAAGAGATATGTAAACAGGCAGAATATGGCACTGCGGTCGGCATCGCCTATGTAACACAACAAAAGTCTGGTGCCATTGTTAGATCGGTTACTGCTGCTACATTGGCAGGTTATCAAGATTTAAGTAAGTTTGAATGTGGTGTTACAGTCGGCACAGGAGCAATGGGACACAGCGTCTCCGAGGTAGTGATGAAGTGGGGATTTTCCCGTACGACTATTTCACGAGTGTACCGTGAATATCAGGAATCTGGTAAAACGTTATATCTCTGACATCGCTGCAGCTGGAAAAAGATCCTGAAAGAACGGGACCAACGACGACTGAAGAGAATCATTCAAAGTGACAGAAGTGCAACCATTCTACAAGTTGCTGCAGATTTCGGTGCTGGGCCATTAACATGTGTCAGCGTGCGAACCATTCAATGAAACATCATTGATATAGGCTTTCGGGTCTGAAGGCCCACTCGTGTACCCTTGATGACAGCACGACACAAAGCTTTACGCCTCGCCTGGGCCTGTCAACACCGACATTGAACTGTTGATTGCTGGAAAAATGTTGCACGGTCAGACGAGTCTCGTTTCAAACTGTATCGAGCAGTTGGACGTATATGTATATAGAAACAACCTCATGAGTCCATGGACCGTGCGTGTCAGCAGGGAACTATTCAACGTGGTGGAGGCTCTGTAATGGGGTGTGGCGCATGCAGTTGGAGTGATATGGGATCCCTGATACATCTAGATACAGCTCTGACAGGTGAAACGTACATAAGCATCCTGTCTGATCACCTGCATCCATTCATGTCCATTGTGCATTCCGACGGACTTGGGAAATTTCAGCAGGACAATGCGGCACCCCAAACGTCCAGAATTGCTACAGAGTGGCTCCAGGAACACTCTTCTGAGTTTAAAAACTTCCGCTGGCCGCCAAACGCCCCAGACATAAACATTATTGAGAATATCTGGGATGTCTTGCAACTTGCTGTTTAGAAGACATCTCCACCCTCCTGTAGTGTTCAGAAGAGACTCCAACCTCTCGTACTGTTACGGATTTATGGACAGCCCAGAATGATTTATGTCGTCAGTTTCGTCCAGCACTACTTCAGACATTAGTCTAGTCCATGCCATGTTGTGCCGTGGCATTTTTGCGTGCTTGCGGGGACCCTACACGAAATTAGGCAGATGTATCAGTTCCTTTGGCTCTTCAGCATACTTCATAGTACTGGACAGTAGGTGTAAAATAAAGACTAGGGTTATAGATAGAGAAATGCAAAATGAAACGCATTTGGCTATTAAAAGTAAAGGGCAGTTACTGCAGAGTAGGTGTAAAACAAAGACCAGGGTTATAGATAGAGAAATGCAAAATGAAACGCATTTGGCTATTAAAAAGACAATACGTGAAGCCTTCAATGTTTACTGTAGCAGAATGTTACTGAAAGACCTCTTATAAACTGAAAAAAATTCCAGTCACGTTTAAACGCTGTCACTGGTACCGAAGTTATTGTCCAGTCGCTCATATTATGACACAGGAACTGAAATTTTGGATAGCAAAGAAAAAGCAGAAATGCTTAACACCGCCCGCATCTCGTGGTCGTGCGGTAGCGTTCTCGCTTCCCACGCCCGGGTTCCCGGGTTCGCTTCCCGGCGGGGTCAGGGATTTTCTCTGCCTCGTGATGGCTGGGTGTTGTGTGCTGTCCTTAGGTTAGTTAGGTTTAAGTACGAGGTGCATTCAAGTTCTAAGGCCTCCGATTTTTTTTCTAATTAACTACTCACCCGAAATCGATGAAACTGGCGTTACTTCTCGACGTAATCGCTCTGCAGACGTACACATTTTTCACAACGCTGACGCCATGATTCCATGGCAGCGGCGAAGGCTTCTTTAGGAGTCTGTTTTGACCACTGGAAAATCGCTGAGGCAATAGCAGCACGGCTGGTGAACGTGTGGCCACAGAGAGTGTCTCTCATTGTTGGAAAAAGCCAAAAGTCACTAGGAGCCATGTCAGGTGTAGGGAGCATGAGGAATCACTTCAAAGTTGTTATCACGAGGAAACTGTTGCGTAACGTTAGCTCGATGTGCGGGTGCGCTGGCTTGGTGGAACAGCACATGCGCAGCCCTTCCCGGACGTTTTTGTTGCAGTGCAGGAAGGAATTTGTTCTTCAAAACATTTTCGTAGGATGCACCTGTTACCGTAGTGTCCTTTGGAACGCAATGGGTAAGGATTACGCCCTCGCTGTCCCAGAACATGGACACCATCATTTTTTCAGCACTGGCGGTTACCCGAAATTTTTTTGGTGGCGGTGAATCTGTGTGCTTCCATTGAGCTGACTGGCGCTTTGTTTCTGGATTGAAAACTGGCATCCACGTCTCATCCATTGTCACAACCCACGAAAAGAAAGTCCCATTCATGCTGTCGTTGCGCGTCAACATTGCTTGGCAACATGCCACACGGGCAGCCATGTGGTCGTCCGTCAGCATTCGTGGCACCCACCTGGATGACACTTTTCGCATTTTCAGGTCGTCATGCAGGATTGTGTGCACAGAACGGACAGAAATGCCAACTCTGGAGGCGATCTGTTCAACAGTCATTCGGCGATCCCCCAAAAAAATTCTCTCCACTTTCTCGATCATGTCGTCAGACCAGCTTGCGCGAGCCCGAGGTTGTTTCGGTTTGTTGTCACACGATGTTCTGCCTTCATTAAACTGTAGCACCCACTAATGCACTTTCGACACATCCATAACTCCATCACCACATGTCTCCTTCAACTGTCGACGAATTTCAATTGGTTTCACACCACGCAAATTCAGAATACGAATGATTGCACGCTGTTCAAGTAAGGAAAACGTCGCCATTTTAAGTATTTAAAACAGTTCTCATTCTCGCCGCTGGCGGTAAAATTCCATTTGCCGTACGGTGCTGCAATCTCTGGGACGTATTGACAATGAACGTGGCCTCATTTTAAAACAATGCGCATGTTTCTATCTCTTTCCAGTCCGGAGAAAAAAAATTGGAGGCCTTAGAACTTGAATGCACCTCGTAGTTCTAAGTTCTAGGGGACTGATGACCTCAGATGTTAAGTCCCATAGTGCTGAGAGCCATTTGAACCATTTTGCTTAACACCATTTTCAAATGTTTCTGTACAAAGGAAGATACAGCAATACTGCTTCGGTGAAATTGTTTTACCACTTAAAGTATGAGGGCTGTAGAAATCCGTGTCCATAACAATGAAAAGCAGCAGAGATTGCAAAAATTGAACGAGATTTTTGTGTGATTAATTTGTAAACCATTTGCAGTAGTAGGGCTATCTGCAACCTGGCCCACATTAACCTATGATTGTTGGCTTATCTGCATGCCAGAGGCAATTGTTTAATGTTCCTAAAGTATCCCATTGTGGGATGGTACATGCACAAAACATTAAGGTGCCAAGATAACAAAGACAATAGAAGTTTATTTCTACAAATAAGTATACAAGATCATGAACAACAGAAATCGGTTCTCAGTGAAAGGGACATAAAGATCATTCAGATCACTTGAAGAAATGCCACTTATGCAGTACAGTTCTGCGAAAGTGTGGGAGAGAGCACTCAGTCTGTCACAAGTTGTAGCACTGCTGAAAGCACAGTTGGATTTGGGAGCACCATTGTTTTCTTGGTTTTGATGCCCTGTGCTGGAGATCCCGTCATGGTAGAGGCTAGATTCCCACTGGTCAAGAGCTGCAGGCAGGAGTCCTATAAATGCTGACCCATGAATACAAGGAAGTTTGCTGGAGTCATGTGGCCTGTGGAGGCAAGCTAGTGCTCAGTGTTTGTGGTACCCTTGTTACCACAGTGTATGTCGGCTGCAGGAATCTGACAGGGTGGCAACCAGCAGGACTATTTTGTGTGGCATGTGGCTGGATTATCAGCCACAAGCTGTATACCGGATTCCTCGTCTCTTCGGATGGAGGTGCTAAAGCTATCTCAATATGTATATGGGGCCCTGGTGGAGGAGACGGTCGAGAACATGGTATCACAAGCTACTCCCTGCCCCACACGCAGTATATGACATCATCATGTGACAATCCACACTCCCTTATCTACCTTATGCAAGACACTTGAGTCTTATTTTGTTTTCCCAAACATGTTGCTACACCATTTGTGCTGTCGTTAGTGGGTTACATTTATTTTCCAGTCTTACATGGTGCTAATGAATTGCATTTGTGTTGGTAGATTTCTGACTACTACCCATTTTCTTACAGCCCATCACGAGTTATGGTTCTTCTAGTCTTTATTTCTGTTATTTATAACGCATTAACGCACTTATACTCTTTGTAACAAAGTTCTGACAGTTTCACATGCATTTTTATTTTGCCACAGCACGTGAGTCTTTTGTTGTCATCTTATGTGTTACGATAAAAGAAATAAAAATTTGTGTGAATCCGTCAGAACTTCCATTATAAAGAAAGTAAGTGCCTTAACATATCATAAAAAATCGGGAACAAAGGCTGTAAGAAAACGCGTATAACTTACAACTCTGCCAAAAAAGACGAAAGTTATTAGCACGATGCAAGTTTGGAGAATACATATATCCTAATTTGATAACAAAAATAGTTCTGAAGCATGTTTGGGAAACCTAAAATAAATAAAAAGTTAGGAAGTCAGAATGTCTCACCAATTTTTTTCAGCAAGCAGAGACAGAAAGTATAGCAGTAACATCCAAAAAGGACTTTCCTATCTGAGTCATTCACAATCCAAAGCCACACATCATTTGTCGTAATGCTCGCTGCCATTGAAACGAAACTGCAAATCACAACGTAGCCCCAGAAACGCCATTTTGACCATTTTCAAAAGTATTTCAAGAATCTGAATTTTCTACACCATGTTCATAAGTATTTATCAAAAAAAGTTACGTGAAGAATGTAACATTTAGTATTTCCACATCTGAAATATAAATCTGTATGAATACTCTGCAAACCGCTGTGAAGTGCACGGCAGAAGGTACTTTCTACTGTACCAGATGTTAAGTTTTTTCCCATTCCAGGCACATATGGACTGCAGGAAGAATGATTGTTTAAATACCTCTGTGCATGCTATAATGAATTTAATCTTGTCTTTACAATCGCTGTGGGAGTGATTGTACTATATTCCTATAATCGTCATTGAAAGCCATTTTGAAACTTTCTTGCTAGACTTTCTCGAGATACTCTCTGTCTGTCTTCAAGAGTCTACCAGGTCAGATCCTTCTCTGGGGTTCTCTCCCATGGGCCAAACAAATGTTTTCTGTAACTGTGGCAGTTACAGCTGTTATAAAATACATGAAACGTGTTTACAGTTGCGAATATGGACGATCATGGCAACCATAAACCACTGATTGTAGGAACTGTTGCCATGGAGCAGGTCCATTAATGCAGGTGTGGTGAACGCTGCTGTTCTTCACTCCTGCACAGATGGATCTGCTGCATGTCAATTGTTCCTACACTCACCAAGAAATGTAAGATCTGAAGATGCAAGTGTGGAAAACACTGCTTTTCTCCACACCTGCACAGATGGAACTGCTCCATGTCAATGGTTCCTACACTCGCCAAGAAATGTAAGATCTGAAGATGATCTCTTAGAAGATGATCTCTTAGAAGATCGAAAGCAGTCATCTGAAAATAAAAATAAACAACTTAAATGCGATCATGACAGCGAGTACTGAAATAAGTTGTACAGATTTCCTAATGGGGCAGAAGGCACCAATTGCCACAAATGAAACATCCTTATCACTGGACTCTGGCAGAAGGCACCAATTGCCACAAATGAAACATCCTTATCCCTGGACTCTGGCGGGTTTTGTGTCTGTTTAGGCCAGTTTTTGACAAGTGATCTGACTAACATTGTCCCAGTTTATTTCAGCTTTGTATAACATGGCGGTAAATAGAGAAATTTGTAGCAATTGTATGTAACATGAGGATGTAAGGGGAAATTTCTTACTGTTTTGCTGTAATATCATGATGTATGGAACAATTTGTTATGATTTTACTGTAACAGGTGAGGATATGTTACAACTTGGTTGTAACACAGAGATGTATAAGGTTATACATTACAATTTTGCTGTAGCATGTAATGTAAGGGTATTTGCTTGACGCTTATCTGTAACTGAGAATATTAATTGTGATCTAGTAGCTGACACTCGCTGTCAAGTTATGACACACATACTCTCAGCTTCTGGTGTTACAATACAGTTTTAAGATGCACTAGCTGACACTCACAACACATACAAACTCGCAGTTACTAGTTTTACAATATAGTTTTAAAATCCACTAGCTGAGACTCACTGCACATGCACACTGTCAGCTGCTGATTTTACAATACAGTTTTAAGATCCACAACTGACATTTGGTGCACAACCACACAGTCAGCATCTAGTCTTAGAACACTGTTTTCAGATCTGCTGGTTGATACCCACTATCAGGTTATGGTATTAGAATAATATTTCAGTTCTGAATGGTTATTTTTTGTGCCAACTATCACTGCCTCGTCTACTAAGCATTGCAGTTTGCACTATATAATAGTATAAGTTAGCATTATCGGCAGAAGATCACACACATGATGCAATTGCAACCTAAAGTTAATACCCTATCATTGTGTTACTATAATATTTGTCTGACTTTGGAAATTAGTTGAAAGTGGACAGCTGAAGGCATAGCAACCTTTGTTTCTTACCTACAGGATCGTGTATTACCACTTTCCAATGTGCTATTTCATTGAAGTGGCATGTAGTTTGCAATGCATGACAGAGTGTTTTAACAGAAGCTGACAAGCTTTTTATACTGCAAGATGAAGTTAATATCCTAGCAAGGGGACACTGTAATGCTTGGCTGACTTTGATATCGGTTTTAACTAAAGTAAGACTAGTTTTTGTTAGATTTAGGCATGGGAATAACTTCGTTTACTTTGTACAAAGATCAGACTGTTCTCGACAATAGATTCACATTAAGCTATAGGTTAGTTCAGCAATAAAGTTTTTTTGTGTTTTGTAATGTTATAGAACAAATCTTCACATACTTTGATAAATTTCATGGGAGGTACAAAGACTGAACTAAGGTCGCTGATTAATCTGAAGATTATATTAGTAATGCTAGTAAGAAAGCTACATGTTTTTGATAAGTAATACACAGAATTTAGATTTGGATACATTGAGACTTTAATGTGTCCTGTACTGTGTAGGACAATAATTAGATCATTTTTACAGCATGCATACTTTAACCTGTAAGTTACATCAGTAGAGCCAGTGAACAAACTGTGTGTATTATTTAAAAATCTTATAGAACAATTAAATTACGAGGGTTGCATAACATGCGTTTTGCACTCGTAATTTTATGTATTTTGAGAAAGAATTATATTTTGGTGCAATATGGAATTTTCATTCTTAATCATAGATCTGTAATTGCACTTGTCTATTACAATAAACAACCTATGCACTGTAAATATTGCAGCCTTCCATGAAATCTTTAATTATTTGATAAATGATACTATTTTGATGCAAAGATTATATTACTAACATATCAAACTTTCTTCTCTGTGTATGGAACCTTATCCATCATTGTGGCCTTGTTTAGATGAGAGTCTCCTTGCATATAATGGAAACAGGTAATTATATGATACAACTCAATAAAGATCACCTCCAAAACACTTCCTTTCCCCCTGAAATGGTGCTTGGCTAGTTTATTAGTCTTTAGCTTTGTTGTGTGTTTACATGTGATATTCGGAGCATTACAATTAGATCCTGATATTACTGAGCAGTTTATTATGGAGAGGAAAGGAAATAAATCCTGTCAACTTTTTAGAGTGCCTTGACACCCTAGTTACAATCAGCAAATGTCACAGTCTTCCTCACAAGTTCGTTTTTATGCATAACCTGTAGTAGGCATAGATCAAATGCAATTAAAAGCAATATGATCTAGTGGATAACATTGACTATATTTTTCTAGTATAGAACATGATGCATTATCTTCTCTATCCCCCCCCCCCCCCTTAAATGAGACATGGTAAAGTGAAGCATTAATGAAAAACTTCTGAAACATCAGGTGCACATAGTACAATCTTTGTATTACGAGTAAACCTATGATCGAAATGCCAGCACTCTTTACGTGTTTTGAAAGATATCTTAGTGATACGGATACCACTATAACACTTGACCTACACTTGGGCATATATTTTAGACTTGAAAGTACGGTAAGTTACAACCTTTATATATTTTTATGGACATTTTAAACATGAAAATAGCATGGTGACACTTGACATAAACATTGTGTGCTAGCTTCTTCCTACCCTCCCCCCCCCCCCCTCCCTTAAAAGGGTGCCTGTACAGGTTTGTTTTTGTTCCAGTCCTCGTGCAGGTGTAGGATGAAATGTCACCTGCCTGCTTAGCTGCTACACATGTTTTATAGAGGTACAGAACAATTTATAAGGAGAATTAGCACTGCGGCTGTTAATCTGAGATTTCGCAATTACACTTTGTAGTCGTCACACATTAACTGTGTTCTTCCAATACTTGGCAAAAGTTGTAATTTTTCCATGTCTTAATTATTTAAAATTTACTAAATTTTTGACACACAATGTATGAGTATGATCATTTGTATTCATCAATTCAAAACACCACATAACTCTATACATGCTTATCTAAGACTCTTTATCTCTGTGCCACCAATGCAACCAACATTCACTTGACTCCATTGCTGTAGAAACCCTTTGTCTCCCTTTGCAATTTTTGTCTCCTCCCTCATGCTCCCAATATACTCTTTATTTCATTACCACATTAACAAATCGTTGTTCAGTCAGTATATGTCCTATCAACCAATCTCTGGATGGGCAATATATCGGAGTACCGAGGCACTGCTGCAGATTTAAAGTTCTCAATCACATACTTAACGAGTCCCTAGATGAGGGTACTGTCATAAGTAGACACAAATATGCAAATTATTAATAACAACCAAAACTGGCCAGTTCACATCCTTAATTTAAGTAAAAGACTGAATATGGCAGTTTTTGCACTTGCTTGACTGTATCTGCTGGTGATTTGGAAACAATCGATGCTGCATACCTTGGAATTTCCATTCACTTACAACATGTGGTGTCATATTCAGAGGAAAACAGTGGCAAGTAAATAAAGTCTTTATGGAACACAAGGCAGTAATCAGAACTATGAAATTTATTCAAACTGCTTGGGATAATATTCATCCTATACCAGTAAATTTTTTCACTTATGTACTTTGATAAAAAGAATCATACAATTTACAAAATAAATAAAGCACCTCATGATCATGATACATGCAGCAAAGGTTATCTTCACAAAGGCATACAATTCTTACCAGGGCACAGAAAGGAGTACATTATTCAAGAATAAAGGTATGCAATAAACTTTCAGTTCACATCAGGTCGGCCAAAGGGAAACTGCTAATATTTTATCCTTTGGATCATTCTTTCTCTCATTCACAACAATATTGTGTGTGTAATATTTTGTGAACTGTGGGTAATTTTAAGCATTGCTACATGAACTTACTGTATGGCATTGGTACCTCACTTATCGAGAAAATGCTTTCTATGTGAATTAGAATGCAAGCCTTTGTAAGCCTTATAGTTTTGTGTGACTATTATTACTTGTCACAAAACATTAAACGTTCAATACCCTGAGAGCCATACAGGTATGATAATTCTTAGGCTATTGTAGCCAAGTGTCATTAAATAGAACAATCATTTTACAGCATTTGTTCCCAATGATCACATTAGTGCTCTCAATTTGTAAAGAAGTCAGATTATTGTGATTCAAATGGCTCTGAGCACTATGGGACTTAACTTCTGAGGTCATCAGTCCCCTAGAACTTAGAACTACTTAAATGTAACTAACCCAAGGACATCACACACATCCACGCCCGAGGCAGGATTCGAACCTGCGACTGTTGTGGTCGCATGGTTCCAGACTGTAGCGCCTAAAACCGCTCGACCACCCTGGCTGGCCATATTATTGCAAAAAGTGCATTATTTGATGTTATTAGTAACTTGTACAGATAGATTGGTTCTACTCAAAAATTCATCAGTGGAGTAGAAGTTGGGCACTGATAAATTCTTTAGGTTCCTGTTAAACTGGGCTTTATTAGTAGTTAAACTTTTTAAGGCTACTGGCAAGTTATTGAAAATGTGTACTCCTGAACAATGGACATCTTTCTTGAACAAAGGAGCGACATTAAATCTTTGAGAAGATTATTCTTATTTCTAGTATTGATTCCATGAACTGAGCTGTTGGTTTGAAAAACAGATATATTTTTAATGACAAATTTTGTTGAGGAATAAATGTGTATGGAACTAGTATGTAGTTAGTATCTGTAGTTCCCTGAACAGGTCTCTGTAGGATGTTCTTGAGTTCATATCACAAATAATTTTTATTACACATTTTTGGACCCAGAAAACTTTAGCTTGACTCAATGAGTTACACCAAAAATAATCCCATATGACATTGTAGAATGAAAGGAAGCATAGTATTCCAGCTTTTTTTTGCAAATGTCTGATGACATTCGCATTGGAGACCGAGATTTGTTAAGGCACTTCAGCAATTCTGTGGTACATTCTGCTCAGTTGAATTTACTTTCCAGCAGTAAGTCAAAGAACTAAACACTGTCAAATTTTTCCATCTGTTTGTCATCATAATTTATGTATATACTAGTGGAAAACTTGTTTCAACTTCTAATCAGTGTCTAAGTGTACAAATCAACGAGTTAAAATTTCATAGAGTGGCTGAGATACTAGTTACAGCGCTCCTAGCGGCAACCAACGCTACCTCGGCCGCCATGTTCTCCTTAGTCAAAACATTAGGAAAGCGTTACTGTTGTTTGTGTTGGAAGTGTGTCAGCTGTTGTGATATTGCTGCAATATTTAACTTTTCTAGTTGACTTTTTTGTTACAAAATATAAAGTCAACATGCCTGCAGTGTGTTCAGCGTTCAACTGCACAAATCGCAGCGATAAGACAATAAATATTTCATATTATAAGTAAGTATATTAGTACCGAAATACGACACACGTTTTTTAATGTTTATTAAAGAGTCATTTGCATTGGAACTGTAATTATGCTTAAGACAAATGCAGGAAGTAATTTCTTTATCGTTGATTACAGATTTCCTTTAAAAGATAAGGAAATTACAAAAAGATAGGTTATAAATATGAAGCGAGAAAACTGGTTTCCTACTACAGCCAGTTACCTCTGTTCAGCTCATTTTGAAGAGAAATATATGTACCACACAAATCTCCAGAGGCGCCTTTTGTCAAAACCAGTACCTGCTATCTTTAACTTTCCACCACATTTACAAAAGCAAGATAAAGTATTACGACCACAACCCAGAAAGCGATCTTTCGACAATTTGCAAGATAGTGCTATTACAGTGACATCATTAGCACAAAGTAAGTCAATAATTTAATTTTATTCCGTGTTCTTATTACTTTGAATTGCATACTTTCTATTATAATCTTATGGTGTAGCTCAGTTATAAACTTATGATGTAACTACATTCTTTCAGTGCCTGTCGGACCCACATCTGTTTCTGCTGACCACAATTACTGTCTACCAAGCCCTAAGAAGTTGAAAACACAATATAACAGAGTACAAGCAGAGAATGGGCGACTAAAGAAGCGGATAAAGCAAATGAAGCAACTTAGTGTACGACACAAAAGAAGAATAGTGGAGTTACAGACTTTAGTTGCTGGTTTGAGAAGAAGGCTATGTAGTTCAGTTTCTGATATGTTAAACAGTGAACATGTAGTTGGTTAGTTGAAGGAGCTATTGGAACTTCAGTGCAGTGCTTAAGTATGCCATTATTCTCAGCAAATAAGGAAATTTGCCCTGACCCTACACTTTTATTCTGCCAAGGCATACAGCTACTTACGAAAATTTGTGAAATTACCCCACCCAAGAACGTTTCGACTTTGTTATTGAATTACTATGCTTGTGTTAACTACTTGTAACACATATTTCAAATAAATTCTCGTTCACAGTGTACTGGTTTTTGAGGCTTTGACTGTTTACATTGAAATAGCGACAAAAACATCGCATTTCTGCGCCCGCTACTGTTTCTAATAGTTAACCACAGCATGTTTAGAAGTTTCACCGTAATATTCTGGTGGTACCCGCTCTAATTGCATTAATTTATGGGCAACAAGTAACGTTATAGTGGATGGACAGACTTATTTGAGTTGTCTTGTAGTGTTATCTACATCAAAAAGTTTAGCCATATTTCGACAAAAACATCCCTTTTTGCTGTCAGTGTTTTAGTGGATGGACAGACTTATTTGAGTTGTCTTGTAGTGTCATCTACATCGAAAAGTTTAGCCATATTTCGACAAAAACATCCCTTTTTGCTGTCAGTGTTATAGTGGATGGACAGACTTATTTGAGTTGTCTTGTAGTGTTATCTACATCGAAAAGTTTAGCCATATTTCGACAAAAACATCCCTTTTTGCTGTCAGTGTACACTGAAATCACTGCTGTCTATTGTTTGTTTTAGAAAAAATAAAGCTAGTATTGGCTATTTCAAGTAAGTCAAACGCAGTTACAAGGGGGCGGGACACAGCAGATGAATGCCTTGACTAAAGAAAACATGGCGGCCAGAACTTCAATTTGCTTCAAACATGGCGGACCTATAGCCACTCTATGAAATTTTAACTCGTTGGTACAAATGCATGGTTTGGCAGTGATCCATACAGATAAAATTCTCTCAAGTTTCCAGCTGTATCAAGTTCTTTGAAATCCACTAGCTGATTACTCCTTGGCCATTATCTTATAATTGCTGCTGCAGTCCTTCTACAGCTGTGTTGATTTCTGTGGTGTCTGGGGCTCACCACAGCACCATACATGGTAATGTTTTTGTTGCATGCTCAGTACACGTATTTCAGACTTCCAATGGCCAGGTCCAAAGCTCTACCTAGCTGTAGACTGCCGTCTTTATTGAGGGTGATGTCACGAATTTCTATTTCTATCGTCTCTTATATCACGCTCTCCCAGGAACTAGTAATCCCTGTAATAATATATGTCTTGTGTAATGCAGTATGATGTACATTTTCTAGAGCTTGCTCTGCTATTGCTGATTTCTCATGGTACCGAAGGTGAAAACATCTCTCGTGTTCTACACAGTGTATGCACAGTTTGACACAAAAGTGTTCATACCCACATGACATTTTACCTACTGCTGTCTTTCTAAGCCCTGCATCATCTGTCACAGACTTCATGAGTTGTCGAATTTTTGTGGAGCCCCTGAAGACAGAATCGATATTATGCCTCCTTAGAAGCTAGCTAATCTTTCCTGTTACTGAGCCACAGAATGGCAAAATCGCAAGATTCTTTGTGTCCTCCTCAGTGTTGTTCTAATTACTCGTCTTTGGAAAGCTGACTTGCGAAACCTGGTGGTTGCTGTAGCTGTTTTCCTTGAATATTTTCTCTAAGTGCTCAGTTCCTTCGGTAGGTTTTCAGCATCTGAGACGGCTTCTGCTCGGCCCTCGGACCAGATGGGTGGCATGCGGATCTGAGTCTGTGTGAGTGGGTTTCCCATACTTGGTGCGAGTGGAAGCTTGAGAGAATTTTATCATTATTTATCACTGCAAAACCATGCACTAGAATAGATTACATGGAGTTTGGAACTTGTAACAGGTTTCCCACCAGTATATGTGTAAATTATGATGGCAAAAAGTTTGAAGACGCTGACAGTGTTTAATTCTTGGGATCCACCAGTATGATGGTCATATGTGACCTAGCCCTTGCTACACAGAGCTCATGCTTTGAAACAGTGGAAAGAAATCTGAGAACTGCACTTAGAACACTGTCAAGCTACCACAATCAGAACCAACTCAGACGAAACCCTTCGAAGACACAAGCGTGTGCCTTTCATTTAAGGAACAGAGAATCTAATAGTGAGCTACATATTGAATAGTCAGGCATCCAACTCCAGCATCATCACGCCCCTAAATACTTGGGAGTCACTCTTGACAGAACTCTGACATTCAAAACTCACTGCAAGAACACCAAAATGAAAATCTCCACTACGCACAATCTAATTCGCAAACTAGTGGGGGCATAGTGGGGTTCACATCCACAAACTATTCGCTCTTCTGCAATGGCACTGTGCTTTTCTACTGCTGAATATGCTTCCCCAGTCTGGTACAATCATCTCATGCCAGACAGGTAGACATAGCTCTCAACAAAACCTGCAGGTCGATCACAGGTTGGTCAAGACCTACCCCAGCTGATAAGCTCTACTACCTAGCTGGAATAGCGTAACCATGGGTACGCAGAGCAGTGGCTGCCAACAAGGAGAGACTAGAAGTGGAACAGAACAATGCCCATCCACTGCATGGACATAATCCACCACCGCAGTGGCTGAGCTCGCGTAATAGCTTCCTGAGGACATCTGAAAAGTCACCATTTCACCAGAGAAGGCAAGGCTGGAGTTATGAAAGAAGATGACGCCTCACCAGCACAGATGGATGCCAGAAAGTGAAGAACTACCACCGGGACACAATGAAAGATGGTTGTTGTGGAAATCTTTAAAGAGATTACGTTCAGGAGTTGGATTTTTTTAGTTATCGCACATTCATGAAGACCTTTTCACATGGGATCTGTGGAAAGTACAGTAGCACATTTGTTTTTTTGGGGTACACATTTATTGTGTATTCTTGTTTTTCTGACATGTTATACATTCTAGAGCAGGGGTCTCCAAATTTTTTAGTCTGCGGGCCACATTGACTCCTCCACGAAGTCATAAGGGCCAAGATCTACCTAGTGGGATTAAAGCACCCTAGCACTCCATGATCACCGTAAGGCTACAGGAAAAATGAAATCGCAAAAATCTGAGTTTGCGGGAGTAGCTAGCACTGAAACGAACGGAGAATGGTCTGTCTGTTTATTGTGGATAGCCACAAGTTTAACCATGACCTTCCGCTTTGTAAAGATAGAGCTCCGACAATGTCGCGGTGTATTGGTCGCGATAGGCCTCGAAACTCAATTGTTGGCAATATTGGTACCACCTCAAATATTTGTGCGGGCCGGATACCGGGCATGTCCAGCCAGCTAACGCGTGGCGGTTTGCCGGGCCTCGTGGGCCGGTTTCGCCCCGCGGGCCGTAGTTTGGAGACCCCCGTTCTAGAGAATCTCCAATGGAACAGAATGTACTACTAATCCAACATTAAGTAAGTCACGCAGTCACCTTTGCTTTGGATGTTCCTAC
This sequence comes from Schistocerca americana, assembly GCF_021461395.2. Lineage (NCBI taxonomy): Eukaryota > Metazoa > Arthropoda > Insecta > Orthoptera > Acrididae > Schistocerca > Schistocerca americana. Next base: position 239,003,795 of record NC_060126.1, read on the forward strand.
ATTTCTCGGGAACCTCTAAACTGATGGTCTCTCAGGTCACCCTTGCTTTGGGTGTTCCTACATTTCTCAGGAGCCACTAAATCCCTCCCCCCCCATGAACCATGGACCTTGCCGCTGGTGGGGAGGCTTGCGTGCCTCAGCGATACAGATGGCCGTACCATAGGTGCAACCACAATGGAGGGATATCTGCTGAGAGGCCAGACAAACGTGTGGTTCCTGAAGAGGGGCAGCAGCCTTTTCAGTAGTTGCAGGGGCAACAGTCTGGATGATTGACTGATCTGGCCTTGTAACAATAACCAAAACGGCCTTGCTGTGCTGGTACTGCGAACGGCTGAAAGCAAGGGGAAACTACAGCCGTAATTTTTCCCGAGGGCATGCAGCTTTACTGTATGGTTAAATGATGATGGCGTCCTCTTGGGTAAAATATTCCAGAGGCAAAATAGTCCCCCATTCGGATCTCCGGGTGCGGACTACTCAAGAGGACGTTGATATCAGGAGAAAGAAAAGTGGTGTTCTACAGATCGGAGCGTGGAATGTCAGATCCCTCAATCGAGCAGGCAGGTTAGAAAATTTAAAAAGGGAAATGGATAGGTCAAAGTTAGATATAGTGGGAATTAGTGAAGTTCGGTGGCAGGAGGAACAAGACTTTTGGTCAGGTGAATATAGGGTTATAAATACAAAATCAAATAGGGGTAATGCAGGAGTAGGTTTAATAATGAATAAAAAAAATAGGAATGCGGGTAAGCTACTACAAACAGCATAGTGAATGCAATATTGTGGCCAAGATAGACACGAAGCCCATTCCTACTACAGTAGTACAAGTTTATATGCCAACTAGCTCTGCAGATGATGAAGAAATTGATGAAATGTATGATGAGATAAAAGAAATTATTCAGGTAGTGAAGGGAGACGAAAATTTAATAGTCACGGGTGACTGGAATTCGAGTGTAGGAAAAGAGAGAGAAGGAAACATAGTAGGTGAATATGGATTCGGGGGTAAGAAATGAAAGAGGAACCCGTCTGTTAGAAATTTGGACAGAGCATAACTTAATCATAGCTAACACTTGGTTCAAGAATCATAAAAGAAGGTTGCATACATGGAAGAATCCCGGAGATACTAAAAGGTATCAGATAGATTATATAATGGTAAGACAGAGATTTAGGAACCAGGTTTTAAATTGTAAGACATTTCCAGGGGCAGATGTGGACTCTGACCACAATCTATTGGTTATGAAATGCAGATTAAAATTGAAGAAACTGCAAAAAGGTGGGAATTTAAGGAGATGGGACCTGGATAAACTGACTAAACCACAGGTTGTGCAGAGTTTCAGGGAGAGCATGAGGGAACAATTGACAGCAGTGGGGGAAAGAAGTACAGTAGAAGAAGAATGGGTAGCTTTGAGGGATGAAGTAGTGAAGGCAGCAGAGGATCAAGTAGGTAAAAAGACGAGGGCTAGTAGAAATCCTTGGGTAACAGAAGAAATATTGAATTTAATTGATGAATGGAGGAAACATAATAACACAGTAAATAAAGCAGGCAAAAAGGAATACAAACGTCTCAAAAATGAGATCGACAGGAAGTGCAAAATGGCTATGCAGGGATGGCTAAGAGGACAAATGTAAAGATGTAGAGGCTTATCTCACTAGGGGTAAGATAGATACTGCCTACAGGAAAATTAAAGAGACCTTTGGAGAAAAGAGAACCACTTGTATGAATATCAAGAGCTCAGATGGAAACCCAGTTCTAAGCAAAGAAGGGAAAGCAGAAAGGTGGAAGGAGTATATAGAGGGTCTATACAAGGGCGATGTACTTGAGGACAATATTATAGAATCGGAAGAGAATGTAGATGAAGATGAAATGGGAGATACGATACTGCGTGATGAGTTTGACAGAGCACTGAAAGACCTGAATCGAAACAAGGCCGCGGGAGTAGACAACATTCCATTGGAACTACTGACGGCCTTGGGAGAGCCAGTCCTGACAGAACTCTACCATCTGGTGAGCAAGATGTATGACACAGGCGAAATACCCTCAGACTTCAAGAAGAATATAATAATTCCAATCCCAAAGAAAGCAGGTGTTGACAGATGTGAAAATTACCGAACTATCAGTTTAATAAGGCACAGCTGCAAAATACTAACGAGAATTCTTTACAGACGAATGGAAAAACTGGTAGAAGCCCATCTTGGGGAAGATCAGTTTGGATTCCGTAGAAATATGGGAACACGTGAGGCAATACTGACCTTACGACTTATCTTAGAAGAAAGATTAAGGAAAGGCAAACCTACGTTTGTAGCATTTGTAGACTTAGAGAAAGCTTTTGACAATGTTGACTGGAATGCTCTTTTTCAAATTCTAAAGGTGGCAGAGGTAAAATACAGGGAGCGAAAGACTATTTACAATTTGTACAGAAAGCAGATGGCAGTTATAAGAGTCGAGGGGCATGAAAGGGAGGCAGTGGTTGGGAAGGGAATGAGACAGGGTTGTAGCCTCTCCTTAATGTTATTCAATCTGTATATTGAACAAGCAGTAAAGGAAACAAAAGAAAAGTTCAGAGTAGGTATTAAAATCCATGGAGAAGAAATAAAAACGTTGAGGTTCGCCGATGACATTGTAATTCCTTCAGAGACAGCAAAGGACTTGGAAAAGCAGTTGAACGGAATGGACAGTGTCTTGAAAGGAGGATATAAGATGAACATCAACAAAAGCAAAACGAGGATAATGGAATGTAGTCGAATTAAGTCGGGTGATGCTGAGGGAATTAGATTAGGAAATGAGACACTTAAAGTAGTAAAGGAGTTTTGCTATTTGGGGAGCAAAATAATGATGATGGTCGAAGTAGAGAGGATATAAAATGTAGACTGGCAATGGCAAGGAAAGTGTTTCTGAAGAAGAGAAATTTGCTAACATCGAGTATAGATTTAAGTGTCAGGAAGTCGTTTCTGAAAGTATTTGTGTGGAGTGTAGCCAGGTATGGAACTGAAACATGGACGATAAATAGTTTGGACAAGAAGAGAATAGAAGCTTTCGAAATGTGGTGCTACAGAAGAATGCTGAAGATTAGATGGGTAGATCACATCGCTAATGAGGAGGTACTGAATAGACTTGGGGAGAAGAGGAGTTTGTGGTACAACTTGACGAGAAGAAGGAATCGGCTGGTAGGACATGTTCTGAGGCATCAAGGGATCACAAATTTAACATTGGAGGGCAGCGTGGAGGGTAAAAATCGTAGAGGGAGACCAAGAGATGAATACGCTAAGCAGATTCAGAAGGATGTAAGTTGCAGTAGGTACTGGGAGATGAAGAAACTTGCACAGGATAGGGTAGCATGGAGAGCTGCATCAAACCAGTCTCAAGACTGAAGACCACAACAACGACAATTAAATCCCTAACAGATGTTCTCTCAGGTCACCCTCTAAGAGTCACTCCATCCTTCTGTAGTTAACCTGTGCTATTATTCTGCTACCATGCTTATTGATTCGATGGTTTGATAATGTTCATACCTACCAGCACATGCTTAATTCGGTGTTGAGATATTTTTACATTTTTCTTGAGGTGAGGGCATTTGGTATGTCGCAAATATCCTGCATATCAGGTGGGACAGTTTTGTCGTCATTGGTTCTACGGAGTGTGTAAAACAACCAGAAATTTAAGTATATTGTGCCAGAAGGAGAGAGCTCTGTCTAATTCTGAGGAATGACTGCAACCTAGAGTCAAATGTACATTACCAACAGCATTCTGACACTCTCCAGCGTCTTACCAAAAAGCGAATATGCTCTCGCACGATCCTCTAAGATTAGTGGCGATTATCCAAGACGACTGTTTTGGAGATACTAAAGGGAGTTATTTGCGCGAGAACATCTGCAGAGTTTGAAAGTGGATGTTTGAGTCTTTCTGTGGATCATGCTGGGATGCTGCAATTGGTTGCGCTATGCTCGTAAGAGACAACAGATTCGGATCTGAGTTTTGGTCCAGCGTAATCCATGATTTAGAAAGGAACGCCGAAAGCATCGAAAGGTTTGAAAATCAGTAAATGGCAAGATGATACAAAGGAAGTATGTTATTTATGATACAGCAGGATCTGCTGATACTGTCTAAAGAAGTCTGCTGATCCACAATATTAAGTGTATCAGAAGTATAACTTTTGGGCAGTAATCTAGATTGCTTTGTATTGATATTATTTCTTAATTTCAGGTTAATGTAGACGACTAGGTGATTATTGTAACAGTTTTAAGTAAGACTGATGATTGTACGATGCATATTTTACGAAATTAAAATTCGAAGGTTTCATAATTCCCGTGTCGACTTTTTACCAGAAAAAAGTATATCCTACTGAATCGAATTAGTATGGAACAAAGGCAAAGCTAGTCGAAGGAATGGTTTGACTGCATTGGAAGTCGTCTGCATTTGGCGTGCTACGACCTGACAATCAGTTCACTTGGCCAATTAGAGGGAAATTATTGTCAGAGATGCAGTGGAGGTTGGGTTTTTCACACACATAAAACATTGCCAGAGATGAAGGCTGTGTTAACTGCCAGAATATAAATCGTAGTACGGATTGGTAATAGAATCCAGTACTTTTCAGTTTGTAATCTTATACCTACAGCCATCAAAGCTCACAACAAACCTTACAAGAATCTGAGTAAGCTATTATTTTCTTGATAATATAGAAAATCCATCATTATTTTCCTGGGAAGGTCATCCATATCTATATGTATACTCTGCAAGTTCCTATGTGGTGCATGGCGGAGAGTACCCTGTACTGCTACTAATCTTTCTCTTTCTTGTTCCACTCGAAAATGGAGCGAAAGTGAAACGCCTGTCTATGTGCTTTCTTACGAGTCCTGACTCTTTGTGTCTTGTCTTCGTGATCTTTATGCGAGATGTCAGTTGATGGCAGCAAACTCGTTGGCAAATGTCGGTACTCTAAATTTTCTCAATACTGTCCTGCGAATATAACGTCTCTTTTTCCTCCAGGGATTGCCATTTGAGTTCACGTAGCATATCTGAAAGAGTCACATGTTGATCTAACGTTCCGGTTACAAATTAGCAGCACACCTCTGAATTTCTTCAACGGCTTCCTTTAATTCGATCTGCTGGAGATCCCAAATGCTCACGCGGAACTCAAGAATGGGTCGCACAAACGTCCTGTGAACGATCTGTGTTATAGATTAGTTCTGTATGGCCGAGGCATGAGATTAACGCCAAATGATAGTTAAGTATAGGACCAAAGTTGCAGAGTACTCTCTGTAAAACTAATTGCAGTTGTTAGTGGAAGTGAAACGAAAGGTGTTACATGGTTCGGCAGAGTGAGTTCCGAGCTTTATTTGTGTTTAATTTCTCAGGCATTATGGGAATAATTTACCTTGAACTATTTTTTCATAGAAACTGGCATGTTGGAAAGTTAACAGTAATGCCTTTCCACTTCGTTGTATTAGAAGCTCTACGACAGCCGCAAATCGTGGGATTTTGAGTGGGCGTCCTCGCAAATTACAACCGGATTGCTGTGAACTGTTTCGCTCCGCATCGTACAAGGACAGCCGCAAACTCCTTGGTAAAAGGGCTCAGTGACAGCTTAAAATTCTCCCTCGCTTACCTAGTAGGAATACATCATCATCTTTCTTGTGCTCTTCAAACTCAGAGAAGCATAAGCAAATTGCTCGTCACTTTTTAAAATACACTGAAGAACCCAGAAGATATGTGACGCACATCTCATCGGCGAATATGTAAATGATTAGAGCTGCAATTCCCTGTAACAGGTAGACAGGCGACGAGAGTACATTAGTGTTGTTCGCGTTAAGCGTTGTTACCGAGTCTGGTAGGGTATATATGGAGCAAGAACAACGTCTGATGTTGAGTGATCACTGTGCAGCGCACGGAGATGCTGTGAGATCGTGTGGTCGAATCGTGCGATATCCAGATTTGTGGGATATTCTGAAGTGACAGTGACTCATTGTTGGACTGCATGGGAATGTGAGAGCAGGCATTCTTGTCAACAGGATTACAGTCGACCAAGTCTGATCAGGAAAAGGGATGATCGCTGAATTGTGCACCAAGCACACTGTAACCACTTGGCATCTGTGCGTGCTATCCAAGAACAAGTAATGGACTTCCTGTAACATGCAGTATCATCACACTGGGGCTGTTGATAAAATATTGATACATCGGTACATAATTTTTCCAGGAAACATAGTTATTTATCGGCGATATCCTTTTGGCCGGTATATCGATATCGGAATGTCAAGATCGAGTGCCGATATTTTTGTTTTATATTACATTTTTTTCGTAATTTTCAGTTAATATTTTAATTTGTTCTTTTGAAACTTAGCAATAGAATATTGCTTTATTTTCACTGTGTGAAAGAGATTCACTACCTTTTGAGCTTTCGTCACGTCTAGTCTTTCTCTTTCACTGTGTGAAGCAAGTGTACATGGCACAAAGAAGAAGTCAGATCGCACTGAAGGGTGGAAGTGTGAATGGTATAACAAGTTATCCAATGTGGAAATATAGAAGACCAGTTGCGTTACAAAAAAAATTTTGATGCAGCTAGTGTGCTATTTCTTCACATCGGCATTCTTCAAAAACTGTTGCTGAAAATGATGAACAAAAATCTAAATGACACGATTGGTCTGTGCAGTGGGCGCGAACCTGTGAGGGTAAATGCTGACGTAATCGGCGGTCGACGCTACCAACAGAAACCGCAGTGTTTCACTTCACCACGCAATGTTGACACTTCAACTGCTGGGTCACTGGCGTTTGCTGAAATGGAAAAAAAACAAGGAAGTTGACATGAAGTGTTGTGGACAAATCAGATGTGTGACGGAACCGAAAGACGGACCCATCGGACACCCTTTATTCTGCTTCTTACATGCAGTTACCACTGTTAGCAAAGTGGTTATCGCCAAGCGTGAACTTTCAATTATTGCTCTAAGGTGGATAAGCAAGCTGCTAGCTTGTTGATGCACAGAAAATCTAATCAAAAACCAATACTATTATACTAGCCCATTATATAGCTCTAAAACCGGCTTTGTATTTACTATGTGCAGCCGATATTTTTATAGGCCGGTGCGTTGATATCTTTTCCGGTGATATATCGATATGCTTTATCTATATATCCATGTCTAGTAAGGACATTTTATAAAGATCGATATATCGGAATCGTTATTTTTAAAGATCGACAGCCCTACATCCCACACCAATGGTGGGAGACTAGCAAGAGCCGGACTAGGGAATTAATGTCTCATACACAGGTGGCAGTTAACAACATAATACAAACAGCTGCATCTGAAGTGCTGCTGTGACTGGAAAGCATGAACTGCTGATGAACGGCGTCGCATTGTTCAGCTATGAATCGCAGTTCTGCACTACCCTAGTCGATCAACGTCAGGGGTGCATGATGGCGACTTCGGGCGAAAGCCCATTCCTCCAATGTTTTGGAAAAGCACAGCAGTGTCACCCCTCGTGCCACTGGAGAGCCATCGGGCATGACATCAGATCACAGCTGGTAGTTGCTGATGGAACTCTGGTGATACAACAGTACGTCCCAGACATCCTGGGTCTTCATCAGCTGCCGGCCGAAGTGGCCGTGCGGTTTAAAAGGCGCTGCAGTCTGGAACCGCAAGACCGCTACGGTCGCAGGTTCGAATCCTGCCTCGGGCATGGATGTTTGTGATGTCCTTAGGTTAGTTAGGTTTAACTAGTTCTAAGTTCTAGGGGACTAATGACCTCAGCAGTTGAGTCCCATAGTGCTCAGAGCCATTTGAACTATTTTCTTCATCAGCTACCTCTCGTGCAACGGTATCGTAGGAACATTTTTCAAAAGGAGTGTGCTCGTCCACACATGGCACGTGTGTCTATGAACTCTCTGGGTGATGCTGAGGCACTCCCATTGTTAGCAACATCCACAAATCTGTCCTCTGTCCCCAGTGAGGTTGGTGTCGGACCGGCTGAGATGTCAATTCCATCTCAGTGCCAAAATCCGGGATTTCAAGGAACAGTTACAGCAGCTGTGAGCCACTTCATCTCATTAGTAGTAGTAGTAGTAATAGCAACAGCAGTACTGTAGTAGCTTCATTCATACATAAATCACTTTTGCAAGGATAATGGACATGACTTTAGATTACAACCAAAATAGCAACAAAAACAGTGTAATTCATGTATTCAGGCACCTACATACTTACAGGTATAGTTTGATAAGGATTGGACAAGCACTCTGACGTGGGTTTGTAGTACGAACCATACCAATATTTGCCTAAAGTAACCTAGGGAATCCACAAAAAATCTGAATCAAGATTGGATCCTCCACCCTTTCGAATACAAGGCCAGTCTGTCTGAAATAGTACTACATCTACATCTATCTGATTTGGTTTCTTGCTAGTGTACAAATAAGTTATTTAATAATGTAAATGGCTAGTGCTGCACTGTTCATCCATTTCTCACTCCCAGTCACTTCACGCTCTGCAGACATTGTTTCATGACATTACACACGCTATCAGCTAATGTCAGCACCATAACATCGATGCCTGGTTTCCATTTTGAGTACAGTAACACCCAGTCTGCTAGCCCGAAAAACTGAGTCAGCATCATCCTATAACAAGTAAGATGCTCTGTACATTTTTCCAGAAAAGAAAAAAAGAAGGAAAAATATAGTACGAAGGTGTTAGGTGAAATATTCTGTGTTTTAATATCGTTGTTATTATTGATTATATGTACTATATTTTTTACCAAACCCATACTCTGTGTTATCTAAATAATCCTTCAGTGCATAGAATGTATTACTTAACAGGTATTCTTAATTGCCTTTTTATGTAAGTTTGTTTTAATAATCTCTTTAACCTCCTTGAGAAATTTGAGTCTTGGCAAATGTAAGTTCAATCACGTTCTTGGTCCATGGTCATGGCTAGAGCTATCTGTGAAGTAATAATCAATGTTATTTTCGATACATATAATGGATTGGCAAAAGTACCCACATCGTCTACTTCAATTCCCCAGGGTTCTGAACGTATCTTGACAATGAACTCTATTACTGTTTTGGTTATTATTCGTAAGGACCTTTTCCATAGTTTGAAACCTGTGTTTATATTTTGTGCGTTTGTTCTCCATGGAAGAATTCCATAGCTAAGAACTGTGTGAATAAATGAATAGGAGATCATACAACGGCTTCATGACACTTCCTAATGGAATCGGTGCATGTATCGAGGACATGAGCCCTTTCTGTATCTTCTGGCCGCTCTGGCGATCATATCGTTAGGTGAGAGCAGCGGGCGGCCTTGTTTTCAAAGGAGAGCCCCCACGTTTTTCTGTAAGCATTTCGGAAGCCATGCTACACGGTTCTAATCAGAGAGGGTGCAACGCTGTACCGATACGTGAGCTCGTTGCACCAATTTCTTTGTAAATGTGACTTGATTATGCAATCACTGAAGCATATACCTCTCAATCCGCGATTTTTCATTTTGTTTCTTCCTCAGCTTCATTGTGCTTTACTCATTTTTGTCAGGCAGTGTAGCTGATTGAGGCTCCTTCATTCGATTTAACCTAAAATGTGTATATTTTGACTTCTTGTCTAATTAAAAGACAATATAATGTTACAGAAGGGATCAGTTGATAGAACACATACTGAGGCATCAAGGCATAGTCCGTTTGATTAAACAGGGAATTGTGTGTGTGTGTGTGTGTGTGTGTGTGCGTGTGTGTGTGTGTGTGTGCCTGTCTGTGTGTAGTGATGAGAGGGAAGGAAAGGGGGGCTGTAGAGTTAGACCTAGGCATAAATACTGGAAAAAACTGCAAATATATTTAGATGTAAACAAGTTCAAATGGATGTAGGTTGCAGCAGCTGTTCAAAGATGAAGGGACTTAGATCAACCTTACACTATCCCCTTGCGACACATTCACTTTTTATGAGCCTCAATGCTAATACAGGTACAGGAGAAATAATACGGCATACACATTGCATCCAAAACTACCTATGAATTACAAGCAGTACAAAACAAACATACCTACAAAAGATAAACATTTTACTTAAAGGTTTTTTAATTCTTGAACTTATCTGAGGTACAAGTTTTATTTGTGTTTACAATTGTAAGGTGGTAATGTCATTTTGATTTTTGTATGCCATCGATGCACACGTCAGAGAGAGAGTAAATTGCGTTACTGTTAAACAATCTTTGGTTTTGTCATGGCACAGTCTTAGCATATGCGCAGTCTGATATATTCTTAGCTGAAGTGTGGTAGGTGATGGACGTATTTAGCAGTGCTATAGGGACTTGTGATTGTATCTGTTAGATGAAGGAAGATGAAGGGACAGCCATGATGAATATGTTGTATATACTGGAAGGCCAAAAGGACGTAAATTTTGAATAATGTCATTATTTTCGAAGAGAAGCAGTCTGAGGTAATACTACAGCATTGTGCAGCTAGGAGTGGTTATTGTCAGCTAGTTAACTTGCTCAGAGCTAAAAGAAAGGTCATCCCACTTCCCTGAGTCATGCGTTAACATATTAATTGATTAAGCTGTTTGATTTTTAAAGAAATTCTCTATTAATATTGTACCTATTTAAAATCATTATTCACTTGGTTCAGAATAGTACTGTTCAGATGTACGTTATGTGTGATGATTATGAGAAGTATTGCTGTCTTTTTCAATAAATATTTCATTCTAAAATCGCTGTCTTGGAATATCATTTCATAGGAATAGTTACTGTCGTCACCCCACTCTTTATAACTATGCTTTACCACATCCAACAGTTTGAATATGAAACAGAAATCTAGTTTAGCCGATTCCTGCTTTCTCTTTGCTGTTGTGCTTTCGAGAAATCTGCAACAATGTTGTCAAGAAGCGAAGTAAGTGGATATTTTGATTATGGCCAGATAATTGTTTTACTTCAGTTGCAACGACAGAACAAAAATCCCCTCAAGAATTGTTAGCAACTAGGGACAATATGGCTACACAAATGAAGAATTTTATAGAGTAAAAGGTAAAGTTGAGCTAAATTTCATACAGAAACTAATATAGTGGGGAGGTGCACAATCTTAATTAATAGCAACTAAGGAAAGATTGTAGCAGAAAATATACATTCAAGAAGAAGAAGACGAATTCCGTATATCTTGACCTCTGCTTTTTGGAGAAAATTGTAGGACCTGTTTGGTACCGCAGGAGTCCTTAATCAGAGGAGAGATCAGATCAACCATATTACAGAAAGATAACGTTCATCCTTGCAGATCAGAAAGTGAACCTGATAATGTATTAGTTAACTGCATGACAAGGTCCTGGAATTAACCCTATTAATAATGGTAATAATACTTACATACTTTTAGGAAAGAAAAGCTGGCTGAAACCACACTCGCTAATATCACCCTATTTTATTAAAGATTACGAATGTGAAATTAATTGTGGGAAGGAAAGTGTAAGAATTAGGGACACACATGATATTCGGTTGTGTTTATAGACAACCAGCACCAGGAGCCTTAAGCCGTCCTCGCACGGGACGAGGCAGCTAACGTTGACATGGACACGGATGGGACATAATATCTCACGAGAGGCAGCGTCGTCGGCACACGGGATGGGTTGGTTAACGTGATTTGCGCTCTCAGCGCTCTCTGGAAGCCGTTGTCGTCTTTATTTGGTTTGCAAATCATGCACGTAAAACAGGTGCGTTAACTTTGTCAGCAACTGTCGAAGATGAGTGGAGAAAATCGCAAAGAAAATTCTGGACTCGTCGCTGGCTTGAACAGCGAAGTGGTGGTAGTGGGACACTACATAATGCTGTACAACGATCTGAGGTACATACAAGTAGAAGTTATTAATTAACTCAACTGAATTTCATTTTCGTTTTTAAATTCGGTATAGTTAAGGTATAGTTTCTAATGTCAGACTGCACATGCATAATACACATATTCTCGATGTTTCATTGACTACATACACTCTGAAATAAAGTGCTTCATCACATGATTTCATGATCGAGATTCATTTTGTAACTTCATTCGAATGCAAGAGGGGATTTTTTTTTCTAAGCTGCTCACCATCATTGAAAAAGATATTTACTGGCGAGACATAGGCTTGAGCCAGACTATAAACCCAGCTACATGAGGGCTGAATGAAAAGTAATGCCTCCACCTTCGTTAATTGGGTTTGGATGGGAATATTTTAATAAATCAAGTGCAGAAATAATTCTCAGAATGTGGCCTTTAATAACGAATATTCACTTTCCCACATAACCAGCAGCCAATTGGATAACGATGAACAAGTTTTCTGAAGCCGTCACGGAAGAAGTCGACACTCTGTTTCCGCAACCACAGTCTCACAGTTCTCTCGACGCCTTCATGTTTCCGCAAACACAGTCTCACAGTTCTCTCGACGTCTTCATCAGAAGCATAATGATGCCCCGCAAATCGACTTTCGTTATCGGGAAGAGATGGGGCTAAATCTGGACTGTATGGAGGATGCCGTACAGTGGTGAGATTCAGTCTCTGAAGTTCTTCTGTGGTGACATGTCATACAATGCAATAGTGTCACCTACATGTTCTTGTGAAATGCCGATTGTGATTGTAATTTCTCTCTGAGTGATACTACGATCGTCCTGAATCAATCTCTCAACTTTTTGCTTGTGAAGCTCGGTGGTTGCTGTCACTGGACACCCAACTCTTTGTTTGTCACACTTTAAACTCACTTGCCCAACGACGCACAGTGCTCACATCAACACAATCACCATAAACTGCTTTCGTTCTCTAATGAATCTCCTTTGGGGTGACACCTTCTGCTGTCAAGAATTCAGTGACTGCACGTTGCTTAAATCGCATTGATCGTCCGTCTGCACAGGGTTCCATACTTTACACTGCAACAACACAACCGTTCAATGCTAAGGCTTCCCGCCAATTGGAGCTGTAGAGAAGGGGCTATCTACAGAACAAGCCAATATCTTCCACATACCAATGCTTTTAACTGCTGAAGAGTTACGAAGGTGGAGGCATTACTTTTCAGTCAACCCTCGTATATAGAAAGGCAGTCACTTTAAGATTTCGGAGCACTAGGCGAACATGCCAGTTATTGGCTTTTGTAACAAGAATTGCAGCAAATATATTACTTATAATAAACAAAGCCGACTTCTGAGATAATGCGTCTATTAAATGAATAAGAAAGACCCAGAGTCATTTAGAAGACAAAAGGTGAAAAAAATTGTAAGTAGGTGGACGCAAACCTGCTACCTCTCCCTGCAATACGATTTCACGACGTATCAACTGCGCTACAACCATATCTCCGTAAGCAGCATACATTATCTGAAGGCTATGTCTACAAATGTCATTACTAGATATTTAATATGCTAATTGTATCAAGCGATGCGCTTTTGATAGATCATCTCTGGGCAATAACATTAAAACGTTATACTTTCATAGCACATCAAGTTATAACACTAAAAATAAACTACAGAAGGTCTTTACCTACCGATACGTAGTTTCCTGTCATTTGATTATAACCAATCGTAGCTAAAACGACGCATTTTCGATAGATCCTCAATCTGCTTATGCTTTGAAATAGCTTATATTTATATTAAGTACTCTATGAGAAAGAAAACCCACCGAATTCGGTGTGTGACGCCATACACTATTGCGGCTACTATTTTCTGCTTGTTATGTGAAATGGTATTGCATCTTAGTGGCCACATTCCTCACCATGAGGCAAAACATCAGAAATTCCAGGTTCTTATATCACGCTACGAAGTGTAGTGGAACGAGGAATTCCACGCTATGACGTCGCCAGCTCTACGTCCACGTGCGTTTTTACGTCCTGTGAGAGGACGACTAATGACAGAACGCATCAGAGGAAGCCTGAAGAGTATCGCTGGTAAATGTCATGACTGTGTTAATATAATCGCCTTTGCAATTACCTTTATCAGTTAGAGTACTTCCTTGTGAGGGCAACGTGTTAAAACTAGTAACTAACAAGACAATAGTTACGTTAAGAGGATGATATCAATGTTTACAAGGCTTTTATAACATCACTGACTGTGAAGGGAAGTAGAAGAAAAGTTGCTTCAGCACGACACTCTTACACAGTTAAAAACACGATACGATTTCACCATAGAAATTCATGGACAAAGCCTGCATTATCATGCAATATTTACTGGAATTATCAAATGCCTTTGTTTCTTAATGTATCAAAACTAGGAGACAGACAAAATTTTGAACCCGACGCTTACATTTATGTAAAACAATGCATTTGTCGATTTAATCACTCAGGCATGACTGACAAGTTGTTCCCACAGCTTCAGTTCTTCCATTATATCTCTCACACTATTTAAGCTGTACCTTGCTTGAATTATCAGTGCCGATTGAAGGGACATAACAAAGAACGGTTTAACTACAGCCTAGGATTTGTTTCCAGAACTTGTCTTTGACTCGACAGGGAATGCAGTGCCTCACTCTCTAGGGGTGATGAAATTTATTAAACTTTGAGTCCAGTATGGTTTACCATGGAGGGAAACAAAACAAACATGGAATATCGTCGACATACTGCTGTACTGCAAGGGTGCCGTGGATGACAACCAAAGGGATACTACTATGAAAAGAAATGACACTCCAGACCATCACTCCTGGTTGGTTGCCCGTAAGGCGGGCGACATTCAGGTTGGTATCCAACTGCTGTCCAGAGTGTTTCTAGAAACGTCTTCGGCGGTCACTGGGGCTCATTTCGAAGCGGGACTCATCGTTGAAGACAATTCTACTCCAGGCAATGAGATTCGAGGCCGAAGACGTGTCTGCAGGCGTCTCGGACAGTGGTGGGATATCAGCCTATCATCTGCTATAGGGCTCGACAACCGAGAGTGATAGTCTGGGGTGCCATTTCTTTTCATAGCATGACGCCTTTGGTTGTCAGCAGCGACACGTCTTGTTACCCTTCCTGTCAAGCCATCCTGGGCTTGAATTTCAACAAGATAATGTCTGCGCCCACATGGCGAGAGCTTGCCGAACCCTATCTTGGCCAGCAAGGTCGTCCGATGTCTCCCCAACTGAGAAGGTTTGGAGCACTCTGGGCATACCCCTCCAACCAGCTTGGGATTTTCACGCTCTTACGCGCGAATTGGACAGGATTCGTAGGTCAAACAAACCTGTGATCATTCGTGCTCGCCTTCTTTGTCAAAGTTAAATATTCAAATAGATCTATTTGGTTTAAGTTCCACACTCCTGAGAAATATTCCAGGATGGGCCACAAGAGTGTTACGTAAACAATCTCCTTTGTAGATTGCTTTCATTTTCCCAGTAGAAGTCTGTCCGCGCCCGGTAGCTGAGTGGTGCCGGCACGGTAGCTCAGCGTGTTCGGTCAGAGAGATACCTGCCCTCTGTAATAAAAAAACTGAGTTAATCGATCAACGACGAACTTAAACGGGTGTCTTACGACACCCGCCCCCAGCAGATGCAACGACGAAAGCGAACAAAATGAGATAGGTCAGCGCGACAGAATGTCAATCCTAAGGGGCTGGGTTCGATACCCGGCTGGGTCGGAGATTTTCTCCGCTCAGGGACTGGGTGTTGTGTTGTCCTAATCATCATCATTTCATCCCCATCGACGCGCAAGCCGCCGAAGTGGCGTCAAATCAAAAGACTTGCACCCGGCGAACGGTCTACCAGACGGGAGGCCCTAGTCACACGACATTTTTTATAGTAGAAGTCTGTCACCTGGTTTATCTACGACTGAGCCTATGTGATCATTCCGATTCATATCCCAACCAACTTTTATACCCAGATGTTTGTATCAGTTGACTGATTCCACTAGCGTCTTGGTTATATTTTTGCGTTCGATGAAGTGCACGCTTTTATATTTATGAACTTTTAAAGGAAGCTGCCAGTCTGTGCACTAGTTTCAATCTTATCAAGATCGAAGCACTTGTGCTGCTTCATTTCAAGTAGTCTTCATTATCAGTAACTGCATCATCTGTAAAAAGTCTGAGATTTCTGTTGTCTGCCAGGTTATTAATATACAATACGGACAGCAAGTTTCCAAATACACTTACTTGAGGAACACATGAAGTTACTCCTACATCTGGCTATAATTCTCCAGCTAATATAAAATGCTGCGACCTGCTTCAAGAAATCCACAATCCAGTTGCAGATCTCGTTTGGTACACCATGTGATCGTACTTTTATTAACAAGTATAGGTGTGGTACTGTGTCAAATGCTTTTCGATTGTCGATAGTTACTTAATCCGTGTGAATCCTGGATCCAAGTGTTTCAGGACGTCATATGTGAAGAGTTCGAGCTGGTTTTTTGCATGATCGCTATTTTCGAAATCCGCATTGACTGGCAGGGAGGTAGTCGTTCTGTTCAAGATACCTCGTAATGTTTGAGCTCGGAATATGACCTAAGACTAAAAAATGGTTCAAATGGCTCTGAGCACTATCGGACTCAACTTCTGAGGTCATTAGTCCCCTAGGACTTAGAACTAGTTAAACCTAACTAACCTAAGGACATCACACACATCCATGCCCGAGGCAGCATTCGAACCTGCGACCGTAGCGGTCTCGCGGTTCCAGACTGCAGCGCCTAGAACCGCATGGCCACTTCGGCCGGCTAAGACTAAAACTTCAAAGAAATGAAAGGTCTTACATAAACCTGTGTCAATCTGATGGTCTACGACAAGCAGGAAGAAAGGTTGCCAGCAAGGAAACAACAGCGAGAGCGATATGCAGTGTGTCCAGTAGATAGTTTTGTTGGAGCTGAAACGGAAAGCGAAGAAATTTGCACTCATCACCTGCCGAAAACAGCTACAGAAATTGCCAAAATATCGTGTAAGGCAACTGAGACTTACGCTGCTGCAGAACACAGATTCTGAGAAATTGTCAGTTTCACCGACGAATCTTCCACTACGCTCATGTTAGGAGAAAAACAGAACACCTTGAACATTTTAATAGCTCATGTCCTGCAGAAATGGCTAGCACTTCATTCACCTCGATTCAGCATGTGTCCTGTCGCCCGAACAGCGTCCTACAGTATAGCCATCCACGCTGAATTCACCTGGCCCTAAAGTTCATCTGTGGTGGTTAGCATTGGGTCACGGCAATGTACCAGTCATTTCACCATACCCCATACATTTTCGTTTGGTGATCAGGCGGGCTAGACCAAAAGTCTGACAGCCTATGGCACCAAGAAGTAATGTGTTCATGCATCAACATGTGGTCATGTAATGTCTTTCTGAAAAGTGGCGTCTGGGATGTTGCCTAGAAAGGGTATGGCTACGGGTCACAAGATGTCATTCACATAGGTCACACTGATCAAAGTGCCCTGGACACGCACCAACTGTGATTTGTGGTTGTACGCAACACACCAAATGCCTTGACTTGGCACTGTATGTCTCGTGCGAATACAGTCAGTACAATGCAGCTCCCCCTTTATGCGGCGAATCAAAATGTGGCCATCATTTTCAAACAAACAGAACCTGTATTCCTCCAAAAACGCTATGTGATACCATTCCTGTCCCCAGTGATGACGTTCCATAAACGCATGCTTCTGCACATTCGTCAAAGGTAGGTGGAGAAGTGGACGACGCACATGTAATCCCTGCCGTAACAAATGGTGATGCACTGTCACCCATGACACTGTACAATGTGTTACACTGTTCCACCGGTTTGCCAGAGCTGAGGAGGACGCAGCTCTGTCCTGCAATGCCATTTGGATGAGGTGTCCATCTTTCAGTGAGTGGTCTGGGTGGTGCGACCTGCCCCATGTCATCGTGTTCTACAGCCTTCCGTGAACCATTCTGCACAAACCCATTGCACTGTCGAAACATTTCGGCCGACATGAGCAGCAATTTTCCAGATGGATGCATCACTTTCTCTCATGCCAATCACGAGGCCTCTTTCAAACTCGATAAATCTGACAGTATGTTTCGTGAATACGTCTACGAGGCATCCTGCACGTCTGCTCAAGTCACACTGATCCATTATCTTCGGTTTATAGTGACAACAAGAACTGCAGGCACTTCCCGGTAGGTACCGTTGCGCAGCGATTACGATGTTGACATGGTTCAAATGCTAATCGTTTCTGCAGAACATACTAATGTATACGTGCTGTGAATATGAACGTCCTGTCTCTACTCGTTCAAGGTGTTCTATTTTTTCTGAACATGAGTGCATCACGAATAATTAGTATTTTAAGCTATGGAAATGCAGACTATGCTGGGAGGAGATATACGGCATTGTAACCTCTGCAGTTAACAGAGAGACGAAGCTTCGAAGTGTGATGGTCTTAAAACAGCCAAAGGGGACAAAAATTAATGGCTGCCGACAATATCATTCAGGAATACAGGCACAATTCTGTCCTCAAAGAATAAACCGTCGTCAGGAGAGGCAAATTCCGGCTTTGCAGGTAATTAAGTGGCAACACTCCAGTAGAAAGATTAAGTGGGGTAAAATGACAAGAAAACTATAGGCAGTTTAAGTTAATAACAATGCAATAATGTGTTGGGAAAATTTAATTAAGTACTCCATTTTCAACTTACGTCAAGGGCAGAATGCTTAACACAGCAGTGTTAGATACATACACTCCTGGAAATGGAAAAAAGAACACATTGACACCGGTGTGTCAGACCCACCATACTTGCTCCGGACACTGCGAGAGGGCTGTACAAGCAATGATCACACGCACGGCACAGCGGACACACCAGGAACCGCGGTGTTGGCCGTCGAATGGCGCTAGCTGCGCAGCATTTGTGCACCGCCGCCGTCAGTGTCAGCCAGTTTGCCGTGGCATACGGACCTCCATCGCAGTGTTTAACACTGGTAGCATGCCGCGACAGCGTGGACGTGAACCGTATGTGCAGTTGACGGACTTTGAGCGAGGGCGTATAGTGGGCATGCGGGAGGCCGGGTGGAATTGCTCAACACGTGGGGCGTGAGGTCTCCACAGTACATCGATGTTGTCGCCAGTGGTCGGCGGAAGGTGCACGTGCCCGTCGTCCTGGGACCGGACCGCAGCGACGCACGGATGCACGCCAAGACCGTAGGATCCTACGCAGTGCCGTAGGGGACCGCACCGCCACTTCCCAGCAAATTAGGGACACTGTTGCTCCTGGGGTATCGACGAGGACCATTCGCAACCGTCTCCATGAAGCTGGCTACGGTCCCGCACACTGTTAGGCCGTCTTCCGCTCACGCCCCAACATCGTGCAGCCCGCCTCCAGTGGTGTCGCGACAGGCGTGAATGGAGGGACGAATGGAGACGTGTCGTCTTCAGCGATGAGAGTCGCTTCTGCCTTGGTGCCAATGATGGTCGTATGCGTGTTTGGCGACGTGCAGGTGAGCTCCACAATCAGGACTGCATACGACCGAGGCACACAGGGCCAACACCCGGCATCATGGTGTGGGGAGCGATCTCCTACACTGGCCGTACACCACTGGTGATCGTCAAGGGGACACTGAATAGTGCACGGTACATCCAAACCGTCATCGAACCCATCGTTCTACCATTCCTAGACCGGCAAGGGAACTTGCTGTTCCAACAGGACAATGCACGTCCGCATGTATCCCGTGCCACCCAACGTGCTCTAGAAGGTGTAAGTCAACTACCCTGGCCAGCAAGATCTCCGGATCTGTCCCCCATTGAGCATGTTTGGGACTGGATAAAGCGTCGTCTCACGCGGTCTGCACGACCAGCACGAACGCTGGTCCAACTGAGGCGCCAGGTGGAAATGGCATGGCAAGCCGTTCCACAGGACTACATCCAGCATCTCTACGATCGTCTCCATGGGAGAATAGCAGCCTGCATTGCTGCGAAAGGTGGATATACACTGTACTAGTGCCGACATTGTGCATCCTCTGTTGCCTGTGTCTATGTGCCTGTGGTTCTGTCAGTGTGATCATGTGATGTATCTGACCCCAGGAATGTGTCAATAAAGTTTCCCCTTCCTGGGACAATGAATTCACGGTGTTCTTATTTCAATTTCCAGGAGTGTATATTCGAATGCACCGAGTCACCTATGACCAAATATTCTACAGCTGCATTGCATTTGCTCTATTTTCTGTATGTCTATGTCTATAACTGTATTGTGGATGGATCCCATGATCCAGGGAACACCTGAGTTAGTGTTAGAATGTGGATCCATGCCGAATTATATCTGGAACGGCGTCTGGATGTCGGTCCACAATCCGCTATGTCTGGGACAGGATTCGAAGATGGATCCACGATGCATTATATTCGGAACAGTGTCTAGAGGACGGTCTGCAGTGCGGTACGTCTGGGATAGATGCATCCATCCACCAGCCAGAGGACTGGGTCAGTTTTATTGGAGCCGTCACGACACACACACAGACACAGAGATACCGAAAATAGAGCAAATGCACTGCATCTGTTGAATATTTGGTTGTGTGTTACTGGGAGCATTTGCGTACAGTGTTACACTACACTGTCCGACTAATATGATGTTCTGTCTTGTACATAAGACTAATACTCACGAAACACTATCTCCATCCTTCCAACGGACATGTAGCACACAAAATAGCGGCATTGGGATCATGTGCCGTCATCGTGGATGTTCAAACAGTATAAAAGCAGGTGTGTTGGCGCAGCAGTGTAATGGGGAAAGAGGAGGGGACAGTGTGGATGGAGTAGGAGGAGAGAAGAGGGACATGATGACATGAATTTGCCCCTGCCTTTGTATGCAGCAATATTAAGGTTAATGGTCAATTTGTATCCAGAAAGTAGGTTCTCTCCTATTCACAGCATTTTCTAGGTTATTTTTCATTGGGATTTGCACCAGCGTTGTCTTATAAAATTAATCAAGCCATTTTTTCGCTTTATAAATGTTTCAACTGCAGCGTAGTAATGAGTTTCGTGCAGATTACAATAACTTTTATATAACGTTCCGTTTGGTTTGCTACATCAACAGCAGTGTACATTGCCTACATTTTTCATACATTAGCTTTATTTTAAACACTGTTATATGAGCCTGAAGAGGGGCACCAGCCTTTTCAGTAGTTGCAGGGGCAACAGTCTGGATGATTGACTGATCTGGCCTTGTAACACTATCCAAAACGGCCTTGCTGTGCTGGTACTGCGAACGCCTGAAAGCAAGGGGAAACTGCAGCCGTAATTTTTCCCGAGGGCATGCAGCTCTACTGTATGGTTAAATGATGATGGCGTCCTCTTGGGTAAAATATTCCGGAGGTAAAATAGTCCCCCATTCGGATCCTCGGGCGGGGACTACTCAAGAGGACGTCGTTATCAGGAGAAAGAAAACTGGCGTTCTACGGATCGGAGCGTGGAATATCAGATCCCTTAATCGGGCAGGTAGGTTAGAAAATTTAAAAAGGGAAATAGATAGGTTAAAGTTAGATATAGAGGAAATTAGTGAAGTTCGGTGGCAGGAGGAACAAGACTTTTTGTCAGGTGAATACTGGGTTATAAGTACAAAATCAAATAGGGGTAATGCAGGAGTAGGTTTAATAATGAATACAAAAATAGGAATGCAGTTAAGCTACTACAAACAGCATAGTGAAAGCATTATTGTGGCCAAGATAGACACGAAGCCCATGCCTACTACAGTAGTACAAGTTTATATGCCAACTAGCTCTGCAGATGATGAAGAAATTGATGAAATGTATGATGAGACAAAAGAAATTATTCAGGTAGTGAAGGGAGACGAAAATTTAATAGTCATGGGTGACTGGAATTCGAGTGTAGGAAAAGGGAGAGAAGGAAACATAGTAGGTGAATATGGATTGGGGGTAAGAAATCAAGCCGCCTGGTAGAATTTTGCACAGAGAGTAAGTTAATCATACCTAACACTTGGTTCAAGAATTATAAAAGAAGGTTATATACATGGAAGAATCCTGGAGATACTAGAAGGTATGAGATGGATTACATAATGGTAAGACAGAGATTTAGGAACCAGGTTTTAAATTGTAAGACATTTCCAGGGGAAGATGTGGACTCTGACCACAATCTATTGGTTATAAACTGCAGATTAAAATTGAAGAAACTGCAAAAAGGTGGGAATTTAAGGAGATGGGACCTGGATAAACTGACTAAACCAGAGGTTGTGCAGAGTTTCAGGGAGAGCATGAGGAAACAATTGACAGCAGTGGGGGAAAGAAGTACAGTAGAAGAAGAATGGGTAGCTTTGAGGGATGAAGTAGTGAAGGCAGCAGAGGATCAAGTAGGTAAAAAGACGAGGGCTAGTAGAAATCCTTGGGTAACAGAAGAAATATTGAATTTAATTGATGAATGGAGGAAACATAATAACACAGTAAATAAAGCAGGCAAAAAGGAATACAAACGTCTGAAAAATGAGATCGACAGGAAGTGCAAAATGGCTAAGCAGGGATGGCTAGAGGATAAATGTAAGGATGTAGAGGCTTACCTCACTAGGGGTAAGATAGATACAGCCTACAGGAAAATTAAAGAGACCTTTGGAGAAAAGAGAACCACTTGTATGAATATCAAGAGCTCAGATGGAAACCCAGTTCTAAGCAAAGAAGGGAAAGTAGAAAGGTGGAAGGAGTATATAGAGGGTCTATACAAGGGCGATGTACTTGAGGACAATATTATAGAAACGGAAGAGAATGTAGATGAAGATGAAATGGGAGATATGATACTGCGTGATGAGTTTGACAGAGCACTGAAAGACCTGAGTCGAAACAAGGCCCCGGGAGTAGACAACATTCCATTAGAACTACTGACGGCCTTGGGAGAGCCAGTCCTGACAAAAATCTACCATCTGGTGAGGAAGATGTATGAGACAGGCGAAATACCCTCAGACTTCAAGAAGAATATAATAATTCCAATCCCAAAGAAAGCAGGTGTTGACAGATGTGAGAATTACCGAACTATCAGTTTAATAAGTCACGGTTGCAAAATACTAACCCGAATTCTTTACAGACGAATGGAAAAACTAGTAGAAGCCGACCTTGGGGAAGACCAGTTTGGATTCCGTAGAAATATTGGAACACGTGAGGCAATACTGACCCTACGGCTTATCTTAGAAGTTAGATTAAGGAACGGCAAACCTACGATTCTAGCATTTGTAGACTTAGAGAAAGCTTTTGACAATGTTGACTGGAATACTCTCTTTCAAATTCTGAAGGTGGCAGGGGTAAAATACAGGGAGCGAAAGGCTATTTACAATTTGTATAGAAACCAAATGGCAGTTGTAAGAGTTGAGGGGCATGAAAGGGAAGCAGTGGTTGGGAAGGGAGTGAGACAGGGTTGTAGCCTATCCCCGATGTTATTCAATCTGTATATTGAGCAAGCAGTGAAGGAAACAAAAGAAAAATTCGGAGTAGGTATTAAAATCCGTGGAGAAGAAATAAAAATTTTGAGGTTCGCCGATGACATTGCAATTCTCTCAGAGACAGCAAAGGACTTGGAAGAGCAGTTGAACGGAATGGATAGTGTCTTGAAGGGAGAATATAAGATGAACATAACAAGAGCAAAACGAAGATAATGGAATGTAGTCGAATTAAGTCGGGTGATGTTGAGGGTATTAGATTAGGAAATGAGACACTTAAAGTAGTAAAGGAGTTTTGCTATTTGGGGAGCAAAATAACTGATGATGGTCGAAGTAGAGAGGATATAAAATGTAGACTGGCAATGGGAAGGAAAGCGTTTCTGAAGAAGAGAAATTTGTTAACACCGAGTATAGATTTAAGTGTCAGGAAGTCGTTTCTGAAAGTATTTGTATGGAGTGTAGCCATGTATGGAAGTGAAACATGGACGATAAATAGTTTAGACAAGAAGAGAATAGAAGCTTTCGAAATGTGGTGCTACAGAAGAATGCTGAAGATTGGATGGGTAGATCACATCACTAATGAGGAGGTATTGAATAGAATTGGAGAGAAGAGGAGTTTGTGGCACAACTTGACAAGATGAAGGAACCGGTTGGTAGGACATGTTCTGAGGCATCAGGGGTTCACAAATTTAGCATTGGAGGGCAGCGTGGAGGGTAAAAATCGTAGAGGGAGACCAAGAGATGAATACACCAAGCAGATTGAGAAGGATGTAGGTTGCAGTAGGTACTGGGAGATGAAGCAGCTTGCACAGGATAGAGTAGCATGGAGAGCTGCATCAAACCAGTCTCAGGACTGAAGACCACAACAACAACAACATGGTCATTATTCAAGATTAGTATATTTAACATGAAATGGTTTAGAATCAAGTCAAAATAAACTAATACACGTGCCTGATTGAGCTTCATGACGAAGTTATGGTTGTGAGTTTTCATGGAGATGATCCACACACATACTGCAACAAAACCTGTGTGTGGAACACTGCCATCATAATTCAGGCCTGGTGACCACTGCCAGCGGAATTATATTTAAAGCTAAATTTGTCCCAACAAGTACCCATCACACAGTATATGCGCAGGCGCAAGGTATTGTGTCCGCCTAGGCGGGCCTCATGACGCTACGGTCAGTTCCAGTACAGCACTCGTGGCTGCAGCATCGCGGTCGCGAAGTGGGGCCGAGACAGTTTCAGATAAGTTTTTACAGTCTGACGATAATTTATGGATTTGTAGTTTTAGCTTGACGATGTCCACTATACACAAACGGTAGTTACTTTTTTTCTGACTGAAACCTAGGTAAACTTTGCAACTGAGGGTGTTGGTTTTTAAAATTAAAATTAAAATTAGCTGTCTTACCCTGCTGCTCTCGCGCGCGGTGATGGGCTAGTTACTGTTCATATGCAACTGGAAATTCCTCCCACTTCTGTCAAGCGATTGGAAGTTGCTTCGACTAAATTTGTTTGGCGAAATGCCGAGGTTCAAGTACCTGAGATATCAAATGTGCCTCAAGTATTATCATCTCAATGGATACTGTCTTGTCTGGAGGATGTACAGGGCTGCCCTATGCCTTACCCCTATTTTTCACGTGATTTCGAACGTCTTGCGCCAGTTTACATTATCGAATGCTTTCTCCAGGTTGACAAATCCTTTGAACGTGTCTTGATT
Source organism: Schistocerca americana (assembly GCF_021461395.2). NCBI lineage: Eukaryota > Metazoa > Arthropoda > Insecta > Orthoptera > Acrididae > Schistocerca > Schistocerca americana. Next base: position 239,028,728 of record NC_060126.1, read on the forward strand.
TTTCTTTAGTCTTGCTTCCGTTATCAGCCGCAATGTTAGAACTGCCTCTCTGTGCCCTGGTGCCTTTACCTTTCCTAAAGCCTCACTGATTATCATCTAACAAATCCTCAAATTTTTTCCATTCTTCTGTATATTTCTCTTATCTGTAATTTGGATGCATGAGTCGATAAGCTAATCGTACGATAATTCTCGCACTTATCAGCTCTTGCAGTCTCTGGAATTGTGCAGACGATGTTTTTCTGGAAGTCTGATGGTATATTGCCAAACACATACATTCCACACCCCAACGTGAATAAACAAACGTTTTATTGCCATATCCCCCATTATTTTAGAAATTCAGGTGGAATGTTATCTATCCCTTCCGCCTTATTTAATTTCAAGCCTTCCAGCTGTTCTAAATTCCGATTCTAATACTGGATCACCTTGGATCACCACCTCTTCACTATCGACTCCTGTTTCAGATAAGTCCTCCCCCTCACAGATGCCCTCAGTGCACTCTTTCCACCCATCCGCTCTCTTCTTTGCGTTTAACACTGGAATTACCATTGCACTCTTAATGTTACAGCCCTTGCTTTTAATTTCACCGGAGACTGTTTTGACTTTTCGATATGCTGAGTCAGTCTTTCTGACAATCATTTCTTTTTTCGATTTCCTAACATTTTCCACGTAGAAATTTCGCTTTAGCTTCCTTGCACTTCCTATTTATCTTATACCTAAGTGACTTGGATTTCTGTATTCCACAACATTTTTGAACTTCCTTTCTTCGTCGATTAACTGAAGTATTTCTTCTGTTATCCATGGTTTCTTCGCAGTTACCTTTCTTGTACCTACGTTTTTCTCTCCAACATACAGATTTGTCCTTTTTTGAGATATCCATTCCTCTTTAACTGAACTGCCTACTGAGCTATTTGTTATCGCAGTATCTACAGCCTTAGAGAACTTCAAGCGTACATCTTCATACCTTAATACTTCCGTATCCCACTTCTTTGCACATTGATTCTTTCTGACATGTCTGTTAAACTTCAACCTACTCTTCATCATTATGAAGTTGGGATCTGACCCTACATCTGCCTCTGAGTACGCCTTGCAGTATAATATCTGATTTCGGTATCTCCGCCTGACCATGATGCAGTCTAACTGAACTCTTCCTGGCCTTTCTAAATATACCTACTCATCTTGTGATTCTTGAACAGAGTATTCGCTATTAGTAACTGAAATTTATTGCAGAACTCAATTAGTTTTTCTCCTCTCTCATTCTTACTACCAAGCCCATATTCTGCCGTAACCCTTTCTTCTACTCCTTCCCCTACAACTGCTTTCCAATCCCCTATGACTATTAGATTTTCATATCTCTTTATTTACTGAATTACCCGTTCAGTATCCTCACACACTTTCCTCATCTCTTCATCTTCTGCTTGCGACGTGGGCATGTATACCTGAACTATTGTTGTCGGTGTTGCTTTGCTGTTGATTCCAAAGAGAACAACCGTATCACTGAACTGATCACAGTAACTCACTCTATGTCCTACCTTTGGATTCGTAAGGAATCCTTCTGCTGCTGTTGATATTACCCTATACACGTCTGACGAGAAATCCTTGCCTTCTTTACATTTCACTTCACTGACGCCCCTATATCTATTTTGAGCCTTAGGATTTCCCTTTACAGATTTTCTAGCTTACCTACCCCTTTCAAGCGTTTGACATTCCATGCCACGTCTCGTAGAAAGTTACCATTTGGGGGAAAACGTGCAACCAACTGTAGATTGTTGCGGTTTTTGGAATTATCGATGCCTGTTGTCTGGGCTCTGAGATCAAACGTGGATCATTGCACTGACTTGCGGATATGGCTGCAAATACCAGCCTCTCTCAGTGAGTTTCAATAAGGCTTAGAACCTGTAGGATGTTATTGGGGCCCTCTGATTCTGAGGCAAGTAAGAAGGCTCGGAGCACAGTCTTCAAAAATTCTGTGACAAGGAAGACTTTGACTACTTGAACTTATTTCATAGCGTTGAGAACTGTAGGGGTCCCCCTAAATGGGTCATGGTACACCAAACGTCAGGGGCTACTACCCAAATAGCTGACCATGTGTGGAGTGTGCATAAGGAATTTTTAAGCCTAAGCCACTGTCCATCCAGTACCGTTAACGATATCTGTAGGAGAAACTAAGATCAAAATCCTAGTCATCATTTGCCAAGGCAATAGCAACAAAGTCACAGAGTTTGATGCAGTCCCGAAAAGAAATGGAGCTCATACGATACGAGGTACAGAAAGCTGGCTAAAACACAAAATAAACAGCACTCAGTTTTTGGTGCAAATCTGATGCTAAAATAAGAAAAGAAGATACATACCAGTCTTTTATTGAAAATACGGTCTACATGATAGCTCGAAGGATTACGGGATCAGACTTCCTCGAGAAATATGGTAGCGGACTGTACAACTTTGAACACACAGATATCCATGAAGTGTCATGGGAATCTCCAGGTGGAAATGCTTTCAACCAAGTCGACCATCTTCTATCAGATGCAAGACATCTGTCGAACGTAATGTATGTCAGAAGCTATAGGAGTGCTAATACTACACTCCTGGAAATGGAAAAAAGAACACATTGACACCGGTGTGTCAGACCCACCATACTTGCTCCGGACACTGAGAGAGGGCTGTACAAGCAATGATCACACGCACGGCACAGCGGACACACCAGGAACCGCGGTGTTGGCCGTCGAATGGCGCTAGCTGCGCAGCATTTGTGCACCGCCGCCGTCAGTGTCAGCCAGTTCGCCGTGGCATACGGAGCTCCATCGCAGTCTTTAACACTGGTAGCATGCCGCGACAGCGTGGACGTGAACCGTATGTGCAGTTGACGGACTTGGAGCGAGGGCGTATAGTGGGCATGCGGGAGGCCGGGTGGACGTACCGCCGAATTGCTCAACACGTGGGGCGTGAGGTCTCCACAGTACATCGATGTTGTCGCCAGTGGTCGGCGGAAGGTGCACGTGCCCGTCGACCTGGGACCGGACCGCAGCGACGCACGGATGCACGCCAAGACCGTAGGATCCTACGCAGTGCCGTAGGGGACCGCACCGCCACTTCCCAGCAAATTAGGGACACTGTTGCTCCTGGGGTATCGGCGAGGACCATTCGCAACCGTCTCCATGAAGCTGGCTACGGTCCCGCACACCGTTAGGCCGTCTTCCGCTCACGCCCCAACATCGTGCAGCCCGCCTCCAGTGGTGTCGTGACAGGCGTGAATGGAGGGACGAATGGAGGCGTGTCGTCTTCAGCGATGAGAGTCGCTTCTGCCTTGGTGCCAATGATGGTCGTATGCGTGTTTGGCGCCGTGCAGGTGAGCGCCACAATCAGGACTGCATACGACCGAGGCACACAGGGCCAACACCCGGCATCATGGTGTGGGGAGCGATCTCCTACACTGGCCGTACACCACTGGTGATCGTCGAGGGGACACTGAATAGTGCACGGTACATCCAAACCGTCATCGAACCCATCGTTCTACCATTCCTAGACCGGCAAGGGAACTTGCTGTTCCAACAGGACAATGCACGTCCGCATGTATCCCGTGCCACCCAACGTGCTCTAGAAGATGTAAGTCAACTACCCTGGCCAGCAAGATCTCCGGATCTGTCCCCCCTTGAGCATGTTTGGGACTGGATGAAGCGTCGTCTCACGCGGTCTGCACGTCCAGCACGAACGCTGGTCCAACTGAGGCGCCAGGTGGAAATGGCATGGCAAGCCGTTCCACAGGACTACATCCAGCATCTCTACGATCGTCTCCATGGGAGAATAGCAGCCTGCATTGCTGCGAAAGGTGGATATACACTATACTAATGCCGACATTGTGCATGCTCTGTTGCCTGTGTCTATGTGCCTGTGGTTCTGTCAGTGTGATCATGTGATGTATCTGACCCCAGGAATGTGTCAATAAAGTTTCCCCTTCCTGGGACAATGAATTCACGGTGTTCTTATTTCAATTTCCAGGAGTGTATATCTGACCAATACCTTGCAATAGAAACAATCAGAAACAGGATATATCTAATGTAAGGAAAGGTACGTGGATCTCATGGAAGAAAATTCCGTATTAATAAGCTCAGAGAGCCCGTGGTGCGCAATGTTTTTCTAACATACGCAAGGAAAACCTGGCACACTTTCCCAACAGCGTGAGAATCGAGGAAATATAGAAGAACCTAAAAGACAAGTGGCTCACGAAAGTCTAGGAAGAATAGAACGAGCCATATAAGGCGAATCTGCCTGTTACCTACCGCATATAAGACAGTACCCAACATCCTCTTTAGTTCTGTGATCCCTGATGACTGATGATGTATCACCAATCATCTTTACTACACTTGCATGTTAAGTTAAAAACATTATTGGTAACTATCAACGTGGATTTCGCCAAGGAAGATCTGATGATCACATCTTCACACTACAGCAAATACTAGAAAAATGTAAAGAATTTGGGATTCGTGTACAGCACCTTTTTAGATCAGAAAATGATCAGAATTTTATGGAAGAGTTAGAGATTCCAGATAAACTGACTGCCTTAGTGAAAGCTACTATGAAAAACAGTAGGAGTCAAATTAAGATGCATAATATTTTTTCAATTTCTGTGAACATAGAAACGGAGTAAGACAGGGAGATTCATTATTCTGTTTTATATTTAATATAGCATTCGAAAAGGTTATATGAGATATGATCATCAGTACAAGGGGGAATACCCTACAGAGATCAGTTACGGAGCTGGCATATGCAGATGATACTGATAGAATAGCAAGCACGCCAAGAGCAATGAAAGAAGCTTCACAGGTATTGAAGAGCTACAAGAAGAATGACCTGTAGATAAATGAAGAGGTAACTAAATGTCTGTAACTAGGAAAGATTATCTCAATGACTCCTTATTCAGAGAAATTGGTTTATATAATTTTGTGTCGTGCGTGATTTCACTTAACTTGATCAGAAGTAAACTATAAGAACAATCTCAGCTTTGAAGCCCAAAAATACATATTGTCTGCCAACAAGTGCCACCATGGCCTCGGAAAACATCTGAAACCCCAGTGCCTGTTGGAAAGCTAAAACGATAATGTATAAAATTTTAGTGTGGCTGATACTAACATACTGCGCTGGAACCTGGACACAACGAAATTTGACGAAAATCAACGTGGAATGTTTGAATGCAGTGGCAGCAGAGAGAAAAGAAGGGGAAGGGGTTGGCAGATTTGGATTGGGATATAGGGACGATAGGTGTGAAAGGCTGATTAATTTCTGCAGATAAAATTCTCTTATGATTTGAAACACATTGTTTGAACATCACAGAAGACAAAGATATTACGTGGATGTCTAGGTTGAGTTGCGACAGATACCAAACTGATTATATCATGATTCTGAATAGGTACAAAAACTGCCAGAGCATAGTCAGACACAGATTCGGGCCGGCCGCTGCGAGCGGGCGATTCTCGGCGCTTCAGTCTGGGACCGCGCTGCTGCTACGGTCGCAGGTTCGAATCCTGCCTCGGGCATGGGTGCGTGTGATGTCCTTAGGTTTAAGTAGTTCTAAGTTCTAGGGGACTGATGACCTCAGAAGTTAAGTCCCATAGTGCTCAGAGCCATTTGAGCCAATATTCCGATACTGTTTGAGAATGAGAGTAGTTAGTGACTTCCAATAAACTTTACACCACATAATTCCAAATCTTTACGAGACTTTTTCTCTCTGACTCCCGGCCCCCAACCCCCCTCAAAATGATGAAAGAAAAGAAGTTTATCGATTACTACATTTTCGGTGCTCGTGCAGTAAAACGGCCGCGTCAGGCACGACGTTTCAACTTATTACTTCTTTAGTACCAACTCCATTTGGCAATACATTTTGCAGAGAGTTTCCACATATTCCATGGTGTATACCTGTGAAATCATATTGTACTGTCATAGTTCAGGAGCTGTGACATCATAAACATTGAGACACACGGAAAACCAGCTTTTACATGGATTACATTCGTTCTGTGTTTGACAGTGAGAGCACTTAGCGACTTCCAACATACGTTAAATATAACTTCAAACCCTGGTTAACGTCAGATATTTAACTCATTAACTCATTTGCAAAGTCGCCAGACGTCTGAAGCTGTCTTATAAACGAGAGTACGATTCTTTAAAGAATCGGTGGTAGGGGTTTAATGGCGGGTGACGGTGCCCAGTCGTCGGGACTCTGCAGTCGTATTTGGAGTGGGCGCGTGTTCCATTCTCTGTCTACAGTCGAGACGGGGTAAGAAGTTACCTGACAACTTGCAGCGCCTTTGTCAGCTTTCAACAGCGAAGCGCTAACGGCTGCAGGCGGAAACAGTAGCCGTCTCCAGAGCTATGACAACACTGATGCGTTGCTATAGAGACGTTTACAAAACCAAGTTGTATTGTTGGTTGAGGTAGGCCCGCGAAGCTCTCACGCCGAGCCCACAGCAACTGTGAGGGAACGACTTATAGCCGACTCAGCTATAACTATTCTGATTTAGGTTTGAGATAATTACACCATGTGATCAAAAGTATCCGGACACCCCAAAAAACATACGTTTTTCATATTAGGTGCATTATGGCGCCACCTACTCCCAGGTAGTCCATATAAGCGACATCAGTAGTCATTAGACATCGTGAGAGAGCAGAATGGGGCGCTCCGCGGAACTCACGGACTTCGAACGTGGTCAGGTGATTGGGTGTCACTTGTGTCATACGTCTGTACGCGAGATTTCCACACTCCTAAACATGCCTAGGTCCACTGTTTCCGGTGTGATAGTGATGTGTAAACGTGAAGGGACACGTACAGTACGAAAGCGTCGTCTGTTGCCTGATAAGAGACCGCCGACAGCTGAAGAGGGTCGTAATGTGTAATCGGCAGACATCTATCCAGACCATCACACAGGAATTCCAAACTGCATCAGGATCCTCTGCAAGTACTATGACAGTTAGGCGGGAGGTGAGAAAACTTGGATTTCAAGGTCGAGCGGCTACTCATAAGCCACACATCACACCGGTAAATGCGAAATGATGCCTCGCTTGGTGTAAGGAGCGTAAACGTTTGACTATTGAACAGTGGAAAAACGTTGTGTGGAGTGACGAATCACGGTACACAATGTGGCGATCCGATGGCTGGGTGTGGGTATGGCGAATGACTGGTGTACGTCACCTGCCAGCGTGTGTAATGGCAGCAGTAAAATTCGGAGTCGGTAGTGTTATTGTGTGCTCGTGTTTTTCATGGAAGGGGGCTTGCATCCCTTGTTTTGCGTGGCACTATCACAGCACAGCACCTTCTTGCTTCCCACTGTTGAAGAGCAATTCGAGGATGGCGATTACATCTTTCAACACGATCGATCACCTATTCATAATGCACGGCCTGCAGCGGAGAGCTTACACCACAATAACATCCCTGTAATGGACTGGCCTGTACAGAGTCCTGACCTGAATCGTATAGAACACCTTTAAGAAATTTTAGAACGCCGACTTCGTGCCAGGCCTCACCGACCAACATCGATACCTCTGCTTAGTGCAGCACTCCGTGAATTTGCTGCCATTCACCAAGAAACCTTCCAGCATCTGATTGAACGTATGGGTGCGAGAGTGGAAGCTGTCATCAAGGCTAAGGGTGGGCCAACGCCGTATTGAATTCCAGCGTTACCGATGGAGGGCGCCACGAACTTGTAAGCCATTTTCATCCAGGTGTCCGGATACTTTGGATCACATAGTGTACTTGACGCAAATACCGGGATGGCTACAATTGAAAGGAAGCAATCCATTTCCTTCACGCTTGTCCTATCGAATTTATGTTCTGTCCGAAACCATCATGCTGTTAACGTAACTCCGTAAACTACCTTCCTTTTTCTATGAATAGTGTCGCGGCAGACTTTTCGCAAATGCGTCAACGTTACCTCCAGGCTCCTATGTATGTATTAGGTCACCCAGCTTCCGCGTAACGTCCTTGGCCCCGTAAGGGGGGGGGGGGGGGGGGGGGGGGAGAAGAGAGGACAGTGTATATACTAGCCAACAGCTAATGTTCGTTTTTCTGTTTCTTGAAACTTAGCATGCTGGTGACGCATGCAATACAGTGTCAACACTCAGTTCACAGAACGCGTTGGTCTGGATGGTGAGATAAGTTCGTGCGTACCTCAAAGGAACGTGTCAGGACTCACTACAGCTGTAAAATATGTGTTTAGATATGAACTTCAGACCTTTTACAAATGAAACAGTTATCTGTGACTGCGTGTTTTCCAGAGAAACTGATCTTGATAAGATTTCAGCCTCATGTAAAGATCGGCAACTTCCCGCAGCTCGTGGTCGTGCGGTAGCGTTCTCGCTTCCCGCGCCCGGGTTCCCGGGTTCGATTCCTGCCGGGGTCAGGGATTTTCTCTGCCTCGTGATGACTGGGTGCTGTGTGATGTCCTTAGGTCAGTTAGGTTTAACCAATTACTGGCCATTTTCCCTTTTTTGGGACGCGTATATTTACTTATTTCTACGTAACCAATGGAGCTTTTAGCCTTTATTGTTGTAGCTGTACGTTCATCTAACTGCTATAATGCCTGTAAATGTAAAATAAATATTTTTTTTCTAAGTGCTTCATGTCAGGAAAATTATAAACTTGCCGATTTTTTGTTCTCGCATTTGGCAGCACTGTATGTCTGCTGGTAGTTCCTGGACGATAATGAGCAGTGATTTAGTTTTCTGGGGGTATTTGTCATGAACATATGGATGTCCGTGTAAGATTATGTATACTTCAGATTCTTTCAAGTAAGAGCAATATCGATATATTTTATGCGTCCCAATAATGGGACAATGGCATGTTACACTATCATTTATTGTTGATGTGCCCATATGGGTGGCGTAGAGCTGCTGGACAAGCAGATATCACTTTATAGGTCGAGGATAAGGTCAAAGAAATGGTGGTGGCCATTATTCACACAGATGATAGATATCTGCGTAGTAAACACATGGCGTGCATACCCAATTGCTAACTCTAATGAGAAGCTCTCACTTTTGGATGTCCGACGGAGAATAGTGATGTTTTACCTATCAAAGAAAACAGGATCAGTACCAAAACACAGAGGACTACAAGGAAGCAAATTGATGGGAGGGCGGGTGAGCACAGATGTACGACTAGATCTTGGAAATCATTTCATTGTGCCAAGTAAAACACACAAGAGATGTGCTTACTGCAAGGAAATAACAACAAAAATTTGTGATAGGTGCAGTGTTGGTGTACACAATTGTTTTGCTTCATTTCATACCGAATAGACATTCAATAATATTAAAACATTCTTTATTTATTGTTTGTGTTGTTTCTTACAATATTATGCATGGAAATAAGGTTGTGAATTTGGATAGCGCATTTGGCCAATGTCGCAAAAATGGGACGGTCTATAGTTTTTGTTCTAATAAACTGAAAATTTTCAAAACAACTTTTTTTTCAATTAATCACTCAATGTAACGTATTTATGTATAAAAGTTTGCAAAAAACTATCCGATAGAGTTTTGGCCAGTAATGGGTTAAGTAGTTATAAGTTCTAGGGGACTGATGACCATAGATGTTAAGTCCCATAGTGCTCAGAGCCATTTGAACCATTTTTTTGATTGGCAACTGGCTAGCGTTTACTTACACTCTCCTATCGAAGTAATAGTTCTGACTGCTTTCCAACGGTTCCTACCTGGAGATGACCGTTTCATCTGGCAACCTGGTCATACATCTCTCTGCTTGATCTTCGTCACTAGATAGCCTTGTTAGTTCAATACCACTTAACGATGCAGTAAAGGGTTCACATTTCAATAACTCATGTACTGTCTAACAGTAACGCGATTGCTTTTTCATTGTTTCACTGTCAATAAATGGAAACCCGCAACAAATAAAACAATATTTCGAAAATAAGCTGTTCACACTTTCGTTTCGTTGGCATGCTTACCATGAACGAGAGTGGCTCTCTAGCTCCACCTAGCAGCTAAAACAAAGAAACAAGCGTTTCCTAGCAATGAGAGGTAGATCTGATGGAACCGTTACTCAACACAACCCAATCCTAATCTCCTCATGATTTCCTTCCACACAGCCCACCTTCCCATTTGATTCCCTAAAAATTCTTTTCCTTCTTCTTCGGTTTCCCTTTCTTCTTCTTTCTCTGAACAACTGATAACCGAAAAGGTAGACGAAGCACTTCGGAGATCTTCAGATAGCGCCCAATTGGCAGTGTTGGAGGACAGACATGTTGTCTGCCACGGTCTGTGTCAGTTAAGACTTTATTAGTAATGTACGGTTATATGGAGAACAGTGTGACAGTTATTACGAAAATACGCAGTTCATTATTTTGTTGAAGAAGTGACTAAAGCGGAATGTAATCGTGCAGTTTCTCGTATTCTGTCAACAAAAAGCGTGGGCATCCCATATAAACAAGCTACTTGGAGATTTAATTATTCACATAATATCAATTCCTCGCTAAGAGTTTCTTACAGCCTCAAGATAACGGATTCACAATCTATGTGCTGTATTCTGCGCAGGGGACATCAACTGTAGTAGACTACAGGTTGGTGAACAGTAATTAGAACCTATGCGTTCCACTCAGGGCGGTGGAAGCAAATAGGCACCTCGCATGTACTTCAATGTTAGTACAAATGAGATCAGTGACACGTCATCTGTGGTAACACAGAGGAGGTATGAAGGAGAAAAATTTTCGAGAGATACGATTTATGAGTCACACGTATATCTGACTCTCTCTCCCTCTCTCTCGTTTTCAAGTTGTAACCTATCCCAATCTGGACTATATGGTAGTTCCTAGCTGTCGTCACTGGACATCCGTCGCATTGCAGAATGGTAACAGTCCTAGATTGGACTTATTTTTACGAAATGACGTAGCTGTGAAGTACAACGCTTCATTTGCTTTAAAATACTACAGATTTCTCTGTCATTTTTATGAAATAATAAAAGAGGACGGAAATCTTGATAACAGAAAAAACGTAACAACAGTTCATTCACAGTACACAATAAAAATAGAGAGTAGCTGATCTGCTGCTTGTGTCTATGTAATATGCCTTTACGTGCTTGTAGCCCTTGAAAACGGACAAATTAATGCGGAAAACAGAGTTCTTAAACCTCAGTTTTCATCCTTTAGCACTGACTATTCGTAATGCAGAAGTAGTGGTCCCATCCCCGATTGAAACATGATTTTTGAGCAGAGTTCTACAAATTAGAATCAGTAGGAGATAGGCGATTTTTTTGTAGTATTTAGCCACTTATCACTTTTGGAGAAAAGCAGCGAATGGTGGACGGACTAAGTTTGCCGTACCTGGCAGTCATGTGTGCATGAGGTGTGTTTGCTTGTGTGTATGAATGGTGTGCATTTCTGTTTCGCTGATGAAGGCTGTGGCCGAAAGCTTTATGTATGTCTCTTAATTGTGAATTCTGCCTGTCTGCAACTTAACGTGTCTTCTTTATTGTAAGTAGCAATCTATTCCATCCTACATTGTTGATTTTCTTTTACTTGCCTATTTAATTTAATATTTTGAATCTATATATCTTGAAAGTGAGGGAGTCAACATTTTTCAACCTCTGTTCAATTCCTACATTTATTACAAGAATAATAGGAATAAAAAAACTCAAAATAAGTTATTTCAGGAACCGGTTATTTTGAGCAGTTTTAACCGTCAGATTAAACTGGTGTGGAATAAAATCGATACAACCTATAACCAGTTGTTACAGCGATGATCATCATTCCTAGCTGACATGTGCGCCAGAAGCGGCCAAGTGCAAAATATATCTACAGGGTGTATCATAATTAATAAAGGAAAGTGGCAGGCTAAAACGTTTCAGTAAATAAGGGTCCTCAAACAAGCCGTTTACGAGGTATTAGCGAATTTGCTGGCTACAAGTCGCCATTGACTTCTGTATCAAATATTGTCCTAATTAGTACGAATGAATATGAAATGGAAACTTTTCGATTACATTCCATCTAACGACGAAGTTTTGAATTTAGCGTCCATCGTTTTGCTGGTAGTTCTTCGCGAATCTCATTACCTAATACCGATATTACAAAAAGCAATTTTTTTGACATATTTTCCATTACTTTTGTAAAGTTGTGAATCCTCTTCACTTTACCTACGAGTATATTTTTTAGCCAGTGGTGAAAGCAATTTTCCGAAACTCAATACTTACCTTAAATCAACACTTTCTCGAGAACAATAGTATCGACTGTCAACCTTAGCCACTGAAAGCAATAATCTGTACGCAAGAGATTCAAATGCTATTTTGTGAAAGCTTTGCTCAGTTAAAGGGTAGAGAAATGTCGACATTTTTAATCCAAGGGAAATAACCGACAGTAAATATACTGAAGAACTGTAGGAATAATACGTGACCTTATTAATAGGATATTTCTTTCGTAGCGCATACAAATTTGTGTTTTCCTTTTCAGATGCAGAAATAAAAATTTTGATCGTATTTTCAATTTTCGACTACTTTCATAAAAAATTTCAAAAATTTAATAACATGGTGGTGAGTTTTCTTCACTGTAATATACAATTTACGCTAACAGTGTCTTATATTTAATATGTCAATATAAAATTAGATGATACTTTTGTCTTCCTGTCTCACTTTACCCGATGAAAAGTAAAATGATTTGTAATTTATAGATTTAAAAAGTTTCTTTATTAAACTAAAAAAATACAGAAAGTTAATACTGTTATTCTGTCACTCGATGCGATAATGGAGCTACAACAATACAAGAAGTCTATTCTCTCTGCCTACTCTAAAAGCTTTTAAAGATCTAAGCCATTCGCTAAATGGAAATGAATTGTTTCTTCTTTTGATATTTAGCATGTCAATAAGATTCAGAAATTTATTTCTGTTACAGAGGCATGCCTCTGTGACATTTGTTTCAAAGGGAAAACAAGAACACATTTGCACAATCACTGGATTTAGGTTTATTTTTAAAGGCCTTATCAAGAGCCCAAGGGAAGGCAACTAATGTCTGAGGAAGGAGGGAGAAAGCCAAATGAAATGAAGCTTGTTTTGAAAAACATTGTCGAACCGGCTCTGTATAGGAAAACGTACATATGCAAGCAAAAGCAGACGTTCACAGTCTCCTCTTACTCGCAAGAGAATGGCAGGGAAACACTAAAACATATGAACTGTTGAACACTCAATTAGAGCTGTCCCTTATCTCGTGAAATCTACAAAGAAGATGTCATGAGCGAATGATTATCAATACTTAAAGAAAACAAATATTTATCGAGAGAAGTTTCAAATATTACAAGACGATACATATAATTTTCATGCTAGGACGTAACCCATGATAGCTGGATGCTTTATTAAAGAACTGTATTTGATATTTAATAAAAATATAGTCCTGAGATCTTGCAAGTCGGAAATTATAGCTCTACCCACCATAGACAGTTTAATACCGTGTTGTTGTACTTTGGGCATGTACATGAGGTGTATTTTCCAATAAAGCATATGAAAAATTAATAGAATCTTACAACCAAAGAGAACTGCTGGTACATATGTGCAAGTTGGTTCAATTTAAAGGAAGTATACATGTAAAGATAGCTAACTGAATTTTAATACATTCAAGATCCTCGCGGATTGTTTTCAGTGTATATTTTGAAAGTTTCACGTAACACATTACGCAAACAATATTAAACTAGACCCACATCCAAAGATTTACTGTACACAAACACGCTTTGTCAGATTCGCACGATACATTTCACAGTGTGTGCATGTCTTTAGAACACATTAATACAATAACAGGATTCATACAGACAGACATTCTACACGCCACGACAGGTACACACCACAGTGTACTACGTCAGATCAATTTTCTCGAGTTTGATGACAATAAACCTTCACTCAAGTCTAAAGAAAAATTCAATATGATAGCTAAATTTCATACGCAGCAACATATTAGGGAATATGTACCAGACGCAAAATCATACCGATCTCTATGTTTCGTTTCAAACATTTTCGAATTTGGCGCGGTGTCTTTCTTTCACGCAAATGTCACAATATCTATGACCACTATAGAAATGGTGGGCATATCATCGTGAACCGGACATAGCAGGCTATAAGTAACGCAAAAATGATTTTTTTTACCGAATAGAGTCTGTGAAATAGTTTGAGAAAGACTGTAGAGCGTGCTTCTGGATTCTGTCATAGTCGACCATCCGAAAGGCGGTAAACACTGAAGGCCTCCGCTTCCGAACAAACGAATGAACTCGCTCAGCGCTTTGGACGAAAGTGGTCACTGTGCATCGGTCAACGTATCCTACAGCGTCCACCACTGTTGAGCGGAGGTCGGTAGTTTCCAGGTGTTCGAATTCCGAGTCGTGATGCAATTCAGAAATTAGTGTACAAATTTCATGGACCAGGAAGTATTCATGACAAGAAACGTAAACGACGACGTACAGTTCTCACAGAAGCTCTTCTCGATGACAATGCATACCTCCTGGAAAATTCGTATAAAAAGTGTCTTTGACGTCTTTCACAGCAAACGAGAATTTCTTGCAGCTCAGTACAAAGAGCTTCTACCTACCTGGGCTAAGGCCCTATAAAGTAACAACAGTGTAAGAGCTTAAACCTGGTGGTCCCGCACATAGGGTTACGTTTTGCGAATGGGTTTTGAAACAAGTTAAATGGATCCTTACCTTATTCTGTTTTCAGACCAGGCTTGTTTCCATTTACACGGTATGTTAATTCGCCAAACTGTCGACAGTGGAGCGCCGATAGATCTATTCTGCTTAATGGGACGTCCCTTCAGAAAATTGGAGTGTGGTGCGCATTCAGTGGTGACAGAGTAATAGGTCCGATTTTTTTTTATGACACAGTTAACAATGAAAGATATGTGCAAAACATTTTGCACCTGTTTTTTAATGAACTGAGTGAAAGAGAACGAAGCTTCGTATTTTTTTTTTTTCAGCAGGCTTCGGTAAGGACTCGTACGGCCAACGTTTCTTTGCACGCAGTTAACTATGTGTTCTGTGACACAGTCATTAGGGACAATATCTGGCCTGCTTGAAGTCCCGAATTAACTCCGTGCGATTTCTATGTGTGCGGTGCACTAAAGGATAAAGTGTACAAAACAAATCCATACACGTTACAAAGAATCAAGGATAATATCCGCGAGTCAATTAATTCAATTTCTCAAAGAGAATTACATTGTCCGATGAATAATTTCTTGAGTATATGTCAGAAATGCATGGAAAACAATGGCAGGCAGTTCCAGTGTCTCTTTGCATAACATGGATGAGTACGAAATTTATTTGAATGTATTTTAAATTTCGTAGTGCGGCAGGAGACGGGTGACACAGCACATGATGCGCCGGGGCGACGAAGCGCGCACTGACTGACGTCTACTGCGCCATGCGTGTGTTCGTCAGATAAATGGAACACCCTATACTAGCATTAAGATGTGACACAGTTTGTTGGAGGCTTTGGCTTGCGAAACGAATGTATGAACATCTTCCTCACTTACTGTACCCACGACAAGCATACTTTATACTTTGTACCATGCATACGAGGTGAAATCCAAAATTTTCTGGACTTGTGCTGCCATCTGGGTAGTAGGAGTAGTAGATTTTTGCACCGCTAGGTGGCGAAAGCTGCATATCTGACGAGTCAGTGTGCGGAGTGGCATTCGGCTGAGAGGACGTGTTGCATGTCCACAGTGGCTTCCGTAATACTCTGTGTTTGGTGTGTGGCGATTTTACGGTGGATCTGCGAGCAGAACTGCGCGTGTGTATCAGATTCTGTGCGAATCTCGAGAAAAGTGCTACAGACACGAGAGCTCGATTTACGGTTATGACCCAGAGACAAAGCAACATTCATTCCAGTGGAAGAGCCCTGGCTCTCCAAGGCCCAAAAAAGCGAGACAGGTGAAGAGCAAAGTGAAGAGCATGATCATTGTTTTCTTTGATACTAAGGGAATTGTGCACAAAGAATTTGTCACACACAGCCAAACAGTGAATTCCGCGTATTACTGTGACGTTTTGCGACGGCTCTGTGAAAACGTGCAGCGACGACGGCCCGAACTTTGGCGTTTAGGGAACTGGCTGCTGCATCACGACAACGCGCCCTGACGCACGTCCTTGCTCACCAGGACCTTTCTGGCAAAAAACAAGATGGCGGTTGTACCCCCCCCCCCCCCCCCCCCCACCGTACTCGCCAGATTTGGCACCTTGCGACTTCGCGCTATTCCCAAAACTGAAACTCAAGTTGAAAGGCCATCGGTTCGAGACTCAAGAGGGGATTGAAGAAGCATCGCTGGCGATGATAAACACCCTCAAAGAACAGGACTTCCAGAAAACGTTTGACCAGTGGCAGAAGCGCCGGGACTGGTGTGTACATGCGGATGGGAACTACTTCAAGGGTGATAGTGACCATTAGTCCAAAGGTAAGGTTTTGAACAGATGGTAGCACCAGTCCTGAAAATTTTGGATAGCACCTCATACATGACAGCAGACCTGAAACATATATGTCACATATTGTGCTTAAATATCTCATGAAAATGCCTTCCTATAGTTGTAAGTAGTTTCCGCAAAGGACTATAAATTGCTTCATCACTGACATTGCAACAGTCAAAAGAACTAATTGACAGTATAGCATAACAGTAACTATGTAATACTTACTACACTGCTATAGGGCTTTCACGGTCTTCATGTTATTATTAGTGGCAGTGGCCAAACAGAGAGCATTGGCGACCTGATTCTTTCAATTTTTGCCAGTTTATTCAGAATTTAGGATTCCAGTGGTCAAATGATTTGCACATATTTTAAAGTGGTTAATTTTAAATGGGGTGTAGTGTGTAGGTGGAAGGACGAGGAGTGATGCAGAAGAAGCATGTTTTGTAACAAGTGTCTGCTAACTCTCACTTCTGAGGAGTTGTAAGCAGTACTTGTGATGCACTGAAAATTACTTCATCATTCTGTAAATAATGTTGTTATAAATAAGCAATATTAATTGTCTCATTAGTTCATGATTTAATAAAACATCTACTAATTAAATATCTGTTAGCTTCAATCGTTCTAAAAATGAAGTGTTCAAAGAAAATTCTTTTTCATTCTAAAACTTAGCTAGGTGTTGATGTTGATGATGCTTTAGGGTGAGGGCGGGTTACTATCTAATATCTGACTGGACTCAGTGGTAATGAAAGATTGGGAACTGCTGGACTACAGTGACAGTTGACAGTCGCATTCCCTTCCAGAAGCCACCACTCTGCCTGGGAAAGAATCTGTGTACTCCATCTGGATGCGACTAGCGTAAATCCAGTTTTGTGTGTGAACGTTTCCTTAGTTTTTGTGGCACATGTATCTTTGGCTGGATACGGGTGCCAGCCCATTATTTACTTATTTCGGCGTGAGAAACCGCATAAAAAGCACATCCCGGCTGGCTGGCCGACCATCTCTCATTAACCCACGATGCGGATTCGATCCAGTGCGGACTCATCTCCCCTAATCCCGAAAACGGCGCGTTAGCGCTCTCAGCTACCTGGGCGGCCCTTTCATGTTCACTTATTTCGCATCTGATTTTTGAGGTCGCACTGTTCTTTGCGAACCCACATCCTCCCTGCGTTTTGCAGTTCTTATGGATGAGAGGGGCAGGCGGATGCTGATGGTTGACTGAATGTCGGATCCCAAGCCTTGAGGGAATTGAAACCCTCATCTTCGACAAGGCGCTCATTCTCTTACAGCTTTTGTGCTCTATGTATCAGTCTTTAGCTAGGAATTTACTTATGAAGAATACTGATGGTTCAGGGTGAAGAATTACGACACTTACCGCTTGGTGCTTGGAAGGAATTGGTGTACCGCTCGACAAACTGAACAGACGTTGCAGTCAAAATCAACAGTAGAGGAACTTGGGGCAGAACGGGATAGTGGGGCACAATGGGAAATTGCTCTTTTCTAGACTGGACAGTGCTGCAACATGTTGTGTGGGCATGTAACTATTTCTCAGAATGGAAGGGAAGTCAGGGCAGTCATTTTGATTTAGTTTGAAGTGCGAGATCTAAGTGAACTGTTGTCCATCATGTTACCGCTTGCGTTGTTCTAACGTTTGGTGAATTTCGACGCCAGGTAAGCTGTTAATTGTTAATTGTATACCCTAAAATGACACATTCCCTTAAAGTGCGTGGCATTTATTATACTTAAGTTATTTAATGCTGTTAAATACGTCAGTTATTACGCTCCATAAAAGTTGTTAACCTCAAAAGTGCTCTTGGGGCGGAACAGGACGGGGCAGAATGGGATAGTGTCCTGTTCTGCCCCGTCATATTTTGATGCAAGTAGAAAGCAACTACATTCTTTTTTCTTTCCCCCTTGCTGTTCCAGATGGTGCGAATGTACATGAAAAAGGCTGATAGACAGCAATGGGACGTAAAAGCGATGGAAATAACTGTTTCAGCCGTTTCATTTTCCCAAATGGGATTTTTAAAAGCATCTAAGCAGTTCAACGTACTGAAATCAACGTTGGAAAGATATGTGCGTAAAGCTATGAATAATCCTGAATACATAATTGACAAATAAGATGGGAAACTTAAAAAGGTGTTCACTGCAGAACAAGATCATGAGCTGGTAATATATCTCAAGTCAATGGAAACAACAATGAAAGATCTCAGATCACTAGCCTATCAACTAGCCGAAAGAAATGGCTTACCACACAGATTTGACAAACAAACTTGTCTAGCTGGGCAAGACTTGGTTAAAGGATTTATTTTACGAGGCATCCTATACTGTCTATTCACAAGCCAGAAAATACTTCTGGTGCTCGAGCAATGGGATTCAATGGAGTAGCAATTTGACAGTTTAACTCTATTCTCAATAATGTTATTGATAAGTACAAGCTGACTCCTGACGAAATATTCAACGGTTAATCCTAAAAGTCAGTCGAAAATAATAGCACTTAAGGGAAACGGCAAATAGGAGAAGTAACATCTTCAGAACGTGGAGAAACCGTTACAGCAGTCATATGCATGTCTGCATCTGGGTTATACATGCCGCCCATGCTTATCTTTCCAAGGGAGAAGAAGAAACAAGAATTTGAGCTTGGATTGCCTCCAGGAGGCTGGTCTGAAGTTCATCCCTCGGGGTGGATCACCAGCGAATTATTTCTAATATGGTTTAGAAAGTTTGTGGGATTTTCTAAGGCCACGAAAGAATCACGTGTGCTTCTAATTGTTGATGGACATTCAACTCACACTAAAATCCTGGATCTGCTTGATATGGCTAGAGACAATAGTGTCGTCCTCCTTTGTTTACCGCCACACAATTCACATAAATTACAACCCCTGGACGTAACGTTTTTCAAGCCCCTGAGTTGTTATTAAAGTGAAGAGATAACAAAATGGCTATGGGGCCATCCAGGAAAAGTTGTCACACTTTTCCAAATATCATCGCTATTTGGAGCCGCGTTTTTACGTGCTGCAACGATGCCGACGATTATAAATGGCTTTAAGAGAACTGGAATATGGCCGTCTGACCTGAATGTGTTTTCAGACGCAGACTACCTCCCATCAGCGCCAACAGATATTCAGTTCGAAAACTGCGAAAGTCCAGCTACAAACTCCAGAGATGGACAATGTAACACATTGATTACAGGCTGTCTAGTGTCTACTAAACCTGTCACTAATAGGCCTACGACTAAGACTGACCAAGGCTCAATCATTGACCCCCAGCCTGGATGTTCATAGATGCCAGACTCTCCCAGCTATGTTCACCGAACAACTCAGCTTTCTAGATATCACCCGAGGCTGTCATTCCAATCCCACTAATCTGTCAAAATACTCGGCGTACTACAAGACGAAAAGGAAAAACCGTCGTATTCACAGATTCTCCTTATAAGAAGGAACTGCAGAATGCTGTCACACGTAAAGTAGCCTACAGAAATGAGGAGAGTGCACGAATTTGAACAATGTCAGGACAGAGACGTCAAGTGCAATGCAACTTAAGGCAAAAATATCAAACTGTACACCAAAAAAAAACAAAAAAAAACCAAACAAACAAACAAAAAAGAGGACATCAAAGACCTTAAGAAAAATAAAAGGAAGAAGATGATGGAGAAGAGAGAATCAGAGAGAGAGGATGCTGAGTGTCTCTAGTATGGGGACTTCTGATCGGTTTCTAATGAGGGTGGGTTCGCATGCCAGAGGTGTTTCAAGTGGGCACATAATTCATGTGCTAGCATAGACAGTGAAGATGAAGAGGAAATACTGATTTGTGACTATTGTCAAAAGCACTAGTAGTTAGTGGTTTGATGGTTATTAAGCATTGTACATTTTTCAAAATGAGATTAAAATATTTTCTTACTTTGAAGATTGACTTTTTAATTATTTAAATTACTCATTCCTTAATCTGAATTGCCTTTTATACTACATTTTTAATAGTTTAATACGATATTCGTAATTTAAATTCAACGTTTTTTAACAAAAAAGTACCTTATCCCATTCTGTCCCGTGGGTGGGGCGGAATGGGAAATATGCAAGACTTTCTTTGAAAAATTGTAAAAATGCAAAATGTATTGTTTAAAGTGATTTTAAAATAAGGTACATTAGGTTACACTAAAAGTTGTTTTTTATAACTTTAAGAAGTGTTACCTTGTGATCCCTTATTTCACACAAATTGTTAAACATTAAGTATCCCATTCCACCCCCTAGAGTAGCTTCACATATCTGTAAAAATGAAGTACTAACAAAATGTCAATTTGGTTTCCAGAAAGGTTTTTCGACAGAAAATGCCATATATGCTTTCACCAATCAAAATTTGAATGATCTGAATAACCGAACACCACCCATTTGGATTTTGTGATCTCTCAAAGGCTTTTGATTGTGTAAATCATGAAATTCTGCTAGACAAGCTCAAGTATTGTGACATGAGTGGGACAGTGCACAAATGGTTTAATTCCTACCTAACTGGAAGAGTGCAGAAAGTTGAAATAAGCAGTTCTCATAATATGCAAAGATCAGCACATTCCTCAAACTGGGGAACTATCAAGAATGGGGTTCCACAAGGGTCAGTCTTGGGTCCTCTGTTGTTCTTAATATATATTAATGACTTGCCATTCTATATTCATAAAGAGACAAAGTTAGTTCTCTTTGCTGATGATACAAGTATAGTAATCACACCTGACAAACAAGAATTAACTGATGAAATTGTCAATACTGTCTTTCAGAAAATTACTAAGTGGTTCCTTGTAAACGGACTCTCACTGAATTTTGATAAGACACAGTACATACAGTTCCGTACAGTGAATGGTATGACGCCATCAATAAATATAGACCTTAATCAGAAGCATATAGCTAAGGTAGAATATTCCAAATTTTTAGGTGTGTCCATTGATGAGAGATTAAATTGGAAGAAACACATTGATGATCTGCTGAAACGTTTGAGTTCAGCTACTTATGCAATAAGGGTCATTGCAAATTTTGGTGATAAACATCTTAGTAAATTAGCTTACTACGCCTATTTTCACTCATTGCTTTCATATGGCATCATATTTTGGGGTAATTCATCACTGAGGGATAAAGTATTTATTTCACAAACGCGTGTAGTCAGAATAATAGCTGGAGTCCACCCAAGATCATCCTGCAGACATTTATTTAAGGATCTAGGGATATTCACAGTAGCTTCTCAGTATATGTACTCTCTTATGAAATTTGTTATTAACAACCAAACCCAATTCAAAAGTAATAGCAGTGTGCATAACTACAATACTAGGAGAAAGGATGATCTTCACTATTCAAGATTAAATCTAACTTTGGCACAGAAAGGGGTGAATTATACTGCCACTGAAGTCTTTGGTCACTTACCAAATAGTATCAAAAGTCTGACAGATAACCAACAAGTATTTAAGAAGAAATTAAAAGAATTTGTGAATGACAATCCCTTCTACTCCATAGAGGAATTATTAGATATAAATTAAGAAAAAAAGAAAAAAAAATTATAAAAAAATAAAAAAACAAAAAATAAATAAAAAGTTGTCATATTAACTTAAGTATGTTGTTAAATTAACTTAATTATGTCATGTATTGGAAAATTTGACTCGTTCCACATCATTATCAAATATCGTATTCATGACCCATGGAACTAGTATTAATCTAATCTAATCTAGAGGTTGAATGTGACAAACAAAAGGAAAGACTCGCTGAACTGTCTTATGCTGGCCCTGTCTCCCGAAAGACTAAGGAAAACATTGCATAGAATGTGTTTCCCTCCCATCAACGAACTTAAACAGCCTTGTTTGGGATGTTGCCAGAAAAGAATTGTCCACGTTTCGCATTCCAGTCAAGTTGCGAGTGGCGTCAACGCTTTGCTGTTTCTGTGCGGTAGTCAGGGGGCGCGGGATAAACTTGGAATAGTTCTCCAAAACTTTCTGGAGCTTATTGTGAACATCTCATTCAGAGATACTGATCCATTGCGATTAGTGAGACGACAACATTGACACTCTATGATCGCACACCCACTACTTAATACTGCCTGCTCACAACTGACTTGTCGAATGCACATCTGTTGTTTACAGTTGTTAGTTCAAGCTATCGCCGTAATTACTGCGCTGACGTCTCTTATTCGCCAGGAATAAAATCAGATGTGGAACTTCTTGGACGGATAGTGTATTTTATGTCATGAAGACCATTAGAAAAGTGAAAGAGAGCTGCAAAAAACATATGCGACGCTAATCAAGCAAGTCAGCTGTCACCGAGTAGAATTATGATACATAATACGACGAAACCAGTATCTTGATGCAAACGCTAATTTTATGGGACAGAGTAATTAACATGCCTATCGAAATAAATATATATAAAAACTTAATTAACTGGAACGGAGGTTTCAATATAAGCAAGTTTTGGGCTACAGCACTCAAATTTATTAAGATCTCGCTGGCCTTTCTAATTTATTAGAGCTGGAAAACACTGGGAGAATGTGCATTTCGTGGAATAACAGTGCAGATTCTTTAAACAGATGTCTAATACACAAAGATGACACAAGTTAAGGGATAGCGATATGTACATACACAGTGTCGCGTAAACGAGGAGGGCAGTGTGTTGGTGGAGCTGTCGTGTGTACTCAGGTGATTTATGTGGAAAGGTTTTCTGACGTGATACTGGCCACACGTCGAGAGTTACTAGATTTTGAATGGGAAATGGCAGTTGCAGCTAAATGCATAGTACATTCCATTCCGGAAATCATTTGGGACTTCAGTATTCCGAGATCCACAGTGTCAGGAGTGTGCCGAGAATACCAAATTTCGAGCATTGAATCTCATCAAGGACAATGCAGTGGCCCACAGACTTCAGTTAACGACCGAGAGCTGCGACATTTCAATAGAGTTGTCAGTGATAACAGACAAGCAACATTGCATGAAGTAACCACAGAAATCGATGTGAGACGTATGGCAGACATATCCGTTAGGACGATGCAACGAAATTTGGCGTTAATAGGCTATGGCAGCAGACGACCACTGCGAATACCTTTGTTAATCGCATGAGATTGCGTGCAGCTCCTCTTCTGGGCTCGTGAGTAGTAGGGCAACATGAATGCCAGCGCGTTTTGTTAGAGTTGGTTGCTACATCAGGGTCAAGTATACACTCAGGGGCAAACCTGTTGTTCTCATTTGATTGACAGGTCATTAAACTATTGTTCTCCTTTCACTGACAGGTCCTTAATCTATTTTTCTGCTAAAAGGATCCTTCCTTCTGATTGACAGGTCCTTAACCTATTGTTCCCCTGCCCCCTCCCCTCAGGATACCTCCAACCCACGCCCTCCCCCTTGCTGCTACAGGTACACTTTCAGGTCTGAGTTACTGGAATAGCGCCTCTCACTCTTAATAATTTGATGATTATTTAATTAAATTGATCAATTAATTAATCCCTGCCACTGTGCTAAATCACCCCTCCACGAAATTTGCAGGAAAAAGACTCAGGTGATCAGTCATTTGGAGGAAATTCGATTGTAGTGAATGGAATACTGTTTAAACAATTTAGACAATGTATGCAATATTGTTTAATTGTTTATGGCAGTATATGGAATATAGTTAATTTATGTATTTAATTAATTTGTCTGGCATTCGATTGCAGTGTATGGAATATTGTTTAAACAATTTAGACAATGTGTGAAATATTGTTTATTTAAACAATTTAGCGGATTCAAAATAGTGCATGGAATATATGGGAATTGGTGGCTCTCTATTGGAAAGGAAGGATCTCATAACAGGAAATTCAAGGGTATTTTGTTTATTTATAAACAAATTCAGTTTGTGGGGTTTGGATTTATCTTGCTCATCATTCTCTGCTGTTTGGAAAGATGTAGATCTTCTAAGAAGTAATTACATGGAACAAACATGTTGCAGATGCTAATGTTTGGCTCTGTACTCTGAGTATCTTAACCAAATGTTCAGTCCTTTGTGGGCACTTAATGTATTGTTCTGTTAAGTGGTTTTCCCTGTCACCCCTATCTCCTTAAACTATGGTACCACCTTTGATACCAAATTAAGTAATTAGTTATGTGCTACCACCATTTACTGTTACACTTTTCGAATTTCACGCACTTTTGAACGCCATTTCTGGCCCACTCTCCTTTGTCCTCCACCCCCAGCCCCTTAAACTATTGTACCACATTTTATATAAAAATTATGCAAATTAACCTAGTGTTCTGCACTTAACCAGCTGTTCTGCTCCATGTCACCCATCCACTCACCCCCTCCTCCTTAACTATTGTACTGCTAACATCTCATTGACATAAAAATTTATACAAATAATTAAATCGATATCCTTCACATGTGTGGGGTAGTTTTTTAATTCCCAACATCCTATTGGTGGGGGAAATCCATGGAATGTAGTTTAAACAAAAGATTGCTAGTAAAAAATACATTCTGCTACCAGATGCTGGCACTGCCAACTCCACACAAGCACTTTGCAGGGCCAGCCAGACGCGAGTCACCACAGAGGCAATTAATGGTGGGATGCGAGCCACCGCTCTCTCTGCTGCCACCTGCAGCCAGCATGTGAAAGTCACATCTATTTTCGGGTATACAGTTAGAATTCTTCGAGTGTTATATGGATGTCACTTGTCTGTGTACATAACAGCCAAGCCTCCCTCTGGACACACTATAGAAATATGTTGCAATGCTCGCCAGAGTAGCACAGAGTGCATTCTCCCTAACGATTCTCACGGGACATGCAAGACGCCTACGACCGCGTACGTTTTTACGCAGCCACCATGCATACCTGCCAGTCCAGTACATGCCTAATTGCCAAGTGAGAGACGTCTGCACAGCAACTCACCTGCGCAGGCACAGGTAAAAAAGGCTGTCAGTGTTATACTGATGTCTCATGTCTATGTAAATAACACCCAAGTCTGCCTCTGGATGTGCTATAGAAATCTTCTGCAATGCTATTAGAAAGTGTTAACGAAAAAAGTCCAGAATAACACCGATGGCATACTTCCTGATGCTCCTAAGGGCAGAGCCCGTACATTACATATCAGTCCTTCATGGAAATCTTAAAGTGTTGCAGAAATAGTTAATGGTCACTTTTGTTGTTGTAGGAGCGTTTGTGATGCCTCGGCTTGTCTGCATGGAAATTCTTGCCCTAACAGGAGTTGTTTCCGAAAATAGTTCAGTATAACACCGCATGCATACTTCCTGATGGTGCTAATGAGACATACGGTGCCACCCTTCCTGAGAATCGTAATGTCCTGCTTTCAGCATATGTCTCAGAAACGATAAACGTTCTCACCACTAGGTAGAGGCTCCTGTGTCCCAGTACAAAGGATTTCTTGTGAATGAATGGAGCATTCTGACGGTCTCTTACTGAATTTACCCACCAAATTACTGATGCTGCCAGTGTGGAAACACTGTCCACCTGTTTTTCTGCAGACAAGACTTTTAGTGGTAAAAAAACTATTTTGTACAGATCGCCTTATTGCACGGACAGTTAAACCCTGCAAAAGTGGTCTATAGATCGTCAGATACTGAAAGACAGTTCCTCAATTACACTGCTCTGCCATTGAGGACGGAAGCTTGAATATTACAGCGTGAAAACGATCTCCATATACCGTATCGATGTAGTAAATTTGTATCCTTCGCCATACAAAATCACCACTTCTGCATCCTGCATATAGCTAACGACCACTAGACGCTCGTACATACACCACAAAAACAGCCAGCATAAGCACATGCACCATATATACTCATTGTAGCACTAGATATTTCCCGTGAGGTTGAGTGGTCATCCACTACAGCCAATGGTCAGAAGTCATCTGCCCCCAATCCGTGACCAGAATGCCCTCAGTGGACCGAAGTGACTCTCCGAACTGTTGTACAAAGTCGGGGTCGGTTCCCAACAGCACAATGGCGTTACTGTTTCTGGCCCAGACCTGCTTGCTTGCCTGCTTTTTACACCCATCTCCAGGCTGTGGTATTACAAGAACGTATGTAACCACATGGTTTGCCAGAATATCATATCATTTTTGAGATACTTCTCGACATGAAGCACATAGCAACATCGCTTGCATAGCAGTATCGCATGCACAGTATAATTCCGAAGATATAGACCAGAAATTATTTCTCTAGAAACTCGAAACTTTATCGAGGTGGAGCGTGCTGTAAACCAATGAGTAATTAGAAACTTATCTCGTCTGCAAAGACCTTTACATGAAACATCGAAAAAAATTGAGGAAACTGATATTTCCACTCGCAAATGTCGACGTTGCTGATATAACAGATTCCAAATCATTCTTGTAATTTACAAAGTCAACTAAGGTGTTTCTCATATGTAGAGAATCAGGAAACGTGTCTTCCACCCGTCCTTGACCTGCTATATGCACACAACACACACCATAATCGATGTTCTCTCAACCAAATAAAGATGGGAAATGTGTAGAAGCAGTCAACCGGACAACTTACATGGGACAGAATAATGGTCCAGCGCAAACACACGTCCATATTGAATCTTCTCAAATTTCAATCAAGAACACACGTGATCATGAAGGCTGTCCAACACGTAGTGAGTATTAGTTCGGCATTCAGCCGGCTATAGGACGATACGGTTAGGTCAGGTACATTCCTGCATCCCAACAGGTCTTTCCATTCAGACAGCTCCTGCCATTAGCTGGAAACGTGAATCATTCTGACCACTAGCCACTGCCCCTACATGCGACACACCATCAGACAGAATCGTCCTAGGAAACCAGCTACATATATACTTTATCACTGTACTTATACTTAAATATTACGATCGTGGTCTCAATCGGACAACATTCGACAGTGAGTGAAGTGTTACGACTTCTGCACCACTTGTTAGCAGCAGACACAGTGGCTGCGCCAAAGACTGAGACGGCGTGGAGTTTTACAATTATTTATGGAACTTTCTTTACAATTTCTTCCTCGTCATCACTGCCCAGCCCTGCGGCTCCCACCGCCTGGCTGCTGTGTAGATTCTCCGACAACGCGCGCCGCTGATCGCACTCGGGAGCCTCAGGCCACCAGTGCTCCGCTGAAGCCAGGACACCCTGTGGTTGAGATGAACTCGTCGCCGCTTGGCGCCCCAGTACGGGCACGCCCACGGAGCCACGTCGCTGTGAGGTCAGCTGCCGACGCTTGCTGCACCAGCGGCTGGAAAGCCGTCAGTTGCGACGTACGCGAGGTCCCGTCATGGACGGACCACGCGCCATGGGGCCGGGTTGCCGTGAAGTCCGGGCGTCAGCCCCCGGCGGCTCCTGTGACCAAGGCCGCGCTGCGGCCGGTCCTGCTGGAAGTTCTCACTGTAGTTAGTCAGCCATGGTGCCGCCCGAACTCGGGCTGACCTCCAGAGCTGAAGTTGACATCTGGCGGCGAATGGATGTCTCCTGCGAGCTGGAACAGACTGCTGGAATCGTCACCTACGAAGATTGAACATTTGGACGCGGACCACATCCGTCCTCAGATCCGAACTGCTTCCTAATGGCTTCTGTCTGTTGCTGCCTGCGCTCCGCTATTTATATCCAGCAGGAGGACGTTTTTTACCCTCGGTGGTAGCTTTTGTTATTACTCCCACAGTATATTGCAGCGTAACTTAGCGTGCTGGCCTCACTTCCCCTTACTTAGCACTCTCCAGGCTTCACTCAGCGCTCGGTCTGTGTGCGTCCTTGCGTCAGCCTGCTGGTAGACTGCTGCTGTCAGCAAGGCTATCTGTGCCTGCCTACTTCGCAACGCCTCGGTCGCTGGCGTGCCTCTGCTTTGCCATTCTCCACTGCGTGAAGCAACGCTTACTACATGTGGCCGCAACAGAAGTATCGTCAATGCACCCAGTTGAGAGCTATGGCTCTGGAAATAGAAATATCTACAGCATTCTTATGAATTGACATACTATTCCCTTTGCTATCACAGTATTCCACGCCAAACCTGTACCTTCCTTACGATTGGACATAGTCATTTTCTTTGCACATGTCGGAACACACACACATACTTTATAAGCCTGATGCTCAAGGCAAACCTATCACAAACCCCATATTACTAAGTATAATATTTCACCAATAAATGACTGCTGGCGATAAGAAACAATACTGACTGAAAATCAGCAATGGGTGGACATGTCTCATAAGTTTTTCTTGCGAGTAGTACCACAGTGTCTTAGAAAGAGAAACATCACTGTCTTACAAGCCGCCAGATGTTAAAAACACAATCACAACAACTATGTTACTGTCAGAAGCGGCCTTGGTTCTACAGGCGCTCACAAGTATCGCTAATGATATCCATGTCAAGGACTATACACTCCTTATAAATCGAGGTATGGCATTATCTCCGAATGAAGTAGTTTTTCCAGACAAATACTGCGACACCAAATATAGACAGTGATCGCTGGAGTGTATATTATCAGACCACCAGTGCGGTTACACATCGCCAACGAGTTTAAGTTCGTAATAAAATCACTGAATTTAGAAACTGATTCATCTAAGGAACACGGTATGAAGCTGGTATCTGCAGCTCCCTTACGCTCCCACTAGATATTCTTCCAGTATTTGTAACGCATTCTGTCTCGATGCCATGTCAGATGTTCTGCAATATATCCACGGGGTTATAGGCAATGGTTAATTGAGAAGGATCACAAACAGTAGAGGGTGTGCTGATTGAAGTCATAAGAAATGTACAACAGCTTTTCAGATCTCTAGTACTATGCTTTCCGGTAGAAATTCTGTCTGTAATTTGGTATCAAATCTTTCCATTCAACCATATACCTGCATTGGATCCTATGGAGAAGACTTTTAACGATTACAGCCATTAGTGATTCATACTTCTGGCACTCTCATATCTCGAAACGAGTCCCCTTTTTCGAATCTATCTACTACAGTGAAATTTTAGATAGTCCCCATGCATCTTGCAACTGCCTGTCAGACTCTGTGCTGTCATCCCTGCTGCTTTGCGCTGGTGATCGTTCCAATTTAAGTCAGAACTGAGCAGAAGTCAGAGAAAGCTATATCTGCCACATTCTGCAGTCTATGTAGAAACAAAATGGTTCAAATGGCTCTGAGCACTATGGGACTTAACATCTATGGTCATCAGTCCCCTAGAACTTAGAACTACTTAAACCTAACTAACCTAAGGACAACACACAACACCCAGCCATCACGAGGCAGAGAAATATGTAGAAACAGGCTAAGCTGAGTTAGTGGAACAGGACCATGTTTTGACCATTCGATGGTAAAGGGAACATGTTGTCATGGCTCCGCCAACAGTGTAAATGTGTAAGGTCAGCAGCAAAGGAAACCCGCTCATGCAACACAAGGTAGTATAGAGACAGAACGAACAGTTACGGTGGTGTTTTTTATTGGGAAAATTAGGAAGACTCGACATCATACAGGTACTGCAGTCCAAAGCAGATCCGTTTCCCTCAGATTCCATTCACGTCTATCAGCGCAACATTCTGTCATCTTTATTCCATACCATCCAACAGAGAAAAATTACGAATTTTAAAATCTCCACTAACTTCATCCGCCGGCCGCGGTGACCGAGCGGTTCTAGGCGCTTCAGTCCGGAACCGCGCGACTGCTACGGTCGCAGGTTCGAATCCTGCCTCAGGCATTGATGTGTGAGATGTCTTTAGGTTAGTTAGGTTTAAGTAGTTCTAAGTTCTAGGGGACTGATGACCTCAGATGTTATGTCTCTTAGTGCTCAGAGCCATAACTTCATCCAATAGGGAACTTGACAAGATTTTTACCGCATCTCCCTCTTCCCGTATATTGAAAACATATACCGTCTGCATGCCAGCATCGAGCACATGTGGCGATCCTATTAAATATACAGGTATTGATCCATTGAAGCAGGCGGCTAGTGGTCGAAGCTGCTTGCACAGACCAGTGTAAGGTGTCAACGCCCGTACTGTAAGAGGATGACCATATCCCACAGACTATTCTGTCAGTCGCAAGAGCGGCCCTCTATGTCATTGTTTGAAACATTGCTTTTTTCTGCTTTAACACGCTTTGTACGCTGCCATACATTTTGTTTTTACTGCCACAACTTCGAGGTCTGTGTTAGGTTCTAAACTGACATTAACACGTTCTGATCCATTGCCTCTCACAGAAAACTAGACGTCACAAAGTGTAAATCATGTTGCTGCTACCGCAACACGCACACATAAACACACACACACACACACACACACACACACACACACACACACACACACACACACACACACACAGACACACACATTGGATGATTCTAAATACAAGTCGGTCACGACATAAGGAAACTGGAAGAGTTTTGTGATGTTGTGAAGCGTTTCGAAACTGATGTCTGAAGGTGATTGACGACCTCTACATTTAAACTCATCCGTCACAGTGACAGGCTAACTGATGACTTTTTGTTCCATTTCGATTGATTCCTCATATTGCAGTCATGTATGTGATCACTGTTTCGGTGCTAGTTACCCCCAAAAGGTGTTGCCCCTCCACCAGGACTCTTTCTCTATCTCAAAGAAGCGATGTCAGTCAATCATTATGTGGTAATCAACAACATACCAGTGGACAGATGGGATGGAAAAGACACTGTTGATGTACTGTAATAATAAGCATCACAGTTGATAATGCCAACAATTTTAGCAATTTTACAGCAATTTCAACTACCACCAATGATGCCGACAGTATGCTTCCCAATTTCAGTATCATCGCTAAACCGCCCCTCTTCTACGTTGCGAGTACCATTGATAATGTAGATAGATGACTGTGCAGTACATCCATTCATTATTAACTCTCGAAAATATACATAATCAAAGTACACCAGACAGCTATCTATTTATTTCTGGCACCTCGAGCATAGTGCGTAATTTACGATCTGTCTCCATGCAGATGGGAGTCACAGGACATTATCGCATTCTCAGGATAAAGTCAGACTGAAAGACCCCCTCGCACTGTCCTTGACTAACCCGCCCTGCAGCACCATCACCGATTTAATCTGCAGCTGACCAGGAGTAGACCACTACAATCCGTGTCTCGTGAATGAATGGAGCATGCCGAGTCTGCACGCATCCAAGGTCAGAAGATTTCTTCATATGTATGCATGTCAAGGAGGTTAGCACCCCTCTTCGGTGTATAGTATTAGATTTGAAAGTATTGTGATGTAATAGCACACAGTTAAGAAGAACAAGAAACGAGTGGTTTTTATGCATGATGGAACTCCAGACAGATGGAGTTCAAAGCATTTTATGTAAATCAACTACGCTATCAATTCTAAAGTATTGTTCTAGTGTCTGGAATCAGTACCAGGAGGGTATTGGTAAAGAGCGTATTGGTAAGAGAGAACATAAGCACATGCGTTCCTAAAGCTACACGGTTCTGCACTTAAAACAGCTATAATGTTAGATCACTTCAGTTTCCAACCTATTAGTCATGTGGAATGCAGTGCTGTTAATATTCCAGAGCAAGAAATATATTTACAGCGCATGACATACATCCTTCTTGCAGGTTTCTCTACGATAAACTATGGTAACAAACTGTAAAATGAAAAAAACTCCTTCCTTAAAACATTGGTTCTGTGTGGTACATGCACAATATAGCTTTCCAGAGGCGTATAGCATTCAGTGTTCACATCCGATCACGGTTCAGAAATTATACTATGCCTTCATCAGTCCTATATAAAATGATCGTTAGTAACGGACAATACCTCTTACAAAGAAACAGATAAACGCATAGCAGCGGCGTTTGAGATGTGAAATTACACATAATGCCGTCATTAACTCTGCAAACAGAACATCTGTCAAGCAAATGTATACACGGGGGTTGCAGTGCATCACAAACACTTATTGCTAACTGAGAATCGGCTTAGTTATGAAACTGAAGTCTCGATTTTATATCCAAGATACGACAAGGGAATGGAATATATCGCATAAATCTTCGTTCTTTTAGAGGACTGTGTCGAAACAGGATGATCAAGTTTCTTCACACATGAGATGGAAGTTCTCTGATGACCGAGAGGTTTGCTGTTAACGATAGCCAAGTAGACAGTGCTCTAAGACACACACAGAACACACAGTTGTATACGAGTTGAACGCATGCTATGTCA
The DNA here is from genome assembly GCF_021461395.2 of Schistocerca americana. Taxonomy (NCBI): domain Eukaryota; kingdom Metazoa; phylum Arthropoda; class Insecta; order Orthoptera; family Acrididae; genus Schistocerca; species Schistocerca americana. The sequence goes on from NC_060126.1 coordinate 239,061,262, forward strand.
CACGACCGAGGCATCCTGACAGAACATCGGAAAAAAATGGTCAAATGACCTGCTGCAACATCTCTCTCTCTCTAGAATGCATTATCAGTCTACCATTAAGTCGTATCTCGTTACAACTCCGTCTCAACCGATCACTCCATCCACTCTCTGTCATCTTTTAACGCAGATGCAAGTAAGTTTTGAGGCAGATGATTCTCTGTTTTTCCAGGAAAGCACCAAAGACAGTAGTCAACTCATGTGTATCATTATTACCTCAATAGTCCGCCCCCGGTAGCTGAGTGGTCAGCGTGACGGACTGTCAATCCTAAGGGCTCGAGTTCGATTCCCGGCTGGGACGGAGATTTTCTCCGCTCAGGGACTGGGTGTTGTCCTAATCATCATCGTTTCATCCCCATCGACGCGCAAGTCGCCGAAGTGGCGTCAAATCGAAAGACTTGCAACAGGCGAACAGTCTACCCGACAGGAGGCCCTAGCCACACGACATTTCATTTTTTCATTACCTCCATAGACATACAGTAGGAAGCTGCCTTGACGAAAAAAATGACTGTTTCCAGGATATTAGGAGGTATTCTATGAATTTTGTCATATCAGTGTAAATGAACATCAAAGGACCTAGCGGGGAGCAAGAGTCGAGTTCGGCTGTGATTTGGGGCGCCAAAGCAACAATACTTCATATTCGGGTTGGAGTCCAGGCAGTCAGTACGCATAATAACAGCTTGCAGCACCTGAAGAAACTGAATGGATCAGTGGTCAAAATATCGAGCACAGAATTGGAACCAACCACTGAACAGTTAAAAGCGAATCCATTAATCCATCGCACCGCGGAAGCTACGTAATTACAAATATGCTGGAGCATTTTAGCAGCTATTTTCCCACGTCTCGTCTTTAGATAGAAGCATAATGCATCGTGAAATCGAAAGTACCCTCTGACAGGAAATAGGGCCTATGTAAGGATGTAAGGACTTTCGTATGTGTTTATGCAAACATAAATGAATGGGAAAAACCTATTAACAGTCGTGGACAGGATGATCTATTAGACCTGTTCCAATAAATCGAGTATGAATATCTTACGTCTACATCTATACTCTGCAAATCACTATGAAAGGCATGGCAGAGGGTACAACCCGTTGTACCAGTTATTAGGGCTCCTTGCCGTTTCGTTGACAGTTCGAGCGCAGGAAAAACGTTTAAATGCCGCTGCGAGCGCTGTAATTAATCCAGTCTTGTCCTCACGATCCCTGCGGGAGGGATACAAAGATGGTTGTAGTATTTTCCTAGTATCATACTTTACAGCCGATTCTTGAAACTTTGAAAACAGGCTTTCTGGTGATACTCTGCGTGTATCTTAAAGTGTCTGCCAATTGAGTCCCTTCAGGAATTCTCGCTCGGGACAAACCAACCCGTGGCCATTCTTGTGCCTCCCTTCTGACATTATGAGTCTAACGTGAACAGTTACGCACCACGTGTGCATTCTGTTCCTCTCCTCCCTTTCCCTCCCATTTACAGGTCTGAAATTTGCGATATGGCTAGCAATATCCCCCACTTACCAACTGCATGTTTTAGGTAAACTGAGACTTCCGATTCCCTACCACACTGTCGACTAATGACTAAATTCCGAGTATCTTTCGTGATTCCAATAACTTGTGACTGTTTGACTTCAATTACGTATGTTGGACGTCGAAAGTTCATGGCGAAAGAAAGTCACAGCGGTTGTGTCTCAGAATGCGTAAGATTGGCTCTGAGCTCTACAGGACTTAACATCTGAGGTCATCAGTCCCCTAGAACTTAGAACTACTTAAACGTAACTAACCTAAGGACATCACGCACATCCATGCCCGAGGCAGGATTCGAACTTGCGACCGGAGCGGTCACGCGGTTCCATACTTAAGCGCCTAGAACCGCTCGATCACACCGGCCGGCTGATGCGTAAGAGAAGCGATAACGTTCTTACTATACGTAAATTAGTTGTCAGATATATTATTAACACACTAAGACTCGCCAGCCGCGGTGGCCGTGCGGTTCTAGGCGCTCCAGTCCGGAGCCGCGCTGCTGCTGCGATCGCAGGTTCGAATCCTGCCTCGGACATGGGTGTGAGTGATGTCCTTAGGTTAGTTAGGTTTAAGTAGTTCTAAGTTCTAGGGGACTAATGACCACAGCAGTTGAGTCCCATAGTGCTCAGAGCCATTTGAACCACTAAGACTCTGTGATAAACAATACCGTTGCCGGCCTGGGTGGCCGAGCGGTTCTAGGCGCTACAGTCTGGATCCGCGCGACCGCTACGGTCGCAGGTTCGAATCCTGCCTCAGGCATGGATCTGTGTGATGTCCTTAGGTTAATTAGGTTTAAGTAGTTCTAAGTTCTAGGGGACTGATGACCTCAGAAGTTAAGTCCCATACTGCTCAGACCCATTTGAACCATTTTGAAAAATACCGTTGCCTGGGAATACCGTTGTCTGCTACAGAAGTATAGTCAATGGATGACTGGAATGATATAAAAAGTGACTTAGACGGCACTTTCTCATGTGTGCCAAATAACATGTCTTTATTTTAATGCGGATGAGTTAAAGATAACACGTATATCTATGAAAGAGATTGTGGTAATATTCTATCACGAAAAATCTATGGAGCCTAGCACATTGCTGAAATATCCATGGGTAAAAATACGAAGTCACATTAAGTGGAACGCACTTGCAATTAGTGGCAGAACAAATGAATGGAGGCGTATAATTTTGGAAGAGTACGGTTTATCTGTTACGAGAACAGCATGCACAAAAAATTATGAGCCATTTTGCAGTAGCGTTCCAACATTTTGGGTACTTCCCTAGTCACCCCGGTTAAAGAAGTCCAAATAACTGAGAGATGAAGTGCAAAGGAGTGTAATATGTCAGTGTAGCCAATACGAAAGTCTAACAGAGGTGTTTATAGAACTTACGTAGGGGAGTGGAGCATGTTTTCGAAGTCCTTCGGGGCGGAGTAAGATCAGATGTACGAGGCAGATTGTTCAACAATATTTCTGCTTCCTTTGTAAGATAATTTAATGCGTATGGACGCATAAAGACAGTCATTTATCCCTCTGTCCATAGGCGAATGGAATAGAGCACGAAAGGATTAATATTACTTGTGTAAGGGCTACGTGAAAGTGTAGAAATAGGTGTACTTTGAAGGACTAGCCATTGGCAAGTATCACCTTAAATTTCCATCTATCTTGAATAGTGTCGGGGCTGCAGATTTCCAGGGGTCCACATTACAACAACCAATACGGGACCTGTTCAACAAATTCCGCAACTTCCTTCACAAAATTTTTCTACGCTTCGAAATACTCTCCTTCACAATTGATACACCGTTCCCAACGCCGCTTCCACTGGTGGAAGCAGTCTTGGTAAGGTATGCCACTAGCCGATCGCGCGAAGCGCCGTTTGCGACTTTCCTTTTACCTAGTCTATCTTTGCAATTCTTCGTTCTTTCAACGGGGTTTTCAACTTTGGACATTAAAAAAAAAAGTCGGCCGGGGCCAGGTCTGGAGAGTGCGGATGATGAGGCAACACAGTGATTTCGTTTTTTGTGCAATAGCCACGCACCAACAGGGATGAACGTGCGGATGCGTTATAGTGATGCAAGAGCCATTTCAGGCCCTTTCTGTCTCACATTTTCTCGCTGGCGTCGCAACACGATCTATTAACAGTTCATGCCTGTGTCCGTCCCCGGTAGCTCAGTGGCCCCCGGCGTGTTCGGTACGAGAGCCGGTTGCTCTCTCTAATTAAAAAAAAAAAAAAACCTGAGTAAAAGGATCGACAACGAACTTCAACGAATGTCATGTGACGTCCGCTTTGAGCAAATGCAATGAACCATAACGAACAAAACGCAATCAGCGCGACAGAATGTCAATTCTAAGGGCCCGGGTTCAATTCCCGGCTGGGTCGGAGATTTTCTCCGCTCAGGGACTGGCTGTTGTGTTATCCTAATCATCATCATTTCATCCCCATCGACGCGCAAATCAAATCGAAAGGCTTGCACCCGGCGAACGGTCTACCCGACGGGAGGCCCTAGTCACACGACATTTATTTATTTAGTTTATTCCTGTGGCACAAACTCATGATGAACTAATCCTTCAAAGTCAAAGAAAACTATCAGCATGGCTTTGATATTTGTCCTTATCTGACGAACTTTTTTAGCTCTTGGAGAATGTTTCCCGACTCACTGTGAAGACTGAATTTTGGTCTCAATATCACAACCGTAGACACACATCTCATCACCAGTTATGATTCTTTTAAGGGACATCTCGTTCTCATTTGCGCGATCCAAAAGCTCTACACATACAAGCTGAAGGCGAATGTCCTTCTGGTCTTGGCTCATGAGCCGTGGGACGAACTTGGCGACAACACGATGCATCCAAGATGCTGTATCAGGATTTTATGACACGATCCAACTGAAATGTTACTTTCTTCTGCAGTCTCTAGGGCAGTCAGTCTCCAGTTGGCACCCACAATTTCATTGACGTTCCTGACATGAGAGTCATTGGTAGACTTTGAAGGAGTCCTGAAAGAGAGTCATCTTTAACTTTCGTCGGCCCGTTTTTAAACCATGTGAACCGTTTATAACACGGAGTACGGTTTAAGTACTCATCACTGTAGGCTTTCTGCATCATTTGGTGTGTCTATAAACGTTTTCGCGAGTTTCACGCAAAATTGAGTAAAGTCGCGTTGCTCCTCTAACTCTACCATCTCGAAATTCGCAAACTGTGCGACACAATGTTCTACTCAATACAGCACTGAACAATAGCTAACAGACATACAACAATGAAACTTTCGGTAGTTACACATTAAACACAGGCGTGTGAAGGGATGCCAACCGCATTTCGCTCCAACACACCATTGGCGCGAAACTACGAGTGATCCGGAAGTTTTTGAAGAGACCTGGTATATCAACTATACATTTACACTATCTGATGAAAAGTATCCAGGCAACCCTATGTAATGTGGAATTGACCACTAGAAGTCACGAGAGGCACATCCGTCAGTACAAAAGGAGGTGAGGAACGTTGTGTTGTCAGTAGAAAAGCAGTAACAGCAGAGTGTCACACAGTAGCGCTCGTTTACTTCGGGTGCGGGCTGTTCGCTGGCTGTAACAAGTCCATCAGGGATATTTCACCACTTCTAAAGCTGCCCACGTCGACTGTTAGTACTTAAAAATAAAGCAATAGAAGTTAACGTCTAGACGAAATTTGAAATAAATATTAACAGTTAATTACCAACCCTCGCCTCGACATATTAATTTGAGTGGTCGAAAGTTCTTACTTGACTCTTCTGTTTCGGACTCAACGCCTAGCTTTAATGGAATTTCCCGTCGGTACTTGGAGGAACTTAAATACACAATACTGATGTCCGACAATAACTGATGTTCCACAACATCAACTAGCTCTTTCGCTAACGATGATTATGGTAGTAACGAGAACGATACCGCTACTAATGAAATCGCCCCAACAGAAATCAGGCCGGCTGATGCTTCTACAAGTAATCATCCTAGAGAAGCCTTTAAATAACTTATAAAATATGATAATCGTCTGTACGTTATATGCAGCAAATTCTTCCAAACAGCTATTTGACTCCAGCTAGAATGCACAGTCATTTAGAATGCGTTCATTGCGATCTTAAAGAGAGAAAAAAAGTTAAATTCTTCATTCGAAAATATGACGAACTCTTAAAATCGACTACTTTTATGGTTAAACCACAGAAAAACGAGGTAATCAGTAAGTAAACCTACTTAGTTATTCAGCTATCAGAGAGCTTCTCATTTATCGAAAACATTAAAACTTGCGCTATGGAGGCTGTAAAATGGATTTTTGGTTACAAGTACGGAAAAATTGGCTAGGATGACATGTTATGACATAGTAGCTTATCGCCAGAACGACGTCCTGGCACCACCCAGGGAATTTTTGCGACGTCAACCGCAACTTTCCGCTGCGCCGGCACCGGTGAGTGTGACAATGGGTGGCCAACGTGATGCGATGGGCGGGAGCGTGGGCGAGGTGTGTGTGTGTGTGTGTGTGTGTGTGAGTACAATATAAGCAAGACAAGGCGAGCTCCGTTCCAAAGCGATGATCGCTTCATGTTCACCGGGCAGCTACAGTGCAACTGTTTGAACGTTACGGCTGGCAGCAGTTGAAAATATGACGTCATAGTCACGAAGACTACTGACTTTTGCCGATATTGTTTCTATTGAATCCTGTGGTTTTATTGTTTTGATTGTAAGAATTTATGTTTTAAAAACCCGAGCTTCAGAAAAAAATAAGTATTTGGCCTTATAAGAATGCTCCTGACGAGTTGATCAAAGTCTTTAACTGCGTAAAATCTCGATCAAATAATCATTTATTCCGTATACTTTATGACGTCATGGGACGTAGTCATACACATCGTCTATGACATACTGAGGTCAGATATTTATCTCCATAAAAGATTTTTGAGCTGGGAGACGAAGTGCTTACTTTTTTGCAGGGCAATTTCGAACTGAAGAGCAAACAAGTGAAAGTATTTACTACTCACTAAAAATTATTTCTTTCAACAAAAATATAGATCACTTGTTTTGTAAATAGTTTGTCTGCTGCCACGATCAAACACAATTTCAATAAAAAGTTATGAAATGCTCCTTTTGAAAATGTGTCCCGGCATAGTCACACACTGTCACAGTCACAAGAATAACTGACGTTTTAAATACGACCGAAATGGTATTCTTTCCAAAAGATAGAATCTGGACAGTTTGCATGAGCTCCTGTGAGTTTGATTGCATCCTTACAACAAAAGGCATTTTGAAAGAGGAGGGAGTTGAAATCGGAAAAACATATATTAAATAAGACATTCAACACTTCAAAGACTCGGAAAAAAATTACAATCCATATTTTCTATACGAACACAGATTAGATATTAAAATGAACTGTGGATTAAAAACCCATTTATAGCCAATGAGCGGCCAATGACCGTATCAGCAGAGGAATTATTGAGATGGCATCCGATTCATCGTTGAAAAAAAAAAAAAATGCCACTTCGCGGAATTCTGTAAAAATTTAAAAGATGAATATCCACAGTAGTCGCACAAGGCTTTGTAGCTACTATCACCATTTACATCTATATACAGGGCTTTACAAAACGAAACCGACAAACGTCTAGAGGTTGTAGAGGGTGTCATGAGGAACAAATTGAGGATAGGAACCTACGTCCAGAAATGTCACCCATCGACGCTACAGAACATCGACGTTATAGGCGACGACGTCTGCGACTGGGCCACCAATTCGGCAGCAAACGTGACTTTGTGCTCAGACGGAACGTACGTGGAACGTCTCGCAATGTTGTTTGTTTATTCAGTGATCGCGACTGATTGCTACGATCATCAGTGGAGAAGATGGAGCTAGCCGTCGTGTAGACAGCCCTTGTCTCCTAAGAACGAGATGCTCTGTTGCTGCGGTGGAAGGAGGTTTTGGACACAAGATTTCATTCACAGTTTTTTTTTTTTTTTACTGTGTACCGAAAAGGTATAGAGATTTTAGAGGGTTCCAGGAGAAATATAAACAATGGATGGAAAACTGTGTCTGAAACCATCATTTACGGAGGAAACAGAGCATCGCATTCGTGGGAGACAAGAGCTGTCTACGCAGCAGTTAGCTCCATCGTCTCCACAGGCAATCGTAGCAATCTGTCGCCACCACTGGACAAGATGGCAAGATATTCCGCCTACTATCCGTCACTATACAAATTAAGATTTCTGTCGAAGGATTGGCCTAGTGGCAGATGCCGATGGTTATAGCTTCGACGCTCTGTAGCGTTGTTGGGTTACTTTTTCGGACATGTGTTACTATCTATCCTCAATTTGTTCCTCACGACACCCTCTACAAGCTCTCGAAGTTTGTTTGTGTTGTTTTGCTACACACTCTTTGTGTGCAGAACAGAGTTCTCAGTTTACACGCCGGCCGATGTGGCCGAGCGGTTCTAGGCGCTACAGTCCGGAACCGCGCGACCGCTCCGGTCGCAGGTCCGAATCCTGTCTCAGGCATGGATGTGTCTGATGTCCTTAAGTTAGTTAGGTTTAAGTAGTTCTAAGTTATAGGGGACTGGTGACCTCAGAAGTTAAGTCCCATAGTGCTCAGAGCCATTTTCAGTTTACGCATCGACAAGAAATAAATACAACAACAGACTTGATGCCGAACATGTCACGAGAATTCAACATTCATCCATAAAGCCTAATATAAAGTATATCTGCGAACATAAGAAATAGTACCACTCATCTCATTCAAATTTAAATTTCAAATGTTCAAATGTGTGTGAAATCTTATGGGACTTAGCTGCTAAGGTCATCAGTCCCTAAGCTTACACACTACTTAACCTAAATTAACCTAAGGACAAACACACACACACCCATGCCCGAGGGAGGACTCGAACCTCCGCCGGGACCAGCCGAAATTTAAATTTAATAGACCTTCTCGATTACGTTACTTTAAATTATGGCCATTTTAAGAACTTCTGGGTTAGTTTTGAAATTACTTTTTGGAACGGATATTTGTTATTTGAAATAATTGTCATTTTAGTTGCAACTAACACATTTGCAGAGAGTTTCACATTGAAAACATACTATAGAAACAAACTGTAAGGTTCTACAATTAAAATGGATTGTAAAAGGGTTTCTACAAATTGAGACGATTGGGAAACGCTGCCTTACATAATTACATAGCATACTGTAGACAGTAATGGCCAAATCACCTCTGTTCGAGTACTCTTAAAATTATCTTTTCTAATAGATTGTAGATTTTATCCCGTTAAGAATGGCGTGTTGAGTTTTATCTGCAAGTAAGTGCTGAATCTAATCACAAATTTGGTCCAATGCTCGATAAGCTCGTATTTTGTCTCTATGGGAACTGTGGAAAAGGTTTGTTGCTTTCTGGAGAATAGCAGTGGGTGGACTAGTTTCACTCAGTGTCCACATCCCGCATCAGCCTTCATGCCACTAGGTCCTCAGTGGGTTGCTACGAAAGCATGGAGACGAAGAAGACACGTAAAGCGAAGGGAGGTCCATGCGTCCGACAAGATCCGATACTCGTAAGAAGGTCAGTCTGCCATCGCAGTTTCTGGTCGACAAAGAAGGTGCAAATAAAGTGTGTTCCAGAACTTAGCTTTGCCATAGGAAATATAATAGTCATTAAGTAACCTGAAGAAAAAAAGCCTGCTGATAAATTTCTATGCATCTGACCACGTCAACAGTTTCAGCTAACAGTGAGAAAAAGAAAGAACAAAAAAGAAAAAAGGAAAGCAGGTGACACATACAGTTACATAGATTATTTAGGCATTATCAAATCATAGGGTGCCATTGAACTCCGATGCCAATGAGCGGATAAAAACTGTATGCCTATTTACTTCGGAAAGGTGGATATGGAGACTAGGAAATAGGCTAACAAAAAGAGAATTTAAACGGAGAAAACACAGCTCAAAGACACATACTATAAACACAGAATATCCACGAAACACACTTAAGGTCAATACAAAGATTTTTCTGCTCATCAAATACACAACTTCTCTCCCGATGCCGTCTGCTGTAAAACTGAAATTCCGAAGATCTTAGACAAGGAGTCTGAGACTCAGAAAGCTGCACAAATGGCTTCAAAGCTAGATTGCCAATAAAACGAATTTGTACGCTATGTAACCAATCTCGATTCCAGGAGTCTTAAGAAGGGAGCCGCGTTTGTTTTGACTCCTTAAACGAAACTCTGTAGAGTGTGAACGCAGTTTCTCTGTCATTAACGTTCTCGATGTTACTTTAATTAGCGAAAATACTTATATGAGACGGACATCGGTGATCGCGTGGATTGTATTACAATGAAATTGCACACTCACAACCGTGCATGCATTTACCTGCAACGAGCGCCGACTCCCACTGGAAGACAGAATGACAAGCCGCAACGTCAAAGCCAGCAGCGGCGTCTACACTGCGTGTGAGCGCGTTCCAAAGGCGAACACGGGCCGCCGGGAGAAATCGCAGCCCTTGTCAGATGACGTCACAGGCGGAGCGCCGGAGAAACCACGTGGAATACTTACGTTCACTGTCATGCGTCGCGAGACAACGCAACTCAGTGTTGCTAGGTCCTCAGAAGTTTCGGAAGATCTTCCGATTTTTCGAATTATTCCAGAAAATACGAACTTTTACGTAAATCTTCCAATCTTCCTGAAATTCTGCGTAAATCTTCCGAAATTTTCAGATCTTCATTCGTGGATAGTATGTGTAGCTACTAACAAACCAATTCGATCACTTTGCGTTAACAATGGCTTCTGCTGTACTGTTACGGTATTGTTCGGACATAAGCGCCGGCAAAACCGCGAAAAGCTGACACTGCCGAGCTGATGTATTCAACTTATTGCCGATTCAACAAAGGAGCGTATGGGCAACAAAGTGCGTGCAAGGCACTGGGCATTTCGTGACTGTCACCAGGCGACAGATGCTAGCAGAGGGACGCTAGGTCGTATCTACCAGAGGGTTTACGAAACAGGCAACTTGTGACGCCATTTGTTAATAATAGCTTAGTTCTCAGCGGGAAATAGTCATTCGAAAGAATGACATCGTATGAATAACTGCTTCTCCTCACTCTTCTAGTAAAAAAAGAAAAGCCGGAAGCGTAGGAGAATGAGAAAACATCGAATGTGTATTATTCTATTGAGCAAAGGTTTGTATTACACATTGTTTGACGACCGAAGTGCGGTCGACAGTAAATTCTGCAGATATCATCGAATGTCGAAATCGTCGTGTTACAAGTTGCTTAGCTATGCAAAAAAATGGAATTGACACAGAACTAAACAAGATTTTTTCAGCAGAAGAGAAACTGATCCTCGCATTGAGATAAGTAATGATGTAGACGATGCTTTAATTCTCATAATATATCTTCAGTAATTTTCTATAGTTTCTACTTTTTCCTCCTCTGTATTTTTTATAATACAATTTCTAAAATATTTTGAAAAGTACACTTTGTGAAGACTAATAACAGTGAACTTGTGGAAAATATGGTAGGCAGAAACAAACAGATAAGTACTGGCAAGAGGAAACATGGTTCTCGGGCGATACGTCGGGTGACGTTTCCACAATATATCGTCGGCGCTCTGCAGTGTGTTCGCCGCACCCGATGTCTGTCAGCTGCGTCGACGAAATGTTGTGGAACTTTCAGAACGACGTCTTGCCCGAGAAGCAAATTTACAACTAGTCCGTCGGGAAAGTCTCAAGCAGCACACGCTAAGTAAGCTAAGTCTTTGACCATGTATATTACTTATAAATTAAAAAATCAGTAGCCTTTTTTACGTGGTATAATTTTTGTTTCAGGCATCTGGCTAAAGGTATTACAACAGCTGACTTACAGTTTCAGTTTAGGATAAGCCAGCCTTCGATATCTATCATCATTCGTCAAGCATGTAAAGCTATTTGGAAGCGTGTCAAACCAGCCTCGTTTCTTGAACTGAACGAAGGATTGTGGCTGGAAATTGCCACAGAATTTTATCAAAAAATTCATTTTCCTGGGTGCTATAGCAGGTAAACACGTGACAGTTGTGAAGCCTGTGGCTAGTGGATCATAGTAATACAATTACAAAATCCATTTTTCTATGTTACGTTTAGCCTCAACGTTGCAGCATATGGAAAAATCTGTTGATGCTACAATTTTCGCCTTAATGTTAAGAAAAAGAACAATGTTGTAATGCACTGCAACGAACACGATGTTCACTGCATTGTAGCGACAAATGATTGAAGGACTGCGGGGCTGAGAGCACCTGCTCGAGTGATGTATCCATGGAGGTAAGAATAGAGGGAGACGCCGTGACGTCACAGCTGTGAAGCTGTGTGAAGCCGAGGGTAGCCATCTCAATCCGATCAAAACATTGCTGCTGTAAGCTTGTGTGCATAGGCTTGTCGCTCGCTTTTGGAAGGATTTTGCGCTATTATGGTGACTTGTGTGGTGTTCGGATGTACGAATCGTTCTGATTGTGATGCGAAATCGAAGGGAATAACATTTCATGTGTAAGTTGTCTCGTTAAGTGTGATTTTACAACTTCATTGTGAATGAACGTGTGCTACATCGGTACTTGTACTATAGCGTGTTTTTCTCCTGTATGATTTTAGATTTCCTAAAAATGAAAGTCGGAAAGCTCTGTGGGAGAATGCCATGAGGAGGAAGAATTGGCGTGCGTCTAAATGGAGCACTATATGTTCTCAGCATTTCCGAGAAGAGGACATAGACCAACAGTAAGGCTCCGAGAAAATGCTGTACCATCAGTTTTCCCTACACACCCAAAACATTTGCAAAAGGTATGTTAATTCAAAGAATTAAATTCTTAGTTTTCAAGTTCATGTTTCAGTATAATACGTACGTATCGTCGATAATCGAAGTGTTGAGTAACTCACTTTGTCTTCATCATGTACCAAATTAAAAGCTAACACTACATTAACTGGCGTAAAGTATAGGCCTAAACAGGACACTGTGTAGATTTGCCATTCTATGTACGGTGTTTCAGTAAATATTGGTGGTAATGAACAGTGTTTCCCAGTAGTGTAACGTAACTGAAATGTCCCAGTACGTATTACAAACAAGGTGTATTTATGGGGCTTTGGAGGGAGGGTATAGCTAACTTAGTCTTCAGTTTCTATTATTTAGTTTGTGATACACGTTTATTACTGAATTAACAAAATTGTATCGTTTACATTGAAGACTAGCTATTCGTAATATTACATTAAAAACTATTTTTAATCAGAAGAACACGGAATTTCGCCTTTATGAGATTTTATTTTAAACAAAAACTTTGAAACAACCAATCCGATGACGTTACATGCGTATATGGTGCAATTAGCGACTGTAATACACGCAGCGCCATAGCACACTGGCAATGTTTTGGTCAGAGTGTCATGGCAGCGAGCCACGCCCCCATGGCTTCAAAACGTAGTACGGCTGGGATACGTAGCGCCATCTCCCCTTATTCTTACCTCCATGGATGTATCGTACGCACTCACAGGTCCATCGAGCGAAAAGTGGCGCCACATTTGTCCCTCGGCTAACAGGCACACTGCAAAGTCCCCTGACGGTCTTGGGTAACCCCAGTAGAGATGGGCAAAGTCGTTCATCCTTGGGAACTAGTTCATTGGTGATCGTCCTTTTTTGGGAACCGCTCATTTTTACTTGTTCACCGTTCATTGTGCTTGGTATATGGTTCTTATGAAAAACTCAAAATTAGTAGCATAGGTGACTGAAGATGGAAGGCGCCAAGAGGGGGCACTTGTCTCCCACCTGGAGTACAGAGTTTTTATTCATAACAGAATTCTCAGACACTTGTAATTTTCGTGTTTCTGCGAAACATCTCGTTTAGCCAACTGTAGCGTTATGTGGCTGATCGCAGTGAACTAATATAAGGTGGCGAACGAAAAACCGGCCCCGAGTACAGACTGCTTGCCAATTACGGTCGATTTGTTGACCGCTACGAGAGAATAGATAAACATGTAATAATTAGGCAGTGAAGAAATAACAAATAAGCTAATGCAAACAACTTCGAAACATTAGATGAAGACTGGTAAGTGACAATGAGCAGTTCAGTACTGGGGGCCGATTTTTCGCGCGTGATCCTGTACCACTGAAATAATATTGTAGGAGTTATCATATTCTCTTTACAAAATGTAACACCATACACTCGATTGCGAAGCGCGGGCTTCATTCGGTTGTATGTCGGTCTGCCTTCCATAACAACGAACTTGCTCTTTTACCTGGGACCAAAAAAAGACGGAAAATGGCCACTCGTGTGTGCCGTGCCGACGTCCTTTGCATGTCTAATAACAAAGGCTCTTGCCTTTTTACAAATATTTCTTCTGCTGTTTCTCGAAATAGTGAAGTAAGCTGATACGCCGTTCTGTTGCCTGAAAAGATGTATGTATTACATACCACGTAATTTTTATGTAATTTACGTAATTATAAAATACATTTTAATTACCGATCGTGGACGCTGACTAGAATACGAAAAGAACCAGAAGTTCAGAGTTCAAAAAAGGTTTGAAACAGATCGAGAATGTGCGTCCGAGGCGAACGAAACGAACCACAACTCGATACTGAACTGTGAGCTGTCGGCAGTGGAACTGCGACGAGTGGCCACGCGAAGAAGGACGAGTCCGGCTGAGCGAGACCGAGACAGACGGGAATGGGACCGAGACTGGAACGTGTCGTTCGGGAACCAGACCGACCGTTTCCCATTCCCGGGAACTACAAGTAGAAAGCCGCAACCAAAGTGATCTATGAAAGACCGTTCCTTAGAACTCGTTCCCCACTCGTTCCGTTCACCTTGGTGAACCGCTCCTTTGGACCCATTAGTTCGTGAACGATCCGTCTCTAAATCCCAGTGGACAGAACTGCTGGCGGGCCCAGCGGCTAGTGGATCAGCGGCGCTGCAACTTGCATTTGGCTCGATAATCTCTATGCAACCTGGTTGTAGAAGTTTGGTCTTTGAGCATAGAACTGCGGCGTGTTTGTAGTTTCATGTGCTTTGCATCGTCCGCCTTGTAGTTTGGCAAACAAATTTCCATCGGTTTATACACGACAGAGAACTCTGGACTGATTTCAAGTTTTGAACTTTATGTCAACATGTGATGCAATAGGCTGATGTGGGAGCGGAATCGAGAAGTATTTTCTTTTCGTGTTCTAGTGACATGTTGTAGTTTGGAAAGAAACTAAATATGAGCATCTATGGTTGGCACGATCAGACAGCTAAGGTTCAACGTCCAGGTAGTATAGAGATCACTGAGCCGGCTAATACCCTTCCGCCACTGTACGTAAGACACAATGTACCGAACCCTCTAGCAGCTAGCAGGGCCTCTCATGATGCCACGAGTGACATCAGTGTTGTCTCTCGGGTGGAGTGTTGTGCTTGTTTAGATATGAGTCCGAAGTCGAATTATCTGAACCTGTTGTGATTGCGCTCAAAAACGGTAAAATACGTTACCCAATATAATCCACAGAAACAGCGTTCACGGCTTGCTCACTAGCAACATCGATGGTCCTTACAATGACGCGCGGTCTAGGACGTCTTGTCACGGTCCGTGCGGCTTCCCCCGTCGGAGGTTCGAGTCCTCCCTAGGGGCATGGGTGTGTGCATCGTCCTTAGCATAAGTTAGATTAAGAAGTGTGTAAGCTTACTAAGCTTTTGGGAATTGTGTTCAAAAGAAAAACCTTAACAAGTTGCTGATCCTTCGCTTCCTCGGAATAAAGTATACCAAAGAAGTATGAAAACTACGAAGCCAGCTCACCACATACTTTCAAAACTCCAAAGGAATACTACAAAGCTATTTATATTGAAGTTTGCGAAACGGTGCAATCTTGCATTACTGAGCGGTTTGCTTCAACTAGACTCAAATGTCATTGCAGTTGAACAAGAGTGCTTGCTTTTAGTAAGCAGAGGTGAAACAAATTTGGAAAAATCAACTGAGGTTTTTTAAAAATGACCTAGAAATTGAGAGACTGCGCTTACACTTGAATATGTTAGCCGATATCGCTAATAAAAAACAACTGGTCTTAAAAAATATGCGTGATGTAAGAAAGTACATTCCAGAAGAGCCTGCAGTTGGAGAATTATTATGTGAAGTATGAAGTGCATTAAGCTTCTCCAAGTAGTTCCAATCACAGCAACAACAGCAGAACGACATTTAGCGCCTTCAGACGTCTGAAGTCGTATATCCGATCAACAATGGGACAGAAGTGCTTGAACAACTTGGCTGTTCTTCATGCCCACAGAGATGTTTTGGACGAATTGGACATCCGACCAGTTATAAGCGACTTCATATTCAGTAATCCAGTCAGATGGTCGACATTTGCAACTTTCCAAAGACACTCTAGCTCTAATAACGGCATTTAGATAAATATTAAAAATCTTTATAAAATAGAGAATTAAATACATACATAATGTTAAATTTTCAGGTTCGAAATATTAGTACTAGTTTAGTACTGTATTCCTACATTACTATAGTACTGTCTTAGTTATTTTCAAATACTTAAATATTTTTAGGGTGTAACACTCAATTAAAACCCGCTATTTACATACTTTTTGACTGAAAGTATTAGGCATACTGTATTAACTTTATTAACTGTATTAAAGCATTAACTTTGAGATATTGTTTTTATTTAATGATTCCTGAGCCTTATTCAAAGTAAGCTTAAATTAGCTATTTCACTTATTAATCAATGTTCTTTACTGTGCGACAGCAATATTTTATGTTTTATTCTTTCAATGAGAGTTTAGGTTTTATTTAAATATAATTTCAGTCTTTTCAGAGCTATATATTCACTGCTCTGTAATAGTCTATAAGCATGATTATCACTGTAAATTAAATTAGCTTTTTTACGAAAATACCGTGCGTGTTTATGTTTTGTTTCTTTTTTCAAAACCAAAAAAATTGTCAGGCTTGTCGAGTTTCCCAGAGTGTCGAGTTATCGAGAGTCCAGTTTTCGGACTTCTAATGTTGATCATATGACTCTAAAATGCTTAAAAAACTTTAAAATTCACTATTTTTAATCTAAAATCTAGAAAATTTACCGGGGCAAGACGACCCCCCCCCCCCCCTCCCCGGTATGGGCCGCCTCAATATTTTTTATATAAGTCGGCGCCCCTGAAGCTTAGGGACCGACAACCTCAGCAGTTTGGCCCCATAAGACCTTCCCACAAATTTCCAAAAATTGCCTTACAATGCCAACTGTCAAACGAGTGTTAAGAAGCATAGCATGCTGTTCATTCTGTTGCTCAACAAAGGCTACCCAAACTTATTGAGATGTCGTCATCAGTTAGTGGCAACAAGGTCTGTTGCCCCTTCCCCCATCACCACCAACATTCAAGGCCACAACGATGCAAATCATTGAACTAAGATGGCCAGACGTCCTCATTTTCTGGTTTACAGTCCTCGACTTTCATTCTTCGTCCTCTATTCCTTTAAAAGTGACTGAGGATAACGAATGTCCTCAATTTCCTTTTCCCCAATTTTAATTTGTTTGAGAAAAGACAGCGAATCTCGGACACTCAGAGACAGACTTTTAGAGACATCAACTCAGTTTTACATATAATAGTACTACTAAAAACATCAACAGAATCACTCAATACAACTGACGCTTGACAAATGATCTGCAGAGACAAAAACTAAAAGAGGGACTGAGGGAGGCATGATATAAAGTCGCAACATGATCGCAAGCCAGCGCATGGGCCCCGCTTCTACGCTCCACAGGGATCACGATCATGCTTGTTTCCGTTTCGTGTTGAGTAGCCGCTGCTTTATTTTTGTTAGGTACGGGCAACCTGTTTCCTATCATCGAAGTAAGGGAAGACTTATTAAGTAACTGCTCCGTATGTTTTTGAAAAAAATCGGGGTTTTAATTTTTCCTCTTTTTCATTTTTTCACTCATATGCTCAATTTTTTCTCTCTTTGATTTGAAATTAATTTTTTCCACCTTTTACCGCCAAGTCTTGCCTAATGGTAGAAACGGCCCTGATGGTAACAAAGACACATGACACAATTAACCGTTGTTATGTATGGCTCTGAAAGTGTCGCACGAAATATACACCAGGGTCACTGTGACCGTCAATTATTTACTGTAAAAATTGCCCGAAATAGAATATTTTATAATGAAATTGGGCTCTTATATATTAAACTCTTTTGGCTTCATCTCTGCCATGTACTTTTTCATTCATTTTAGAATCAATATATCCAAAATTCGAGACTAAGTGAAACCTGCCGTGGAAGCTTTTCAGCGATGAAACTCGAAAGTGATCCGGATTTAATGATTTTATTTCCAGTTTAATTAAATGAAGATGCTATTCATTTAATAAAATGCACGTATTACACAAATATTTTGAGGTGTTCTGAATTATCCATAAATCAATTCATTTATATCATGTCCACACGCTTGGAATATGGGCTACAGCGTTATAGGAACTGACAGCCCTCTTCAGTTGTGTCCCACAATGAGCATTCTTACCGTTCACGGCTTTATTTTCTTCATCGCTGTCTGAAATTCAACAGACTGATCAGTTTCGCCATTGTCCGTATCTGCTGCAGGAGCATCAGCTTCAGAAACACTTTCATCAGGAAAGTCGATTACTTTCACTAGCGAGTATTTCTAACAATGCTTCCCGTATAACATCTTCTGTTAGTAAAATGCCATTCCTGCGTATCATTTCCACATAAATATGCTACACACTTGGCTAAAGAATAGTTACACAACGTCGGCTATGTGTACCCCAGGGTCATAATGACACTTCAAAAAATATTTCTGTCAAGTTAATTGAACAACGTTGCCTCACAACTTCGAACGTCCGTCCTGTACTAGGTCGCAATGCTGAATTTACAATGGGTGCAGCGGTCTGTGTATGTGCAGTTGCACGTTCACAGTAACGGACAAAAAACTCCAGGGTTCAGGCGGCGTGTCGTGATTTAGAAGTTGCAAAACATAGGTATTCATTGTGGCAGAACAACAGTGGCTGGAATTATAAATAATGTTACAGGTAAGGTAAGTTTCGTTAAACTAACTGAAACGCTTAAGACAAATAAATTTAGTCTCGTTGTTCATGAATCTACAGATAAGGGATACATAAAACATTTGTGTTCGGCAGCATGCGTTCTGAGTGAAGGAATCGAAATAACTGATGCCTTTCTAGGACTCCGCTACGGTCGCAGGTTCGAATCCTGCCTCGGGCATGGATGTTTGTGATGTCCTTAGGTTAGTTAGGTTTAACTAGTTCTAAGTTCTAGGGGACTAATGACCTCAGCAGTTGAGTCCCATTGTGCTCAGAGCCATTTGAACTTTTGAACCTTTCTAGGACTAATTCCACTTACTGATGCTACTAGTGATATATTAAGAGGTTGTGGAGTTCTGCTGTGACAGTAATATCCCATATGAATATGATTGATTTCGCAGCAGATGGAGGGAATGCTATGTTATGGGCTTGTCATTCCTTATGCACTTCGTGTAAGCAAGATATTCCAGAGCTATTCGTAGTGAGATGCTTTTGCCATTCATTTGCGGTATGCGCTTCTTACGTGTTCTGAACCCTTCCCACAGATGTAGAAGACCTAGTGAGGGATGTGCATAATTATTTCCACCGTAGCCCTAAAAGTTTCGGTAAACTGAAAGAGTTTCAGAACATTGTAAAAGTGAAACCGCACGAATTACTTCATCCCAGCCAGACTTGCTGGCTTCTTTCACACATGGTTGTATCTAGGCTTTTTGAGCATTATGACTCCCTGAGACTATTTTTTATCGATGCTGTGGCTGATAGAAGAGTTCTGGCAATTGACACAATTCTGCAGAAATTATATGATAGTACTAGAAGGCTCTTTCTTAACATTTTTAGATTTTTTGTTGCCTATGTTCAATAAATTAATCTTAAGATGCAATCAAAGTCTCCTCAAATCCACGTCCTGTACCGTGACGATGAGGCAACACTGAAAATGGTTTTAGAATGTTACGTGAAGGGACAGTATGCACAATCAGCCAGCCCCCTTGAGATACGTTCAATATCGAAAGCGCACTCATTTTAAATCTCTTTATGAATTACATTTAGGAGCAAAGGTTTCGTTGAACATTGATAACAATACAGATCTGACATGTGATCAACTGAAGATCTTTAAACTTCGGTATTTCTACTTTTTGATCAAGAGTGCTCAACAGATATTAAAACTTTTTTTCAGTGATAATGTTCTAAAAGATTTGGGGCACTTGATCCAACTTGTCCAAGAGACAAGAGAATTCCATCAAATGGCAGTCTTGGATCAAAGTCTGTAAGCTTAATTAAAAATGACATTCAAGAAATTCACGCTGAATGGAGACTATTGGGAAGTACCGAGACAGGAACGAAGAGTATAAATCCGGCTGAGTTCTGGAATGCTATCCGTAAGCTGAAATGTGGAGCTGGGACACGTTCTCCAAGTTATCATCCATTGTGATGGCGCCGATGTGTTAACCGCATTCGCCGGCTAGTGTGGAAAGAGTATTTTCGTCAATAAACTGGTTGAAAACCAAAGTTCGGAACAGACTGAGCATTAAAGGTGCGTTTACACTGCGATTTGTATCGGCACATGTATGAGATACATGTATATGCGAGTTTGCCACATGTATCGCGACTTGTATGAGTTGACACGTATCAACCTCATACATGTATGAGCGTGCGTTTACACTGGTTGATATGTATCACTGTGCGATAGCTTCCGACGACGATTTGGAAGTTTTCACATTTTTATGTGCTGATACACTTGCTCTTTTGGAAGATGATAGGAAGAAAAGGCGGAGGAAGCGTAGATGGTAGCACAGAGAGTTTCTCGCGAATTAATGCTAGAGGATGGCGCATATTTTAGAAATTATGTTAGGATGAGTATGGAGGATTTCCGCGGTTTGTTATCACTTGTGGCTCCTCTTGTGTCCAAAACCAACACAAACTTTCGGGAAGCGATTCCACCAGAGGATCAGTTGGCAGTAACACTCCGTTTTTTAGCCACTGGGGATTCCTCGTAAAACGAAGATTTCATGACAAAACATTTGCATTGTCGCGCGATTGCTAATGCCAACGTCTCATACACGATTGTCGGCATCCGTTGTCAACATTATCACGCGAGGCCGCCGGAATAATAGCAAAACATTGATATACGTGCCAGATGCATGAAAAAATTATATAATGTATTACATACTCTGATATATATATATATATATATATAAAACTTTTACCTTCACTTCTTGGGATAAAACTTGCACAATGGCCTCGCAAACACGAAGAATAATGTTGCATATGGCACTTTTTGATATTCTGTGCAGATATATTGACGTCGAAACGACAGTCGGCATCTTCAAAACTCAAACAGCCGCCAAAGAGCCTGGTACTACGCATGCGCTAATCGTCGAAATAAGCGCACAGTCTAACATAACAGTCGCGACACTCACTGCTGTAAAAGTTGTTGCCGTTTGACAGATGGAGCGACACTAGCGCTCCAAGCGGCAGGTAAGGTGAACGTCAGACGCGTCGTAAGCATAATGTTTGTTTGCATCCATTTCCTACGTAATTTCCGAATTATTCGAGTTATTTTCTTGCCTCCAAGAGTTTGTTTAGCATTAGAAGGCATATATGTTTCTATTAATGATTCTAAAATAAGCGCAAGTATGGACAAAAACCATGAATAGAGTGGCAAGCTACAACACATTCGTGAAGAAACACTTGTGACATTGGACAGAATTGCAGCTTACCACGTTGATATCAAAAGAATATAAACACACAGATTCACACGTAAGAAGCACAGACATGTACCTCTACATACAAAAGCGATCGACAGCTCGTTTATCGTTCTGTAGGCCTACTGTGTGTGTCATTGTCGCCTGTTGCCACAAGTACGACCTTAATCTTTATATTATTCTAAGTGGGTCAAGCAACTGCCAAATAGTGGCAGAAATATGCTGAAAACATTATAATGAGCTGATTACATTACATTTCACGAAAAACCAAATATTTGAATAATTTTCAAACAATCTGTCTGTAGGCACTTTCCTTGTCCCGTAATAGTTTCGCTCGATCTGCACAATCTGACACTTCACACGCTTTTGTAAGACACGAACAGCTGCACTTAATCTAACCACTTTATCGTCAAAGCACGTCTGTGGTGACGATTCGCACGAATCTGGCACTGATACATGGAGAGCTGAACTGGCTGCATCTGTGTCATACGACTGTTTTACGGCTTTAGATTGACTGTCGTATCTTTGTGGCAGTTTACTCTTCATCGTCAGTAGAAGTGGCTTATTTGGGATGTCAAACAGTGTGGGTACTGCACTCCACACGAGTTTGTTGTTGTCTGCGTTCATGAACTGGTTTTCTTCGAAATGTAGCGGACAAAACCTAATATTATTATACAGTAAACTGGGTCTTTCTTCATAAGGTCTTCTCGTCTGCTATTAACTAGCCATTTTCTGCTCCTAAAACAAAACATTTATCATTTATACACATATAGTTTGCAAGTGAATCCTGACGATACAGTTTAGTAACATGATGGTATATACCTCTCACGATCCGTAGGAAACCTAAAAAGAGACAGCTGTGGTGTCTTTTTCCTGTTGTTGCTGCAATGTATTGCGCTACAAACGCTCCCGATGGTAAAAATCATAGTATAAATCAAAATAAACAATCACTATTTGCTTTCACGATCGCGCCGAACTCAGTTCAACCTACCAGCCGCTTGGGGCGCTGCTGGCGCTGTAGGCAACAAAATCGAGGCGAAGTGTCGCGACTGTTATGTTAGACTGTGATAAGCGGCAGTCGACAGGACGACAGGAAATGATAGTACTGCGCATGCGCGAGTTCTTCAAATGTCGCTCATACATGTCACGTATATGGCCAAAAAGCGATATACAAAATGTATACGCGACATGTATGAGCTCGAGGGTCCGCATACAAGTTCCGTGAATTTTTGTATGAGGTGATGTATCGCGACATGTCATTGACATGTCGCTCATACATGTCGCGATACATGTATCCCAGTGTAAACGTACCTTCGACAGCCAGCTTAACATTCCTTGAGGAATGAGATTTGTGCCCTGTTAGACTTTCCTAGTGATGACTAATAACGTTTACGCAGATGGCAGATTTGTTAAAAGAATCAAGAGCTTCCGGAATTTTTCCTATGTATTCAGAAATTCTTAAGCTCCATTTCCCAAAACACTGATAACACTGCTGAAACTCAATCAAGTTTTGCTACTCAGCATAAAACTATGAGTAATCGCGAGACGTCTCGATTATGCTTACGGCTGAGTCGATAAAAATTCTCCGTAAGCCTAGATAAAGTGTGTGGCAAAGAGTACGGACCTAGTCCAGTTAATAATTTCCATTTTCTATCCGCTTCCAATAGTGTATGACGCATAGGGAAAAAAATGACGCCTTTTATGCTTCAGAGCGCGCCCTAATCTCTTATCTTGTCCTCGCGGCCTTCATGACAAATTTAGTATGAAAGCAATAGAACTGTTACGACATTATGTGAACGCGATACAGTGGCTAAGATACTGCCTACTAGACTCGTACCTGTTTTACTGCTGACGGCTATCTCATTTGCAGGTTGCCTTTTAAATGACTTTCAGGGCCAACAAACATTTGATTTAATACTGTAATTATGGACCAAAATTAAAAATTATCATTATCATTATCTACTCATTAAGAAGTACAATCTTACATTAGTGATTTAACGCAAGAATTTAGAAACTATGTATACTGAAGTTTGTAGAGGTAGCATAATTCATGGCATGAAAGTTATGTATAGACAAACTACACTCATCCTCTGGCAGATCGTGGTCTTACGAATTGTGGTACTGACTGTCGATACAGAGCCTCCTGAACGATGCCTGACCGGCTCAGGGTATTTTCTTTGCTCGGGACCAGGGTGCGATTTGTGCTTCTACCAGTGGGGGGGATGTCTTAGGGGGTTAGCAGAATTATATATGTTACTAGCTTGGACCATGGCGTTACGCATGGTTAAACAGCTATTTATAAATACACTCCTGGAAATGGAAAAAAGAACACATTGACACCGGTGTGTCAGACCCACCATACTTGCTCCGGACACTGCGAGAGGGCTGTACAAGCAATGATCACACGCACGGCACAGCGGACACACCAGGAACCGCGGTGTTGGCCGTCGAATGGCGCTAGCTGCGCAGCATTTGTGCACTGCCGCCGTCAGTGTCAGCCAGTTTGCCGTGGCATACGGAGCTCCATCGCAGTCTTTAACACTGGTAGCATGCCGCGACAGCGTGGACGTGAACCGTATGTGCAGTTGACGGACTTTGAGCGAGGGCGTATAGTGGGGATGCGGGAGGCCGGGTGGACGTACCGCCGAATTGCTCAACACGTGGGGCGTGAGGTCTCCACAGAACATCGATGTTGTCGCCAGTGGTCGGCGGAAGGTGCACGTGCCCGTCGACCTGGGACCGGACCGCAGTGACGCACGGATGCACGCCAAGACCATAGGATCCTACGCAGTGCCGTAGGGGACCGCACCGCCACTTCCCAGCAAATTAGGGACACTGTTGCTCCTGGGGTATCGGCGAGGACCATTCGCAACCGTCTCCATGAAGCTGGGCTACGGTCCCGCACACCGTTAGGCCGTCTTCCGCTCACGCCCCAACATCGTGCAGCCCGCCTCCAGTGGTGTCGCGACAGGCGTGAATGGAGGGACGAATGGAGACGTGTCGTCTTCAGCGATGAGAGTCGCTTCTGCCTTGGTGCCAATGATGGTCGTATGCGTGTTTGGCGCCGTGGAGGTGAGCGCCACAATCAGGACTGCATACGACCGAGGCACACAGGGCCAACACCCGGCATCATGGTGTGGGGAGCGATCTCCTACACTGGCCGTACACCACTGGTGATCGTCGAGGGGACACTGAATAGTGCACGGTACATCCAAACCGTCATCGAACCCATCGTTCTACCATTCCTAGACCGGCAAGGGAGCTTGCTGTTCCAACAGGACAATGCACGTCCGCATGTATCCCGTGCCACCCAACATGCTCTAGAAGGTGTAAGTCAACTACCCTGGCCAGCAAGATCTCCGGATCTGTCCCCCATTGAGCGTGTTTGGGGCTGGATGAAGCGTCGTCTCACGCGGTCTGCACGTCCAGCACGAACGCTGGTCCAACTGAGGCGCCAGGTGGAAATGGCATGGCAAGCCGTTCCACAGGACTACATCCAGCATCTCTACGATCGTCTCCATGAGAGAATAGCAGCCTGCATTGCTGCGAAAGGTGGATATACACTGTACTAGTGCCGAGATTGTGCATGCTCTGTTGCCTGTGTCTATGTGCCTATGGTTCTGTCAGTGTGATCATGTGATGTATCTGACCCCAGGAATGTGTCAATAAAGTTTCCCCTTCCTGGGACAATGAATTCACGGTGTTCTTATTTCAATTTCCAGGAGTGTAGATGTTAATGCCGAAACTCACTATTCACTTGTATGCACTATCAGAAAAGCCATCCCTTGTTATATCTTTAAAAGTACATTACAGGTAAAGCTTATTTACAAAATCATCTACATACAGGTAGGCCCTATACGAGGGGAATTCAAAAAGTAGGGGCACATTTGTGAAAACTGTACTTATTCTGATGATAGAAAACTGAAACATATTAATAGTATTAACAGTAAGACTTATTAGAAACTTTCAGCGTTCGGCTCCACAAATTTAAATTATATGTAAAGTTTTACTCCAGTGCGTGGGAAATAAACATCCCAGGTTGGGATGCATAACTAAAACCAGAGGAGGGGATGGTCTGATGCAGAGGGGGGGAAATCCCCCCCATCCCCCCCTGCAAATCGCACACTGCTCGGGACTGGGTCAAGGACATAGCCAGGATTTTGTCAAAGAGGGTTGAAAAGGGGGGCGGTGCGATTTGTTAAAGAGGACCTTAAAAAGGCTCATGTTTTTTATTCTGCTTTGAAAAAACATTTATTTATTTGTTTATTACTATGCGCTACAATTTTGGTATCTTAACAATGATTCCCACATTAATTTCAATTTGATTTCTAATTTATGCGATGTCGTAAATGAGTTTGTACTTATCCATGATAATATAGTTATATAGTCTTTGATGCTAATAAACTCCACTTCTGAGTTGTGACGGCTGGACTCTCTATTCCAAGGATATTACAAATAAGACGTTTCACGATAGAACGTCGTTCTTGTCGTAAAATTTGAAAGCGTGATATATTGCCATTCCCTATGTGAGCTATCTTTATTCACAGAAGTACAAAATGACAACCCCTAGCCGCCTTCCAATGTAAATGCGGCTTATAGAGTCAGGAATCTCCGAAGACAAGTTTAGCTCACCTTCGAAGCAGCCTTTTTCATTTAAGCAGAGAGGTTGCATCTTTAACGGAATTTGTATCTGTCAGGAAAGAAAGGAATTCTGAAGGAATTGGCAGTGGCCTATAGTAAGGGACCAACCCTTGCATTTGCCTTAACTGAAAATGGGAAACTACAGACAACCATATTCACTGTTGCCTGCGGAGAGATTCCAACTACCTCGCCTCCCGCACCTGAAGACTGCTAGCTCAGCAGCTCAAGCCGCAGAGTTACGCCGGTCGGTGGATAATGTGAAAAAACTGGTTCTTGTACATTGTTTTCAAATAACATAAAATGCTCAGAACAAAAGATGGAATTCTGGTATTGCATGTATTTCGTTTCATTGTGCATTTTTCGTCATTTGATAGAGCATGAATGTAGGGAATTCGTGGCTTCAGTTACTATAGTATTACTAGAGCATAAATACACACATCAAAAAAGCTTTTCCATCACCCCAGTTCCCAGAAGTCCTGAAGATAGACATTGACTGCGGATACTGGATCACAGACACAGTCCCTCTGACTGTTCAGAGATGTCACTAAACCAGCCCAAAGATGTAAACAACTATGCATGAGCAGCGCCTATTAGATGGAAGGGGTCCGACATTCGATCAGTTTGAGTCATTCCACCAGGAAGGAGGTACACGGCTCATGTTGTCTGTAGTGCAACCATGCCTAGACGGTCAATACCACAGTTGTATCGTATCTGCATTGTTACATTGTGCCAGGAAGGGCTCTCAACAAGTGTCCAGGCACCTCGGAGTGAACCAAAGAAATGTTGTTTGGACATGGAGGAGATAGAGAGAGACAGGACTGTCGATGACATGCCTCACTCAGGCCACCTAAGGGCCACTACTGCAGTGGATGACCACTACCTACAGATTATGGATTGGAGGAACCCTGACAGCAACGCCACCATGTTCAATAATGCTGTTTGTGCAGCCACAGGACATCGTGTTACGCCTCAAACTGTGCACAATAGGCTGCATGATGCGCAACTTCACTCCTGACGTCCATGGCGAGGCCCATCTTTGCAACAATGCCACAATGCAGTGCAGTACAGATGGATCCAACAACATGCCGAATGGACCGCTCAGGATTGGGATCACGTTCTCTTCACCAGTGAGTGTCACATATGCCTCAATCAGACAATCGTCGGAGACTTGTTTAGAGGCAACCCAGTCAGGCTGAATGCCTTAGACACACTGTCCAGCGAGTGAGGCAAGGTGGAGGTTGTTTTGGGGTGGCATTATGTGGGGCTGATGTACGCTGCTGGTGGTCATGGAAGGCACCGTAACGGCTGTACGATACGTGGATGCTATCCTCTGACCAATAGTGCAACCATATTCGCAGCATATTGGCGAGGCATTTGTTTTCATGGATGACAATTTGCATCTCAGTCGTGCACATCTAGTGAATGACTTCCTTCAGAATAATGACATTGGTCGACTAGAGTGGCCAGCATGTGTCTGGACATGAACATGCCTGGGATAGCTTGAATAGGGCTGTTTATGGACGATGTGACCCACCAACCACTCTGAGGGATCTACGCCGAATCGCCATTGAGGAGTGGGACAAATTGGACCAACCTTGCCTTGAGCCTCTGTCATCTGGATTATTCTCACCAACTTCAGCTTTTCTGAACTGCACAATTGGGAATTCTCCCTGCAACATATACTTTGTCCCTGTAGCCCTACTGGCCTCAAACTTCACTAGTCTCTGTCCTCCACCTGTTTCTGTCCCCTTTCTGCTCCTACTCCAGCCTCTCATATGTTTTCTATGCTCAAGCACACCAGCATAGTGCTTTACACTTCTCTCCTTGGTTTTCCCTTCCCCCAGCATAGCCTCCCAATGCTGTGGCCAGTAGCCCACCACCCTGTACCTGCTAAGTGCCTGCAGACTCCCACAGGCAGCAATTCAGCATCTTCTTCTATCCCTGCCCTCCATCCTACCCTCCTGTCTGCCCATTCATCTTCTGTATCCCAACTATTCACCTGAGCGACAGTGGCCATGTGTTTGTGAGTTGTGTGAGACTGAATGTGTGTGTCCACATCTGAAGGAGAATTTTGTCTGATAGCTTAATAATATGCAACAATCTACTTCCAATGTACCTGTCTGCCACTCATGTCTCCTCTAGATCGTGAGTACTAATCTGTCCTATTCACATTGTTATTCCATTCTGAAATTTTCATTGTTTAATATTGAGTTTTAATTTCAATAATTCAGACTTTGCATTGTGATTTCCAGGGATAGTCATTGTGATATACCAATGTAAAAACCTAGAATACATGTTTGTAGGTGGGATTCACAATTTTTCGGGGGTACTGATATTAGCTGCAGTCATTTTCCGATAGAAAACTTGTTTTCCTGTGAGATATTGATCATATGCTGATCATGGGTGCAAAATTTTGTAGTCAACTATATAACATTTCCAGCAAATGTATTCGATCATTAGATAATTTTCTTAGTGGTGTCATTCCAGCTGCATGGTGATTTGATCTATTCCAAGTTTTCTGTCTGCTATGAATAATAATTTTCTATTTGTTACCTAGCACTTGTTTTCCTGAAATGGCTGTTGAGCTTTCACTGCATACATCTGATGTCTCCCTCAATAGCTTATTTGCTGTTTGGGTTAAAAGTTTTTGGAGGACTAAGAAGCTTGTGTACTGTGACATGTTTTGGCTGTCTGTTGCTTTGGCACTTCCAAGATAGATGAGTCTTCATTAATGCTGCATTTTGTGAGGTATTTAAAATATACGTATCATCCTGACTAGGTTGCTCATTTAGTGTTGCTTCTGTTTGCAATATGGTTATACGAGGGTTGTTTTTTAAGTAAGGGGTGTTCGCGCGTATAGTCCCGTAGTTCGTGCGGACGCCGCAACAAGCCACCGCGCCACTTGCCGGCATCCTTCCCGCTCACACTGATGCAAGTTGCAGCCCTGTAGCTGACGTGTACGCATCGCTGTGCTACTTTATAATGTTTACGATTATTGAATCGCCCGCTGCGTGTGAGATACGGTCAGTGATACGTTTTTTGACCGCAAGAAGCCTATCAGCTGCAGAAATTCATCGTCAGATAACAGAAGTTTATGGCTTGAATGCAATGAGTGAAGGTAAAGTGCGTCAATGGGTTAGAGAGTTTAAAAATGGCCGTCAAAACGTCCATGACGAACGCTCAGGCCGGCCCTCTGTGATCACTGATGATTTGGTGGCTGCAGTCGAAACAAAGATTCGTGAGGACAGAAGATTCACAATTTCCACTCTTTCTTTGGAATTTCCACAAGTTTCAAGATCGGTTTTGTACAAAATTGTGTCTGAAAACCTAAACTTTAAGAAACTATGTTCTCGGTGGGTACCCAGACTCCACACAGAGGATCACAAAGGGAAGAGATTTGCCACTTGATTGGACTTTTTGATTCGTTACGAGGAAGAAGGGGATGACATGTTGAGTCAAATTGTCACTGGAGATGAAACATGGGTATCCCATATCACTCCCGAAAGCAAGCGACAATCGATGGAATGGCGACACACAACCTCACCTGTCAAGGTCAAAGCCAAACAGACGCTGTCAAAGTGCAAGATTATGGCAACTGTGTTCTGGGACCGGCGCGGTGTTTTGCTAGTGGACTTTATGCCACGAGGAACGACAATCAACTCAGATGCCTACTGTGCAACTCTAAAGAAGCTTCGCAGAGCAATTAAAAACAAAAGGCGCGGCATGCTAACAAAAGGAGTTTTGCTCCTGCATGATAATGCTAGGCCTCACACCTCTCAAAAGACTCGGGATTTGATTGATTCTTTTGGCTGGGGAGTTTTGGACCATGCACCATACAGCCCCGACCTGGCTCCTAGCGATTTTCACATTTTCCGGTACCTGAAACACCATCTTGGCGGGCAGTGCTTCAATGACGACGATGAAGTGAAAGCGGCCGTGAACTCTTGGCTGTCGGAGCAAGCGGCCGGTTTCTTTGAAGAGCGAATTAAAAACTTAATTGTACAGTATGACAAGTGCTTTCATAAACAAGGCAACTATGTAGAAAAATAGGTAAAAGTGTGTAGAATCAGAAAATAAAAGTTTTTTTACAAAAATATTTGAATCTTTTTTAAAAAGTAAAAACGGCCCTTACTTTAAAAACAACCTTCGTATGTGCCTGGATGATTTGCTCATTTGGTAGAGGTTTTATTTGAGTTTGTAACATGATTATTTGCTCCTGATTCAAAATACCCGAGACATTGTTGTTATTGGTATGCTGATATGAGTACCTTATTTATGTTACTGGTATATTCTTTGTCTTACAGAGTGTTGTCTTCCACCATGTATGTGTACAAATGTTATATCAAGATACATTTCTCAGACCTTCTGAAATCAATAGTACATTTTTTATCTCTAAGTTCCCACTTAAAAGCCTTCTGGCACATCATGTCTTTGAGGCATACTTATGACAGTGACTGCTGGTATTTTTAAATTATTCATGAAATTTCTCAGAACTGAAAAGAACACATTCATTCTTTCATTTCTTCCCATTAAATAATAAAGGGAATTACTGTTCAGCAAGACTGTACGACAAGCCACACAGTGTAATGAGTCTGGCTACTTTCTGTTTCTTGATAAAGTTTTTATTTATTTTCTTCACCCCATAATTAGTTGTGGAACTGTAACCACAATGAAAATCAAATATGTTTTATTTACATTTAACTGCACCGGGAAACTACAGCCAGTACAGAGGCTTAATGACAATCGTACTTCCCATGTCTCATTCATGAGGGGAACAGTAGAGGGGGAATCAGTTTGTGGTACCAGACATAATCTCTGCCACACACCATTGGCTGGCTTGTGGGGTATATTGTATACACTCACAGTTAGTTCAACACTTGGTGTGACATGATGCAGACTGACATCATTGCAGGTTTTATCTTCAAAATAAACAGTGACTTTGTGGACGGGTTATCATTCACCTGTATAATGAAGTGCTGATTGGTGGATAATAATATAAAAAGCCGAGATAATGCTCGTTGATCTGTCAACACTATACAATTATAAAAGTGTACTAGTGTGTGTATTGAAACGTTTTCGATCTCAAACAAAAATTCATCACTCAAAATGGAGTGAATGTGACATTTAATGTCTGTCTTTCTATATTGAGCACTTCAGTTCAAGTTCAGTGATTGATCATGCTAAACATAGTTCCTTAATCATCTGTAGCGTATGCTTTTTCATGTTAATATAGTTTGCAGCCAACCTTAACCTTCTACACAAGTTAGCCAAATGTTTGATGTTAACACTGTAGCAAAGTTTGCAATGATAATGTAACAGCATTCTAGCAATTCTGTCGAAGAAATAACAGTTTCTTTCTTGTTGAGTTAATTTCCAACAATTCTCGTTGCATTCTTTAATTTGAATGAAGTGACTAGATCTGACGTGCCTAAAAAAAAAAAAAAAAAAAAAAAAAAAGGATGCATGTCAGTGCTGAAAACTAGAAGGTATGTACTATGTTTTCTCCTGTGGTGTGCAAACTATAAAGTGGTGCATGAAGTACCTACTCAGTTAACACAATATGCTAAAACTAAACTCTGCCCGAACAGGCCATGAAGTCCCAACAGTATCGACCAGCCGCCATGTCATCCTCACCCCACAGGCATCACCAGATGCAGACATGGAGAGGTATGTGGTTAGTACACCACTCTCTCAGCCTTATGTCAGTTTACGAGACTGGAGCTGCTACTTCTCAATCAAGTAGCTCCTCAGCTTGCCTCAGAAGGGCTGAGTCCACTCTGCTTATCAAAAGCACTCAGCAGATTGTATGGTCACCCATCCAAGTGCTAGCAGAGCCCAACAGCACTTACCTTTGATGATTTCATGGGAACTGGCGTTAACACAGAGGCAAGGCCATTGGTCTAACCCAATATTCTGCTAGTGCTAAAATTGTTAAAGTTGTATACTGCATAATAATATTTTAAAACAGATGGACAGTTACTATTTCCTGTAGTAAAAGCACACTGAAGTGCCAAAGAAACAGGTATAGACATGCGTATTCGAGTACAGAGATATGTAAATAGACAGAATACAGTGCTGTGATCAGCAATGCCTATATAAGACAACAAGTGTCTGGAGCAGTTGTTAGATTGGTTACTGCTGCTACAGTTGCGGGTTATCAAGATTTAAGTGAGTTTGAAAGTGGTGTTATAGTCAGTGCACAAGTGATGGAACACAGCATCTCTGAGGTAGCGATAAAGTTGGGATTTTCCCATATGACCATTTCATGAGTGTTCCATGAATATCAGGAATCTGGTAAAACATCAAATCTCTGACATCGCTGAAGCTGGAAAAAGATCCTGCAAGAATGGGACCAATAACAACTGAAGAGAATCGTTCAACATGACAGAAGTGCAACTCTTCCGCAAACTCCTGCGTATTTCAATGCTGAGCCATCAACAAGTGTCAGTGTGCGAACCATTCAACGAAACATCATCAATATGGGACTGATGTACCCTTGATGTCTGCACAACACAAAGCTTTATGCCTCGCCTAGGCCCATCAACACCAACATTGGACAAGTCTTATTTCACATTGTATAAAGCAGATGGACATGTACGGGTATGGAGAGAACTCATTAATCCATGGACCCTGCATGTCAGCAGGGGACTGTTCAAGCTGGTAGAGCCTCTGTAATGCTGTGGGGCATGTGCACTTGGAGTGATATGGGATGCCTGATATGTCTAGACAGGACTCTGACAGTAGACACATGTGTAAGCATCCTGTCTGCTCATCTGCATCCATTCATGTCCATTGTGCATTCTGACAGACTTGGGCAATTCCAGCAGGACCGTGTGACACCCCACACATCCAGAATTGCTAGAGAGTAGCTCCAGGAACACTCTTCTGAGTTTAAACACTTCTGCTGGCCACCAAACTCCATAACTTGAACGTTATTGAGCATATCTGGGATGCCTTGCAATGTGCTGTTCAGAAGAGATCTCCACCACCTCGTACTCTTATGGATTTATGGACAGCCCTGCAGGATTCATGGTGTCAATTGCCTCCAGCACCACTTCAGGCATTAGTTGAGTCCATTCCATGTCATGTTTCAGCCCTTCTGCATGCTCGCAGGGGCCCTACCAATTTCTTTGGCTCTTCAGTGTAAATTCAAAAAGTCATGAGGATCTCTATTACCTATCACTTCATTTGACTTCTTCTATACCTCACTGTACCTAGGTTCATAAAAAGATGAAAGAGGACAAATAAAGTAGTGTACTAAACTATTCTAAAAAGACTGGGTCCATTCAAATTTTGATGCTACTCATATTTTTACTTTCATTATGAAAGCTATCATGTACATCTAGCAGTAATTTCTGTTTTGACAGTACTATTAATAAATGGTTACAGAATACCAGTCTGTCAGCTTACAGGGATAGTAATAAGTATCAAATTTTAAACTTTAAAACAAGTTACAAATTTAATGTACAACAGTTACATCAGCAGAAAAAATCAACAACTTTATTTTCAGTAATATTAAACTTTTAACAAATGTTTCACTGTAATGAAAAATATACTACATTTTTATTGTAAATACAACACTGAATTTTCTTGCATTTTAAAGAAGCATTATTACTTAATATAACAGCATTTATAGTACAATGAAAATAAAACCTCAAACTTCTGTAGAAGATGTAAATACAGAATGCCTACAGACCTACAGAACACCTTTTAAAAAATTAAAAAATGCAAAATATACAAAACATACTATGAGCAAATACTGCTGTTGAATGTCAGATTTTGTAGATTGTGGTCCCAAATTGAGCCTAATAATTTCCCATCATAACATCAGTTACCAAAGAACATGCATTCTCCATGGACGGAACTTCTGTAACTGTCATAAGGGCTTTAACATGAGCTAATCATTTTTTTTGAAGTTATGATGTGAATTTTTCAATCAGATCTCATTATCTACAACACCACTCAGTAAAAGTGTCAACAGCAAAAACTAATCAGTAACACTTTACAACAATATGCAGTTCTACAAATACAAACCACTCTTTCTCAAAAGTATCTTTGAAAGTATTATTTCTGTAAGTCTGAAATTATAGTTTTGCATAATTTTAAGAACCTTTTTTCTATTTGTGTATTTAGAACAGTCCCAGATGACATCTAAAATTACATCTCATTTTGTTACATAAACACTGTGGTCACAATTATTTCAAGATTTTCAACAATTTCATAAAATTATCTATGCAGATTGATAAATATGGCACAAAATTTTTTAATCAGTAGTCACTTACAGATAATTGTGATTTATGGCAATTATCTGTAAGTGCCTCTGCTTCACATTTCTTAAGAAAAATAACGAAATATGCTTTTTGCTACAAGAAAATACATGGAAACAACTAATCTCATTAAATAATATTGTGCATTCACAAGTAACTTTAAAATTATTTTAATTCAGAGAAAAGACATGAACTCATTCCAGTTGGATTGTATAAAAATTGGGCAAATCAAGTTTTTTCTTTATGTAGGTTACAATTTTAATGTAAATGAAACCATTGAACAGACCAATTGCATGATTATTATATTCTGAGCTATGGAATAACAATTTTGTTTCTGACAAAAGACTTGTGCATTCATTATTTTAAACTGACAATCCAAGATTCAAACAAGCTTGGAGGTTCACGAACACCTGATACCATAAAAGCTGCTTTATATTTTTCTACTTGTTTTGCCACGATTTGCTACACTTTCCATCTCAAAAATATACACTGTTTAAACCACATAAGATTTTGATTATATGTAATCTCATTTGGAAACACCAAGCCATGCCACTCTGACATTATATAATATGTTAACAGAAGTTTTATAAGAAATCAAGAATCCAGATATAATTTCAGACAACATATATGGGATGAAACTTCCAAATATTTCGAAAATGAAATGATTTTAGTCTCGATACAGTCCACATTTTGCCACTCATCTGTTTCATAGCCATGCTAAAACAAAATGAAAGTATTTTGACAAATGAATCTTAAAAACAGTAACATTAACTATAAAGGTTTTTTTCTGATTAGTTTTTTATGTATTATCTACAAACACTGATTAATCACCTCTAACATTATCGCTTTGTTACCAACACCTAGAACATCAGCAATGAAAAATCTACTTAAGTTGTGAGCTTTACATTTAGGTATTTACTTTTGAGCTTTGTGCAAGCCATAATGTACAGGAACTTAGTTTGCTTGATAAAAATAGAGTTCTGCTTTGTGCATAATTATTTGCATAGCTACAGTACAGATATTTTAGTTTTCAAACTGCAAATCAAAGAAATGGTTTTTCATTCCAGCAAAAACTTTGTTTTCAGAATGATGAAATTCTTTTAAAATATTATAGAATGGAACTTACCAATCTCCATTTTTAAACACACAGTTTAATAGTATTTTTTTGCCTGGGAATCATTTTACAAACACTTTGTTTCAATTATTTATTAGCTGCCATCTACACAGTTGAGATTATATGCTGTTCGGGTTCAAGGATTTCATACCTCTCAGAGCTACTGTTGCTGTCATCAGTAAGTGAATTTTCTAAGGAATCTAGATAAGTCTCTATTTTTTCCAACAAATTTGTGGCAACTCCAGCAAATTCTTCCCACTGCTGGTAGCTCAGTGATTCAGCCACTGCTTCTGCAGTCTCTGTTCCTTCAACAACACCAAAGAGACGCTCTTCATCTGCAAATGATTAAAATGCACATAACCACATTTCTGTTGTACAATTATGAGTTCAACATGAATATTTTCTATTGTATCAAGGCACCTAAAAGAACTATAGAATTACGAGACAGAATGGTGAACCATAAGGAGGCAAAATACTTAATACTGACAGGAAACACAAAAGTACAATAAGATATGCTAGCTGCTGGAACTATTAGTCACTTCCTTGGGAAGAAAAGAGGGATAACATGAGGACAATTAGAAAGGAAGAAGAAGCCACTCATATCCCATGAAGAGAGCCACTTGTTGTGAAGATGAGGGGAGACAAAGGTTCCTGTAATGTTATATGTATTTGTTGACAGTATTAAGCATTCACTAGCCATTCTGTCTCATAATTT
The DNA here is from genome assembly GCF_021461395.2 of Schistocerca americana. Classification (NCBI taxonomy): domain Eukaryota; kingdom Metazoa; phylum Arthropoda; class Insecta; order Orthoptera; family Acrididae; genus Schistocerca; species Schistocerca americana. The sequence continues at coordinate 239,097,245 of NC_060126.1, forward strand.
TATTGTATACTAGCTGAGTACCTGGCACTGCCTGGGTAAAGCATTTCTTTCGGTTCTATCAGTCCATCTCCTTCTTCTCCTCCCCCCCTCCCCCCCTCCTCTTTGCCTATCTCCTTCTCTCACCTCTCTGTTCATCTTCTTCTTCCCCCTCTCTATGTCCACCTCCTCCTCCACCCACCACTCTATGTCCATCTGCTCCTACCCTCTTTCTGTCTATCTGCTCCTCCCCCCTCTGTTCATCTGCGCCTGCACCTTCTATCTCCTCAACCATCTTCTTCTCTCCCTTTTCCTTTTGTCCACCTTTCCCCCCCCCCCCCCCCCCCCCCTCTATCCATCTTCTCCTCCCTCCTCTTCTGTCCATCTCCTCCTTTTCCCTTTCTCTGTTCATCTCCTCCTTCCCCCTCTCTGTCTGCCCATCTCTTCCTTCCACGTTCTCTCTCCATATTAACATCCCCACCATATTAGGAGGTTGCTGGTTCTTATATCCACAGCATTTCTTTCCAGATAGTATGTAATATGTGTACCAAGCTTGGTTGAAATTGATCCAGGAACATAGGAGGAGCTTTCTACCCATGGCTTAGCCCACATATGAGGTATAATTTTGCAGGTAGTATTAGTCCAATTCATGTGGTTTTTCATTGTTGTGTAGGCATATTGGATGTTTAGTCTGCCATCAGTTTTTCAAGAAGGTTACATGTGTTTGCTTATGAGCGGCAGTAACTGATTTCTTTTCAAAACTGATCAGATAATTTGCATTAAATTTTGATATAAACTGGAATAAAATCCAAAAATGCTTTAGAATGTTGAATATTGCTTTTGGTGAGTAAAATGAGGGTTTATGAGTGGTATAAGCATTTCTAAGATGGCCATTAAGAAGTTCTAGATGAGAAGCATTCTAAGATATCCCAGCGCATCAACAACTGATGAAAACATGGAGAAAGTGAAATAAATGATCATAAACAATCATTGAATCACAATCAGACAAGCTGCTTATGATGTTGGCATATCAACTGGCTCATGCCATGCTAAAGATGGTGATTTCTGAGCAAAAGCAGTGGTGAACTGAAGCAGCTTAGGAGTCACTAATACGTTAACAATGATACAGAACTACTGAAATGTGTCACAACAGGTAACAAAACGTGTGTGCTGGTATAATGCTGAAACTAAGTTTCAATGATACCAGTGGAGGCATTCTGGATTGCCAAGACTGAAATAAGCTCAGTAAGTGTGGTCATATGTGAAGGTCCTTCTCACTGTTTTCTTTGATTTTAATGACGTGGTGCATCATGAGTTCTGACAAAAGGTCAAATGATTATTAAGGATGACTACTTATAACTTCAATGTCATTTGCAGGAAGCCACATTGGTGCTGCATCTGTTTGGCTAACTTTTCAGGAAATAACATATGGTTTGTGTAGTGGCACTATTTGATGTCACTGTGGAAATCAAATAGCTGGTGCAAAATTATTTTCAACTGCTGTGATGCCACTGTCCAAGGGGGTCTGTCATCAGAAGTGTGCTCTGGCAAGACCACCCTTGAATAAGATGGCCCAGGACCAAATCAGACCTTGAACATTTTCTTAAGTAGATGAGGTTGCAGGCTTTCAACCATGGAACACTTACAACTACTAATGCAAATCAGGCAGGGTAACCAGGAGCCTAATGAAAGCTGTATAAGAGACAGTGCAAGGGTTAGTGAATGGAAGAGGAACGTCTCCTGCACCACTGGTGTTTATGACTTCGCCACAATGTAGTGACTGATGTGAAGTGTGGAGTGATACCATCAATGACTGGGAAAGATTTCTGGTCAGGAAATCCTGAAAAGTGTCACCTAATACAGAAAATGGAGCAATGAATGAATCAGGTGCAACTTGAGCTGCCTGGAATATTTTTTTTACTACAAAAACATTCTTCAACAAAAAATCATTATTGCAGCCAAGTCAAATTTTGGCAGCGGCAAAAAAGCCCCAATCAGTCTTATGCTGACTGGTCTGCTGACATAGATGGATTACATAGGAATTACAGTTTTAAATTTTTGTGCACAAGTAATTATGTGGATTTTTTAATAAGGGAAGTTGTAGTGTGGCTTACTCCTAACTCGAAAGTGAGAAATCATGTACTGAGAAAATGGGATCCTTCTCTGGTAGACGTAATGTGAGTAGTTCAAGCCCATGAAGATACCTACAAAGATAAAGTCTTTATATGACAGAAGAAGATGTCATGACAGTAAGCTTTCTGGTACCGGTCATCTGGGATGTCATTCCACCTCCAATGGGGCCCTATTTTGCTCTGCAATCTGGATGGCTCTGTAAACAACAATACCAGTGGGAACAGGCTTCATCAACAGCAGCACCACTGACCAGAATTCAATGTCTTTCCCTTCGCCATGCACACAGCTCGTGCCCACATCAGCAGTCAACATAACATGAATGCTGCAAAAAGGGAGACTCACATGACATATGTTTGAATGCTTTCACTATAAATATGTGGAAATGAACAAAGTGAGTGATCAATCTATGGAAGTGCAGACTTCCCAGAATGCAGCCCAGAAAAGGTACTTAAGATATGTTCATTGGCAAACTTCCCATGAGATTACTCTTGGGCACCAGTGCTATTGTGTAATTTGTTAAATCAATCTGCAGTGGAACTTCTCTTGATTTTACATTATTCACCATTCTACACCATAAATTCATAGCCCCTGTGAAAAATCCGTAAGATCGATGTTAAAAATTCCTTGATTTCACATTTCTGATGAGTAAGGTTTACCTCACTTCTACGTTCTTACTTGACTTCTTGCTTGACTTCTTCCTGTTTTTTTTTCCTATTGACATTTGATGTAATTGAATGAGGTGTAAGTGGCACAAAAGACGGGAAGTTTGCACTGTGGGTGGTGGTGGAGTTAAGGGAATATGATAGGTCACTGAGGAGAGGACAGACATGAAAGAGGAAATGTTAATTTATTTAATTATTTTTGTTTTATATACACATCAAATTCCGTAGGACCAAATCGAAGAGCAAATCTCCAAGATCATGGAATGTGTCAGTACACGAAATTACAATATAAAAGTAATAACAGATAAAAATTAAATGTTTATGTACCCGAAAAAAGTTTAAGTAAATGCAATCAACAATACAACAAGAATCAGCTTAATTTTTCAAGGAACTCCTCAACAGAATAGATAGTGACCCATGAGGAAACGCTTCAGTTTTGATTTGAAAGCATGTGGATTACTGTTAAGATTTTTTAATTCTAGTGGTAGCTTATTGAAAATGGATGCAGCAGTATACTGCACACATTTCTGCACAAGAGTTAAGGAAGAGCGATCCAAATGCAGGTTTGATTTCTACCAAGTATTAACTGAGTTAAAGCTGCTTATTCTTGGGAATAAGCTACTATTGTTAACAAGCAATGACAGTAAGGAATATATATATTGAGAGGCCCATGTCAAAATACCCAGACTTGTGAACAGGAGCCAACAAGAGGTTCATGAACTTAAGACACTTATTGCCCAAACTGCACGTTTCTGGGTCAAAATATCCTTTTAAAATGGGAAGAGTTACCCCAAAAAATAATACCATACAACATAAGTGAATGAAAGTAAGCAATGTAGGCAAATTTTCATGTCAAACAATCACTTACTTCAGATACTGTTCAATAGTAAAAATGACATCATTAAGTCTTTGAACAAGATACTGAACATGGGCTTTCCATGACAGCTTACTATCTATCTGAACACCTAGAAATTTGAACTGTTCAGTTCCACTAATCATACGCCCAGTCTGTGAAATTAAAGCATCAGGTTTTGTTGAATTGTGTGTTAGAAACTGTAAAAACTGAGTCTTACTGTGATTTAGCATTAGTTTATTTTCTACAAGCCATGAACTTACATCACGAATTGCACTATTTGAAACTGGGCCAATGTTGCTCACAGCATCCTTTACTACCAAGCTAGTGCCATCAGCAAACAAAAATATTTTAGAGTTACCCATAATAATAGTGAAAATATCATTTACATAAATAAGGAACAGGACTGGCCACAACACTGATCCCTGGGGCAGCCCCCACTTGGACCCCACATCACAGCCATTCTCAACACTATGAATAATGACCTTTTACTGTCTGTTGCTGAAGTAAGAGGTGAACCAATTGTAAGCTACTCCCCGTATTCCGTAATGGTCCAACTCCTGGAGCAATATTTTGTGACCAACAAAATCAAACGCCTAAGTTAAATACAAAAATATGCCTAGTGTCGAAACCTTTTGTTTAATCCATCCAGTACCTCACAGAGAAAAGAGAATATAGCATTTTCAGCTGTTAAATGACTTCTAAAGCCGAACTGTAAATTTGATAGCAAATCGTGTGATATTAAATGATCAATTATCTTTACATACAGAGACCTTTCAATCACTTTAGAAAACACTGATGACATAGAAATAGGTCTAAAATTGTCTACATTATCCCTTTCTCCCTTTTTATAAAGCGGATTTACTACTGAGTACTTTAATCGCTCAGGAAACTGACGATTCCTAAAGGAAAAATTACAAATATGGCTAAATACAGGGCTAAAATGTGCAGCACAGTACTTTAATATTCTACTAGGCACTCCATCATATCCATGAGAGTCCTTAGTCTTCAGTGATTTAATTATTGACTCAATCTCCCCCTTGTCTGTATCACAGAGGAGTATTTCAGACATCAATCTCGGAAAGGCATTTGCCAAGAGAGTTACACGATTCCCTGTAGAAACTAAATTTTTATTTAATTCACCAGCAGTGCTAAGAAAATGGTTGTTAAATACTGTACATATATCTGATTTATCAGTAACAGAAATATTTTTACCACGAACTGACTTCATATCTTCGACCTTGTGCTGCTGAACAGACACTTCCTTCACAACTGGCTATATGTTTCATTCTGTGAATTAGCTATTTTGCATACCACATTTGTTACGTCACACAACAGCCAGCACAACCGCCACACCATGCTTACACACATAAAATGAACTCACCTGCTGGATGTGTGGAGAGGAGGAGTGGCTGTTCAATGACGGGAGTAATGTAATCCATGATTGGTGTTGCCAGTACAACTTGCACCATTTGACTTCACCATGCAATTAGAATACAACTACTGCTAGGTTGTGGCAACAATGAAAAAATAGGACAGTTAACACAAAGTGTTCCAGACTGAGCCAATATGTGATGAAGGGGCTCAGCTGCCATCTTTTCATGTGCCACTTATAACTCGGTCTGATTTTTTGCATGTATTTCCGATGTACTGTATTCAGCAACAATATTGATCATGAACCTTTTAAATGCAAACACTAAGTCTTAAAGAATATGCTCAGTCAGACTCAAGGAAATCACAGTCATTTCCAGCTAGTGAGCTGTTATTGGCTGGTGACTTGTTACATCACACAACAGCCAGCACAACCACCACACCGCACTTACACACATAAAATGAGCTCACTTGCTAGATGTGTGGAGAAGGGGAGTGACCGTTCAGTGACGGGAGTGCAGGTAAGGGTGCTGAAAACATACTTTTTGTGCAGATCGTATGCTATGGCAGAGATGTCACATGGAAATAGAACAAAGGTTTTGCAAAAGCACATTTTAAAGACTTTCATGTTGCAACAACTACATATACCACTCACATATATACTTTGCACCACACACTGTAGATTGTAAAGATTGGCAGAAGTGATACAAGGCAGGCAGCAAATCGGTAGCACCTGAGCTTTCTTTTAAATTTATATTTTACAAGTGTACAGAAATTCACTGAGCTGAATTCTAATAAGATTGTAACATCAATTGGGGAAGTAAACTCATTTTTTCACATCTCTGTTTCTCTCATCGACCCTAAAGTAACATTTTGATGACACTGATTATATGAAATGTGGCTCGTAAGAAAAGCATTAAATAATAACAGCAATGGTGACAAAATTTGTCATTAAGCAGATGTCCACATTTATGTTAATGATTTAACCACTTAGCTGCTGTGATATTTTTGGTTTAATTCACTATGTTCATGAATTTTTGCTTTTTTCTGAATGAGCACAAAGGAAAGATTTCTCAAAAATGTGAGTTTTGATGCATAATTTGTGGTCATAGCATATCAGAAAATAGCTTGATTGCCTTGTATCCAGATACCAATTTCAATTTTTTGACTAGTTTTTACTTGCTGTTACATATTGTGATTTTTTAAGAACTGATGAAATTCATTACCACAAATTATTCTATGACTATTATCCTGTACATTTAATTTTCTTTGCTTACACAGAGTTTATACATGGCATTAGAGGGGATTACAATTTTTTAATAATATATGACAATTACATATGTTTTTGCTCCTATTTTGGAGGTTTTAACGTTTTCCTTGATTCTGCATTTTCCTCGGTTTTGAGTTTTTAATGTCTGGACTGCACAGAAACATAAAATAAGGGCTTCACTCTACTTACTTAAGTTTAGGGTTAGCACCCTCTTTCTCTCATCTGAGACAAATCTTTGGGACTACAAAAGTGATTGTGTTCCTTTGCTAGGAAAATTCTGCATATGCCATCTGAAGGGCCTGAAAGACTCTCCAGGATAGATATGCATACATCTTCTCATCTGGTTTTGGGAAGACAACTGATTTTGAGGTTCACATACCTCTTAAAGTAATGGCTGCCCCATATGTTTTCATCTTGTCACTGATCATAGTCCATTGCTTACCTTTTTGGCCCTAAGCATCACTGACTAGACTGGAGCACCCATTGCCTCCAGTGCTGGATGCTGTACTTGTCTAAGATTAATTATACTATCCACTACTTAAAAACAAATGTGGATGCACTGTCCCAATTCTGCATGGGATCAATCCAGCCTTCAATGAATATGGGATTGTTTCAAGCTTGTTTTAGATATGGATTTGGCCATTTCAACACTTCCTTAAAATTGCATGATATCATGGCAGAACCCACAAGAACCTGATGTTATGCCGTCTCACTCATTTTCTACAACACAGATGGGCAGACACGCCTTCCAGGTCCAAATTACATCCCTGCTGGCCAGGGGGGCATGAACTACACCTAAGCTAAGAGGTTGTTTGTGGGTTTCAAATGAGGACCACTGCCTCATCCTAATTCTTCCCTCTTTTCTGCCATGAGTGCCGTGCCTCCTGCACTCTGTCCATTGGGTCATATCCTTGATTAAAAGTTTGATGTGACAATATGCATTCGAGCCAAATATTGATGCTGGCTTCAAGGACCTGGTCTGCCAATTTTTCCCCTGTCAGCCCCATCAATCTGCACCTCCACAGCAGTTCCCTCCCTGGCCGTGGCAGTTTATCCATTTAGATTTTGCTTGTCCATGTTTGGGCTCTATGTGGTTGGTTGTGATTAATTCCTTTTCTCATTTCCATTTTGTGCTCTGCATGTCTCAGGCCACTACTGCTTCTACTATCATGGCCTTACAAAAGTACTTGGCCTTGAAGGCAACCCACACACCTAAGCTTCTGATAATGGAATTGCATTTACCTCTTTCAGACTTTATGCCTTCAACTGATACCTTTTACGATTTTAAATGGTTTTGTGTCTGTAACAGGATTCAGCACACCAGCACCATGAATGTTCACCTGTCTTCTAACAGTCATGCAGAATTCTTTATCAGCACTTTCAAAACCTAACTCCACAAGGAAATGACTTCCAACACCACATCTAAAGCCTCTTTAGTTTACTAGCAACTTGCAGTGCCACTTTGATTGAGGGCCACAGCTTGGCAGAGTAGCTACATTGCCACCTTCATCACACCTTTTTGGACATTCTGTACCCATTACCAGTGCACTTGTTGCTGAGGTGCTCTTCTGTGTGGGCACTCCAGTGTGAGCCCGTCAGTTTGGTTTGCAACTGACTTAGACCGACAGGATGATCTTTGTTCCCCATGGGTCCATGCTGTATATTTATTTATTTATTTTATTTATCCATCAGTTGACAATAAATATTGTATGGATGTTGTCAAGCCATTTCAAAGAAATGGACACAAAAAATATATACGTAAAAAAGTACAAAACAAAATAATACAATAAGGTTAATAATAATACAATGAAAGTAATATAGCCTAAATACATCCCTGCTTGTTATTTTAAATGCATAGTCTGTTTTTCATAAGGCTTTAGTTTTGTCCTCCCTAAATGGCAAGTCCTTATATACACGCCGGCCGGTGTGGCCGAGCGGTTCTAAGCACTTCAGTCTGGAACCGCGTGGCTGCTACTGTCGCAGGTTCGAATCCTGCCTCGGGCATGGATGTGTGTGATGTCCTTAGGTTAGTTAGGTTTAAGTAGTTCTAAGTTCTAGGGGACTGATGACCTCAGATGTTAAGTCCCATAGTGCTCAGAGCCATTTGAACCTTATATACACAACACTGCTTAAGTATATATTTACATCACACAACAGCTGTCCTTAAAGTATGTAAATGTAATGAATAATTAGGTAATGAATGATTAGGTACATATTGAGTATTTTCCATTTTGCCTTTATAAATATCATCAGAAAAAATTTATTGACCTACATAGCCATTAACACAATAAAAACATTGTTCTACTAGAAATTTTTTAAATTCTGTTTTAAATTTGTTATCATCTTATAACTGCCTGATGTTGATTGGCAGAGCGTTGTACAGTTTTGCACCAATATGGCTCACATGCCTTTGTGTATTCGTTCTTTTTGTTCAGTGAGTATGGAGTGCTGCGCTATTACGGGTATTGTCGTTATGAAAGTCGTCATTTGTCTGAAAATCTGCAATGTGGGTCCTGACATACAATACGCATTTGTATATGTATAATGATGGTATAGTACGTATTCTAAGCTTTTTGAATATAGGTTTGCAGTGTGTCTGTGGATGACTGTGAGTTATTATTCAGATGGCCCTCTTCTGCAACAAAAAAATTTGTTTTATGCGCCCTGTTGTGGAACCCCAAAATATTATTCCGTATGTGGCAAGAGATTGAAAATAGCTGAAATATGCCATTCTGGCACCCTCTGAGGTACAAACATTTGCAATAATTCTGAGAGCAAAACAGGCTGAATTAAGTTTCTGTGCAAGTTTTATTACGTGGTCATTAAAATTTAAGTTTTCATCCACATGAATCCCCAGAAATTTTGTGGCTGTCACTCTGTCTAAGGCTTTGTCACCCCACACCAGATCGAGATTTACATTTTGACATCTTTTCCCAAACTGCATATAATTTGTTTTATTTACATTCAATGTCAATCTGTTTGCATTGAGCCAAGAGTGGATGTAATTTAGTACTTTATCAGCAGTTGTTGTAGCCATTGCTTTGGTGCACTTATTATCACACTAGTATCATCTGCAAATTTTATTGCTTTGGCTGCATCATCTGAGGTGTGAAAATCATTTATGTAGACAAGAAACAATATGGGCCCTAGGATGCAGCCTTGTGGTACTCCTATTTCTACACTTTTTGCCTCTGATACTGAATTTATTTTGTGGTTGGAGTAAGTTGATGTCAGTCCTACAACCCGTGTTCTGTTTTTTAGGTATAATTCAAACAATTTTTTTCCTATCCCATGTATACCCAACGATTCCAATTTTTCTAAGAGAATGTCGATTATTTGTTCAGTGTAGCACATTACTGCTGTTTCGGAATTTTTACGTGCTTGGAAACCATGCTGATTTCTGTTAAGTAAATTATGGTCATTTAGATATGTGTTGATTCGGTACTTCATCAGTTTTTCTAATATTTTTGAAAATGCTGGGAGGAGAGATATTGGGCGATAGTTTTCTACCTTATACTTGTCGCCGTTTTTAAATAATGGCTTCACTTTTGAAATTTTCAGCCTTTCTGGAAAAGCTCCTTCACTGAATGATAAATTGGCTATGTGTGCAAAGGGCTTTGCGATTTGTGGTACTGTCCTTGTTATGATTGACACAGGCACCTCATCTATGCCCGCCGGCATTTTGGGCTTCAAGCTTTGTATCACTTTCAACACTTCACCCTCATTTGTTGGCTCTACCCTCATCCTACAAGCTGTTTTTGGATATTCAGGTTTTTCTTCGTTTGTAAATTTTAAGCTTAATGAAGCTGTTGCATTTATGAAATAATTGTTAATATAATTTGGCAAATCTTGTTTATTAATATTGACATTTTTTAAATTTTTGAGGCTAATGTCTTGGTTTTCACAGCTATTCCCCATTTCAGTCTTCACAATACCCCATATTGCTTTTGATTTGTTTTCAGACTGTCTTATAAAACTATCATTACTCATGAATTTTGCTTTAGCAATTACTTTTCTATATACCCTCTTGTAATTCCTGACATATTCTATGAATTGTGGGTCTGTGGATGTTTTCATTTTAGAAATTAGTCTCTTTAGAGTTCCACAGGAAGTTTTGATGCTAGCTGTGATCCAAGAACTTGGATTTGTATTGCCAAGTGACCTGATTTTTGACAGCTTTTTTGGAAAACACATTTCAAAATATCCCATGAAAATGGAAGAAAATGTGTTATATGCATCATTTGTATTTGTTAGGGATAGCACTTCTGCCCAAGCCTCATTAGTTAGCATATTTATGAATTCTACACAGTTCTCTGTAGCAAAATTTCTTTTATACATGAGGTGTGTTTTTTTCTCTTTCAGTGGCCTTGAAGGGATTTTGAGGACAAGAGCATTGTGGTCTGATAATCCCAAATCAGCATTTATTACTTCAACTTCTGTGCGTCCTACATTTGAAAATATATTACCAATAAGACTGACTGTATTATTTGTTATTCTTGTGGGTGTGTGTATGTGTGGAAGCAGGTTGAAACTACATAACAGATTTAGGAACTGGTCTTTTAGCCTACTTTCACTCATAAGATTAATATTGAAGTCCCCACACACAACTACAGTGGCTCTATCGGTGAACAGAGTGTTAAGCAATATTTCTAATTGGTTAAAGAATATGTCTGCATCACCAGTAGGTGGTCTGTATATTGCTATGACTATGACTTTTCCCTGTATTTCATTCAACTGCACAGCTGCAGCTTCAAAATGATTTTCCACACTCAATGATTCAGCTTCACACCTTCTTTTACAGCTGATACTTGGTTTGGTAAATATACATACACCTCCATTTTTGGTATTTTTCTACAATATTGGCTTGCCAACTTAAACGGATGAATATTAATGCTACTTAATTCAAAACTTCTGCACCAATGCTCCACAATCCACATGCAGTTAATATTTGCACCTCAAGTTCTAATGATTTATTTATAAGACACTGAATGTTTAAGCTTAGAATCTGCAGGTGATGAGGATGAGAACTGGTTACATTTGTATTTACATTTTGTGGTGTCATACTCCGTTCCTTGCCCTGGTGAGGTACCAAAAATCCTCCAGAAGGACAGGTTTTCTGCACCTTGTAGGTCGTTCACTGGAATATGGTGAGTTGCTTGCTGCTGCTGCTGGTGTAGCTCCCGGTGTCATTGATGCTGTCATTTCTGTTGTTGTTGTTGTTGTTGTTGCTGTTATTGATGGTGATGATGGTGTAGCTGTTTCTGATGCTTCAGGTGTTGATTCTGTTGTTATTGATATGCTTCCTTGTGAACTGCTAGCACTTGGGGTGTTTTCTTGCAATGTCAGAACATCACACTTGTCTTGTAGTGGTGATGCTTCATTTTCAGATTCACCAAGTAGTTTTTGGGTCTTGTCCTTGAGGGGAATTATGTTTTAAGTGTCACAACTTACTTTCGTTTTGGCATTTACTATTTCTATTATTTTTGCAATTACGAAATTTTTTCCTAATCTATTTAAGTGGAAACCATGTCTAGTATGGAATCTCCTTCTTAGTTTGCTTATATCAATGAAAGTCACATTTTAGAATCGTTTGCATATCTGTTTCATCTCACTATTTGCACATTCCACTTCTTTGTTAACGCAGGACCATTCCGATAGGTCATGATGATGTGGTACTGAAAATACAATGACGTTAGTACATCTTAGTTCATACAGTCGCCTTTTTAGTGAAAGCAACAGATCTTGTTTTTCGTTTCTTGCAACGTCGTTTGTTCCCGCCAGGAAAACGGCAAAGTCTTTGATGCTTAAAGTGGGAATTTGTTTGTGGCTTATTGCAGTTGCTGTGCAGAATTTCACACCTGGTTTCACCATGGAAGTTAAGTTCACATTGCTTTTATTACGAAAGTCAGTAGCTATGTTTTGCCCTTGGCTGTCTGAATATATTTCGATTTTTGTAATTGTTTTGGAGCTACAAAATGTAGGCCTAACTGAGCTGTTTATTTCCTCTTTCTTTTTCACACAAGCCGATAATCCATCGGAACTACATAAGGTCAGCAGATGTTTGTTTACTAAATTTACGTCGGATTTCTTATTTTTCTGCGTCAACGAATTCTTTTGTTCTGGCTTATTTACAAGATCCTTTTGATTTTCACATGGTTCATGAGCACTATCACTAAACACTGCACTTCCACAATCTGTTGTGGAAAGTACTTGAAATAAGTTGTCGTGCACGAAGCTTACATTTATTTCACAATTCTCTTGCTCTTGTACTTTTTGTTTGCGGCCATTGCACTTCACCTTTGTCCATTTTTCGGAAACTGTCGAACTATCTTGCAGAAAACGTGGCGTGTTCACTTCGGTTTTTCTTTCTTGAATTTTAGTAATATCCATTTTCAGGGCATTGATTACGAACTGTAGGCTACTAATTCGTTCATTTAGCTTCATAATTTTGCCCTTGCAGTTTTCACACGATTTCTTTTTTGTTGCAAAATTTACGTTTTTGTGGAGAGACACATTTCGAACTTTTACCTTTGACGCCATCTTGCAATTGGATGATACTGATGAGATAACACCAGAGTTTGGCATATAAGCCAGACCTGGTCTGGTCTGAGGCGGTTGTGATGTGACCTGTGGAGCACATGTTGAACATGCTACTGGTTTGGCTAAGGTGTTTATATTGTGGACTCTATTTGTCATAGATAGAAGTTTGATATGGTGTGGCCTCAACTTTGCTTTGGAATATGTACTTCAGGTATCTTGCACTGTTTTTTTTAATTATCTTCCTGTATATCATTTACATGATGTAGGAATTGTCACAACAAAGTTATCATACTAGTACAAGTACTACAGACATAATAATGGGATATCACTTTCAAGGAATTTTTTAAAAGTACAAGTTTAGGCATACAAATTAAAATTTTTGGCAATAAATTTACACACAATCAAAGTACTCATCTATGTCATAGAAAGTTTTGCTTAAAAGGTAATTTTTAAGTTCAGTCTTAAATTTTACTTCATCTATTATTGCCTTCATGTACACTGGCAGAGCATTGTAGAGTTTTATTGCAAAATAACTTACATGCTTTTGGGTTTGTGTTGTCCTTACCCTTTCTACATACAAATTCTTACGAGTTCTAGTATTATAATTATGGCAGTCCTCATTTGTACGTAGATTTTTCATATATGCTCTTGTACACAGAATGCTTTTAAAAATATACAGTGATGGTATTGTGAGTATTTGCAGTTCTTTGAAAAGGGGCCTACAATGAGTTCTTGGAGAGTTATGTGTTATGATTCGTACAGCTCTTTTCTGAAATTTGAAGATATCTGTTAAGCTTGATTTAGTTTTACCCCAGAACACTATGCCATATGACATGATGGACTGAAAGTAAGCAAAATACACTAGTCTAGTACAGTCTGCGCTGCATACTCTAGATAATATCCTCAATGCAAAACATGCCGAATTGAGCCTGTGGGATAAGTACTTGAGATGGTCTTTCCAGCTTAAGTTTTGATCAATGTGCATGCCCAAAAACTTTGTGGATTGTACACTCTCTACTTCATATCCATTAGTTTTAACTGGAGGTCCATATCTTGAGTTGCTTTGCCATACTGTATATAATTTGTTTTATTTAGATTAAGTGCTAACTCATTAGCATTAAACCAATGTTGAATATATTTCAGGACTATATCAGTTGTGGTGGTTAATGATTTTTTATCATCACTTATAATTATGCTAGTGTCATCTGCGAACAACATTATTTTGGTACAAATATTAGGATTTTTTATGTCATTTATATAAAGCAAGAATAATAAGGGACCAAGAACACTGCCCTGTGGGACACCTATTTCCAATTTCTTTGCATCTGAGACCCACTTGATTTTCTGATTTTTATGCTCTGCGATGATTTCTACCACCTGAGTTCTATCTTGAAGGTAAGATTTAAACCACTGCTTCACGACTCCCCTTACACCTATTGCCTCCATCTTGTTTAACAGAATTTTGTGATTTACTGTATCAAAAACTTTAGATAAATCTAAGTTAATTCCCACTACACATTTTTTAGTGTCGAGACTCCTGACAATCTCTTTGGTATAGGCATGGATAGCTGATTCTGTGCTGTGGCCTGAGCGAAAGCCATGTTGATTGCAGTTTAGAAGTTTGTGAGCATCTAAGTAATTTATGAGTCTGGTTTTCATTAATTTCTCTAGAATTTTTGAAAATGATTGGAGAAGGGATATTGGTCTATAATTTTCTACCTTGTATGGATCTCCTTTTTTAAACAGAGGTCTAACCTTAGAGATTTTCGACCTCTCAGGAAACACACCTTCGCTGAAAGACAAATTGGCAATATGTACCAGGGGCTTTATAATTTGTTGGGAAACTTTTCTTATTATTGACACAGGCACTTCATCCACACCTGCAGACATTTTTGATTTTAGACTCTTTATCACCTTTAATATTTCATTATCATTTGTGGGAGTTAACAACATACTACTGTCTACTTTTGGGGCTGTTAATTTCTCATGTTTAGTAAAGTTTTTACTTAATGACACTGGTACACTTAAAAAGTAATTATTAATGTAATTTGCCAGAGTTTCATCTTTTAATTCAATATTTTCACTATTTTTGAGTACCATTTCCTGATCCTTGAGGCCCTTACCTGTTTCCCTTTTCACAATTTCCCAAATAGTTTTTGATTTATTGCCTGATTTTCTTATTAATTTATCATTACTTAGTAATTTTGCTTTTGTAATTACTTTTCTATATATTTTTTGTAATTTGTTACATATTCTTTAAACTTGGGGTCAGTCCAACTTTTCAGTCTATAGTTAAGCATTTTCATGGTCCTGGAGGAATTTCTAATACCTGTTGTGATCCAGGAGTTAGCATGTGTATGCCCATATGTGTTTGTTTTGACAAGTTTCTTAGGAAAACACATTTCAAAATTCAACATAAACAGGGAAGAAAAAACATTATATGCAGTGTTTGTGCTAGTTTGTAACAGTACTTCTGCCCATGATTGGTTAGTCAGTGTATTTATGAAGTGACTGCAACTATTTGTGGAGAAGGTTCTTTTGTACATTTGGTATGAACTATTTTTGGTCACAGGGGCTATGGGAAATTTAAGGATAAGTGCATTGTGATCAGATATTCCTAGGTCAACATTTATTACATCTATATCTATGGCATCTATATTTGTGAAGATATTATCTATGAGACTTTTTGAAGAGTTTGTTATTCTTGTAGGGTTAGTTATATGTGGATACAAATTGAAGCTATGTAAAACATTCAGGAACTGATCTTTGGATGCACCTTCAGTCAATAAGTTGACATTAAAATCTCCACTTATAATTATTGTTGATTTTTTATGATGTAATATTTTGAGCAATGCCTCTAACTTATTTCTAAAAATTTCAGGATCACCACATGGTGATCTGTACACTGACATTATTATTAATTTACTCTTTTGCATATTCAACTGTATTGCTGCAGCCTCAAAATGTTTTTCTTCATTCAAGGATTCAGTTACAGTCATACTCCAGGTTTTACATAAATGCAAACACCGCCATGTCTTGTTTCCTTCCTGCAAAAATGGCTTACTAATTTGTATGGGGAAATGCAAATATTTTCTAGTTCATAACTCATGCACCAATGTTCTTGAATGCAAATACAATCTATACTAGCTTCACTAGCTGCAATCTCAAGTTCTAATATTTTATTTTTAATGCATTGTATGTTAAGGGTCATTATTTTTTAATTATTGAAATTAGATTGAGAGGAGTTTGTACTCATGTTTCCCAATGTTACCGGCTGTTCCTTGCCGAGGCTGGGTACCAAAAATCCTTAAGAATTACACGTTTCCTGCTCCTTGTATTTCTTACCCCTGGACGTGCCACCATACTTCTTGTACCTGTAGTTGTAGCTGCTGTTTCAGTGGATGCTGGTGGTGTTTCTGAAGCTGATGATTCAGTGGATGTTGGAGATGCTGCCAGTTTTGATGCTGAGTCTGGTTTTGTAAGTGATGTTCCAATTGATACTGGAAGTGATGTTCCAATTGATACTGGAACTTTTGCTGAAACTGTATTTTCATTTAAATCTTGAACTACAGTTGGCACTGACGTTACTGTGGACGCTGAAGCTGCGTATGAAGCTGATAAATGAAGCTCCAATGGTGTTGATTTTTCTTCTGTTGATGATATCTGAGTGGCATTTTGTACCACTGTTCTTGCCTCTGTTCTTCTGATTGATGGACTAGTCACAGATTCTGGACTTGATTTTGAACCTGCTGGGGAGGGTGGTACATCTGCTGCTGATGATATAGGTTCAGCTGTTTTTGATGATTTCGACACTACTGACAATTTGGCTGATGTGGCTGCTGTACTGGACGACACTTCAGATTTTTTTACTTCTTCTAACGCCAAAGAATCTTCTGTTGCTACCAATGATTGTGGGACATCAGCTCTTCCTATTTCCGCTAATGTTGATACTTTAATAAGGCCGTTTTCAGACAGTGTAATAGTATTTCGTTCTACTTTAGAGTCTTTAATAGCATTAGATGTTTCAGCACTCATGGCTTCTTTCCCTTTCATGTTTCTGTGAAGTCCATGCTCTGTAAAATGCTATCTGCAATCACTATTTATCCCAACATATGTAGCATTAGGATAACCTTGACATATCTTAGCGAAAAGTCTGTTGGCAGTAATAATCTCAATATTCAAGGAACATTCCATACATATCTCATGTGAATAAATCAAGGCAGGTGGTAGAGTGCCTAAATTGCCTTTTGCAAAAGTTATGATATTGATATTATTCTCTATTTCAAAAAGTTAAATCTTTACAGTAATAGAGTTACTTTATCCATAGTATATCTCAATTCATTGTTAAAAATAATTAGGACTGTAGAAATTGAAGCAATCAGTATACTTTACACAAAAATTTAATAAATTAAAAATACCACAATTATTTTAAGTAGTGCATCACACGAATTTTTGAGTCAAGTTGAGGCTTACATACTCAGTGTAATGTTGATAGAATACTGACTAAATTAGGTGTACAAAATCACAGATGACAATAACCACATCAGAAGGCTAGAATAATGAAGCTGCAACAAACCTTTTGATGATACAGAATTTTGTATCACAATTTTATGTCATGAATTTTTTAACTATTTTTTTCTCTTTCTGTAAACATAGCAGAGATTATGACTGCAATAGTTGGAAACTTGAAGTGCCAACCTAATAGTCAAACTGGAAAGCATGCCACATTGCTGGCTGTAGTCTTCTGGAGTCTTAATGGTCCAGCATTTCTTACCAATGAAGAATGGAATAAAATACTCTTCTTTGTGAATAACAGTGTCAGTCTGGTCTTTGACACTCTTCAGCTAACCAGGAGCACTGGAAGATCCTAATAGAGGTGGTTAAAGCAATGATTGTGTAAAAAGAAATTAAGGAGGAACATCACATAGTCAAACAACCTGGAAGATTTTACCTTCAGTGACAATGGCTACAAAAGACTGCAGATTTACATAAAATGCTTTTATGGGCAAAATGTTTATACCACCCTTAGATGACTGGAAGACCTGTGCAGAAGAAGAGGTAAATTATTTACTGAACTGTCTTTTCTCTCCCAGTGTTGTGATAATGGTGTTATCCACAATGTTGTCAGAATTAGTCAACATTTGCAGACAATGAAAGCCATGAGGATCTACAAAAGGACAATCCAAGCCCTTGTTCGTGTAAAGAGCCATAAAATATGCATGGACTTCAATTATGTTAGAACGTTCAGTCATAAAGAAAGGTAGTCCAAGAAACAGATGGATAAAGTGTATGGAAAAGACACCATTCTGGACCCAAAATAAGTAGACATGGACCTTTTTTCTGAGGAAGTTGATGGAGAAGCCATCTCAGATAAGGGTAAAGATCTGAATTTCACAACTCCACCCTAAAGCATTCCAGTTGAAAAAATATCAGTGCTGTCAAAGCATCATTGTTTTCTCTTCTGAATCTTCAGACTGAAGAAGTAAGAGAGAATGTACTGAGAATTCTGTGGAATACAAAACCGACCAAAGTGACATATCAGTGCAGGAAACGAAAGCTCTTAATGACCACAAGAGAAATGCAAACATTGTGGTTGCCAAAGCAGATAAAAGAAATGCTACTGTTGTTATGGATGCTATGTAACACCACAAAAATATAAATCATGCTCTCTCTCTCTCTTTCCATATGAAAATTCCTATACCATGTATACGATAAAATGGATGATAATGAATTGAATTGAATATGATGGAACAACTATTGGTTGATCCTGTATGCTACGAGTTAATAAGCGACTCAATGAACAGAATTATTCAAAACTTGAATTTGTTATCTGACTCCAGAGTGGATAGCTCTATTACTAAGAATCTAATGCCTTGAACAGCTGCCTCACCCAGGATATATGGTCTGCCAAAGACATACAAAGAAGGGTACCTGCGGAGACCTAAAGTGAACAGAATTAACTCAACTTATTTTTAGCAAGACATTTATCATGGAAAGAAATGTATGGTTGGGAAACAAATGCTTCTATGAAAGGTTCAAAACATGTTTTAAAAATTTTATATATGATGAAGATATCTGCATGTAACATTCCTGTAAGCTTTGATGTGAAATATTTATTTACCAACATCCCGTAGCAGCTACTATGCAGAATGTGAATTGAGTTATGGACACTTTAAGGTCATTTTAACATGTGCTTCTACAAGCTTTCTTGGTCTATATGATTTACTACTAAATGCACTAGATCAGATTCAGAGTCTTTATTGCCACTGACCACATACAGTAGAGTTGGCTTTTACAGTGATAGCAGTTTACAACACCAATCAAAGTATTAAAATTTTCATATTACATGCACATATCAAGTACCTTGTATACAGCTATAATCTTA
The DNA here is from genome assembly GCF_021461395.2 of Schistocerca americana. Taxonomy (NCBI): domain Eukaryota; kingdom Metazoa; phylum Arthropoda; class Insecta; order Orthoptera; family Acrididae; genus Schistocerca; species Schistocerca americana. The sequence continues at coordinate 239,116,435 of NC_060126.1, forward strand.
AACATTAACATCAGCATTATCCATATCATAAAACCCTTTTCTATCGTAACTTTAATTTTTTTTAGCAAGTCATGCAATTTAAATTTGAATTTTTTAAATGGCAGGGATCGATTAGTGAGAGGAAACTTGTTAAAAATTTTGAGGACAATCACTTTATGGGGGTTTCCTGTTATTGCTACCCTGTGCCTTGAGATGTCAATATTTGTCTTGTTTCTAGTGTTATGTTTATGAAGTTCTTCTCTGATAACACATTCCTTAATGTTGTTCTTGACAAAGAGTGTAGGCTCACAGATGTAAGACTTGCCACTGTTAGTAGCCTAAGCCTGGTAAAGAAAGGGTGGCATTGCTCTTTAGGACAAGCCTTGTATATTAAATGGAGATTTTTTTCTTGGACTTCAAAATGTTGCTGGTACAAGGAGAACGTCCCCATTTGAGTAGGCTATATGATGTATGTGACTGAAAGAGCATGAAATGTGTCATAAAGATATAATTATTGCTGACCATATCTTTCTCAGTTCCCACATGAGGTAGGAAACTCATGAAATCTTTTTACAGACTTGGTTAAGATGTTCTTCCCAACTGAGTTTAGCATCAATATGTATCTCTAAGAGTTTGGCACATTTATTGTCTGCATTCTCAGACAGTCCTAACATAAGCTTTTGTGTTTTGTCTGGATTACAAATAAATTTATTGGCTGCAAACCAATTTAATGCAGAGTCAAGAGTTTTTTCAGTAATCTTATCAAGAGTTGGGATGCCACGATGCGAAGTAAGTAAAGTTGTATCATCAGCTTAGCAGATAATCAACTGTGATACACAATGGGGCAGGTCACTGATAGTCACAATGAAAAAATTTCTACTAAGGGTGAGTGTCTATTTTTCATTGAGACAAACTTTCTTCTGTTGTTCATGTAAGAAGAAATTAATGCTAATGTAATTTTTGTATACCATAATATTATAATTTTGTTAGCAATATGTTAAAAGTAATACATTCAGATGCTTTACTTATATGACATAATACAAGTGAAACTGTTTTCTTATTATCAAAAACGGTTAAAGTCTGATCAAAACAATTTTCAGAAGAGCTGCAGTGTTATTTTTACATGGGCAAAATCTGTACTGACTATTGCTCAATTGAATGTATACAAGTGGTCCAAATATCAGCACAAAATAAATTAGTCAGTCACTCTGGGAGAGTTGTTCATCATCCTTTTTGAATATGAGGATAACTTTTGAGATTTTGAGTGAATCCGTAAAAACTCCATACTCTAAACATTTAAAAAAATAAAACTCAGTGGCTTGTTTATCAAGTGAAGCATTTGTTTAACAGGATAATTATACATCCAGTCTGCCCCTGATAGCTGAGTGGTCAGTGCAACAGAATGTCAATCCTAAGGGCCAGGGTTCAATTTCTGGCTGGGCCGAAGATTTTCTCAGCTCAGAGACTGGGTGTTGTGTTGTCCTAATCATCATCATTTCATCCCCATCGACGCACAAGTCACCGAAGTGGCATCAAATCGAAAGACTTGCACCCGACGAACCATCTACCCAATGGGAGGCCCTAGTCACATGACATTTACATTTATTTATTATACATACAGTAGCAACACATACTTTTGGAATTAGACAATTTGGAAATAGTTTTGTAGACATCATCGGGTATGATTTTATCCCAATGAAACAAAGGCCTTTCAGAAAATTTGGGACCAAGCAGATCCCTTGCAGATGTGTCTGTGAACTTAATTTTGTTTCCAAGATCTCTGAGTGATATTCAGAGTATTCATTCCATTCTCTTGGATTAAGCAAAGTTTGGGCTGAAAGAATTATCTTGTCTGATAACTTCCCATGCTGCCTTTCACTTATTTGAAGCACCTTCTATGCAGTGGTGGCTGCTGAGCCATTCCATTGGTGGTACCAAAGAAAACTTAGTTTGGTAGCATTGAACGTATTACAAAATTTTGTCGATTATTCATATATTTCACAAGATATTATATCAAAGAAAACGTATAGGGAAACAGAAATAAACACTTATTACAACAGCACCCTCCTTATGCAGAGTAGGAAATTGATATATTCCTATAGAACATGATAGCAAGTGTTTGTATAAGAGACAGAGAGATAGATAGATAGGCAGAGAGAGAGAGAGAGAGTTGGGAGCTGCTTTAGCTATATTTTTTGCATGTCTGCAAGAGATATAAAACATAAGACTAACTCCAAAAAGCTCTCTTGCACACACAAATGCACACATATCAACAGCACAGTTCTCCACCCCTCACAGGGTATGTTCAGTCATTTTAACGTGGCAGTCATAAGCAGGGGGTGTTTTGATGTATAGTTGTTTAAGACACTGGTGGAGATTGGGCCTGAACTACCACATAATGACACCACCAACCTCAGCCAACAACTGCACTCTAGTTGTTACCAAATGATTTATGTGCTCTGCTATGCTTTGACTTGTGCTTGCTGGTTGTTTCCTTTTCTTGTTTTGAAATGAATGCAGAGACCAATCTTGCTCTGTCACAGGCTCTCATAACACCAGATGGAGTCAGCAATCCATATGTCCCTTATTACATCGGTTCTGGCTTCCCTGGAGCACAGAACATGGATGTAGGCTGCCAGCCCTGTGAGAGCGAGGTGGGGCTTGACCCCCCCACTCCTCTCTTCTCCCCTGGACAGCCACAACTCCTTGTTTGTTTTATGTTCGTGGCCGACTATCAGAAAAGTGACTGCTACAACATGAGTGCCAGTACAAGAAATAATAGAGCATGTATAGTTATTCGAACTTGTAATATGGATTTTGAGAAGCAAATTTAATCAAATTACCAAAATTTAAAACTAAAAGCATTGTCCTCACCAAAAGCAGCAAGTCCACAACTTTGGGAAGACAGCTTCAAAGTAATTAGTAGTAATGATACTGTAAATTGCATTTTCTTGTTGGCAATAAACCTGTCATCTCAGACTGAAATGTTTAATTTTACACAAGAATGACATTTCACAGGATAGCATCCCTAAGCACCCATTCTTCTTTTATAGTGTTTCATAGGAATGTTATTATTATCTTGAGCATCGAAAAGCACTGCTCAGCTTCTGATGTCGAGATAGGCGTCATGATTAGCAGTTTCAAAACTTTAACAGTCTCATCGCTGAATGTGTCAAGAAATTCATCCTCTAGAATCAGAAAAAGAAATGCAACTGTTCTCAACTAAGGCTAGCATAGAAGACTTGCAGCTCACCCTTCAACTTCCTTTTTTCCAGAAATGTGTGTGTTTAATTTCAAGGTATTTGTCGGGGAAATCTGTGATGTATTTGTCAAACTGATTTAAATTGAATAAGTTGGGTGCAATGAGGTGTCCAGTGAACTGAGAAAGTAATTTTATTTCAGAAAGGATGGCATCACACATTTCCAAAGTATCTCATTTTTTATGCCCATCAAGAATCCGTGGCTACTTGGCAGGCATTGTTTCATAATTTTCGAAAGTAATCTTGTTAAGGATGGAGTCAATGTCATTTCTGATGTTTTGCATTATTGCTTCAATGTTCTGGTTGTCTTGCATTGCTGTGGTTGGTTCAGTTACCTTCTTCTGAAGCTGATTAAAAAGTAAGTCTGCATGAAGCATTATCTTATAGAAAAATGATAGCCAGAAAATGACTTCATTATCTTGCAGTCTTTGTTTGTATGAACTAGCTTTTTCAATAACTGGAGATAGTTTTATGCTCTCACTTGTTTCAGTGACTTCAATAGCAGTAATACAACTTTTCCCCACTTTAAAAAACATCTTTTACTGAAACTTCCTGGCAGATTAAAACTGTGTGCTAGACTGAGGTCTCGAGTTCGAGTCTCGAGTTCAAGTCTCAGTCCGGCACACAGTTTTAATCTGGCAGGAAGTTTCATATCAGCACACACTCCACTGCAGAGTGAAAGTTTCTTTCTGGAAACATCTATCTCGTCACACAAATGAGGCAAGCTTTTTTGTATAATGCTATGCAATACTTTTGATCTCTGTGATGAGTTAGAAAAGAAAGAAGAATTACCTGTAAGGTGTGCAAAAAAGATACGGGCTTTGTGATTAACAGAGGCTGCCATAGACAGAAGGTTGAACTGATGTGCATAACAATGGATGTAGTTTGCCTTTGGATATTTGTCTTTAATTTGAACCATGTTCAACTTGCCACTCATAACATTTGCACCATCGTAGCTCTGAGCTATTAGTTATGCTCCATCATTGCCAATTAATTGTTCAGTTTCTTTCAGAATACTCTCAGTTATACAATGAGCATGCTGACTTTCTGGATTAACAAAGTTCCAAAATCTTTCAACAGGTTCTCCCTCAACAACATAACATGAAACAATAACCAACTGAAATTTGCAAGACACATCTGTGCTTCCATTCATGACTATTGCAAACATAATCAGCACGTTTTATTTCTTTACGAACTTCATCACAGTACACTTCCAACGTGCATTGCAGTAATTCATTCTAAACGGTCTTTGAAATGCCTTTGAACACTGATGCTTGAATAAGATGAACTTGAAGATGTTTACCCAGTTCAGTGCTGAACTGAATTAGCTCATGAAAAACCACCTTATTTTGAGAGGCCTTTTCAGTAGTTGCAGGGGCAACAGTCTGGATGATTGACTGATCTGGCCTTGTAACACTAACCAAAACGGCCTTGCTGTGCTGGTACTGCGAACGACTGAAAGCAAGGGGAAACTATGGCCGTAATTTTTCCCGAGGGCATGCAGCTTTACTGTATGGTTAAATGATGATGGCATCCTCTTGGGTAAAATATTCTGGAGGTAAAATAGTCCCCCATTCGGATCTCCGGGCGGGGACTACTCAAGAGGACATCGTTATCAGGAGAAAGAAAACTGGCGTTCTACGGATCAGAGCGTGGAATGTCAGATCCCTTAATCAGGCAGGTAGGTTAGAAAATTTAAAAAGGGAAATGGATAGGTTAAAGTTAGATATAGTGGGAATTAGTGAAGTTCGGTGCCAGCAGAAACAAGACTTTTGGTCAGGTGAATACAGGATTATAAATACAAAATCAAATAGGGGTAATGCAGGAGTAGGTTTAATAATGAATAAAACAATAGGAATGCAGGTAAGCTTCTACAAACAGCACAGCGAACACATTGTTGTGGCCAAGATAGACACGAAGCCCATGCCTACTACAATAGTACAAGTTTATATGCCAACTAGCTCTGCAGATGATGAAGAAATTGAAGAAATGTATGATGAAATAAAAGAAATTATTCAGATAGTGAGGGGAGACGAAAATTTAATAGTCATGGGTGACTGGAATTCGGTAGTAGGAAAAGGGAGAGAAGAAAACATAATAGGTGAATATGGATTGGGGCTAAGAAACAAAAGAGGAAGCCGCCTGATAGAATTCTGCACGGAGCAAAACTTAATCATGACTAACACTTGGTTCAAAAATCATAAAAGAAGATTGTATACATGGAAGAAGCCTGGAGATACTGACAGGTTTCAGATAGATTACATAATGGTAAGACAGAGATTTAGGAACTAGGTTTTAAATTGTAAGACATTTCCAGGGGCAGATGTGGAGTCTGATCACAATCTATTGGTTATGAACTGTAGACTAAAACTGAAGAAATTGCAAAAAGGTGGGAATTTAAAGAGATGGGACCTGGATAAACTGAAAGAACCGGAGGGTGTACAGAGTTTCAGGGAGAGCATAAGGGAACAATTGACAGGAATGGGGGAAAGAAATACAGTAGAAGAAGAATGGGTGGCTTTGAGAGGTGAAGTAGTGAAGGCAGCAGAGGATCAAGTAGGTAAAAAGACGAGGGCTAGGAGAAATCCTTGGGTAGCAGACGAAATACTGAATTTAATTGACAAAAGGAGAAAATATAAAAATGCAGTAAATAAAGCAGGCAAAAAGGAATACAAACGTCTCAAAAACGAGATTGACAGGAAGTGCAAAATGGCTAAGCATGGATGGCTAGAGGACAAATGTAAGGATGTAGAGACTTATCTCACTAGGGGTAAGATAGATACTGCCTACAGGAAAATTAAAGAGACCTTTGGAGAAAAGAGAACCACTTGTACGAATATCAAGAGCTCAGATGGAAACCCAGTTCTAAGCAAAGAAGGGAAAGCAGAAAGGTGGAGGGAGTATATAGAGGGCCTATACAAGGGCAACGTACTTGAGGACAATATTATGGAAATGGAAGAGTATGTAGATGAAGATGAAATGGGAGACACGATACTGCGTGAAGAGTTTGACAGAACACTGAAAGACCTAAGTCGAAACAAGGCCCCGGAAGTAGACAACATTCCATTAGAACTAATGACGGCCTTGGGAGAGCCAGTCCTGACAAAACTCTACCATCTGGTGAGCAAGATATGTGGGACAGGCAAAATACCCTCAGACTTCAAGAAGAATATAATGATTCCAATTCAAAAGAAAGCAGGCTTTGACAGATGTGAAAATTACTGAACTATCAGTTTAATAAGTCACAGCTGCAAAATACTAACGCAAATTCTTTACAGACGAATGGAAAGCTAGTAGAAGCCGACCTCGGGGAAGATCAGTTTGGATTCCATAGAAATATTGGAACACATGAGGCAATACTGACCTTATGACTTATCTTAGAAGCTACATTAAGGAAAGGCAAACCTACGTTTCTAGCTTTTGTAGACTTAGAGAAAGCTTTTGACAATGTTGACTGGAATTCTGAGGGTGGCAGGGGTAAAATACAGGGAGCAAAAGGCTGTTTACAATTTTTACAGAAACCAGATGGCAGTTACAAGAGTCGAGGGACACGAAAGGGAAGCAGTAGTTGGGAACGGAGTGAGACAGGGTTGTAGCCTCTCCCCGATGTTATTCAATCTGTATATTGAGTAAGCAGTGAGGGAAACAAAAGAAAAATTCGGAGTAGGTATTAAAATCCATGGAGAAGAAATAAAAACTTTGAGGTTCGCCGATGACATTGTAATTCTGTCAGAGACAGCAAAGGACTTGTAAGAGCAGTTGAATGGAATGGATAGTGTCTTGAAAGGAGGATATAAGATGAACATCAACAAAAGCAAAACAAGGTAATGGAATGTAGTTGAATTAAGTCGGGTGATGCTGAGGGAATTAGATTAGGAAATGAGACACTTAAAGTAGTAAAGGAGTTTTGCTATTTGGGGAGCAAAATAACTGATGATGGTCGAAGTAGAGAGGATATAAAATGTAGACTGGCAATGGCACGGAAAGCGTTTCTGAAGAAGAGAAATTTGTTAACATCGAGTATAGATTTAAGTGTCAGGAAGTCGTTTCTGAAAGTATTTGTATGGCGTGTAGCCATGTATGGAAGTGAAACATGGACGACAAATAGTTGGGACAAGACGAGAATAGAAGCTTTTGAAATGTGGTGCTACAGATGAATGCTGAAGATTAGATGGGTAGATCATATAACTAATGAGGAGATACTGAATAGGATTGGGGAGAAGAGAAGTTTGTGGCACTTGACTAGAAGAAGGGATCGGTTGGTAGGACATGTTCTGAAGCATCAAGGGATCACCAATTTAGTATCGGAGGGTAGCGTGGAGGGTAAAAATCGTAGAGGAAGACGAAGAGATGAATACACTAAACAGATTCAGAAGGATGTAGGTTGCAGTAGGTACTGGGAGATGAAGAAGCTTGCACAGAATAGAGTAGCATGGAGAGCTGCATCAAACCAATCTCACGACTGAAGACCACAACAACAACAACAGGTTCATCATGGCCCCTGAAAGTCAGTTCCAAAGCACCACAGAATCGAATACAGTTTATAATTAAATTCAATATATATCTATTCTTTTCTGCATGTTTGTTGTGGCCCTCAATTGTGAATCTAATTTCTGCTGAATGTTGGTTTTGTCTATAAATGAAAGATCAAGCACATATTCATGTGTCGCTTTGATATTTAATGAACTTTCATTTTAGACCTTATAAGCCCAATATCAGTTATTCCAGTCTTACACCAATTAAAATCCCTCCCCAAATAACATACAAGGAAAACAAAAAACAGCATTGCTTTCTTCACAATCACAAATTCATTTATATTCAAATTACATATAGCTATTTGTAAGAATATTTAATTGCATTGTTTCTGTATTTGATTTAATTAAGCTTTAATTAGTGTTTGGAAATGCATTAGCATTAACTTGCATACAGATTTTAAAATTGAATTAGAAGAAATCTGCACCGCTATGTATTTTAACATGATCGCTAGATGGCAGATTGTTCTTCTACAGGTACTGCACTTTACTGCTCTCTGGCAGAAAGAATGTGAAGCTCTGAGCCAGACTACATCCGGCTCTTCCTACATCATACAAAGCATGTAGAAGCCAATGGTTGAGCCTTTCACAGAGCCCTTATGAGGGCAGATGGTGCCAATCTGCAGTTGTCTCCAAGGGTGCCGCGGTGAAACGTGTGTCTTCAAATCAGAGACTACAAACTCCAAAACAATGTTTTATGTGCAGTTCACACAGATTTCTCTTCCTTTCTTTTTCTTATAAGTAGTGCCATGGCACAGCAGCACTACCTCAGAAGCCGCTCCTGCTTCTATGTACTTTTCACATGTTGCTTTTTTTAGCTTGCACAAGCTTAGTTTTGCAATATTTTCAATCCAAGATAAGCATTGTAATCGAAACCCCTCTGTTTAGTCCCTTGATTATCCTCATTTTTATTTATTTGATACAGTACGAGCACGTTTTTTCTAATTTCTGTCAATTATTTTGTATACCAGGTAAATATTGAATTTTTATGTTTTTTTGAGGAGATAATTTTTATTAATGGGGAACGTGAAAATCATAATTCCCTATATTTTTTTAAAGTCATGAAAATCATTTTCTTTTCCAGTTTTTCTTTTTTGATGCTCGTATACAGAGTCCCAGTTTGCATTTTTTAGCTTGTCAATAAATAACATAATGTGCTCCTCTCTCTGACCTGATGATGACTATACTGTAACTGAAATCCAGCTATGTTTGATAAAATGCGGATTGATACATGACTGATTGCTGAGTTCATCACTGATGATAATCATTTCACAGCCACTGAGTACAATGATTCCTAACGTAATTGAATTTGCTATTTGCTATTTTCCCAAGGAAAATAGGCTATAGCAATAAAAGTGTTTACATCTTCCATACAGGCAAGTAGATCCATCCAAAACTCATTAATTATATTGAAAATGTTATTGATTTCCTTCTAGAAATCATAGATCCTTTGCACAGTACTGTGTTTTACAATTTACATTCCGTAACAAGTGCAGAGTACATTTTTAAACTGTGGCAATGGAAGTACAAAAGTACAATAAGTGCTTATTTAGCATATCAAATTACTTGCTTAAGTAGTGTAGAAATGTTGTTAACTGTATGGAGTGTTATGGAGACTCAGAGTTTGAGGTCTACTTCCTCTGTGGACTAACACTTTAATAAATGCAATAAAGTGGGCATATTAGTAAAGGGCATGACTTTTTTAATACCGTGAGACAACCAGATTGTTTTCTTTTTAAGCCACATCAATTCTAGCAAACTGATAATAGTCTAATTAGTGAGATAAACTGTGGGTAAATTTGTGGGTGTTTTTTACTTTAAAATAATTTTAGTTAAAATGCATAATGAGTCATTTAAACCAATATATAAATTCAAAATCATGTAGAGACATATATACAGACTTATCCAAGTCATCATGAGAAAAAGTATTTTGTTCAGTGCAGCTTCAAACAGTCAGTTATTGGGACAACATATGCAGAGAAACAGATTTCTTATAATGAAATTATATGACAAGTTAGTTGCACTGTTACTGCCTCAGTTAAGAAGTGTTGTAGAAATTGATACATAAGTTTAAAGAAGCACCTGACTTATACACATTTTTTCGTTCTGAAGCTTGTGTTTCAGGAACTTACCATTTTTGTATGCATTTGAATAGATACTCAACATTTCTGGTTGCTAACAAGAGGTTTTTCCTATCTTTTTTGTAATTACAACAGTTAATAATGCGAGATAAAAATACTCGTACTGGATACTTCCTTGTTCAAAGGTACGTAAACAGTCAAAATATTTGTGGAAAGGTCAGTATCAGGAAAAGATAAAAATTGTGTATTTTACTCAGTTAAGGTAATGTGCTGCAAACTGTTGTGCAAGTGTTCAGACCCAGTAATAGTTGAATAATTATTGACTTTCTAAAACATCAAAACTAATTTACTAAATCTGAGTTTTAAGCAGTATCATTACAATTTTGTAACAGAAAACATGATTATTCATGTAAGTAAATAACTTACAATGTAATAAAACATATAATTATCGTTATGTAGCAAAATTAGTTGTAAGTGACATAAACAAAAATGTAATGTTTTTATTTGATTAATATTTATGTAGGTAACAGAGGCTGCAGGACTGTATATATGACTTAGGTTTTCTCAGAACTATCTATGACTGCCTCATGCATGAATAAAATAAATAAAGAAGTTTGAAGCAAATGATGCCACATTATTAGGAATAATCACTCTGGACCTATTAACCCTGCACCAAGATGTGTATCCATTTGAAGTGCAATAATATTTATTAATTCTTTTGCGCGCGCGCGCACGCACACACACACACACACACACACACACACACACACACACACACACACGCGCGCATGCACCCAGCACCTAAAAAAGACTGTGCATGTTAGTGTGTGCTCTGAAGAAGGCCCCAAGATCAACAACTGAACTACCCTGATCTAATGTGCATGTCTATTGCTCGACACCACTACACATGTTAATCAGTTATTTTAATTGATTCCATTATTCATTACATTCTACTCAGTGTTTTATTATATTATACAAACACATACCTAGAAAGTCAGCAAGGATTTTAAGCAGGTCAGATGTTTCCTCGTGGCCAAGTGCAGCATGCACATCACTTGATTCTGTACAGAAGTTCCATAATGCCTGGCACACAAATGTTGCCAGCTGCCAGTCACTTTCACCATACTTTGAAAGTATAGTTATCAATCTGCAATAGAAGTGTACCACAGTCGTGACTACATTTGACGTGCAACCCCATTCTAGCACTCATATCAACTCCCGTTCCCACACACACAGAGTTACGTTGTTCCTATAGTACGTAATAACAGAGAAGCATAAATTTAAGAACTGCTTTGTCTTTAGCTACTGTGGTGATTTAAAGTAACAACTTATTGTGACTATTGACATCAATAAGCAGATTTTCCGGCCTCATTCATCTGTACTAATAATGTTTCAAATTCCAATGTGGCCTGCTCTCAGGGGATCAATTCTGACCTGTACTATTTTCCAAATTTTACATAATCTCTCCTGCCTATCTAGATAAACTACCATTGCTGGAAGAAAGAACACTGTGGAGAATTGATGTGGATCTGGACCTGAGTCTCAATTATACAGTTTTAATATTGTAACTTTGGAAAAAAAACCAGATGTGTACAAGTGTTCTTATGTATAATGGGTCATCAAAAAGTTTCCATTCAAAGGCCGTACAGTCCAGAATCAGTATTCTAATCAGGCAAAACTGATGTGAGTACCGGGGCAATCATCTCAACAATGAACCAGGTAGAAGAAACCCATTTTGTAAAACACCCTGTCTTGCTGTCTGAAGTCCGTAACTGCCTGCTGCTCATCCTCATTCAACTGGAATCATCAACCCTTTAAGGTCTTTTTTTAAGAGGGCGAAGGTGTGATAATCACATGGGGAGAGATCAGGAATGTAGTGATGTGTGGGAGGGTATGATTACAAGTAATTAACAACTGGATAAAATCATACTTAAGCAGAAGAAAGCAAGTTTCAACATATTAACTCAATGTTATTTAAGGCATGAAGCCACTAAATATGGAGAGCCACAATAGCTTGGAGTTGAAACCTCTCATATTTCTATTACACGTGAATGACCTAGACAAATTCTGTGAGAACATCATTAGTTTGCTCATGGCAGTAGTGTGCCACTTATTGGGAAGAAATGGAAATGCTTCAGAAGACTCCAGAAGAGACACTGAACAATGTTGAAAACTATTAGTTACCAAATTCTGTCAAAAGCTCATGAAAACCTAATGAAAACGTTTCTAAACCCTACTCCCAACTATCCACCATGAAAGCCAGAAAGCACGTTAGTGGGCAGTGTGGACCAGTTTGACTACCACTGCTCCAAAGTATGCAGCAGTAAAGCCATTATTCAAGAAAGGCTAAAATGAAAATTTGGCATCTACCAACCAGTAAGTCTTCTTCCAGTATGCTCAAAAGTATTTAAAAAAGTTGTTGCAGTCACGATCCAAAATTTGATAGCAAAATTTACTGTATTAACAAATTATGAGACAACAATTTTTCCCAAATTCATCATTAAAAAAAATACATTGTCATCTTATATTCGGAGATTAAACTATTGCTACTAAGGTCAACAATTTTCTGTACTTTTTACAGTATACAGGGGTAGTCTTACATTTACAGATGAAGCTTCAGCTACTGAGTTCATCTGCAGATTTATTTTGAAGAACTCAGAGGGGCAGGAATTGGCAAACAATACTCGTGCTCCAACAGGGTTGAGATTTTTTGATACACAGAAGTGCTTGATATAGCATCGATGTTGCTCAATCAATCATGCGACCCTGACATGCATGGCGCCAGTGCAAGAGACATGTGAGAAACTATGAATTAGCCACTACAATAGTCTATCAATATGATTAAAATTTGGCAGTTTTGTGAAACCCAGGAGAAGATAGCATTAAATTCTATTATCTTACAAACTTTTGTTGAACAAGTTTGCAATAAATGTTGTCATACATGTGTGGATACTGTGTACAAACATTAATGCCACTTTTTAAGTAAAGGTAACATTCAAAACTGGAAATATTGTCCTTCAAAAAAATTAACTGATTTGGAACCCAGATCAATGTTTTATTCGGTTGTGAGAGTCTGTACTGATTTACTAAGGATTGTAAATGGGAAATTTGGTCCCTGCTCATGCATTAAAATACTGGATAAAAGTGTTACCAGCTTTTAATCAGCTTTAGAATGTGATGGCAACATTCAGTTGAAACAACAAGGAAAATTAATCCAGAGTGGAATGTCTAACAAAGAAAATAAATCATATTAAACTGATTGTAACTTTTATCATGAGAATAAATTACAGAGGCAAGACTAGTTGTGGGGATAGTACCAATGGATGTAACTAGATTATGGAATGAGCAACAGTTCAATAATGGGACTGAATTGTAATTGCAATCTTTTATTTATGTATTAGTTTGTGTTGTTACACGTGACCTCCACACTAAAAGATACTGCAATCTGTTTTTCACAGTTGCTCAAACTCATCACTACAGAAGAGATGAAAGAGGAACAGTGACACCAGCTTGGCTGAGAGCTAGGATGATCGCAGGGAGGAGAACAGTGAGTAAGTAGCAAATTTTATCATCAAAATATCCACGGGTGTGCTGCCGGTCTATAGTGTCCAACGGGCACAATATTTTGGTGATCATACATGTCGCCATCACCTGATGATGGCAACATGTATGATCGCCAAAATATTGTGCCCGTTGGACACTATAGACTGGCAGCACACCCGTGGATATTTTGATTATCAAATACGCCGGGAGAAACTCAAGAATCACAAATTTTATCATGTTTCCAGCCATGTGAATCTATATCATGCACTTTGGATTTTTGTGAACATCTACCACAGGGCCAGCCATGGTGTGCCAAACTTCACCTGTTCAATGTGTGTGGGCCTTGTGTGGGCCAAGGCCCAGCCTGTCACTCAAAATTGCAATAATCAACAGATGGGATTCATCGTTCCATTCATAAGAAAGCACTTTGTGCTAAGTTTGCAGTCCTGGAGAATGTAAAGAAATTGGTGGTCCAAATAGTAAATTTTCTGAAGTCATGCAGATTATTCCCAGGTGCTCACAAATCAAAATTAGAACTTCAAAAATAGTTTGCAGACTTTGTATTTTAAGTGGACTTGACTGCAACATTTCCCACAGTAAGACATTGCAAGGAAACTTCTTTTTGATTTGGTGGGGATACTTTTAAAAAGAAAATCACATTGTAGAAGGGACATATCCTGGTGAACACAGTCCCTGGCCTTAAAGAAAATGCAAGGTTTGAAGAATTCATTGTGGCCTTGAAAGAATTACAGGGATAGTTTTACCAAGAGTTTGAGGATGCTATCAATCTTAAATCTGCTACTGAGCTTTTTTTGAGACCATTTCCAGTTTCAATTGAAAGCACCCCTATGCATGTGCAGATGCAACTGATTGACCTGTAAGCTAACTACAGTTTTAATGGCAAATCTTTTTATATTAAAACTGTCCAGGGTGTCTACACTGCTTTCCTCAGATAGTTTTCAGGTCTCCACGATGAGGTTGAAAAAGTGCTAGGTATATCTGTACGAAAGAACCTTTTTTATTTTATTATGAAAGTAAGTAAATCATGATTACATGGCAACATGAATGCAAAACTCTACGAAATTATCTGCATCTGTCAGTACGCCAATAGTCTGTGGAAGATAAAAATTAAGTTATGCCTTCAGTGCACCAAAAATAATTAAATAATACTGAAAATGTGTTTTGTTTGTGACCTGTGTTGTTGAGAAATGCAAAATATAAAAAGCAAGTAGCATGCAATGCGATTGCACTGCCATTCAAGTGAAACACATTCACAGTTTTCCCCTCTGCCCCCTCCTCACACTCAGACAGTGTGGTGTAGCAGTCAGGGAATTTGAAGCGAGGCTGAGTACTTGGGAATGGTACCCAGCCATAGTCTGTGAGCTGAAGTCTTGGCCACTCCTGGTCTACCATATTTAAACTGCAGTCTGCTTGAATCAACTTGTAGGCAGAATTCAACTGACTTTACAATTGAATAAATACTAAAAAAAAAGTGTTCATTTCTGCAGGAGATGATAAAAGTTAAATAGGGGCCAGTGTCATACCTACATGTTTCTTGCTGCAGTGTTGTTGACTTACCATGACATATGATGGGAATGAAAGGGGATGTGTCAACTAGTTCTGCACAGCCAATGACAGAACAGTGGGCTAGCAATACGTCTGGAAGCAAGAGACATTGTAACATTGTCACATCAGCACAGAAGCGAAAACTGATATGTATTCAGAGGACACAGCTGTGCTCTCAGTTCCATCATAACAATCACCTCAGAAACAGCAACATATTCTGAAGAAATAGCCAAATATTTGTGACAATGAAGATAAAAATTTCACAGCTGTGCTATGATGATGATGATGATGATTAAAAATAGTGATGCCACAGACTACAGGGTCAGTAAGGAAAAAACGTAGAAAATAAGACTGTCCAAAATTAATATAAACCATTTCTTTTTGTTTATTTTATTTCTCCCAGTATTATCAAAATGTAAACAATCAACAAATGGCAGATACTTTATGTCAATAAAATATTGGCAGATACTTTATGCCAATAAAACAGTCTGTAATTTTGATTAGTGAAAATATGTTAAAAATAATTTTTTCTCAAGGAGCATCTTCAAAAACAGAGGTTCATCTGATATTGAGGGGCATATTATACTCAGATGAATACAGTAATATCATCACATTAAACCAGTTCGGCTTCCAGAAAGGCAAGATTACAATATGTGCCCTCAACAAATTTGTTGGGTCCCGAGTTCGAGTCTCGGTCGGGCACACAGTTTTAATCTGCCAGAAAGTTTCATATCAGCGCACACTCTGCTGCAGACTGAAAATCTCATTCTGGAAATCCCAAAAAGTCACAAAACTTTTCTGTGACCTTACAAAGGCTTCTGACTGTGTAAACCACTGTTTACTGTTACATAAATTAGAAAGGTGCAGAAAAAAACGGTAGTGGCTTGAAATGATTCTAACCATATTTAACAGATAGAAAGCAAAAGATGTTGTAATGTCAAGGACAGGAAACTGTTTCACAGATTGGAAAATTATTTCACAGGGAGTCCCACAAGTTTTTATTTTCGGCCCAATCCTGTTTCATGTTCTGTAAACACTTTACCTCTAAATATAACACTCCACTCAGTTTTATTTGCAGACAAATGAGAAGACAGAACAAATTCCCCAAAGTGTAATTGACACCCTAAATAGTTAAAAATCGGGGTTGTCAACCTTTCTTACCTACTGCCCACTTTATGTCTGTTAGTAGAAACAATTTCTAACCACCCACTGGTTCCACAATAATGGTGATTTATGAAGTAGGGAAGTAACTTTACATTATCAAATTTATAATGCAGAGTTACAGCAAGCTAAAGCATATAATGATAGTTACTAACCAAATACTTTATGCCAGAATTCTCTGACAAAGTAGTGGAAATATTTCTAAAAGCCCCAGTGCCTACCGCCCACCATGTTAGCTGAATGCCTTGTAGTGAGCAGTCAGGACCATGTTGTCTAACGCTGGCTTAGAACACTGGTTTGATGGAAATGGATTACCGTATTTACTCAAATCTAATCTGCACTTTTTTTCTGGTTTTTGTAATCCAAGAAGCCGCCTGCAGCTTAGAATCAAGTGCAAAGTTAGCGGAAGTTCTGAAAAATGTTGGTAGATGCCGCCACAACTAACTTCTGCCGTTGAATATACGCACCGCTACACAGGCGCCAAAACCTCTGCATCAGTTAAGAAATTAAAAGAAAAGGTAGAAGAACGTAAACATTATGCCATGTATTTTTTCGTGTTTGCTGCTATCTCATTTAAATCCTGTCTGCCTAATAAACTACAAAACTAGAGTGAGACAACAGCAAATGTGGAAGAATATACATATCTTGTCATGTTTATATTCGTATTACTCTTATGCTCAATAGTGATATAGTCAGAAATGAAGCACAGCAACTGACTAGATTTTTAAATCTAAGATGACTCTAATTTCTGTGCAGAATGTAATGTACTAAAGATGCGTCTGCAAAGATTTTCAAATGGAGAAAAATTTTCGCTAAACTCTCATTCAGAACATCATCTGTCATACACAGTCTATTATTTGGTTCTTGTTGATCATTATCAAAGAAAGCAGCAGTGTAAGTAACAACAAATAGCAGTCTCTTGCCATTGTTTCGCTAATGAGACAATTCCTCTCCTTTTTAATTGTAAGCAGCGGTAGTGTGCACAAAAGCAAGCCATGCCGCGAGCAGTGACAGGTTGTAAACACTCATTATCAGAATGCAACAAACAATGCATGGCACAGTACAATAATGCATTTTCAACTTAGAGTGATGCAAACACCTATAACAAAGAGAATGGCACTTATCAGATCAAAGCAAAATAAGTAATCGCTTCAACCTAGACGAAGCACCTGAAAAAGGAAGGGTACCTGTAACAATACTGACACATAGCAATAGCTACTTGGTAAAGCTTAACTGTTAAGATTACGACTCGAACCAAACTACTGTAGCTGTATCTTCATCCATTCGACCTAAATTGTGTCTCATGTTACAATGGACCAACTTTGTTTCGACTTGGAGGTGCGGTCTAAAACTTTTTTCTCCCCTTGAATTTCGAGTCTCAAATTTCAGGTGCGGCGTAGATTCAGGAAATTTTTTTTCCATTGATTTCGAGTCTCATTTTTCAGGTGCAGCTTAGATTCGAGTGCGGCTTAGATTCAAGTAAATACGGTAAAATTAAACATGAAAAAAGAAACTAACACAGTTTAAAACCAAAGAATCAAAATCACATAGCTCTAAAAAAAAAAACCACAAAAATCAGGAACTTTGGGAAGCAGATTCTGTGAAATTTCTGGAGATATTTCTTGAAAGAAATTTATCCTGGTGTTCTCATATACGCTACTTGGCAAACAAGCTAAACAATCTTGCATTCACAATGACAATATTGTCCCATACAAGGACATGGATGCTAGTAAAGTTGTTTACCACTGTTATTTTGAATCTATTGTAAGATAAGGAATAATATTTTGGGGAATGCAAGTAGTGCAATAGGATATTATTACTTCCAAAAACTATTTTTAGAAATAGGTATAATATTAAGCCTAAAGGTTCATGCTGACCTGTCTTTAGAGATCTAAAATTCATAACTATTCCATATATTTACATTTGTGAACTATTTATCTATACAAATCCAAAATTATTAAAAAAAAGAAAACTTTACCATAACTATGATTCAAGAAACAAAGGTAATCTCATGTGCCCATCTCATAGACTAAAGCAGTTCTAGGCGCTACAGTCTGGAGCCGGGCGACCGCTACGGTCGCAGGTTCGAATCCTGCCTCGGGCATGGATGTGTGTGATGTCCTTAGGTTAGTTAGGTTTAAGTAGTTCTAAGTTCTAGGGGACTGATGACCTCAGACGTTAAGCCCCTTGGTGCTCAGAGCCATTTCATAGACTTAAACTCTACTCCCAGACTTGTCAACAAAAGGCTGTGAAAATTTATAATAAGTTAAATGTGGAAAACTTTCACAGTATGGAACTAAATTAAACAATGGAAAATCCATGTATGAATATCAACAATGTAGGAGAAAATAGATTGCTACTTACCATAAAGAACATGTTAACTTGCAGACAGACACAATTAAAATACAGTTACACAAAGCTCTCAGCCACAGCCCTCATCAGCAAAAGAGAAACAGAGAAACACAAACCATTCATACACACAAGAAAATACACCTCATGCACACATGACCACCAACTTCGGCAGCACAGGCCCGAGCTGCTAGAGATGGTGGCCATGAGTGCATCACATGTGCATGATTGTGCATATGAATGGTGTGCATGTCTCTGTTTCTCTTTTGCTGAGGAAGGCTGTGGCCAAAAGCTTTGCATAAGTTTCTTTTAATTGTGCCTCTCTGCGACTTAATGTGTCTTCTTTATGGTAAGTAGCAATCTATCTTTTCCTACATTGTTGTCAGTATGGAACTGGGTTTACTGAAGATAAAAGTACATGCTACCCTAGTGCAAAAATATTACTATTCACTCATGGAATTTTTAAATGATGGTAAAGATTTCTTTGTAGAGTAATGAAATAAATCTGTAATGATTTTTTGTGAATTAAGGTTAATTTTAGTTTTTTTGACACAGTGTGTATCTTAGTAACATTATTTACAGTGATAAGTCTCCAGTACTTTAAATCAGTGATTTATGTATGCATGTAATGAGACAATAAAATACTAATTCTGATTCACCCAGAAATTAAATCAATAAATGACTTGACAAAGTTCAAGTTAGCTATTACAGCTATATGACTCATCATTGATTCTATAGCCTGCACAAGTTGCTTCAGAAAGTACACTATTAATTCTTTGTCTGTGACTTAGTGGCATACTTTATAAATATTACTAGCCACTAAGCACCTTAATGATATACCATGTGAATGATTCTGTAATACAAGTATCAGTCTACTTGCACAGTATATGCTCTTTCTGCTTTAACAGTATATCTCTTTCCACTTGTACAATGTACAGTATACTCTGTACATTGTAACTTAATACACATTTAATGTAAAAATAGTGTAATTAATGTAAATTTAAATCATGTAATATATTTTGTTATACACTGACTTACCCTACATCAGAATTTACCATATATGTACTA
Organism: Schistocerca americana; assembly: GCF_021461395.2. NCBI lineage: Eukaryota > Metazoa > Arthropoda > Insecta > Orthoptera > Acrididae > Schistocerca > Schistocerca americana. The sequence goes on from NC_060126.1 coordinate 239,135,974, forward strand.
AATGATTATCTGAGCCACAGAAGATACTATCTTTTCTAACATACAATATTCAATAACTTTAAGAGCTCCTGCTTTTGGAACTTTTTAATGTGAAAACCGTGATAATATATCGTTAAGTAAAAGGCCAAAATAATTACAGAATCTTTAATACTTAGAACAGTCTCCAGGTTGTTTTCTTTACTTTAATCAGGTGAATGAAAACATTTTTCCAAGAACTAGTCAACATTAAAATTGATGCATCTGTGAAAACAGAATGTGATTTACACAACCACAATCTATAACAAAAATGATTTCCATGTAAATCTTGCCTACTTTTTTACAGTTCAAAGAGAGTTGGTATTCTGGTGCAAAGGTCACTAACAAGTTCCATCAGATATAAAGCAAGAAATAAGAAATCTCTATACGTCCAAAGGAAAATTAACTCATAATTCAAAAAATTGTGCCAATCCACTGTCTTCTTTTTGTTCTAGTTCTTCCTCAGCATTTGTCTTCCAATGTAGTGGGGATTGCCCTTTTGGCTCCCTGTTTCCACTTGCACCATCTTGCGCTTGGACAGAATGGAGATCTGCTTTGTTGAGGGCTATATGGAGGGCAGCTAGCCAGTATGGCCTAGGTCTCCCAGCAAGTCATTCATCATGAAATTTCAACAAAACCCATGCTTTGCCACTGTCTCTTAATTTGCTCAAAGTTTCTGTCCATACCACCATAGACAGCTTTCCCTCATTTTCTTAAAGGTAGTTGCCACATTACACTGCCTGTGAAATTGTATTACTGGTCACCTAATTTTAAAGTGACAGACTAGATGTCAGCAGAACCATTTTGCCTTTCATTACAGCAAATTGTTGCTCTGCTTCTTTAGCTGTTGGCCAACATCCTGCACTGTACGATGCAACTGGGCAGACTGAAGACGGGTGTGTAATTTTTTTAAAAATCATATCAGTCATTTTGCACAATTTAAGTTATGCACTGCTAAATTGGTGTGTGATTTTGGAAATGAGTGGGCTGTTGGCAACAGTGTTTGGGCTAAGACACATGAAGATATTTGTCTGTGGCAGATCTATACCATCAATCTTGATGGGGTACATATTATTTGTATGTGTTGAGATATATTCAGTCTTCTTTATATTGAGGCATAGTCTGGACTATTCAAGGTTATTTTTGTACACTTGAACTTGTACACCCTTATGGTAGAAATAAACATCAGTTTAACAATTAATTGTTAATGCAGTTTGTAACATCTGCTTTCAGTAGTGTGTATCTTGGCTCACTCCATATCTCTGAAGGTTCTACTTCATGTTGGGACCTATGTAACAAAATGTGTGAATGAATGAATGTTGGTAAGCTTCTATCATTTTACGTATCATATTTATATTAATAATGGGGTTTCAAAAAGTTAATTGTGATCAACAATGATTAAGTTACCAATAATACATTGAAAATGTTAATGTTAACTCTTGCAAGTGTACAATCAGCAGACATTGGTGCTTGGTGGGAATATAACTGACCTGCGAATACCACCAAGTTGCCTCAGAGCGAGGCGTTTGTCCCAATCTGACATCATGTTGATAAGAACACCAACAGTTGCACAAAGAAGCTCCCGGTCATCTGAATCCAGGTTATGCAGGAAGCACAACAGTCCTGAGAATAATAAGGCGTTATTAAGAGTAATATTTTCTAGCTTTACTGAAATAAAATTAAATCTGCAGTTTTTTTTGTAATCTAGTTGTGATAAACGTACACCAACAGCAGATGTTGGAAACAGGTATGCATTGCCATTGTGTTACAGAACATTTAGCCAGATCTTTCATACATATTAGTATTCTCAATCCTAAAGTAACTGTATGTTACCTTTTCAAGACTAAATTGCTGAACCAATTTTGATTAAATTTGGTATGGAGGTGAGGAAGAGCAAAGGCTATTTTAGAAGTATGCAGTACAAGATTTTTCTTGATTTGAAAAATGTAATGTGAATTAGGTAAATATATTTATTCTTTGAAAAAGGTATTTACTGTTTGACTTTTTAACTCCTATTTGTGAAAACACTTTTACTGATAGATATATTCCATATAATATGATTCAACATAATGGATACAACACTTATACAATCCTCAATGCGTTTAATCCTTACTTCCACACTAAACTATACTAGTATTATAAATGTGAAAGTACTTCTGTCTATTATGTTTGTTTTCACAACTAAATCCATCAGCTGACTTCAGTGAAACTGCTATGTAGTTGGGGCATCTGAGGAGAGAGGGGGGGATGACACTCACATCACAAACTATGCGTATCTGAAATGGCAGATACATGAGGGCAGCTGATGCTATTGCACATACAGTAGCTTACTTGATTGCTATCACTCATCATAACAAAAACTACTCCCCCCCCCCTCCCCGCCCCCCTATGAACCATGGACCTTGCCGTTGGTGGGGAGACTTGCATGTCTCAGCGATACAGATAGCCGTACCATATGTGCAGCCACAACGGAGGGGTATCTGTTGAGAGGCCAGACAAACGTGTGGTTCCTGAAGAGGGGCAGCAGCCTTTTCAGTAGTTGCAGGGGGAACAGTATGGATGATCGACTGATCTGGCCTTGTAACACTAACCAAAACGGCCTTGCTGTTTTGGTACTGCGAACGGCTGAAAGCAAGGGGAAACTACAGCCGTAATTTTTCCCGAGGGCATGCACCTTTACTGTATGATTAAATGATGATGGCATCCTCTTGGGTAAAATAGTCCCCCATTCGGATCTCTGGGCAGGGACTATTCAAGAGGACATTGTTATCACAAGAAAGAAAACTGGCATTCTACGGATCGGAGCTTGGAATGTCTGATCCCTTAATTGGGCAGGTAGGTTAGAAAATTTAAAAAGGGAAATGGATAGGTTAAAGTTAGATATATTTGGGAATTAGTGAAGTTCAGTGGTAGGAGGAACAAGACTTTTGGTCAGGTGAATACAGGGTTATAAATACAAAATCAAATAGGGGTAATGCAGGAGTAGGTTTAATAATGAATAAAAAAATATGAGTGCCGGTAAGCTACTACAAACAGCATAGTGAACGCATTATTGCGGCCAAGATAGACACGAAGCCCACGCCTATTACAGTAGTACAATTTTATATGCCAACTAGCTCTGCAGATGATGAAGAAGTTGATTAAATATATGATGAGATAAAAGAAATTATTCAGGTAGTGAAGGGAGATGAAAATTTAACAGTCATGGGTGACTGGAATTCAGTAGTAGGAAAAGGAAGAGAATGAAACATAATAGGTGAATATGGATTGGGCTAAGAAATGAAAGAGGAAGCTGCCTGGTAGGATTTTGCCCAGAGCTTAACTTAATCATAGCTAACACTTGGTTCAAGAATCATAAAAGAAGATTGTATACATGCAGGAAGCATGGAGATACTGACAGGTTTCAGATACATTATATAATAGTAAGACAGATTTAGGAACTAGGTTTTAAATTGTAAGACATTTCCAGGGGCAGATGTGGACTCTGACCACAATCTATTGGTTATGAGTGTAGATTAAAACTGAAGAAACTGCAAAAGGGTGGGAATTTAAGGAGATGGGGCATGGATTAACTGACTAAACCAGAAGTTGCACAGAGTTTCAGGGGGAGCATGAAGGAACAACTGACATGAATGGGGGAAAGAAATACAGTAGAAGATGAATGGGTAGCTTTGAGGGATGAAATAGTGAAGGCAGCAGAGGATAAAGTAGGTAAATAGACGAGGGCTACTAGAAATCTTTGGGCAACAGAAGAAATATTGAACTTAATTGAAGAAAGGAGAAACTATAAAAATGCAGTAAATGAAGCAAGCAAAAAGGAATACAAACGTCTCAAAAATGAGATCGACAGGAAGTGCAAAATGGCTAAGCACGGATGGCTAGAGGACAATTGTAAGGATGTAGAGGCTTATCTCAACTGGGGTAAGATAGATACTGCCTATAGGAAAATTAGAGAGACCTGTGGAGAAAAGAGAACCACTTGTATGAATATCAAGAGCTCAGATGGAAACCCAGTTCTAAGCAAAGAAGGGAAAGCAGAAAGGTGGAAGGAGTATACAGAGGGTCTATACAAGGGCAATGTACTTGAGGACAATATTATGGAAATGGAAGAGGTTGTAGATGAAGAGGAAAGGGGAGATATGATACTGCGTGAAGAGTTTGACAGAGCACTGAAAGACCTGAGTCGAAACAAGACCCTGGGAGTAGACAACATGCCATTAGAACTACTTACAGCCTTGGGAGAGCCAGTCCTGACAAAACTCTACCATCTGGTGAGCAAGATATGTGAGACAGGCAAAATACCCTCAGACTTCAAGAAGAATATAATGATTCCAATCCAAAAGAAAGCAGGCTTTGACAGATGTGAAAATTACTGAACTATCAGTTTAATAAGTCACAGCTGCAAAATACTAACGCAAATTCTTTACAGACGAATGGAAGGCTAGTACAAGCCGACCTCGGGGAAGATCAGTTTGGATTCCATAGAAATATTGGAACACATGAGGCAATACTGACCTTATGACTTATCTTAGAAGCTACATTAAGGAAAGGCAAACCTATGTTTCTAGCTTTTGTAGACTTAGAGAAAGCTTTTGACAATGTTGACTGGAATTCTGAAGGTGGCAGGGGTAAAATACAGGGAGCAAAAGGCTGTTTACAATTTTTACAGAAACCAGATGGCAGTTACAAGAGTCAAGGGACACGAAAGGGAAGCAGTAGTTGGGAACGGAGTGAGACAGGGTTGTAGCCTCTCCCCGATGTTATTCAATCTGTATATTGAGTAAGCAGTGAAGGAAACAAAAGAAAAATTCGGAGTAGGTATTAAAATCCATGGAGAAGAAATAAAAACTTTGAGGTTCACCGATGACATTGTAATTCTGTCAGAGACAGCAAAGGACTTGGAAGAGCAGTTGAATGGAATGGATAGTGTCTTGAAAGGAGGATATAAGATGAACATCAACAAAAGCAAAACAAGGATAATGGAATGTAGTTGAATTAAGTCGGGTGATGCTGAGGGAATTAGATTAGGAAATGAGACACTTAAAGTAGTAAAGGAGTTTTGCCATTTGGGGAGCAAAATAACTGATGATGGTCGAAGTAGAGAGGATATAAAATGTAGACTGGCAATGGCAAGGAAATCGTTTCTGAAGAAGAGAAATTTGTTAACATCGAGTATAGATTTAAGTGTCAGGAAGTCGTTTCTGAAAGTATTTGTATGGAGTGTAGCCATGTATGGAAGTGAAACATGGACGACAAATAGTTGGGACAAGACGAGAATAGAAGCTTTAGAAATGTGGTACTACAGAAGAATGCTGAAGATAAGGTGGGTAGATCACATAACTAATGAGGAGGTATTGAATAGGATTGGGGAGAAGAGAAATTTGTGGCACTTGACTAGAAGAAGGGATCGGTTGGTAGGACATGTTCTGAGGCATCAAGGGATCACCAATTTAGTATTGGGGGACAGCATGGACAGTAAAAATTGTAGAGGGAGACCAAGAGATGAATACACTAAGCAGATTCAGAAGGATGTAGGTTGCAGTAGGTACTGGGAGATGAAAAAGCTTGCACAGGATAGAGTAGCATGGAGAGCTGCATCAAACCAATCTCACGACTGAAGACCACAACAACGACAACAACAGCAAGGAAACTACTGATATGCAAGGGCAGCTGCAGGTAACAGCTAGTACAAATTACATTGATGAGCCAAAATATTATGATCACAGCTCAAAGGGAGACGGAATGCCGCCTGTTGGCACTGAGCACATGTGACATGGTAAGAAAAATATCTACATGTAACAAAACTGTACAACACTAAATACTTATTTTGTAGTTAACAACACAATACATCATTTTAGTAAACCATACATGAAAATTTCACATACTTTTTATTTAGTCTTTATTTGGTTATTTATTATTATTATTATCAAGTCATTTATATTAAACACACGTAAATCAATATGGAATGCTTTTGTGAATTGTGCCTTCACCCAAAGGATATTAATTCCAGAATATTTTTTTGTTTGTTTATATATTCTGATCTTCTGGAAATTTTCTTTATTATAATACACCTGTACGTAACTGATATGACTGATTATTGAAATATTTGAAAATGATAAACCAGAGTTGCGTGTGCCTTGTAAGTAATTTCTTTTTTCTCTCCTTTTTTTCCTGTTAAGATGTTAATGTTGAAACAGGTGGAATAACTTCAACATAAACTCTTTAGTAAAAAGTCTCTTTTTGGCAGGAGCAGTTTGATGTTAGACCTTGTATCACTTGGAAATCTTTATGAAGTACTGTGATAATGTGATAGGAATAGATAAAATGAGGAAAATTCAAACTAGTGGCCTGTGATGTTTAATTTAGGAATTTGTATGAAATTAATTAGAACTCTGAAATCCTTTTTGCAAGCAGGAATCTTCAAGCCTACTGAGCCAATAAAAATATCTTGTAACCACAAAAGGGAACTGTATCTAACAACAAGAAAGAGTAATGACCCAGAAAGAGCCAAATATTATAAAAACTACTGTGTTACATTAAGAAAGGTTATTAAAAAGTCCAGAAGCATGTGCATCATGTCTGAGATTAATACCTCTGATAACAAAATCAAAACAATTTGGAATATTATTACAAGGGAGACAGGACAACCAAGAGTACAGGATGATGGCATCACCATGAAAGCGAACGGAAACTTGATAAACAACAAGCCAGAAGTCGAAAACATTTTGAATAATAATTTTTTAATTGTTGTAGAGAAAATAGGATCTAAATGTTCATTAGAAGAAGCAAGGCAGTTAATGGAAGAGACCTTACCCACACCATTTGATACAATTGAAATTCCACCCACCTCTCCATCTGAAATTAGGAAGATAATAAACTCTCTCAAGAATAAAACCTCACATGGGATTGATGGCATTTCCAGCAGGATAATAAAAGCTTGTTCCCAAGAAATAAGTAGGATTCTTAACCACATATGTAATAGCTCTCTGAAGCAGGGTATTTTCCCAGATAGACTGAAGTATGCCATTGTTGTACCACTGCATAAAGGGGATACGTCTGATGTCAACAACTACCGCCCAATCTCTCTTCTGACTGCCTTATCCAAAATTCTTGAAAAAGTAATCTATTGAAGAGTAGTTTCACACCTTTGTAAAAATAAAGTTTTAACAAAATGTCAGTTTGATTTCCAGAAGGGTTTTTCAATGGAAAATGCTATATATGCTTTCACTAATGAAATATTAAATGCTCTGAGTACCCGGAAGTCACCCGTTGGGATTTTTTGTGATCTATCAAAGGCTTTTGATTGCGTAAATCATGGAATACTTCTAGATAATCTCAAGTACTGTGGTATGAATGGGACAGTGCTCACATGGTTTAAATCATACCTAACTGGAAGAGTGCAGAAAGTTGAAATAAATAGTTCACATAATATGCAAAAAACTGGTGATTTCTCAAACTGGGGAACAATCAAGAATGGGGTGCCACAAGGTTCGGTCTTGGTTCCCCTGCTGTTCTTAATATATATTAATGACTTGACATTCTATATTCACGAAGATGCAAAGCTGGTACTTTTTGCCGATGATACAAGTATAGCTATCACACCCGACAGATAAGAATTAACTGGTGAAATTGTAAACGATGTCTCTCAGAAAATCACTAAGTGGTTCTCGGCAAATGGGCTCTCATTAAACTTTGACAAAACACAGTATATACAGTTCCACACAGCAAATGGAATGACCATATTAATAAATATAGACTTCAATCAGAAATCGGTAGCTAAGGTAGAATATTCAAAATTTCTAGGTTTATGCATTGATGAGGGGTTGAACTGGAAAAAAATACACTGAGTATCTGCTGAAACATTTGAGTTCAGCTACTTATGCTATTAGGGTCATTGCAAATTTTGGTGATATACATCTGAGTAAATTAGCTTACCACGCCTATTTTCATTCTCTGCTTTCGTATGCCGTCATATTCTGGGGTAACTCATCATTAGGTAAAAGAGTGTTCATTGCACAAAAGCATGTAATCAGAATAATTGCTGGAGCTCATACAAGATCATCCTGCAGACACTTATTTAAAGAGCTAGAAATCTTCACTGTAGCCTCACAATATATATATTCACTTATGAAATTTGTTATTAACAATCCGAACAAATTCAATAGTAATAGCAGTGTACATGGGTACAACACTAGGAGAAAGGATGATCTTCACTACTCAAGGCTAAATCTAACTTTGGCTCAGAAGGGGGTAAATTATGCTGCCACAAAAGGCTTTGGTCACTTACCTAATAGCATCAAAAGTCTGACAGATAGCCACATAGCATTTAAAAGGAAATTAAAAGAATTTCTTAATGGCAACTCCTTCTACTCATTAGATGAATTTTTGGATATAGTAAGTGGGTAATTTCCCAACCGCCACAAAAAAAAAAAAAAAAAAAAAAAAAAAAAAAAGGTTGAGTGTCATGTAATATTTTGTCTAATGTAATATCTTGTATACACACCTTTTATTAACCTGACACATTCCACATCATTACGAAGTGTTGTATTCATGAACTATGGAACAAGTACTAATCTAATCTAATCCAACAATGAGAATGACTAGTGACAAGACAGTCAGCATGTGATAAATACAAGAAATGTTCATTTATGTAAAATAAGAGAAAGGCACCTACAACAGACTGATGTGCAGAACATAGATCATGTAAAAGGAAACACTATTCACACTAGCTTTCGAGTTCTTGGTCTTTATTCACATACACACAACCACACAGACATCGTATGCACATTCTCATGCTGTGAGTGGTTGTCTTTCCCATATTTTATTGTTGTTGCATCCACAGATTTCCATTATTGTTACACTGAAATGTGTAATTGTTATAATGTTGGTTTCAATATCCAGGCAATCTAAAAAATGTTTATTTTTAGTGAAGTTGATTTCAGTACATAGATAATCTAAGTTTTCCTCTTCTGTCTGCTCAAAGTGTGAAAAAGTTGCTGCTGATGAAGTCATAGCATTTATTTGTGAGGTCTGCAAAATTAAATTTTAAATAGAAAGAAGTAGAAATAAACAGTGAATCATTCTAGTGATGAAATGAGCCACAAATGAAGAAACTGCTGATGTAAGCAACTCTGAGGAAGGTCAACAATTTTATGAAAAGGATAGATAGCCGCTCACCATAAAGGTGACACACTGAGTTTCTGACAGACATAATGAAAAGACTGTTACACATTTAGCCTTCTGCCAGAGTCTTATTCAGAAAAGAAAACACACACACATTAATGCAAGCAGGCAGACCTCAGTTGCACATGGCCAGAGTGGCCTGAGATAGCAGTCACGTGTGCATGACGTGTGCTTGATAGTGTGAACGTGTGTGTTTGTTTTCTTTTCTGAAGAAGGCTCTGGGTGAAAGCTAAATGTGCAACAGTCTTTTTGTTGTGCCTATCTGCAACTCAACGTGTCATCTTAATGGTGCGTAGCAACCTACCCTTTCCATAATACTGTTGATATTCTTATCTGGACTTTCTACTATATGACAAAGGGCAGAGTGTTATAGCCTGGCACATAGGAATGAATGTCTTGGAAATGGAAATGCTGGTTAGCTGCTAATGTAGTGAGCATTAATGGAAAGTGGTTGAAGAGTTGGGAAACTACTAGTTGTTGACAAGATGTTGGACATCCATGCATCATCACAGAATATTGAAGGTCAGAGTCTTGCCCAATCTATACAGGAATGATATTTGGACCTGTGATACAATACCATGCTGCTGCAAGCGCAACATTTCAAAGCACACGGTTCAGTGTACATATTTCAACATGGTGCTCTGCAGCAATCGACTCCTATTACATTTGAATATTAACCTACTGAGTCCATCAATTATGATTTAAATTGGCATAGGGTCATCATAATTGGACCATGGATGAATGTAAACTAGTTGCCTGGTCAACTGAATCATATTTATGACTGACCAAAATATGTACTGTGCCACATACGCATGCTTGTGGGGCAGTGTTATGCTATAGGGGACACCATCTGCGCTTGTAAACATGTAAAAAAAAAACATTATCTTTTTATGCTGAAACTCATTTCTGATTAGAAAATGTTTTTGCACTCACATTTCATGAGTAAATGCAATAATACAGTCTGTATAAAAATGTTTACATTCTTGAATCATACATAAGGGATAATGTAAGCAGAGTTTCGTTGGTTTGGTGCTTACATTATTTTTAAGTTGGATATTCCTGTTGTCTTTATTTTGGTACTGAAAATCACTTTCACTTAAACATTATATACCTGTATTTTCCAGGAGAATATTTCTGGATGTTTCAGAACGTGTCAGGTTTCCATACACCCTCATTGCTTCAATAAGGCATTCCCTGTTGTTAGAAGACAAAACTTCCAGAAGAGCTGTTAACAAAATATTGGAAAGGAAAAATGTATTATTAGTTGACATTACGCTTTTTTTGCAAAATATAAACTGAACAGTTAATTCTTGATTGAATGTAATCTCATAATTATGAAAAGTTTTTAAAATATAAGAAAAATATAAAGTAACAGTTTAGTTACATTATCTGTGTAAAAATGCATTATCTGTTACACGCATAATAATTACAATAGAAAATAAGGGATGAAAAAACAGATTGTTGCTCATCACAGAGAGAAAGTGTTGAGTGGCAGACAGGCACAATTAAAAAGATTGCTAGATATTAATCAATTATCAGACAAGTTCTTTATCAGACACAAACAAAATGAAATTCACAGAAAATTCACACAAACATAACTCGCACACACATGGCCACTGTCAGCTCCGGGTCCAAAGGGCCTTATCGCCTGGTGAGCAAGCACAACTCATGCACGCATGACTGCCAACTCTGACAGCTCAGAGCAGAATGCAACTGTCACATGGAATGAAAGCAGCATCCTGATCGCTGCAATAGAAACACTTCTTTGCTGCCAATCCCTCCAACCAAAGCCAACCTAAATCCAACATTGAAATCTGCCTCTCCCAGTTCATACTGCCATGTCATATATCAGCCCTGCTACAATCATTGCATGACTTTTTACATTAGCATTACAGCCAACCATCCACCAGGGTGAATGGCACTGTCAGATTATTGCCAAGTGCAAAGTAGACCACCCTGTGGCACAACATGCAGTTCAACACAACCTGCTTGATTTCAGCAGTTGCTTCACAACCCAAGCCATCTGGATAACTCTCCTTCACTGCCAGCATTTCTGAACTGTGCGGGTGGGACTTATCCTTACAACATATTCTCTGTTCCCATAATTATCCCAGCCTCAACCTATAGTAACATACAGTCCCCACATCCTCCACCCAAAAATTTCCACCCCCTTTGTCCTATAACCTCCTCCCCATTCTCTTTTCCCACCCTCTTCATTTCCCTCACTCTGCCAATGCATCTGCCAATCTTTCCCCACTCCTCCCCTTTTAGTTCCATTTTCCACACCTCCCTGTCCCACAACATCCTGACATTGCACTTGTTGGCCAGACAATGCTACCCCCCCCCCCCCCCCCCATACACTGATATCCCTTCCCCTCCAGATTGCTGCTTTCATTCCACATAACAGTTGTATTCTGCACTGAGCTGCCGGTGTTGGCAGTCATTTGTACGTGAGCAAAATTATTATAGGACTTCCTGTCACACAAGACTACCTTCCAGCCACAGGAGGTAACAGGGACACCAAACATGCTAGGCAAAAATAATTTGTCATTATACCAGCAGCCCACTGCAGAGGTCGCCAATGGCAAGGAATACATTACACATCAATCATAATGAGCAGCCAGTTCGATGGAGCTGTTCTATGGCAGATATCTGCAATTTCATTTTTGCAATGTAAAGCTGGAGTCAGCCTCAACAATTCCTGCTTGTCATGCCTTTCATGCAACCTCATTGTCAACAGAAAGTGTCAGTTCATTTCCCATTACAAACAAAATTATTTTTAAACCAGGATTTTATGTGTCCACTCGACAGAGTGCTCCCAAATTAGGCTAGTCCAATATTCTTTTTATCAACATGTATTAACAGGTACACTAAAATACAGAGAATCAGCAGCAGTCCACTAGCAACTTAGTAGTGCTGCATTTGGCAGCAGCAGTCAGTGCAGGGCAGGGTGGTGCTTTTGCTGCTGGAGTACTGGTTATTCTTCAAGCTTTAATGTCCCTGTTAATACATATTGATAAAAACAATATTGCATTAGACTAATCTGGGACCACTCTATTGAATGGGCATGTAAAATTCTGCTTTGAAAATAACTTTGTTTGCAACGTGAGACAAACTGATGGTTTCCATTGATACTGGGGGTTGCATGAAAGACCTGATGAGCACTATTTGTCTGAGATAACTATAGCTACACAACATAAAAAACAAATTGCCAATATCTGCTGAAACACCAGGGCAAATGCATGTGATGACTCTTAGAAGAGACACCCTGTATAAGCCATGCCCAATGATTTAGCCAGAAGTGCATGTTACCCAGTGGAGAGTTTGATGGAGTTATCCAGTGTCTAAGTTGGAAGGAAGCTGTTTGGACCAGTAGATCACCACATGATGTGAACCTCTATGACAGATTAAAACTATTTGCTGGACCTGTACTTGATCTTGGCTTGATTTCAAGGAGAAGACTGCTGACTGAGCCATGCATCGATCATTGTAGCAAGGGTCATAGCTTCAACCTGCACTACCTGTCTCCTTTGTTACCGAGTGAAAAATTTCTTGTTATAAGCAAATAACTTCGAAGCACAACACATTTCTCCAGATTATATCTAGAAAAACTACTTGGAGAAAAAAAGGATGGGCTTTATCTCTTGTTATCAGAAATGATACCTCACAGGTTGTTACTGATGTCAACAATGATGTGTGCCACTCATTCAATCCAACAACTGATGAAATGCAGTGGAACCTATTGATAAATCACAAATTCAATCTTTAATAGAAATATTTACTAAACTTTTTCAGCAGAAGGGCCACAATGGTTTCATACAGCAGTTAGATGACTACAGATGCTGCCAAATTACACACTGAGGAAGAACTATTCTTGATAATGCTGATACAATGTGGCGTGAGAGCTATCATTGCCGGAATTGATTAATAAAAAGTACAAGGAGATGAATCTAGGGTCATCAACATTTAAACAGTAAATAAAACTGTTACACTCACATGATAACGACATCAGCAAAAGGCGGAGGTATAAAATACAAATACGAGTTTTTCCACAAAATCGTTTCCATTGTATAACAAACCAACATTTGCAACATTTAGGGATTAACTAGACCTTACCAACGACCCTGGGTCAAATGAAAGTTACTATTCCACTTCCATTTGGATAATATTTATTCCGATTTTAGTCAAGTTTGTAATTTATGTCTTTTACACAAGTGTGCTACACACTGAAGTATTTTCAAAAATACGTACTTTCTAAATTTGTCTATAATATATTAAAGCAATTTTCAAACAATGGAAAATCCAGGATAGTATGTAACAACATTATGAAAACTAAAGTTGCCACTCACCATATAGCACAGATGTTTAGTCGCAGATAGGCACAACAAAAAGACTGTCAAAAATGAAGCTTTTTTTGCGAATAAGGCCTTCAGCAAAACTAGATGACAGGCAGGCACGCACACACACACACACACACACACACACACACAAACACACACACACACACACACACACACGCAAATGCAACTTGCACACACATGACTGCTGTTTCAGGCAACTGAAGCCACACTGCAAGCAGCAGCACCAGTTCATGATGCGAGTGTCGACTGGGTGGGGGTAAGGAGGAGGCTGGGGTGGGGAGGGGGAGGGGTAGTAGGGTAGGGGAGGAGGACAGTGAAGTGCTGCTGGGGAGTGTGCAGTGATAAGGTGGGAAGAGCGTAGGGCAGCTATGTGCAGTCGAGAGGTTAGATGGAGGGCAGGGGAGAGATGGGGAGGGGGCGGGGGTAGCAGAAAAGGAGAGAAGTAAAAAGGCTGGGTGTGATGGCGGAATGAGGGCTGTGTACTGCTGGAATGGGAACTGGGAATGGGCTGGGTGGGTGAGGACAATGACTAACGAAGGTTGACGCCAGGAGAGTTACAAGAAATTAGGAACTACTGCAGTGGAATTTCCCACTTCTGCAATTCAGAAAAGCTGGTGTTGGTGGAAAAGATCCATACAGCACAGGTTGTGAAGCAGTCACTGAAATGAAGAATGTCATGTTTGGTGGCATGCTAAGCAACAGGGTGATCTACTTGTTTCGTGGCCACAGTTTGTCGGTAGCCATTCACACAGACAGACAGCTTGTTGGTCGTCATGTCCACGTAGAAGGCAGAACAGTGTTTGCAGCTTAGCTTGTAGATCACATGACTGGTTTCACAGGCAGCCCTGCCTTTGATGGGATAGGTGATGTTTGTGACCAGACTGGAGTAGGTGTTGGTGGGAGCATGTATGGGACAAGTCCTGCATCTAGGTCTATTACAGGGATATGAGTCATGATGTAAGGGGTTGGGAGCAGGGGTTCTGTAGGGCTGGATGGGTATATTGTGTATGTTTGGTGGACGGTGGAATACCACTGTGGGAGGGGTGGAAAGGAGAATGGGCAGAACATTTCTCATTTTAGGACACAATGAGAGATAGTCCAAACCCTGGCGGAGAATATAATTCAGTTGCTCCAGTTGGGAGATGGAGGGAGACTGGAAAGATAAGGCATGGCAGATTTATTTTTGTACAATGTTGAGAGGATAATTACGGTCTGTAAAAGCTTCAGTGAGACCCTTGGTATAATTCAAGAGGGACTGCTCATCACTGCAGATGTGATGACCATGGGTGGCCAGGCTGTATGGGAGGGACTTCTTGGTATGGAATGGGTGGCAACTGTCGAAGTGGAGGTGTTGCTGGTGGTTAATAGGTTTGATATGGATGAAGGTACTGTTGTAGCTAGCTTTGAGGTGGAGGTTAACATCTAGGAAGGTGGCTTGTTGGGTTGGAAGGACCAAGTGAAGCAAATGGGGAGAAGATATTGAGGTTCTGGAGGAATGTGGATAGGGTGTCCTCACCCTCGATCCATTTCGCAAAGATCTCATCAATGACTCTGAACCAGGTGAGGGGTTTAGGATTCTGGGTGTTTAGGAAAAATTCCTTTAGATGGCAGATGAATAGGTTGGCATAGGATGATGCCATGCCCATCTTTCAGACCTACTACATTTACCCCATCCTCCAAAACTCCCTCCCACCACCACACAGAATCCAGAACCTAAACAGTCGTGAATCACAGTCACGAACCTTTCCTCCAGTGGCCTTAGGCCCACAAAAATATCAGTCCTTTGAAAAGGCATCACCTTTTTTCCCACTCCCAAATTCAATAATGCAGGACTTGTTAAAGACCTTCTCTCCTTCACCCGGACATTTCAGTGGAAGCACTTTTTCGCCACGACCCTACCAATCAGACTCAACCAGAGAACAATGTTGAACCCTGGCTAACTCAGTCCACTCCTCCATCCAACCACAATCCAACCCCACTGCCCACTTTCCAGAATTTCTTAACCTTGAACCTTGCCTCACCATTATTCCACAAATCCCTCAACTTGCAAATTAACCTTTTATCTGCAGGAAGAACTACAGTCCACCATCTGATCCCTATCTTATAATCCTACCTGCGGACGACAAAGTTCCACCACTGTTGTTTTGAACACTACCTTTTCCAACTCCAGACAAATTCCAAGCCAACAACCCCCTTCCTAGTTGCCATGACAAACTATATCATTGCCCACAGTTACTTCTCCTTTGAAAGCATTGATCCAGGGTACGGCTAGAGGCACCCGCATGGCACCATCCTATGCCAACCGATTCATGGGTCATCAAGAGGAATCCTTCCTAAACACTCAGAATCCCAAACCCCTCACCTGGTTCAGGATTCATTGATGACAGCTTTGCTATCTGGATTGAGGGTGAGGACACCTTATTCACATTCCTCCAGAACCCAAAAACTTCTCCCCTATTTGCTTCGCCTGGTCCTACTAAACTCAACAAGTCACCTTTCAAAATTTTGACCTCCACCTCAAAGATGGCTACATCAGTACATCTGTCCATATCTAATCTACTAACCACCAGCAATACCTGCACTTTGACAGTTGCCACCCGTTCCATACTAAGAAGTCCCTTCCATACAGTCTAGCCACCCATGATCGTCACATCTGCAGTGACAAGCAGTTCCTTACGAAATATACCAACAGTCTCGCTTAGGCCTTCACAGACCGTAATTATCCTCCCAACCTTGTACAAAAACAAATATTCCTTTCCTTATCTTTGTAGTCTCCCACGACCTCCCAAAGTCCCACCATCTAGCCACAGAGGAGCATTCCCCTCGTAGCACAGTACCACCCAGGACTGGAGCAACTGAATTATATTCTCTGCCAGGGTTTCGACTATCTCTCATCCTGTCCTGAAATGAGAAATGTCCTGCCCCTATCCTTCCCATCCCTCCCACAGTGATATCCCGCTGTCCACCAAACATAAACAATATACTTGTCCATTTCTACACAATCCCTGCTCCCAAACCCTTACTTCATGGCTCATACCCCTGTAATAGACCTGTCCCATACATCCTCCCACCAACACCTACTCCAGTCTGATCACAAACACCACCTATCCCATCAAAGACAGGGCTACATGTGAAACTAGTCATGTGATTTACAAGCTAAGCTGCAACCTCTGTGCTGCATTCTATGTGGGTATGACAATCAACAAGCTGTCTTTGCGCATGAATGGCCACCAACAAACTGTGGCCAAGAAACAAATGGACCACCCTGTTGCTGAGCACGCTGCCAAACCTGACATCCTTCATTTCAGTGACTGCTTCACAGCCTGTGCCATATGGATCCTTCCCACCAACACCACCTTTTCTTAATTGTGCAGATGGTAAGTTTTCCTGCAATACATCCTATGTTCCCATAACCCTCCTGGTCTTAACCTTCATTAGTCACTGTCCTCACCCAACCAGCCCCTTGGCTGTTACCATTCCAGCACTATACAGTCCTCATTCCATCATGGCACCCAGTCTTTTTACTTCTCTTCTTTTCTGTTACCCCCCCCCCCCCCCTCCTCTCCCACGCCCTGAGTCATACGTCCCAACTGCACATAGCTGTCCCAACCCTTGTTCCTGCGCACTCCGCAACAGATTTCACTGTTCACCACCCCTACCCTACTATCCCCCCCAATCCCTGTCCCAGCCTCCTCCTTACTCCCACCGAGTCACTACTCCCATGATGCACTGGAGCTACTGCTCGCAGTGTGGCTTCAGTTGCCTGATACTGCAGTCATGTGTGTTTGAGTTGTGTTTGTGTTTGTGTGTGTGTTGTCTATTTTTGATGAAGGCCATACAGTCTTGCTGTTGTGCCTATCTGTGACTCTGCATCTCCATTATAGGAATTTTATGAGTTATAATGCAAAAATATGAAATTACAGAAAACTGGTCATTCTAGGAATTTCATTTTAAAGAGAAATCACAAAACTGATTTAGTAAAGAACTGATATCTTCAAAAGTCATAAGCTGCCATCATTTCATTTGCACAATTACATAAGCACTCACCAAAATTCTGAAATTTGTATGAACTATGAAAAAATGAATTTTGTTGTTCCATTGACAAATAATCTTCACTGTGTTGAAAAAAATGTTATTTACTTCACCAGAAAAAATTTCCCTTGATGTAAATTTTTACTACTGTATACTGTAAAAAAACCTTTGCAAGTGGAATATGTTGAAATTTCTGAATTTTATATCAGAAATATATGTGATTTCTTTTGTAACTATTTTGACTCACAGATTTTTATAAGCATTAAAAGATAAAATTTTGCTTCAATTTTTCACTATAATAAATACCAAATATAATATTTATTTTGATAAAGAGACTTCTAAATCATTCTGGAAAATAGTAGTATGTTATATACACCACTGAATGTGTGCCAAGTGGTTCACAGTCATCTCTATGATTATTTAGCAACTGTACATGACAAATTATGCATAGTATGTCTTTTTTATGAGAAACTATGTGTGAATCATTTTCTTCTGTGTTACAACTGTATGCTGTGTTTTACTGTGAGTGACAAAATAATAATTCAGAAGAAGTACTGTTAATACTGGTTGGTAATGGGTCCTAAGACCTATTCATGCCCAATTTAGGTGAAGATTGCCACATCTCATGGAAAAGAAGATGAGTAGTGACTTTTTGCCATACTAATTGCCAAACTCAGCTCTGAATAACTCTTTTTTTTTGATTTCTTAATGTGCTAGATTAGCTAATACACTGGCTAAAAAAGTACATAATGTTGATAAAAAGTGGATAGAATTTTATGTAATATTGGAAAGAGAAGCATTAGAACTGGATATAATGAAGTAATATGTAAAATGTAGATTTAATATATGAAGGAACATGTAGTAATGAGTATTTAAAAGTATTTTGCACCTGTTTATTTATTACAGTCATAGATTTCATGTAACATTATTGATTACCAGTTTTGGCTATTAGGAGCTATACTAACACTACCCGATGTCACTATGGAGACTTAATACAAGGTGCTATCCAAAATTTTCAGCGCTGGTGCTGCCATCTGTTGAAAACCTTAGCTTTCGACTAATGGTCACCATCACCCTCGAAGTAGTTCCCATCCGCATGTACACACTGGTCCCAGCGCTTCTGCCCCTGGTCAAACATTTTCTGGAAGTCCTGTTCATTGAGGGTGATTTCACTGCCAGTGATGCTTCTTGAATTCTCTCTAGAGTGTCAAACTGATGGCCTTTGAAATTGAGTTTCAGTTTTGGGAATAGCGTGAAGACGCAAGGTGCCAGATCTGGTGAGAATGGTGGGTGGGGTGCAACCGCCATGTTGTTTTTTGCCAAAAAGGGGCTGGTGAGCAAGGATGTGTGACAGGGCGCATTGTTGTGATGCAGCAGCCAGTTCCCTTGACGCCAAAGTTCGGGCCGTCGTCGCCGCACATTTTCATAGAGCCATCGCAAAATGTCACAGTAGTATGCAGAATTCACTGTTTGGTTGGGTGGGACAAACTCTTTGTGCACAATTCCCTTGGTATCAAAGAAAACGATGATCAAGCTCTTCACTTTGCTCTTCACCTGTCTCGCTTCTTTGGGTCTTGGAGAGGCCGGGTCTTCCACTGGGATGAATGTTGCTTTGTCTCTGGGTCGTAACTATAAATCCAGCTCTTGTCACTGGTGCTAACCTGTGACAAGAAGGTTGGATCATCAGATGTGGTCTAACGAAGGTCTGTGCTGTGCCTTCTGATCGGCGTTCAAGACCCTTGGCACAAATTTTGTGGTGACACGATGCGTGCCCAATTCATCAGTCAACATTTGTTGGCATGTCCCATAGCCAATACCCACTTCATCCACAAGGTCTTGAATGGTTTGTCATCGATCTGCACGAACCAATTGTTGAAGTTTGGCAACAATGTCTGTCGTTGTGCAGGTAACGGGCCTCTCAGTGTGAGCAACATCTTCGACGTCTTTACGGCTGGCCCTGAACCGAGCATGCTACTCAAACACATGCGTACAGTTCATGCTCTGTCCCCCAAACACTTGTTGAAACATTGCAAGGGTCTCCGTAGCACTTTTCCCGAGATTCGCACAGAATTTGATACACATGAGCTGTTCTGTTTGCAGATCCATCGTAAAATCGCCACACACCAAACACAGAGTATTACAGAAATCACTGTGGACACAACATGTCCTCCCAGCTGAATGCCACTCCGCACACTGACTCATCACATATGCAGCTCTCGGCACCTAGCGGTACAAAGATCTACTACTCCTACTTTCAAGATGGCAGCACCAGTCCCAAATATTTTGGTTTCCACCTGATAAGTGGTGTAACATTACTGTTGACTGCTGTGGCCCCACCATCCACAGGATGTGTTGGGAAGGCGTAGCTCATCTATTAAAGAGAGTGCATATAGAATATTAATGTGACTAATCCTTGAGTACTACTCAAATGTTACGGATCCCCACCAGGTCAGATTAAAGGAAGACATTAAATCAACTCAGAGACATGCTGCTAGATTTGTTACTAGAAGGTTCCATCAGCATGCAAGTATTATGAAGATGCTTCATCAGCATGTAAGAGATGCTTCATGAACTCAAATGGGAATCACTCGAGGGAAAATGATGCTCTTTTTGCAAGGCACTATTGTTAAAATTTAGAGAACTGATATTTTAGGCCAACTGCAGATTGATTCTACTGCCACCAACATATATTTTGCAGAAGAATCAGGAAAGATGAGAGAAATTTTGGCTCACATGGAGGCTTACAGACAACTGCTTTTTCCTTGCTCTATTTGCAAATGGAACAGGAGCGGACATGACTACTAGCAATACGTGGTACCCTCCACCATGCACCGTACAGTGGCTTGCAGAGTAATGCATGTAGATGTACATTCTTGCCATCAAGAAAGCACTCTGACAAGACCATGCAGAATTTAAGATATATATAATAAGGGCCAATCTAAGTCACTTGTGATGCAATCAACAGAGTGTGTGGTGAATGTGCTGTTGATTTGACTAAGGTGCTTATATAATGAACTATACTTTTCATAAGATACTGCATGAAGAGTTTGACAGAGCACTGAAAGACCTGAGTTGAAACAAGGCCCCGGGAGTAGACAACATTCCATTAGAACTACTGATGGCCTTGGGAGAGCCAGTCATGAGAAAACTCTACCATCTGGTGAGCAAGATGTATGAGACAGGCGAAATACCCTCAGACTTCAAGAAGAATATAATAATTCCACTCCCAAAGAAAGCAGGTGTTGACAGATGTGAAAATTACCGAACTATCAGTTTAATAAGTCACAGCTGCAAAATACTAACGCGAATTCTTTACAGACGAATGGAAAAACTGGTAGAAGCAGACCTCGGGGAAGATCAGTTTGGATTCCGTAGAAATGTTGGAACACGTGAGGCAATACTAACCTTACAACTTATCTTAGAAGAAAGATTAAGAAAAGGCAAACCTACATTTCTAGCATTTGTAGACTTAGAGAAAGCTTTTGACAATGTTAACTGGAATACTCTCTTTCAAATTCTGAAGGTGGCAGGAGTAAAATACAGGGAGCGAAAGGCTATTTACAATTTCTACAGAAACCAGATCGCAGTGATAAGAGTCGAGGGGCATGAAAGGGAAGCAGTGGTTGGGAAAGGAGTGAGACAGGGTTGTAGCCTCTCCCCGATGTTATTCAATCTGTATATTGAGCAAGCAGTAAAGGAAACAAAAGAAAAATTCGGAGTAGGTATTAAAATTCATGGAGAAGAAGTAAAAACTTTGAGGTTCGCCGATGACATTGTAATTCTGTCAGAGACAGCAAAGGACTTGGAAGAGCAGTTGAACGGAATAAACAGTGTCTTGAAAGGAGGATATAAGATGAACATCAACAAAAGCAAAACAAGGATAATGGAATGTAGTCAAATTAAATCGGGTGATGCTGAGGGAATTAGATTAGGAAATGAGACACTTAAAGTAGTAAAGGAGTTTTGCTATTTGGGGAGCAAAATAACTGATGATGGTCGAAGTAGAGAGGATATAAAATGTAGACTGGCAATGGCAAGGAAATCGTTTCTGAAGAAGAGAAATTTGTTAACATCGAGTATAGATTTAAGTGTCAGAAAGTCGTTTCTGAAAGTATTTGTATGGAGTGTAGCCATGTATGGAAGTGAAACATGGACGATAACTAGTTTGGACAAGAAGAGAATAGAAGCTTTCGAAATGTGGTGCTACAGAAGAATGCTGAAGATAAGGTGGGTAGATCACGTAACTAATGAGGAGGTATTGAATAGGATTGGGGAGAAGAGAAGTTTGTGACACAACTTGACTAGAAGAAGGGATCGGTTGGTAGGACATGTTTCGAGGCATCAAGGGATCACCAATTTAGCATTGGAGGGCAGCGTGGAGGGTAAAAATCGTAGAGGGAGACCAAGAGAGGAATACACTAAGCAGATTCAGAAGGATGTAGGTTGCAGTAGGTACTGGGAGATGAAGAAGCTTGCACAGGATAGAGTAGCATGGAGAGCTGCATCAAACCAGTCTCAGGACTGAAGACCACAACAACAACAACAACAACTTTTCATAAGCAGATCTTTAATATGGTCTGGACTGGAAAAATCATTTGTGAATAAATTGGGGCAAGTGCCTTTTAGTAGTGAATGTACATCATGTTTCACAAAAGTAGCGATCACTCAGGACCTGTGATGCATGCAAATTAGACCTTGAACATTTTTGTGATTAGGTGAGACTGTAGGTTTTCAACCAAGAAATACTTAAAACAACTACTAACACAAACTGCACAGGGTTATCAGAAAGTAATGGCAGATACATTACAGGCAGTGCAAGCATTAGTGAATATAACTGGAACATCTCCCCTTCTGTCAGTGCCTACAGATTCTCCATCATATAATGAGTTAAGTGAAGAATGGGACACTTACTGACACATATTTTTTGGCCAGTCAGATTTTCTTGTCAGGAAAGCCTGAACTATACCACTTACTACAGAAGCTGGAACTATTAACTGAGCTAGTGAAACTTGAATTGTGAAGAATATTTCCTTTATTAAAAGAACATTTTTCAACACAGAAAGGTGTTACTGCAGGCATGTTAAGATTATGACAACAAAATAAGGACCCCAATGAATCTTATGTGGACAGGGCTGCCATAAATTATGAATTGCAATTTCAAATGTTTATGTGGGCGTAATTATGCAGACTCAAATCAGGGATGCTACAGTGCAGTTTATGCATGACTTGCAAGTGAGAAATCACTTACTGAGGAAATCAGGCCCTTCTCTGATAGAAGTAATGTGAATAGCTCAAGGCCATGAAGCGATAGGAGAAGACATCACAAAACCCAGCTCCGAGGCACTGGTTGTGTAGGATACCATGCCACCTCCAATAGGACCTCCACCTTCTCTGACCAGACAGCCATACCAACATCGATGAACCATCTCAGCAGTAGCACTGTTTCCCAGCTGTAAATATGATTTTCTTCCCCCCCCACACACACACAGTGCATGGCCCCATCATCATGCAATGTGCCATGGCTGCAGCAAAAAGGAGCTCTTGCAAGATGTATATTTCAGCAGTTCTGTGGCAGATACACCTCAGCATGTTGGAGTGAACCAAGTGATAAATCTGTGGAACACTTCTCATAACACAGCCCAGAAAATGTACTCAGATGAGTCCAGTGGCAAACACCCTGTGAGGTTACTCTTGGATACATGTTTTTTCTCCTACCTAAACTGAACTACTTGCTTAAGTTTAGGGTTGGCCAGCTTTATCATACAGCTGAAACAATTCTCTGGGTCTGTGAATGTCATCATGTCCCTTTGCTAGGGAAGTTTCCAGTTTTATTTTCTTCCAACCAACTCACTCATTCAGTAAATATTCTGGTGATAGCTCACCCCAAAGTGGACAATTTTTGGAATACATTCTTGACATGCTTTTGAATTTATAATTTTTGAAACAATGCATACCATGCCATCCAAAGAGCCTTGACCTCCTTAAAGATTCTCCACGATAGACATCATAAAATCTTCTCATCTAGGTCATACAAGGCAACTGATTTTGAAGTGTACATTACTCTTAAAGTGATGGCTGCAAAGACTTTTTTTAAAGCTCATCTTGTTTTCTTGGCTCTAAAGGAAGTCCTTAGAACAGCTGTGGACAGACTCACTCATGAGGTGTGTTAACGCCTATTCCCCACAGCCAATGGACCGCTCTCCTGGTGACAGAATGCAAACTCAAAAGCACCTTGACACCTTGTACTGATTTTAAAGCAGTGATAAATGCACAAGTTGGGGTGGAAACTTCCCCTCTACTGATCCTGGATGCGCTCCTTACAAAATTAGGCTACAGCACTTTATTCATTAAAACTGACTGTTCAGAGGCATATTTCCAAAACCCCTTGGATGTAGCAACACAAGGTTATTTATAGTCTGATTGAAATTACTTGATAGTTGACCCTTCATGCATTGTAGCTGGTTTCCTCGGAACATAGCACTCAATGTCATGCTCGAACCATTTGCTATTGCCAAACTGCCGCAACAATTAGTCAGTTCACTTCCTATTCTTTGTCTGGCTTTCTTTCTCGATGTATTTTATTTTGAATTTTACCACATATGATAAAGACACAAAACACACACACACACACACACAAACACACACACAATGATGCTAACAACATGCACAGCTAACCAAGCACTATTGAATCCTTATGCACAAGTTGCAATTCAGCATCATATTTACAGTTACTGTAATCACAGAGATCATCTCACTTTCACAGAGATCAACTCACTTTAGATAAGCTTTGCATGACATTGCATCAAGCCAAATTTTTGAAGGCTGCAATTAATTGTTGTGACTGAGTCACCAGAGTCATAAATACAACAACTTTCCATAGTGTAATAGTGTACTGCAATGTTTAGCGTATAGACCTGACGTATGGAATGTCGTAGGCTAGAATCTCATCAAATGCATCAAAATTTTTTATTTTTCTAAATCTAATCAAAATACTTTGATTATTATTTTTATTTAATTAACTGGTTTCAATGTATTTTTTTATTTCATCATCATAGTGACTTATTTATTTGCCCTTATTTTTCTTACCATCACTGTTTTTTGTTTGAAGTCTGTTTGTGTCGCTGTGCCAAATAGGACTGCTCCTGAGTTGGTAATGTAGCCATCCATGAAGCCAGTGTGTGGAAAATTACAGGTAACCAATGAAAGGAAGAAATTACAGTTTGCTTTTACTGCTGAAACTGAAATTTTTCTGCCTTGAGTTTGCTCATAGAGGTTAGCCTTAAGTGCCTTGAATGAAGCAATAATGATTTGGTTCTTATGCAAATTGTTGCTTGCCACTTTCTTGGATACAATGCACATGAGAAGGTTGTGGTTAGATTAGCCATGAGTTTATCTGCTGCAGTTCACTCACTGATCACTTAAAAACTTCTATTCCCATCATACCTCATGGTGACCACTTCCAATACTGCTCCGTGTTACCTGCCATGATTGTGTGTCACCTACAACTGACTGGTAACCAGCAACAGGTGTGGCAATACTGTAGTGGCAAGTGACAGACATCAACTATCAAATAACTTTAAACGAATTATAGTGCTAAATATCGAGTATGTCCTCTACTCTTATAATTGGTTACCTTATGGAATATCTTCTGCCTGTCCCATATTTCAGCACTTTATGGATCAACTACTATAGAGCATTCCCAACTGAGCCACATAAATTGAAAATATTTTGGCCAAAGATCCAACTCAAGAGACTGGCAGCAAAAGGACTTAAATGCAACCTGAGCAAGTGTTCTTTCATGCTTCTTCCTTGATATATTTAGTGTATAAACTGTCAGCAAATGTACCACAACAAATGCGGGATTATGTCACAGTGATTGATAAAATGCAGTGCTCCACAAATATAGAAGACTTTCAACCATTTCTGGGTAAGATTAACTATTATGGCTGATTGACTCCAAACCTAGCAGAGTTCTCTTAGCCATCGAACCAGCTCCAAAGCATGTTTCAAATGGTTACCTTGCTCTCAGCAGGCTTTCCAGGCTTTAAAAGAATATCTTAAGCAAAGATTGTGTTTGACAACACACTCCTTGGTGTGCCTCTAGTAGAAGCAACTTCAGTGCCCCCACAGTACTTGGGTAGTCCCATCCCACACATACCCTGATGGCACCAAGTGCCCTATCTATACTTCTACAACCTAAATACAATTTATGCAGTCCAGAAATTTAAATTATTCCTTCAAGAGCAGAAATATCAACTTGTCACAGATTATTTCCCACTGTTCACCACCTTTGACTCTAAGTATCACTTACCTGACTGGTCCATCCATCTCCTCCAGCACTGAGTGCTGCACTTGTCTAATTTTCATTATTCTACCCACTATCAAGCAGTGATATTACATGGAAACATTGATGTTCACGCCTGATTTCCTATGGACCCAACTCAGCCTTTTAGCAAACATTAACTGGTATGTTACCAGCTTGATTCAGACCTAGATTTGTCCGTATTGACCTTTCCCTTAACATTACATGGCATCACAGCCACTGCTCACACTCCTGCAGGGTCCTGATGTTACACTGCCTCACTCGCTTTGTACAACATGGGTGGTCACACACACCTCACAGCCCCAAATTTTGTCTCTACTTGCCACAATGGAAACAATTACACCTAACAAGGGCTTCTGTTGTCAGCCTTAACAGAGACCACTGTCACACCTTGATTCCTCTCTCTCTTCTGCACCTTGCCCATCAGGGCAAATCCTGAATGAAAACTACACCACATATTCTGGCCAAATATTGACTCCAACATTGTTAAAGAAGTGGGGATCACCCAAGATGACATCTTGGGGCATGTCCCACTCAAGGAGAAACTTATGACGTGGCAGGGTTTCCAAGAAAAGCCAAAACTAAAAACAGGAAAGGCTTGGACCCAGGAGAGGAATGAGCAGTACTGAGAATGAATGCGGGAGCACTGGGCAAACATCAGAACATGTAAAGCAAGACAGTTGAAATAGCATGGTCCAAAGATGGCCTATACAAAATGAATGAATGAAAATAAGCCTTTCACTGTATCACTCTGTTGCCGCACAGAAATGTAACCCACAGTAACGACCCACTCAAAGCATTAGACAGTGCATTTGCATCAGATACCTGCCAACCACTTATTTAACTACTAATTATCTTGTAGATAACTGCCTCATTGTGGGATTGTGATACTAGCTTGGAATCTGGGTTATTTTCTTGCACAGATAGTAAATTTTTTCTCACCTAACTTGCTGTTCATTTTATATTGCTGCTGCTCACTTGGATGTAGGACAACAGAAGTTATTACTGTGTTAGCTGAAACAATAATGGAGGAACAGATATGGGCTCATAATTGTAAAACAACAACTGCATGGTACAAAACACTGTTATTTGTGATTGATGCACTTCATACACAGGCATGTCTGCTTGAGGGATAAAGAAGGGACTGATTGATAGGACACATTCAGAGTATAACGGTACAGCCTCCCCCTAGATTCATATGAAATGTCTGATACCACCTTTTTTTATGCATCCGGGTGGTTTTCGGATGATTCAGTGCTTCCTGGAGACTTTTGTGTGTTTTGGATGCATTATTCAGTTCAATTTTCCAAAATACAGTTTTTTTATTCAGGAAGGACATATATTATCATAATTCTCTATGGATGGTTGTCATTAACAAAATTATGTACAGGTTTCAAATCAAAAACCTAGTTCAGAAGTTGAAGTAAGAGATATTTAGTAACAAAAGTTATGAGGCTGTGGAAATGTTGGCATAAGTGGCTGGCACGTCTAATTACTGTAATTGCAGTTGATTGTTGACTTGACACAAAGAACCTCATTATCTTGAGAAACAGCTTAAAATTGTTACCAGGTGATGTATTTTCATTTGTTATCTATTTTTATGTCCTCCTCTGTAATTAATATCCTTTGTAATCATGTTTCTAATTAAGTCTCCAATTGTTTACATCACACAACTTTACGATTTTCAGAATTTGAGGCCCTATTTGTAACTTTCTCGTATGCATCAGATAAAGCAGATATTTGTACTGTCATTGGATGTTAGTAACCAAATCCAAACTGTAATTAATTATGTAACTAAAATAATACAAGAGACATTGTTGTAATTAAAGTTCAGATCAATTTTCATATTTAAAACTAGTGATGATACTATAAAAATTTATGTAATACAATATTGTATTTTATACCTTATTTGGCTGTAACATTAGTTTCTTTGTGTTTTGTAAATTTTAATTGTAACACCAAAATTGTACAAAATTAATAATGGGTTATTTTGAAATTTACTGTGAAAATTCTATATAAAGTGAAGCAGTGAGGCTGCAAGTTGGTTGTTGAGTTGTTGTTTTGTCAGTCAGTCAAAGAGATCTGTGAAGTATGTCAGTCAGTGTTTTGTTAACGTGACGAGTATGCAGTTCAGTTGTCAATAAATTTTGTGAAGTTGGAAACTGTTATTTTCTTTCATCAAATGGACTCCAGGCCAAGTTAAGTTAATTTAAGTAACATTCAAGAATATAGCATTGTTACATGAGGCATTAAGGAATAGCCAATTAGATTGTAGGTGGAACTGTAGGAGGTAATAACTGTAGAGGCAGAACAAAGCTTAACTGCAGAAAGCAGGTACAACTGGATGTAGATCTCTTTAGTTATGCAGAGATAAACAGCAAGAGTAACAGAGATTTGAAGAGGTTTGCACAGGATAAACTAGTGTGGAATGTTGAATAAAGCCAGTCTTTAGACTGATAATCATAAAAATAGCAATCACTGTTCATACTGGGTGAAGGTTACACATTTATTTGGTTCCTCTTTATCAGTCTGTACGAGTAATTGCATTAACCAAAACACGCAACTCAATAAAAATGTGAAGTGGAAGCTAATTTCTTTCATTCAAACCAAGTTGGGACACCACGAAATTTCTAAGAAACAATGGAAAGTCCAGGTTGGAATATCAACATTATTATGATAAACTGAGATTGCTACTCATCCTAAAGGTGACATGTTGAGTTGCAGACTGGCACAATTAAAAGACAGTTACACATTTTAACCTCAGGACATGGCCTTCTATGGAAAGCAGCTCTGCTGCAATCATTGCACAGCTTGTTATATTGGTATGATTACCAAATAGTTATTCACTAGGATGAATGGCCACTGCCAAACTGTGGCCAAGAGCAAAATGGACCACTCTGTGGCACAACACACAGCTGAACATGACATATTTGATTTCAATACCTGCTTCACAATCCAAGCCCCCTGGCTCGTGGCTCCTCCCCACCACCAACTCTGTAAATGGGAGTTATCCTTACAAAACATTCTCTGCTCCCAAAATCATCCCAATCTCCGTTAATGGTAACCTATTGTCCCCACACCCTCCAACCAACATTTTCTGTCATCCCTGATGTATCACCTCCTCCTAATTCACATCTCATTACCCTCATTGTGTGCTGCTCTCTGCCAATGCACCAGCTGGTTTTTTTCCCTTCTCTGTTTCTCTTTTTCACTCACCATTCCTCCCACCCTCCCCCACAGCCTCCTGGTGCTGCACCTGGCAGCATTGTACTGCCATCTTGATCCTGAACACACTGCCAAGCAGTGCACACTCCTGCCATCTTGATCCTGAACACACTGCCAAGCAGTGCACACTCCTTCCTCACCCCCCCCCCCCCCCTCCCCGTTCCCAACTATGGACTAATGCTTTCACTTCACATGATACATCTGGATTCTGGCTGGACCAGATGGAGATAGCAGTCATGTGTGGTTGCTTGTGTGAATGTGTGTTGTGTTTTTCTTTTCCTTTCTAAAGATGACTTTGGCCAAAGCTCAGTGTGTACAGTCTTTTCCTTGTGCCTGTCTGCAACTCAATGTGTCATCTTTACAGTGAGTAGCAATCTGTAATTTTCATAATATTGTTAAAATTTTGAAACATAATTTTATGTCATGGTATTTTGCACAGCAAATGTCCTGTTCTCTGAGGAAAAAGGCCATATGCAATGTGCCTCTTGAAGTTTCACTGCATATTAAAAGTTCAATGAGTTTTCTGGATTGCAGCTATGTCACAATTATTTCTTGGAGCAATGTTTCAACTGAGAATAGCCAACCATTTGTAAGTTTATTCATGTATTGCATGAAAATGACTAGACAGAAAATGGCATTGTGTCACAGGAGATAACAGTGAGTTTGAGTCTCGGTCTGGCACACAGTTTTAATCTGCCAGGAAATTTCAAAACAACAGTGACCTTATTTTATAATTTTATGAACAGAACACAGCCTAGATGAGAATCTTAATTGTATCTTATCAGCTTTAGCCAAATTTAGGTCACTTTTAGATTCAAAAAAACAAAGAACAGTAGCTACTAATGGTGTCATCTACATCTATATCTGTACTCTCCAAATCAGCAGGAGATGTAAGGCAAAGGGTACATCCAACTGTAACAGTTATTAGGGTTTCTTCCTGTTCATTCACATATGGGGCACGGAAACAATGATTGTCTGAATGCCTCAGTGCATGCAGTAATTATTCTAATCTTATTCTCACGATTCCAATGTGAGTGATGCATAGAGAATTGCAGTACATTTCTAGAGCCACCATTTAAATCTGGTTCTTGAAACTTTGTTAATAGACTTTTTCAGAATAGTTTGTCTACCCCCAAGAGACTTCCA
Source organism: Schistocerca americana (assembly GCF_021461395.2). NCBI lineage: Eukaryota > Metazoa > Arthropoda > Insecta > Orthoptera > Acrididae > Schistocerca > Schistocerca americana. The sequence continues at coordinate 239,166,259 of NC_060126.1, forward strand.
GTTCAGTTCCTTCAATATTTTTGTGATACTCTCCCAAACAAACCTGTGCCCCCGTTCTATGTGTTGTTGTTGCGGTCTTCAGTCCACAGATTGGTTTGATGCAGTTCTCATGCTATTATATCCTGTGCAGGCCTTTTCATCTCCAGGTAACTACTGCAACCTATATACTTCTGAATCTGCTTAATGTATTCATCTCTTGGCCTCCCTCTATGATTTTTACCCTCCATGCTTCCCTCCAATACTAAACTGGTGATCCCTTGATGCTTCAAAATGTGTCTTACCAACCGATTCCTTTTTCTAGTCAAGTTGTGCCACAAATTCCTCTTCTCCCCAATTCTGTTCACTACCTCCTCATTAGTTACATTGCCTACCCATGCAATCTTCAGAATTCTTCTGTAGCACCACATTTCAAAAGCTTCTAGTCTCTTCTTGACTACACTGTTTATCATCCATACATGGTTACACTCTGTACAAATACTTTTAGAAAAGACTTCCTGACGCTTACATCTATACTAAATGTCAACAAATTTCTCTTCATCAGAAACCATTTCCTTGCCATCACCCGTCTATATATTATATCCTGTCTCCTTCGACCACCATCAGTGATGCTGCCCAAATAGCAAAACTCATTTACTACTGTAAGTGTCTCACTTCCTAATCTAATTCCTCCAGCATCACCTGATTTAATCTGACTACATTCCATTATCCTTGTTTCGCTTTTGTTGATGTTCATCTTATATCCTCCTTTCAAGACACTTTCCATTCCATTCAACTGCTCTTCCAATTCCTTTGCTGTCCCTGACAGAATTACAATGTCATCAGCAAACCTAAAGGTTTTTATTTCTTCTCCCTGGATTTTAATTCCTACTCCAAATTTTTCTTTTGTTTCCTGTACTGCTTGCTCAATACACATATTGGATACCATTGGGGATAGGCTACAACCCTGTCTCACTCTCTTCTCAAAGTCCACATATGTCCCTGGAAATGTCTTACAATTTAAAACTTGGTTCCTAAATCTCTGTCTTACCATCATATAATCAATATGAAACCTTCTGGCATCTCCAGGTCTCTTCCACGTGATTCTTAAACCAAGTGTCAGCTTGATTAAGTTATGATCTGTGCAAAATTCTATCAGACAGTTTCCTCTTTCATTCCTTACCCCCAGTACATATTCACCTATTACTTTTCCTTCTCTTCCTTTTCTTTCTACCAAATTCCAGTTCCCCATGACTATTAAATTTTCTTCTCCCTTAACTACCTGAATAATTTCTTTTGTCTCATCGCACATTTCTTCAATCTCTTCATCATCTGCACAGCCGGTTGGCATGTAACGTACTGCTGTGGTACCCATGGGCATCATGTCTATCTTGGCTACAATAATGCATCACTCACTATGCTGTTCATAGTAGCTTATCTGCATTCCTACTTTTTATTCATTATTAAACCTACTCCTGCATTACCTCTATTTCATTTTGTATTCACAACCCTGTATTCACTTGGCTAAAAGTCCTATTCCTCCTGCCACTAACTTGATTCATTCCCACTGTGTCTAACTTTAATCTGTCCATTTCCCTTTTTAAATTTTCTAACATATCTGCCCGATTAAGGGATCTGACATTCCACACTTCAATCCTTACTTTCTGTGTACATGTCCAATATCACCAGTTAGTCCTATTTGGCATGGGTCCCGCACACTTGAACAATATTCTAGGCTGGATTTCCCCCATATTCTACCAATAGACCGAAGTGTACCACCTGATTTACCCATTACTGAGCCTATGTGATCATTCCATTTCATACAGTCATACATACATTAATCCTTGTTCCCCAGATCATGAATACGACATTTCGTAATGATGTGGAACGTGTCATCTTAACATAAGTTTTCTTTACACATTTTTTTTTTCAGTTACTTTTCATATCTAAGAATTCATCTATCGAGCAGAAGGAGATGTCATTCAGAAATTATTTTAATTTGCTTTTAAATGTTGGTTGGCTATCTGTCAGACTTTAAATACTATTTGGCAAATGACCAAAGATTTTTGTGGCAGCATAATTCACCCCATTCTGTGCCAAAGTGAGATTTAATCCAGAATAGTGAAGAGTGTTACATAGAGGTATTTGTATGAGTAGGCCAATTCCAACAGTGACTCATTGAAATTATAGTCATAGGATACCATTTTTTTACTGTTGCCAATTTTTGCACTACTTTGAAATGAAATCTTATCAAGATCTGACTGAATATTTATGCTGCTTCTTTTAGGTAGGACTTCATTATAGGTAACTGCATCATCTGCAAAAAGCCTGATATTACTATTAATATTGTCTGCAATGTCATTACTACACAACATGAACAGCTAGGAGCCTGACACACTTCCTTGGAGTACACCCGAAGTTACTTCTACATCTGATGATAACTCTGCAATCCAAGATAACGTGCTGTGCCCCCCCTACCAAAAAGTCCTCAGTCCAGTCACAAATTTCATTTGATACCCCATATGATAAAACTTTTGACAATAAGCATAGATTTGGTACTGAGTCAAATGTTTTTTTGTAAATCAAGGAATACTGCATCTACCTGATTCCCTTGATCCAAAGTTTTCATTATGTCATGTGAAAAAAGTGCAAGTTGGGTTTCACATGGTCAATGTTTTAAGAATCCATGCTGTTGGTTTTGAGGAGCTCATTCTGGTCAAGATACCTCATTACACTTGAGCGCAGAACAGAGTCTACAATAACTTTATATCAAGAATATTGTGTGGTAGTTCTTTGGATCACTTCTACTACCTTTCTTGTGCTTCTTTCCATGAATAGGGCACAGTTTTTTGTTCAAGGAATCTATGATAAATTACAGTTAGAAGATGGACTAACTCAGTTACAAATTCAGTATAGAATCTGACAGGGATTCCACCGGGTCCTGGAGCTTTCTTGAATTTTAAAGATGTCAGTGTTTCTCAGCTCCACTGGCACTAATAATTAGCCTATTTCATTCATCTCTTCAGTGGTACCAGGATTACACTGGAGCAGTTCTCCTGGGTATAGTGACATTTGAAAATGGAATTAATCATTTCAGCTTTTGCTTCGCTACCCTCAACTTCAGTTCCTGTCTCATTCCCTAGGGACTGGACACTAACTTTGGTGCCTGTAGATATGACCAGAATTTCTTTGGGTTCTGTGAATCCAGTGTTTCATACCCATCTGTGGAGGATATCTTTAAGGGGAATTGTAGCTTGTTTTAATGTCTGATTCACACTCTGGGTCACTACTAACAGTTTAATTGTGTTTCACTATATCAGAAAACTGTCATTTCTGTTTTGTTGTTGGTATGAAGCACCCTCAGATAAGAACTGTACAGTAGCTTTCTGAGTATATATGTAGATGTTGTTACCATTTATCTTAAATATTATTTATGATAGTATAAGTTAACAAGAGAAACTTACCACAAGCAACATGTCTTTCCTTAGCTCCAAAAGAAGCAGTCTGATAGTAAGAAATGTTATTAAGTGTGCTTAGAACACTGTGCAATAGCTCACTGTCCTCACCACAAGCTGCAGATTTGCGCTCCAATACTGATAACAACATGTCCAAGAATCTGGCACCATCCTGAAAGTGTAAAGGAAGGTTTCCACATTTTAGATTGTTTGTTGATTATTATAGCACACAGCATAATTATTAAATAATGAGCATAATTTTAAAAGACAGTATTTTTTCTTCATTATCAGGAATGAGGAACTACACATACAAGATTGGGAAACAGTTAGTATCAGTAGTGCAAATAAATTTAAAACAAGCAATGTGTTTCTTGAATTTACACCATACATAAGAAAATGTTGTGTAACTGTTGCTATGTGTAACTGTGTAACATGGTATCTGCGATGGAAATATGTCACCAGTGAAAGAAATATTAGTTATAAGATTCTATTAATGGGAGAGGAAATATTTAAGAAATACCAGGTGTACCAGTATGAAATGAGCGTTTTTTTTGTGAAAATGAAACACTAATTTTGAATTGAAAAGTAAAAACATTTTATTCAGAGTACTGACCATTGCTTGCTATACATTTTGACCACCTTTCTGGCAATTTGTGGACACCACGCCAATAGAAATGTTCATCTGTTGAAGCAAACCAATCAGACACCCAGTTTTCAACTCCTTTGTAGGAATCGAAGTGTTCCTCAGCCAATGCGTGTCCCATTGATGAAAACAAATGGTAGTCAGAAGGGGCCAAGTCTGGTGAATACGGCAGGTGGGGTAGCAGCTCCCAGCCAAGTGTTTTGATTGAATCCTGCACCAGTTTTGCTTCGTGTGCAGGTGCATTGTCGTGTAAAAAAATTACTTTGCCATGTCTTCTGGCCCATTCTGGTCTTTTTTCGATCAATGCATAGTTCAAATTGATCATTTGTTGTCTGTAGCAATTAGTATTCACAGTTTCACCGGGTTTTAGAAGCTCATGATACACCACATATTTCTGATCCCACCAAACACAGAGCATTGTCTTCTTGCTGAATCGATCTGGTTTTGCAGTCGATGTTGATGGTTGTCCAGGATTAACCCATGATTCTTCCCAATTATGATTCTTAAAATAAATCAATTTTTCACTGCCAGTAACAATTTGATGCAAAATTGATTTTCTTTCATGTCTTTGAAGCAAAATTTGACAAATGGTTTTTCAGTTCTCCATCCATCTTTCATTCAATTCATGTGGCACCCATTTTCCACACTTTTGGATCTTTTCCGTAGCTTTCAAATGGTCAGAAATTGTTTGTTGTGCAACATTCATCCAATATTGCTTGCAATTCGGCGTCTTCGACTCTTTTTTGCTGGTCTTCCACGTTTTCATTTCTTACATCAAAATCATTATTTCTGAACCGTTGAAACCATCTTTTGCATGTTGCTTCTGATAGAGCATGATCATCATACGCCTCAACAAGCATTCGATGTGACTCTGCAGCACTTTGTTTCAAATGAAAACAAAAAATTAATGCTTTCCACAAATCATCACTTTCTGGTACAAAATTCAACCATGATGAAAACATATGATGTTGTTTGTTCCATGACTTGATGTACACTAAATATCTTTGACAGATGTTGTACCAACACAAATTAAGGCTCGTTCACAACAAATGTTCCCTATCGACACATTTGTATCTTAACACTCATTTCAGACCGGTACACCTGGTACACTACTGCAAAGTAATGAACACTGATCATTCAGATTGGAATCACTGTCATTGCTACAAGAGTTTCTTTCTTTTTGATACATGTGCTCTCCTTGTTAGCTTTCCAAGTATTCTAATTCTCTTAACACTGGCCATAAAAAATATTGTGTTACCAAGAGACATTTGTTTCAGTCTTTCACACTCCTACCATGAAAATAAAATGCCAAGTTAAATGTTTAACATCTTTATTGGCCTAGTGGAAACTGTGATTGGTAGCGTTTTAAGGAATGTTAGTATGACTCAAAAAGAAAAAAGAAGGTGGGAGGAGAAGAAGATTTTGAAAACAGTTGGCTACTATCAGGCAGAAGCAATCTACATAACACATTTATAGATTCAATTTATTCTGGAAAGACATGAAGTGAAGCTTCAGACAGAATATGTACAGGTTTTTTGTCAATTCGAGGTGTGAAGTTGTGTTAAAAGTATACACAAAAGTAATTTAAATTGTTTGATGAAGAGGAAGAAAGATTGCATCTGACTATACTGATAAGCAACCATACACTGTTCATGTGATTGTGTAAATTATATAACAGAAATTACCTTGTAGGTGTCATCTTCATTACTGCTTCCATCAACACATGCAAATTTACTGCCGACAGTGGGATTAATACTCATGTTGGCTAATATTCTGATGACCTGAAAGAGACAAATATACTTGTTAAACAATAAAGTTATTCTGAACTCATAAAAATGAATATAAAACAGGAAGTGGTTGATAAAGCTATTCAGTCTTTCAGGACCGTAGTTTGTGAAATTTTCTTTGTAGTTAATGGATGGCAGTCAGTAGACCAAAGAATCAACCACCATGTGAATTCTACAACAGGAGAAGTTGTTTCTTAATTTTATATCCAGAGGAAATTACTATGTAAAGGTCTTATTTTATTTAAACTGCAATCATGGATGAAAGTTTTAAGACTATAGAAGAAAGATAAGTAATGTAACGAAGTTGCACATATCTTAAAGCTCATTCAGTTTTTAAATTTTTTGCAGTGACATCCATTCTTACATAAAAGAGAGAGAGCAGTCTACCTTGACAATAACATCCTGTACAGAACCTGTGGAACCTCTTATATCTGAATTTGAGACAGTTCCAGTGGCTGTGCTGTTATCCATATAAAGATCTTTTTCAAGATAGAGTGACAACAGCTCCAGTAAGGCACTTATTGCTCCTTCCTCCACATATAGCTGCAAAAAGATGTAAAACATTGAATATTAGCTAGATATAAAATGAGATATAAAAATGTAGAATATAATCCTCTGTTTTCTCAGTCTACAAAACAGAAAGAGATAACAACAAATACACCATGGGCCAGAGATAGCATGTGTTCTGATTCAGTTCACCTACAATGTGCTGAAGTACAAATGGTGAAACATAACATTTTCAGTCCAGACAGAATGGAAAACTTGAATACTAATAACAATTGTGACATAAGCTACTGAAACAGAAATAACTGGAACTGGATTGCCACACACAAATGAATTTAAAAACTCTGTTAAATCTTTAGCTTTCAGAATTTTTTCTACAGTTTCCCATCTTTCCCATAACAAATGACTTTTTAAAAATCAGGAACATAAAGATTCAACCACAACTTTAAAATTGTAGCTCTATAAACTGTGCTACAGTAACTGGAGACAGAAACTTGATTTTTGTTGTGAATGTTGTTATATTCTTCTTCTATATTCACTCTTTGCAGCCAGCATTTGGTAGTATGCTAACACAATAATGCCTTACATTTTTTATGTTGCTACATTCAACTATTTGGCATTAGATTATTCTCAGAACAGTAAAAGTCAGCCAAATGTCTTCATGGTATTTTCTTTTCTCTCACAGTCAGTGACACATATTTCAATTTAAAAGGAGTAAATGTCATGTGCTCATCATTCAACACAGAAATGAAAAGACACTGTCATTCTCTCTGACATAATATTAAAAATTAATTAGAAAAATGGTAAACATATTCCCTACACTAGAGTTAATTTTTTTCTCCACAGATGTTGCCTGTAAGTCACTTCAGTTGTTTTTATTCATCAACATACTATAACACAAGTTCACCATAGCTATGACTTTTGTACAATTTATTGATTTGTGATGTGTACAAAATAGCATGTCTGAGGTGCATTGTATAACACAAGACAGTCTAAAAGATTTCAGTTAGCAGCCTATGGTATTCAGAAAAGAGTATTTCATTCACTTATTTCTTCTAGTAACAGTCTAAGAGTGTTCCCCACTTTTATCAAAGTGATTTTGTGAGCAGTGACAGAATAATGCACTAGTATTCAGAAGAGGCCAGTTATAAGTGTTTAAAAGAATGTGTTCCATAATCTTAGATGACATAAACTGCTCAAAACCAGAAACAGTATCCTATATTAGCCAGAAACAAACAATTATTGAGATATGTGCCATTCTGTCCAGTGATAGCCATCTGTCTGTTGACGGTACAAGTTACTGCACATTCATCGGCATCCCTTTTCAGATAATCATGAACGTGGGTGAACATACCAACCTGTCCTCAGATTTGGTCACATGCAAGGACACATGCTTGATACCTACTTCTGGGTATGTACTACCTATATCGTTGGCCAGAGGGATTACCTCGGGAGTATCATCAGTGAGTAATCTCTTTGGTTTGGTGGGTTCTCAAGACAGAGCAATCGTGAAGATGTGGAGAGCATCTGGAGAGGGAGCTGATGGACAGATGGTGTTTGCGAGTGACATACAGGGGGCAGCGCAGGCTGCTGGTGGAACAGCCACATATATGAAGGAGCAGAGGGCCTTGGCGAAGCACTGTGGAAAAGCAATGTGTCTGGGGAGGGTGGGGGTGGGGGGGTGGGGTGGGTGGCGGGGGAGCAGTAACTCTGGAGTCACTAGAAGCTGTCGGAACATCTTGTAGGAGCAGCGCATCATATGGGAGAACTGGCTGTCATCTGGGCAGTGTGTGCCATCTCATGAAACTGTTTGGAGTGTAGAGACTGTGTAAGTTGCTGTGCTCACTACTACCCTTATTGGTGAGCTGCTTAATTTGATGTTACTGGTGTGGAAGTTGTTCTTCAGTTCTCCCCTTTAGTGATTACTGTTAAAGCTCCCCTGCCCACACTGTACTGTGTTTTCCTACACCACATCTGCTTCATTGTTATTCGATTTGGCTTAGTTGTGCACACATTTTTAGTCCCCTACAACATGCCACATTCTACGGAACATCCAGATCATTAATTAATTGTTGATAATTGTAATTCTGGGACCTCTGCCTCTGAATTGGAGGACCTGGAAGTTCAAGTGCTCGCCCTTTGAGAGTGACTCATGTAACCTTGGTATTGTGAATTTGTTTAAAGTCTGAAAGGTTTTTTCTTCCCTTGAGAGATGGCTCATTGTAACTTTGCTGTTTTTCAAATTGTGAACATTTGTTTAAAGATTTATTTCTCTCTTGAAAATTTACTTAAGCTTTTTTAATTCCTTTTTAGTAAGTACCTCAGAATAATCTTTCTTTATTTTAGTGCACCCATTAAAGGTGGTTTAGAATAATTTAAATTAAAATCTGGAAAAAGTTTTTATCCACCTTCTAAAGGTGGCTCAGTTTGAATTGTAACCCTATGTAAGCATTGGTTTAAGCATAAACTTGACATCTTCCCTTGTGCTCTGGTTAGTGGCAGTCTTGATCACTTGTTGATTAGCAGAGTATGATGTACTTATCTTTTGGGGTGTTTAGATCACCTCAACCTATTTGTGTAACATTGCTAAAGTTATCCCATGCATAGCTCTGTGCCTTCATCAACTAGAGGACCAATGTGTGATCAATATTTTCAACATTCTTAACTTGTGGGAAAATTTCCTCCCATCTGTATCCTGAGTAAAGCTGTGACATTTGTGTGCATGTTTATATTCAGGTATCTGAAATTTCCAATTTTATTGCATTGGAGAACTTTTAGCATTTTGAGAGCTCTAGACAAAATTTGCTTTAATTAATGTTTCTCTGAACATTTGTTTTGAATCTGTTTTACTAGACAGATTTCTGAGCCTAACTACAAAATCATATTTTGATTAATTGTTTCAAGTTAAGTTTTGGTTCACTCAAAATCTCTGCAAACGTTTGTTCATCATATTTTGCTTAATAGTTACAAGCTAAATCTTTGCCTTGATTAAAGTCTGTCTAAACATATGTTCTGAATATCAGTTGTTCTACACAGATTGCTGAGCTTGCCTGTAAAATCATAAGATGCTTGTGCTTAACTATTCTATGCACGCTTTCAGTGTACTCTGTATCGGCAAACAAAAGAAATAAAAAAACTTTATTTTGCTGTATCCTTGACCTGAGTTTGTTCTTTCCACTCCAGCAGCCTGCATTCTGCTATCTCACCATACCAATGCTCCAGGGGATTGTGCATGCACATTGTTAATGAGTGTGGACTGCACAAGTACCTTAAAATTTCCCCATAGCCATAAATCTAAGGGATTAGGAACAGATGCTATTAATCTCCTCAACTAATCAATTGCTCATAAATGTTTACATACTGTTGTAACAGGTGTAGAAGACTGGATGGTGCCATGCTAAGTATAAACCATATCTGTTGTCCATCTGCAAGATTAACACTCGAATAGTGTGGGTAATTTGTTCCTCAGAGGTTGTCAGTAAACAGTACTTTGTCTGTTAAAGCATGTGGTCCTATGAGTCTGCCATCTACAGTTCCTTCCCATACATTGACACTAAAGCAATTTTGTGTCATGTTTCCAAGATTTCTTGACCATATGTATTCTGTCCATTCTTGTTTACTGTGGTAATTTATGGTTCCATCTGCATGAATTAATAACCAAGTATGAGGTAGAAAACTATTGACCAGTATTAGAAAAATTGATGAAGCACTTAATCAATAAATATCTAAATCGCCACAAGCTACTAAAAAGTAACAGCATGGTTTCCAGCCAGGTAAAAACACAGAAACAACAGTAATGTGCTACATTGAACAAATAATCAAAAATCTACAGAAAACAATAGCATAGTAGGAGATATTTTAGATATCTCCAAGGCATTTGATACTGTTAATCATGGCATCCATTTAGAAAAATTGGAACTGTTAGGTATTCATGGGACAGGAAAAAAGTGGTCTGAACAAAATTCAACACAGATTGTACGACTGGTGTTAGCTCAAACCAGTCACAAAATCAACTTAGTATCAATTAAAATCAGTCTTGATCACAAATTTATTTATTCTGGTAACCGGTTTCGAGCACGCCTGTGGTCATCATCAGACCAAAGTGCTGTATGAGCAGGAGTCTCCATCTAGTGGTAAGTCACTATAGTGATTTACCACTAGAAGGAGGCATCTGCTCATACAGCATTTTGGTCTGAAGATGACCACAGATGATGTTGAAACCAGTTACCAGAATAAATAAATTTGTGATCAAGACCGATTTTAATAGTAACTATTAGTAACAACATTGATCACTGTCTGCTCCCAAGATGCATTCAAAAGTAATTAAGTTAGTATCAGATGTAAAAAGGTGGAAATAGGGGTACTAGAAGGCAGTCTTCTTGGTCCTACATTATTTCTTACCTATATAACTGATATTCACACCTCAGATACTGCAGCCAACAGTTGCTTCATACAACAACTGAGCAACTCCTAACCTACTTTTTCCACTCCTACTTCAAACAGATTGATGTTACATGTAAATGAAACAAATTACATGCAATCTGGAAGAATAAGTCCATATCTAAATCTAAATCAGTCTGGTCATAAACATCACTTACCACATCAAAGGCAGGGGTTCCTGTGAAAAATGAGTCATGTGACCTACAAGTTCAGCTGCAGCCACTATGCTGCATCCTATATGAGCATGACAACCAACAAACTGTCTGTCTGCATGAATGGCCACTGACAAACTGTGGGCAAGAAACAAGTGGACCACCCTGTTGCTGAGCATGTTGCCCAACGTGACATCCTTAATTTCAATGACTGCTTCACAGCCTGTGTCATATGGATCCTTCCCACCAACACCAGTTTTTCTGAACTGCGTATGTGGGAACTTTCCCTGTAATATACCCTATGTTCCCATAACCCTCCTGGCCTCAACCTTCATTACTCATTGTACTCACCCATCCAGCCCCTCTCCTGTTCCCATTCCAGCACTACACAGCCTTTGTTCCACCATTACACCCGGTCTTTTTTACTTCTCTCCTTTTCCACTACCCCCCCCCCCCCCCCCCCCCACACCTCACCGCTGCCCTGTTTTGCACCTTACGACTGCACATAGCTGCCCTACCCTCTCTCCACCCTGTCGCTGCATGCTCCCCAGCAGCACTTCACTATCCCACACTGCTGCTGTTCGCTGTGTGGCCTCAGTTGCCTGATACAGCAGTCACGTGTGTGAGTGTGTGTGTGTGTGTCTGTCATCTATTTTTGTTTTTGATGAGTGCCATACTGGCCGAAAGTTAATTTGTAATAGTCTTTTTGTGGTGCCTATCTGCAACTCGGCATCTCCACTATGTGATGAGTAGCATCTTTCCTTTTCATAATATTGCTACATCCCATGCTGGATTTTTCATTGTGTGATTGAATTTTAATGACCATATTATAAACACAGAAACTAAATTCAGCTGGTTTTCCTCTCAGAGTTATTGTAAATGTATGTATCCCAGAAGATGCCAGGATGGCATACTACAGCAACTTTCAGTCTCTTGCAGCAAATGGAATAATATTTTGACGTTCCACCAATTGCTGGCTATAGTCTTTTTTTCACCATTAGAGATGAGTGCTACCTGAATAATAACACACAGTCACACTGTATACCCATGTTCGAAAAGCTTGAAATATCAGGACCCACCTCGCAGATTTTCAGACAAATGCCGGCTTTCATAGCTATAACAAATGAATTAGCACAACACTCCACACTCAGCAAAAAAAAAAAGATCTACTATTTTACATACATATTTGTTACATTCAATTTCCTTGAAATGAATTTACGAGTACATTTGGACAACATCCATACAATAGTTATTGTCTATGGATGCATCAATAAAATAAATAAATAACTTCCATCTTATAAATAATAAAATACTAGCTATGAACTGTGGCTCTTCAGTACTCTCTCTTAGAATCCAAAGGGAGAACTGTAACCTGGCATTGTGGAATGTGATGGGACAAAGTAACTGTCTGTACTGAAGAGCATGGTTTATGCTTCCTGCAACTCCAACGTTTCATACACTTGTTACAGGATCATCTTCTTCTTCTCACTGCAACACTAACTTATCCCTACCCATCATTCAAGCTGTGCACATTTTACCATGATCCCTTGTTCTTGATGAAAATGATCCCAATGTCTGCAAGTTGCCAGAACAACATTCAAACATTTTCAGATGGACTGCTGCAATGAGGATGTTATTCAGCATACACGACGTATGCCAGTCAATTAATGTCTCTGGGTAAATCATAGCTGAACACCATCTCTACCATTTCTGTATGGGATAAAGGGACTCCATTTCCTGGTTGACATAGTTCACCCTTCATGGAACCACTGATCTTGTTCTGACACAACCTCAAAATAACATGCAGAATGGTTAATATAGAAGAATTTTAAGTGCCCTGTCTGACAACAGCATCACTGTCAGAGGACTAAGTATAAAGAGTAATACAACCAATAAGAAATAAACATTGAACATCAACAGCAAGACATCCTACACCTCTCAAGTTTTCAGCACAAGTAAAATGACCCATATCCCAACAAGTATTTGCTATTGGACCTATATTTATGGGTCCTTTTTCCTAGCACAGAGCAGTCCTATTTTCCTGTAAACATTTGCGACACTTTTTTAAACACTCTGTAAATTATTTCTATTTTAAGTGCTACTCTATTAACATAATGTGAATAATAATACTGTAACACAGGACAACAGAGTCTTGAGGGATCATGGGAATAACAGTCTGATGGTGCAGTACATCAGAAAAAGAATTAAAAATTATGTGAGTCTAACCTTTGTCCTTGCAGTATCACTTCGAGCCATCAGGTTTCCAAGAGCATATCCCAAGCGAACCACTATGTCTTGTCTACCAGGGTATTTTTTCATTAGTTTTACAAATAATCCAAAGCAACCATCATAAGCAATAACTGCGTCACAGCACTCATCATGTGTTGATATTATGCTGAAATAAAAATATATATTTAAATCAACTGAATATTTTAGTTTAGGATACACAATATATATTACTTTACAGCCACAACTTGAATGAGATCTTTTTCTTTTATTGAAAGTTCATTATAATCACTTCATGGTACACATGTTGCTCAAATAATAAGTTCTGAAATTGATCTAAAAATAAAATTAACATAAAATTAAATTTTCTTTGGAGAGAAGATACACTAAAGGGAATGACTAATGTGTGTGTATAAGTATGAATATCAGAGGTAAAAATTCACTAATACTAAACATTATAGGATTGGTCACCATAATGCAATGGAAGTAAATATCTCAATATATATAGACACACACACACACACACACACACACACAGTATATAAGTATGATTTTATGAAGATACATCAGACGGTTGGCTGTGGCCTTGACCAAGGAAATATCCCAACATTTGACAGACATCATTGTTAGCTACAATAGGCAGGAAACGTGCTTTGTTGGTGCTGCACGTGTTAGCGATTTTGACCAAGATAAACTCATGCTGCAGTGTTCTTCCTTGGCATGCCAGTGTAGAGGTGGGCACAGAAAGCTATGTGAAAATTCCATGCAATCACGTGTACAAGGTTCATGTGTCTATCTGAAGTTTTATATTAGCTCATTTTACTGTTCATGTTGCTTCTGCGTTATCTTTCATTGACTGTATGGACACCCATTTGTATTGTGATGCACTGTGAAAGTTTGATCATTCACAAATGCTGCAATAAACTAGTACTGTTATTGCCAATTATCAACTTAAACTTAATTTATCTCTTTTAAAAATTTTTACAACTTATACTAGAGGTACCTCAAGTACTATCATTCCAATTTCGTTGTACAATTATATGAGAAATAGGTTATTTCTGAGAATTTTCGGACATTTAGAAACCTATTTTTTCATAAGTTATTGGTTGGAGTGTTTTGGATACCTACCTTAGTTTGTAGTAAACCAGCATTTGTCATTCACGGTTCTGCCAAAAAATACATCACCCCTGAAATTCACTGTATAACAATGCCTAAAACTGGGAGTTCTTGAGAATTTTTGGAAGCTAACATTGTCCTTTCCGTACTCTATGAGCAATTTGGAGTAAATTGGAGTTTGTGGTTCAGTTTTTGTAGCAGATATTCTAACATATGGTGTAACATCTAGATTTTCATAAAAGAGGAGTAGCCCAATATATTAACTGCATTTATTGTAAATTAACTACGTTTTTGAGTTTGATACAACTGTAACTAAGATCAAAACGTTTTAGAAAACTAGCAGTTTTTACCACAAGTTTTTGTGTTGTCTTAATAGCAATCTCATTTTGCGTAATTGCTTTAATTCTTATGGGCAATTAGCAACTTTTAGCTCAACAGATTAAAAGATAATTAGCGAGCTTAATTTAAAGTTGTTTGTTCACTGCCATGTAGAACATTGAACCAGCCAATATGCAGCTCCACTGAGAATGCCGTTTTTGAACATGGCTGAGTTGGTTGGCATTCATAAGCAGCTATAAATTGCCCTGACTACTGTCAAATGATTGGCAGCTCCTGTGAACTGATGTGTTGGAAGAGCTCCCAAGCACTGTGTACCTGGGATATCGGTACCAGAGGTACCTCAAGAACTATCATCTCCTATGGATCCTGTATCTGCTGCAGAAAGTACAGAATCTGTCATTACTCATCCACTTGACCGTGACTGGCATGTCAATGGTAGATCTAGGTGTCTTGTACAGGGTGGATGGGGACCAGGGAGGATACATCACCCCTAGCCAACATGTTTGATGCACTGTCTTTCACTAAAACTGAGCCAGTGGGACTCACTTCATCTGTTTTGGAGACAACTGTTTTGTCCGGTGTCAAGAGGAGGCAAACACAAAAGGGTATGAGTCTATTAATTATGGGCAGTTTAAGTGTACAATGAATGATGGTATCATTTATGGAAATGGCAGCACAGGACAGGAAATGACAACAGGTGCACTTAGTGTGTATCTCTGGGAACCTCATTCAACATGCTGAAGAGACTATTCCAGCAGCCACTAAGGAAACAGGTGCAACAAACTGCACATTCGGTGCATGTTGTAACAAATGGAACAAATGATGCCTGTCTTCTGGGCTCCAAGGTCATGCTTGGGTCATTCCAGCGACTGGCAGAGAAGGTTGAAAAGACCAGCCTCGGGCATGGACTTTCTATGAAGCTCATAATTTGCAGCATTATTCCCAGAACACCTCGTGGCCCCTTGGAACTGAGTTGAGTGGAAGAACTGAAACAGAGACTTCGAAGGTTTTGTGACAAGTCAGGCTGTGACTTCCTCAACATGCGCCATGGGGCTGAGAACTGTAAGGTCCCCCTAAGTGGGTCAGGTGTGCACAACACATCAGAGGTTGCTACTCCGCTAGTTGACTGCAAGTGGGATGCACACAAAAGTTTTTTAGATTAGGCAACTCTCCATCCAATCCAGACAAAGATAGCTGTAGGAAATCTGGAAGTATCACTGTTAAGATCGGAAGAAATGCTTCCCACAAGCGAAAGTATTAAAATCGTAATGATAAGCTGCTGAAACATTCACAACAAAGTGCCAGAGCTTGAAGCACTCACGAAAAGCAATGAAGCTCACATAATACTAGGTACACAAACTTGGTTGAACCTAAAATTGACAGCAGTGAGATTTTTGGCGAAAATTTAAGTTTATATCAAAAGGATAGGCAAATGGGAAATAGAGGTGGTGTATTTGTCACAATATACAAGAAACTTAGATCCACCAAGATAGAAATTGAAGCTGTGTGTGAGATTGTTTGGGCAAGGGTCAGTATCGGAGTCAGCATAAAATGATAATTGGATCATTGTATCGCCCACCAGACTCATCTTCTGATGTAACCAAAAACTTTAGAGAAAAAAACAGTTTACTTGTACATGAGCTCCCCCATCATACAGTAACCATTGGCAGAAACTTCTATCATCCAACAATTAATTGGGATGATTACAGTTTTGTTAGCAGTGGGCTTGATAAGGCCCCATTCATGATGGAAATATGTTGGATCTAATGGGAACAAGCAGACCTGAACTCTTTGAGAATGTCCACATCAAAAATGTTATCAGTGACCGTGACACAGATGTGACAACAATGATTACCAAAGTACAAAGAACAACTAAAACAAGCAGAAAGATAGTATATATGTTCAGTAAAATAGATGAAAAAAATCTGTATTGTCTTACATGAGTTAGGAACCTGAAACTCTCAGCACAGGGCCGGAGCATGTAGAGGAACTATGGTTCAAATTTAAAACAATAGTCCACCATCCACTGGACAGATATGCACCCAGCAGAACAGTTCATAGCCTCTATGGTGTACAGTTACTATGAATAAACTTCTAAAGAAACAGAGGTTACTGTATAATAGGTGTAAAACAAAGCATAGGGTTATAGATTGAGAGAGGCTGAATGAAATGTGCTTAGCTGTCAAGAGAGCAATGCATGAAGCCCTTCAATGACTAGTGTGTTAGAATGTTGTCAAACGATATTTCACAAAACCCAAACAAATCCTGGCCATATGTAAGGATTGTTAGTGGTGCCACAGTTATTGTCCAGTCCCTAGTGAATGAGACAGGAACTGAATTTGAGGGTAGCAAAGCAAAAACTGAAATGCTTCACTCCATTTTCAGATGTACCTTTATAAAGGAAAAAACCCATGAGAATTGCCCCAATTTAATTCTTGAACCACTGAAAAGATTAATGAAATAAGCATTAGAGTCAGTGGTGTTGAGAACACCTGAAATCATTAAAATTGAACAAAATTCCATGGCCCTATGGAATTTCTGTCAGATTCTACACTGAACTTGTGGCTGAGTTACCCCCTCTTTAACTATAACCTATTGTAGATCCCTCAAACAAGGCACTGTTGCCTCATTCTTGGAAATAAGCAAAGGTCACACTCATCTACAAGGAGGGTAGCAGAAGTGCCCACAAAACTACTGTCCAATATCCTTGAGATCGATTTGTTGTACAATCTTAGAACATATTCTGGGCTCAAACACAATGATGTACCTTGAACAGAATGACCTCCTCAGTGCCTATCAACATGGATTCCGAAAACATCAATTATGTGAAACCCAACTCGCACTTTTCTCACATGACATACTGAAAGCTTAGCATCATGGCCATCAAGTAGATGCAGTATTTCTTGATTTCCAAAAAGCTTTTGATACAATACCACATCTATGCCTATTGTCAAAGGTTTGCTCATATCAGATATCAAATGGAATTTGTGACTGTATTGAGGACTTTTTTTGCAGGGAGGACACAGCATGTTATCTCGGATGGAGAGTAGAAGTAACTTCAGGTGTGCCCCAGGGAAGTGTGTTGGGACCCTTGCTATTCATGTTGTATACTAGTGACCTTGCAGGGAATAGTAATAGTAATATCAGACTTTTGCAGATGGTGCAGTAATATATAATGAAGCTGCATAAATAAAACAACACATAGTATCCTGTGATTATAATACCAATGAGTTGGAATCAGCAACTCATACAAATATCTCGGTGTAACACTTTGTAGGGATATAAAATGAAATGATCACATCGGCTCATTTGTGGATACAGCAGGTGGTGAACTTCGGTTTATTGACAGAATTCTGGGGAAGTGTAATCAGTCTGAAAAGTAGATTGCTTACAAATCACTCATGTGAGCCATCCTAGAGCATCGTTCAAGAGTGTGAGACATGTACCAAATAGATGATACTGAAATACCAAATAGGTGATACTGAACACATACATAGAATGGTGGCATGAATGGTCACAGGTTTGTTTAATCCATGGGAGAGTGTCACAGAGATACTGAAGGAACTGAACTGGAAGACCCTTGAAAATAGGCATAAACTATCCCAAGAAAGTCTATAAACAAAGTTTCAAGAACAGGCTTTACATGATGATTCTAGGAATATACTACAATTCCATATGTAACACTCACCTAGTGATCGTGAGGATAAGTTTAATTACTGTACAAACAGAGGCATTCAATCAAACATTCTTCCCCCACTCCATACGTGAATGGAACAGGAACACACTAATAACTGGTACAATGTGATGTAGCATCTGCTATGCACCTTATAGTGGTTTGTAGACTATAGATGTAGAACAGTGAATGACGATTAGGGCATTGAATTACTTAATTATTCTGTGTGTTTGCTTCTACAAACTCATAATAACTATTCATCTACTGTGCTGAAATTAATAAAATAGGAACCGTCAAATACAATGTTGAATTGCAAGTTTGTTTCATGCAATTATACTGAGTGATAGGATCAATTTCCAATAAACAGATTCCAGGAATGTTAGGAGTGTTCATCACTAATACCACAAATGCCAGAAGAAACAATCTAAATGTATGTTCGTAGATTTTCCCGGTGAATGAGATGCTTGAAGGTCTCTCAGGCATGCAGCTGGGTTGACTGGTCGTTGTACAACAAATTTTCAGCGGCGTAACATCTACATCTACATCTACATCTATACTCCGCGAGCCACCTAACGTGCCACATCATCAGGTTACTCCTGTTGACTGACATCCTAGGCTGGCGGGTGGTGTGGTATATATATCTGTTGCCTCTCCCCTCCACTGACTCCGCATATGGACCGAGGGATGTGCAGGCCACGGTGGTGGGGGTAGCTTGCGCTGACGAGATGACTGATGGGTGTCAGTACACATGCCACCTTCGGTGGGTGTGGTGCCCCGTTTCCGCTGCTCCTGCGGAAGTTTTATTGCTGGATTCCACGTTTGGCAGAGTTGAAATCTGTTGTCCTTGTTAATAAGGTTCTCGTGCTTCCTTGTATACACAGACCCAAAAGTGGGATGTGTAGTGCAAGACTTCCGTGTTCTCATATTTCATACGATGGTTTGTCTCGAGGCAATGTTCTGCGATTGCAGATTTTGTAGGCTGTTGGAGATCGGTGTGCTGTTTGTGCTCGGTACACCTTTCCTCGATCGTGCGAATGGCTTGCCCCACATATGCTTTCCCACACTCCCACAGTATGAAATAAACTCCAGATTTCTGGAGTCCTAAATCGTCCTTTACTGTTCCTACAAGGGACTTGATCTTTGGCGGCAGGCGGTAGATGCATTTGACGTTATGATGTCCTAGAATCCTGCCTATGTTTCCAGATGCGTTGCCTGTGTATGGTACGTAGGCTGTCGCTTTCGGTGGATCATCATCAGGTGTCGGCTGTGGTGTGGTCTTCTGCTTGAAGGTGCATTGAATTTGGCGGTCACTATAGCCGTTCTTCTGGAACACATCCTTGAGGTGGTCTAGTTCTGGTTTTAAGCTTTCTTCGTCGGAGATCATATGAGCTCTGTGAACCAATGTATTTAGTACTACTTCCCTTTGTGACAGGTGATGACAGCTGGAGGGGTGAAGGTACAGATCTGTGTGGGTTGTCTTCCGGTAGACGCTGTGTCCCAGTGTTCCATCAGGCTTTTTCCATAGCAGAACATCCAAGAATGGTAGCTGCCCGTTTTTCTCCACCTCCATGGTGAACTGAATTTGAGGGTGGGTAGAGTTCAGATGTTGTAAGAACAGTTGGAGCTTCTCTTCCCTGTGAGGCCAAATGACGAATGTGTCATCAACACATCTGTAGAAGATTGTTGGTTTTAGTGGTGCTGATTCTAACGCTTTCTCCTCAAATTCTTCCATGTACATGTTGTCCACCACAGGTGACAGAAGGCTACCCATAGGTACGCCGTCTGCCTGTTCATAGTAGTGTCCGTCAAAAAGAAAATATATTGACATGAGCACAAAGTTAAATACTTTCGTAAATGTGGGCCCAAATTTCTTCTCAATAAGATCCACCAAATCTTTGAGTGGAACTCTCGTGAAAAGTGATACAACATCGAAACTGACCATAAGATCTGAGCTGGCCAACTTGAGTTTCCCCATACGTTCCACTAACTGTGCTGAGTTTTTGATGTGGTGCTCACATTTGCCAACCAATGGACTCAACACTGCGGTCAAATGTTTGGCAAGCTGGTATGATGGCGCTCCTATAGTGCTCACTATCGGTCTCAGAGGAGTGCCCATCTTGTATACCTTTGGAAGTCCATAGAGTCTTGGTGGTGCGGCAGCACGTGGCCGAAGTTTCTTCGCTGTCTCGTCTGTAAAGGTACTTCGAAGAATTTCAATCGTCTTGTGCTGTATCCGACTGGTTGGATCTGTCGTCATCTTCCTGTAAGCGGGGTCATCCAAGATCTTGTACATTTTCTCTTTGTATTCTGCCGCCGTTAGTAGAATGGTTATGTTCCCCTTATCCGCTGGGACTACAACAATGTCTGGATCATCACGCAGAGACTGCAGCACGGCCCTTTCCCGTCTGGAGATGTTGTGTTTCGGCAGTCCGGCCCTGGCGAGTGTGTGGCACGTTTCACGTCGTAACTCCTCCGCCGTGTCGGGTGGCTGCTTTGAGGCAACTTGTTCCACTCCACTGATGATTTCTGCGACAGGGATTGCTGCTGGTGTTGAAGCAAAGTTTAAGCCTTTCCCTGTAAGATTCATAATTGTGCGCTTAGTCTCCTGTTTGGGCTGTTTTGATGCAAGCCGATCAAATTTTGATGACTGTTTCATAGTTGCATTTCATTGAGTCCTCTTGGATTGTGCCCAGGAGGAACATTCAACCCATTCCCAGGTGACAGGAGAGAGCAGGGACACCAATTCTAGATGTAGGGCAAAAAGTTTGCACCCTATGGAGTCAAGCTGGCGACGTGTGTCTCTGATACGTTCATGCACTAGGGCCAGGCTAGCTCTTCTGGTAATTCAGTTCGCCGCAGGTGTCTGGATATGATGTACGATCTTGGCAAAGGTTGGCACAATTCAGACGTCATGGCATCTCTTCAAGAAGACGAGTGCACTCAGAAGCCATTGTTTCTTGTTCTGAAGCTTATCAAGCTTCTTCACTTGCTGTACCATTTACTCACCATAGAGGAATCTTATGTGTGTTCGTAGATTTTCCCGGCGAATGAGATGCTTAGAGGTCTTTCGGGCATGCAGCCAGGTTGACTAGTCGTTGTAGAACGAATGTTCGATGGCGTAATGTGCTATCACCATCAGGTTACTCCTGTTGACTGCTGTTGACTGACGTCCTAGGCCGGGGGTGGTGTGGTATATATACCTGTTGCCTCTCCCCTCCACTGACTCCGTGTATGGACCGAGAGATGTGCAGGCTGCTGTGGTGGGGGTAGCTTGCACTGATGAGATGACTGATGGGTGTCAGTACACATGCCGCCTTCGGTGGGTGTGGTGCCCCGTTTCCGCTGCTCCTGCAGAACTTTTATTGCTGGATTCCACGCTTGGCTGGAGTTTATTTCATACCGTGCGAGTGTGGGAAAGCGTATGTGGGGCAAACCATTCGCACGATCGAGGAAAGGTGTACCAAACACAAACGGCACACCGATCTCCAACAGCCTACAAAATCTGCAATTGCAGAACATTGCCTCGAGACAAATCATCGTATGAAATATGAGAACACAGAAGTCCTGCACAACACATCCCGCTTTTGGGACTGTGTATACAAGGAAGCAATTGAAATCCGGCTGCACGAGAACCTTATTAACAAGGAAAACGGATTTCAACTTAGCCAATCAGCCAAGCGTGGAATCCAGCAATAAAAGTTCTGCAGGAACAGCGGAAACGGGGCACCACACCTGCCGACGGCGGCATGCGTACTGACGCCCATCAGTCATCTCGGCAGCACAAGCTACCCCCACCACCACAGCCTGCACATCCCTCAGTCCATACACGGAGTCAGTGGAGGGGAGAGGCGACAGGTATATATACCACACCACCTGCCGGCCTAGGATGTCAGTCAACAGAAGTAACCTGATGATGATGGCACGTTACGCCATCGAAAATTTGTTCTCCAACTACCAGTCGACCCGGCTGCATGCCAGAGAGACCTTCAAACAATCTAAATGTTGTAATGTATGTAGTCTCATATGAAATCATTATGATGGTAACTGAGCACTCTTATTTCATGTGTCTATGGGTCACAAACAAGATTCATATTTACAAAATCTTCAATGTTGAAGAAGTGAACTGCAGGGTTTCTCACATATACAGGGGGTGTACAAAAATATGGAAACAGAGCAGGAAATGACTACTTGAACATAAATGCAGACACTAGCCAAGCCTGTAGGTTGTGATTGGCACATGTCTAATGTCTTCAATACATTGCAAATGTCAGTCATGCTCAGAACAATGTTCTGTGAAGTTATGAGCTTATCATGTTGGAGCTAACTGTAAGTGAATTCAAATGTGGGCAAATTGTTGGCACTCATATGGTGGGTGCTTCTGTAACCAAGGCAGCTGTACTGTCGGTGCTTCAAGAGGCACTGTATTAAAGATTTATACCGCATACAGGGAAAGTGGAGAAACAACATCGGCTGTCACAATACAGACAAAAGTGTGTGTTGAGTATCACGACAGATGGTCACTGAAGAGGACTGTGATGAAGAATAAGAGGATGACAGCTGCAAAAGTCACTCTGGAATTGAATGTCTCACTCAAGAAACCTTATCAGGAACCAAGACAACATGAGGATATCTCCAGAACAAGGGTATTTCAGAGTGAGATGGAATTCCAAAACCACTCATCAGTGACGCAAATGCCATAACAGATAAAGATGGCGCACAAGCCTTAGGACCTGGGCTATGGAGCATTGGAAAAATGTCATTTGGTCAGAGGAGCCTCGTTTCGGACTGTTTTCATTTTGGGCTGAGTTTAAGTTCCAAGAGCAAAACATTGCAGGATTTCGGAGATGATTTGAGCAGCCATATCATGGTATTTTTTGGGCCCCACAGTTACTCTGCAAGACTGCATTACTGACAAGCATTATGCAATTGTTTCGGCTGATCAGTTTCATTCCACGTTACAGTGTTTGTTCTCCAATAGTGCTGCTGTTTTCTGAGATGACGGGGCCCCTGTTTACACCACTCGCAATGTCCAGGACTGATTTGTGAGCTTAGGGATGAATTGTTGGCTCTCTCTTGGCCACCACAGTCACCAGATCTCAATATTATTGAGCTTTTGTGGTCTACTGATGATAGAAAGGTGTGTGTTCGCTACCCACCTACATCATCTTTACCTGAACTTGCAACTATTTTGCAGGAAAAGCGGCATAAGATTTCCTTGAAAACCATATATGACCTGTATTTATCATTCTAAGGAGACAAGTGGAAGCTGTTTTGAATGTAAATGGTTTTCCTACATTATATTAGGCATGATAATGTGTTATGTTTGTGGTGTTTTCTGCTGTACCTGTAGCAGATCATAAAATTATTTAGCTTTCAAGTTCATGTGTGCATATGAGATTCTATTTACATTAGAAAAAAGAGGGGACACTTGAAGCTAGGGCAATTTTCCGATCTTTTGTACCTGTCAATGTGTCACTCATCTTTCACCAGCATATCAGTAATCACATTTTCTCAGTTTTGTTCTTTCTGTAGTGAAATTTCCATAATCATAATAATTGAGAGTATCTCATGTCTAAATCATATCATTCCAAAAGATTTTGGCCCTGAAGTGTCCTTGATTTTCCCAACCCTTTTATGACATTGGTAAAATGACAAAGTGCCCAAAAACAAATCATACATATAGTACACATGTATCAACTATTAGTTTGGCTAAAATTGGGGAAGACACCAAAGAAACACTGAAGTAAGTGAGTCATTGAGTTATATCTTCCACTCATTATATCAGTAACAGACAATTTGATGTGGAACATACCTACTGAACAAATTTCACACGCTTCTGGTGGTAAATTGGGCACTTATAGGTTTGTACTTTATCTGACTACTAATAACCTCCACAGCAGAACCTACTATTACACACTTGTGCAGTGGCATTTGACTTGGAGATAGCTGGTTAGAGTCCCGTTGGTATAAGAAGTTTCCATCACCAGTATTTGGCTGGCAAGGGTTGGCAACTGAATGCCCATTGGTGTCTCCCAGTAAGCAATGCCATACAGCATGGCATTCCTGATTATGATTTTCATTCAATAATTCTTCTGTGGTGCGGGAGAAGTAATTAAGAGGAAACAACCTTATCTTCACTTAAAAATGCTGTTGCTATCCCTCAAAAATTTAATTTCTCTATGAAATTTGAAACTTTCAAAGCATATAGATTGTTGTTTCATGAAATCTGGGATGGGCAATCACTTGCTGCCATGATATTATGACACAGAGTCTTCTGGCCATCTTCAAGTGTACACTAATGAAAGTACACTGAGCTCCCCTGTTTAAACTGCACTGGGGTGTGCATAATGTACCCAGATGTCACTGCACATGCATTGGAACAGCATAGGTAAGCCTGTTGAAAGTTTGAGTGCTGCTGTGAGTGCCCTCTTCAATATCAAATCAAGTATTACTCTCCACAATCATGTAATATGAATGAAACTGTGTAAAGTTGATAGCCAAACATCATACAGAAGCTACTTCGAGGACTAGGGGTTCTAACACTTATGTGCCATAACATTTACTTCTTAACTGTATTTGCAGTTAATACCATGAATGACTTTAAGATGAACTGTGATGTACACAATAACAGTATTATAAATAATAATAATTGCCATATAGACTACTGGTTCACATCTCTTTCTGCAGTTCAGAATGAAATTTAAATTTTTGTGCAAATATCTATTATATGTTGTCAGTAGACATCACACAGGAAATTGAAAATCCCAAAATATTCAACAACTTATTAGTCATTCTGCAATTTATCAGAATATTTGGACGTACAGAATGTAAATGCCACATAGCTCTAATCTTGAGTTTGCTAGTGTATAGACACCTAACAGTAGCCTGTGTAGAGCAAATGCTTTGCTTCGAAGTATTAGATAAAAATAAACCGCTGAGTAAAATAAGAGACTGAGCATTAGCTTTCAGCAAAGTAGTTGTTGTTCTGCTAATGTACCCACACGAATAATTCCTATAATTATCAGTGCTGCAAAAAGATAAGTACTAGCCATAATTTGTTACTAACATACTTTACAGAAGTAGCTTGGAGTGACTGTTTCTACATGTTAATGTATAACTCGCCTTGTTGTACGTTCCTGAAGACATATTGGGATTTACGAAATACAATGAGTTAATTAAAGAGCCAACAAATGAGTTTTCATAGTTGTTTTTATTGCTCAGAGGCAGATGTGCTGATGTATGGACAGTAACAATAAAGGCAAATTGTTTTCAATCATGATTTGGCAAGAAGTGTAATTTATTGGTAAAATGCTTGGGAGCATCCAAACTTCCTCTGAATGATTTTAAAGCCAAGTAGAAATATTCTCAGCAATTGCTGTATCAAAGGCTTTTACAATTTTGTTATTGAAGTCATTCAAATTGTTTGTGGTCTCAGTGTCTGCACATAAGATGTTAGTCTTGGTAGCAATTTCGAACTTATTCAAGTTTCTGAAAACAGTGTAATTGTCTTAGTGGAAAAGAGTAAGGGAATAAGATCACTGCCAACTCTGTTAACTGTTCAGCTAGAAAAGCACAGACAGTTAGCTGAACAGAGCAATGGATGTGTCTCTGACAATAGAAAATCCTACTTGGTTAATAATGTGGGTGACTGTTTTGATAATAAGATGAATGAGGTATGATCCAGACTCCTTCAAGCTCAGGACCATTGCTGCTGCTGGTGTGATAGTCAAAGTTGACATTCCTTGTGTTAAATGTCACCAATGATAATGCACTTGCCTGATGCAGTTATGAAATTGGGATCTTTAGGAAATGGGCTTGCTGGTGTATGGTGATGACAAAACCAGCTCTGGGGTAGCCTCACAGCCCCAACCTCTTCTTGCAAAAAGTGTAGTGGTAGTTCTAATGTCATAATAGGTAGGTCTTTTTGTGTAAAATAGAGGCTGCACCAAACCTGGGGTCATTTGGGGTGGAGTGATGGCAAATCATCAAATCATTTCATCAACATGTAGTGGCTGAGGACTGGCTTAAACTTCCACAATGGCCAATGGCTAGTTAGTACCTCTGTTTTCTAGCTTGTAGCAAACTGCTGCTCTAGTACTTTTTTTCTGGTTGAAATCATTAACACACACATGACTCTGAAGATTTTATTCTGTTGAGGTGGAGAATGCATTCAAGGACTTTCACAGAGAAACTGAGAGGCACTGGTTAATCAGTGGGGTGAGAATGGCACTTGGTTGCTGGCAGCCAGCAAGGTCACCCAAGGTGTGAGAAACTGTAGATGCCAATGACTCGAAATGCCCATCTTTGAGGACAACACAGGAAGAAGCATGAGAGGTTTTATCCCCCCCCCTCCCCCCCCCATAAAAAAAGGAAGAAGAAGAAGAACACCCTTAGCTGACCATGTTCTATAAAACAGTCAGCTGATCAAATTTGATGAAACTTCTGTCATGGTTCGCACTTACACCTTCTGAGACAGTGTAATTAAAGAGACCATTGAAATGAAAATCACTGATTACACTCATTACACTCTTAATAGAGACAGGGACCAGCAGCATGGTATTGGATCCAACAATGGTGAAGCTGAAGTGGGCGCATCAAACACAAAGTCAACATTTTCCCATATATGCCACATATGGTGATGCTGTAAGAACAAGTGACATCACAGTCAGCAGTTAGTGTACTGGGTGGTTATAATTAAACTTTCCCTATTTAACATGTTATAACACAAAACTAATTACCATATGAGTACTAAACTTGGCAGCATGAATGTCCAGAGTATGCCATGCATGGTTTCCATACACCACAGCGTCACCATTCACTTCCATCTATGGCCACCAAGTGTCGTGATCACTCATCGTGATTCACAGTCTCACACACTTGACCAGTCACAGTGCACTTATTGGCGTATCAACACGAACTGGGACAAAAGGAGCAGAGCATTATTGGTGAAGCTCTATTATCAAAACAACAGTAATGATGAAGCTGCAGTCTGAAAATATCGGTGGCTGAAAGGATTACAGAAGGGTCCTCTTTCTCCACCTGCTGTGTGGAACATGTTGAAGAATCAACTGGAGAACTGGGAAGAGGTCGACGAATGGTTACACAACAGGTGGTTGATAAAATCGCTGTTGCTATGGCAGACGATGCTGCATGCAATTCCTGATCATCAGGCAGTGCACATTCTGTTATGACAGGTGAACATCCCGCAGTCCAGTGCTTCAAACCATTCTCAAATGGTATCTATACAAAATCCATATCGTACAGCAGTTTGCACCAGAGGACACATAACAATGTGTTGACATCACTCCCCACTTTCTCGCAAGGATTGAAGTTGACGAGGGCTCGCCCTGTACCATCCTATGGACAGAGGAAGCTCATTTTTCACTGATGAGTCAAGTGAACATACAGAAGAGCTGAATGTGAGGATCTTTACCCTCAGTCACTGTGCATGAAGTTCCTCTGAATGGTGAATGTGACATCGTATGGTGTAGCTTCATAGCTACATTCATCATTGGCCAATTATTTTTTGAACAGGTTGGCACTCAAGGACCAAAGATATGCAGTGTGACAGGCCAGTATTACTGTCCTATGCTTCGCCAGCATGTCATACCTGCCCTACAGGAAAGAGACGCATTGAACTCAACAGTTTTCATGCAAGATGGAGCGCCACTGCTCACTGCTCATGAAGTTCACCTGTTTCTACAAAACATATTTGGAAATGATGAAATGGTTGTATTATCAGCCAATCATTTCCAAATGCTTGGCCAGCATGATCAAATGTGATCTTACTCCCTGTGGTTTCAGGTTGTGGGGCTACCTGGAGAACAGAGTTTATCAGGGGAACATTCACACATGTGCTGATCTAAAGTGCAGCATATCAAGAGAGGTATCCAGCGTACCTATGGACATGCTTCGTTCTGCTGTGCAAAATGCAATCCTTTGCTGTCAGACTCTTCTGGACACTGATAGGCACCATATTGAGTCACTTTTGTGGCAGTAATGGTATCAGTATGTAATGGGATGATGTACTGTAGCAGCACATTAAAAAGTGCTTCAATTGAATTGATTCTGCATTATTTCTCTTCCCCATGTCCCTGACTTTCATGGTACCACATTTTGTCATCATACGGTAATTAGTTTCCGTGTTATAACCTCCCACTACATAAGTGCATACCAGCAGCCCAGTGGCAGTTATACCACATGACAATGGCCAAGGAGCATTTTAACCACTTGAGAAGGCTGAAATACCAAGAAAGTTTTATTCTGAGTGGATAAAGAATGATAGGAAAAAGATGCACTGCAGTACTCAGATGCCACCATTTAATACCACCATTTAATCCTGAAAATCTTAATAAATAACAAGAGTAAAGATAGAAAGAGAGCTTAATGAAGGAAATGGAGCCTCCTAACTGACCAGTGTGTATCATGTTTCATGTAAGACAGGCAGGCACTATAACATGGCTTGCTGATCTGGAAGGAGGATGGCATGTTTCAGACTCGGGATGAAAGTGTCAAGTATAGGCATTTTGGCTGTCAAAGACAACAGATCTGATGGATTTGCACACTGATTGTGGTTCTTACTATACCTAAGTGTCCATCTGGCACAATTTATATGTGTGTATGTTTGTGTGTGCATGCACACACGTATATATACTCTGGCTTGTTAAAGGATTTATTCCAAAAGCTAGCAAATTTTCTTTCTTTTTTTGTGTGTAACTGTTGACAACTAAAGGCTTTTGCTGTTTTATGAGTGGTCTCCTTTACTCCTAAATTATTTATATTATTAGTTCTAAGGTGACTGAACATATCAGTGACTTAGTTCTGCTATACCTGTGATTTATTCCATTCTGGTTTATAGTATCCATTGATTATTTGATGAGTATCAGTATAATACATGTAACTTTGTTTTCAGATGATGTTCTTATTGTGAAGTATTCAGGTGGTGACATTGCAAAGAACCTAATATGATTATCTAAATTATTCCAGAAGTGCTTTCTCCAATTGCAGAGAAAAACATGATTCCATTATAAAAGTATGTTTTATTATTTGAAAAGTTATTAGCAATTGTTGGCTGGTAATTGGAGTAAAGGGAAAGTTTATTATGGGATTTAATCCAAAGAGCACACTTCTTTTCTTAGAGATGAGGCTTTTGTAAGCAAGAATACTGTGGAGAGCAGTCTTGATGGCATATACAAAGTCTTGTACCTCAACTTCAGTGTTGAGAATGGAATTAATAAATTCCTTGGTTGAGGAGTTTAGCAAATTCAACATTTATTGTAGTTTCTGGTGAGGTTGGCATTGCAGATCTCTTTGGACATATTAGATTCAGATTCAGATTCTTTATTCGTCATTCAGAATTATTACATGCAATAGACTTTGTCGCTTCACTAAACCTATTAATTTTATAAAATACATTTTTACATATTTAAGTTGATATTGGGCATTTCTAAAAACTCTTCTTTAGAATAGAATAGGATAGTTAACAAGAAGTTGTGGACCTTTTTCTTAAATACTATGACTGGCATGATAGAGGCATGTTCAGACAATTTGTTATATGTTTTAATTGCCATGTACTTATGACTATTGTTAGTTTTTGTAATCTATTTTGTGGCAAGAACAGAGAAGTACAGATTCTTGTATTGTAGTCATGCCTTTGATTCGTTACACCTAAATTTGGTAGTTCAGCAAGTACATAGTTAACACTATCGAGAATATACAGATTAATAACTGTTAATATTCTATATTTAATAAACAATGGTCCACAATCTGTCCTATTATCTACTTTTGCCACTGCTCTGATTGATTTCTTCTGGATCACCAGAATTTCATTTTTTTTTCTGCTGTTTCCCAAGAGTATTATCCTACACCTTAAAACAGATTGAATAAAAGCAAAGTATCCCGTCCTTACACATTCAAATGTCACACAGCACATCAGTCTCTTCAGCAAATATATAATTCTTGGCAGCCTAACCACTATGTGTTCAACATGAGAGTTCCATGTTAGTTTTGCATTTTCTTTTCCTATTTTTACAGTCTTTGATAGACTGAACCAGATATTCTGGGTCTTTTTCTCATTTAGCAGTAGACCATTCGCATAATACCATAATATTGCATTTTCTTTTGCCAAGGCAGAGTGGGTTTACCTTCGTAGTTAGCACATTGCACTTGGTCAGTAGTGCTGTGGCCAATGACTTGCTGCCTGGCACACCTGATGATGTGTCTGCATTGCTCAGTGTCAGACTATAAACTGTAATAGTGT
Source organism: Schistocerca americana (assembly GCF_021461395.2). Lineage (NCBI taxonomy): Eukaryota > Metazoa > Arthropoda > Insecta > Orthoptera > Acrididae > Schistocerca > Schistocerca americana. The sequence goes on from NC_060126.1 coordinate 239,196,829, forward strand.
GATCACTGGTGGAGCTGCTCGGGTCAAGAGTAGGTTGTCTCTATGAGTGATGATAACAAGTTGTGGCAGAACTCATTTGTAAGAAGGTAATCATGCATTTCATGAAGGGATGTTTTTACCCAAGTTTCATATATAAACATATTGATTTACTGCAAGGTAATGAAATGGTATACACAGACCCCTATTTAAAGTTTGGCATGATTTCCAATGAACTTTTCAACACCCACATATTACAAATCAAAAATGCTAAAGAATTATCTATCAACTTCCTTCTTCTCTGTAGCAAAATTTGACCCTGTACTTGATATATTATTTGAGTTACATGTAGTAATTATAAATGTAGTAACAGAACTGCTCCAAGTTTCCACATCTTGCAGCTGATATACAGCTCAATGTGTTGCTCTTTTTAACAAGCAATAAGGTTGCCAGGAGCCACTCCAGCTGCAGAAAGAGTAAGTGAAATATTCTTTATTCAGAAAGGAGAGTGACACTGGGTGCTTTATAGATAAACTTAAAATTATATTCCTCAGAGATGACAATCTTTGTAGGATTACATAACATTTTTTATACTGTGTATTATGACTTTTTGGAGAACAAAAACCTCCTATATAAAAATCAACATGGATTCTGCAAACAGAAATCTTACAAAATTCAGCCCTGTCAATTCACGCCGTATTCCTTGACTTCTGGAAGGCATCTCATACAGTTCCGCACTGTCATTCGGTGAACAAAATATGAGTTTACTGTGTATCGGATCATATCTGTGCCAAGTCAGGACTTCCTAGTAAACAGGGTTCTATATGTTCTTAACAGAATAAAATCAACACATGTAACAGTAATTTTGCAAATACCCCAAGGGAGTGTTATAGACAATTACTATTTATAAAAAGTATACAAATGATGTAGGGGATAATATCAAAAGCTCCATGTAGCTATCTGCAGACAATTCTGTTGTCTGTAGGAAGGAGTTATCTAACATGCACCTAACACTAATTGTACAAAAAGAAGATGAAAAGCTGAGAGTCTTTAGGAAAAATTCTACTTAAATGTAATTCATCCATGAAAGAAATGGCTTACGAAACACTCATTCAACAGAATCATGAGTACTGTTCATGAGGATGGGACCTCACCAGGTTTGATTAACAGAAGGGAAGAAGATGACGCCATAAAGAGCAGCATGTTTTGTCATAAGGTCAGTGGTGTGTGTGCATTAAGAAAAAAGCTATTGCTGCAAACAATAGGAGTGGTGTTATGCAACACTGTTGAAATACCAAGACTGTATATTTCAAGAAGAGTTATTCTGAGAGTGTATTTTCCAAAAAGAGATGGGCAACATACATTCTGCAAAATAGCACCATGAAAAAATCTAAGCAACTAGAGCTTATAAGGTTTATCGACAGTCATTCCTTCCATGCACCATCTGAGAATGGAACAGAGAAGGAGGAAATGATAGTGTTGCTAGAAGAACCCTCAGCTACATATTATAAGGTCGCTAGCAGAGAACAGATTTAGGTGTAAGTCATGGCCCTAAAAATGTAGTGTAGAATCTGCAGCTCACATGAAAGAGAGGCAGTTTGATTGTCTACATGTTTAATCTAATCATTCTTTGATTTTTTTACCTTGTAACCAACTAATTAATCTGTGTTCATTTATTCAGATACAACAGCTGAAGCCCATTAATACTGCTGGAACAAGCAACATGCAACAACAGCAAATAAATATTTAATTGTGGCCATCTAAGCTTAGTGCAGACTCTGCTAATCTACCAGTTTCAACACTGTTCAATTCTGTATCTCACAATTGGATTATTTATCTGGGTTCATCCTTTCCAACACAGCTCAACAAGCCCACTAGTATCGATGGAACAAGTGACATGTGGCAAGGGGGAATATTTATTTAACTGTGGTCCTCCAAACTTCACATGGAATCTGCAAATCTCACATTTTCTTCATAGATCAATATGTTGTTTCTCATAATCAGTTCATTTTTTCCACATACAGTTGCAGAGGCCCACTAGTATTGATGGAACAAATGATGGATGGTGACAGTGAATATTTGTATACATGCTCATTCAAAATTTAAGTAAAAAACTCGATGCTTGCCAAATTTTTCGGGGTTGTATGATCATACAGTCTAGTTAACTTAGAATTATTTAGTTAGTTACTTGTTCCATAGATCAAGTTCATAATAAACATAATGATGTGGAACGTGTCAACAGAACAAACATAGAACAGTTATATATAGCCCAATTGACAAAGACCAAAAAAGGTTGAATGGAGGAAAAAATCTTGTAGTCGCAAGCTTTTGTACAGTGGGAGGAGGGAGTGCCGTGAATAACATACTAAAAATTCCTACTGGTGGGATGTGATTGTGAAGAGTGGGGAACATTTTTTAATTTTTCTTTGAGAAACTCAAAACTGCAGCTTCTAGTGAAAATGTTTTCCAGTACAAACTTCAACTACTTTAAATTTCCTACAAGAATGTCCTGTTCATATTTTCTCTAGGGCTAACTGTTTCCACATTGCAGGAGAAGGAAAAAATTTCTGATTATTAAAACTAGTGTTTTAGTGGTATAACATTACTGTTTAATGTTAAATGAAATGTGTTAAGAACAAATGTTAAATGTGTGTACCATGTCTAAATGCAGTACAACCATATTAAATGATAAACTGTGATCTGGGGGTTTAACAAGGTGGAGAGGGTGGGGGTGGAAGTTCAAATCACAAGCAAAGGTAAGTCAGTGGATTGCAGTCATTGATCTCTCTTCCTTTATAGGTCTGGAAAGCAAGTAGTTCATTCTCCACTCTGTTTACCTTGCTAGGTGTTCACAAAGTCATACCGACCCACCTTACAAATCACTTGCAACACAGTGTTCACATGCCTGGATGGTGTAAGTGCATTAAGACTACATGGAATACAGATATGGATCACCAATAATACTGATGCAAGAAATGAATATGGGCAGAATCTACATAAATTCCTGCACACCATATTACTATATTACACTACTAGACAGGAAATTGATACTTAATCACCCCACAAAGCAGCTGTAGTGTTCTTCCAAGAAAGGGAACTTCCCCTGCCAAGAGTGCCATTTGATTTTCATTTTGTGGAGAGATTACACCTACACATTATTTTCTGTCCAGTTCCCTTATGTGAGTAAATAACTTCACTCAGCTCATCTTTATACAGCAGAGTTATTTTCATTTTATTAAATATGTATTTATATGTAGTTGTTAAGTGAACAATATGTAAAATCCTGCCACAGCTGGAGTTGTCAGCTGTTGACCACACTGAACAGCATGTTCCAAGTGTAACATACCATCAACATCCATTCAATAATGTCGATTTCATTGTCTTCATTATCACTACCAGGAATCCTTTTCACAGCATGAGGGCTATCAAATGCTTCAGTCCCCTCAACAACCTCTGCTATTTCAACAAGCATCAAGCAATGCTTTGTAGCAGATTACAGTTCCAGACTTGAACATGATCAGTGCCATTCTATAAGACATATTCACACCCATCTTGGAAGATATACTGTGGATGCGGTCGCAGAGGGTGGGCTTACTGGTAGTTGGGAGCTCCAACGTCAGGCGCGTAATGGGGCCCCTTAGGGATATGGCAGCAAGAGAGGGGAAGAAAACCAATGAGCACTCCGTGTGCATACCGGGGGGAGTCATTCCAGATGTGGAAAGGGTCCTTCCGGATGCCATGAAGGGTACAGGGTGCACCCATCTGCAGGTGGTCGCTCATGTCGGCACCAATGATGTGTGTCACTATGGATCGGAGGAAATCCTCTCTGGCTTCTGGCGGCTATCTGATTTGGTGAAGATGGCCAGTCTCGCTAGCAGGATGAAAGCAGAGCTCACCATCTGCAGCATCGTCGATAGGACTGACTTTGGTACAGAGCCGAGTGGCGGGTCTGAATCAGAGGCTGAGACGGTTCTGCGACCGTGTGAGCTGCAGATTCCTCGACTTGCGCCATAGGGTGGTGGGGCTTCGGGTTCCGCTGGGTAGGTCAGGAGTCCACTACATGCAGCAAGCGGCTACACGGGTAGCAGGGGTTGTGCGGCGTGGACTGGGCGGTTTTTTAGGTTAGATGGCCTCGGGCAAGTACAGAAAGGGCAGCAGCCTCAAAGGGTGCGGGGCAAAGTCAGGACATGCGGGAGCCAAGCAGCAATTGGTATTGTAATTGTAAACTGTTGAACCTGCATTGGTAAAGTACCGGAACTTCAAGTGCTGATAGAAAGCACCGAAGCTGAAATTGTTATAGGTACAAGAAGCTGGCTGAAGCCAGAGATAAATTCTGCCGAAATTTTTACAAAGGCACAGACGGTGTTTAGAAAGGATAGACTGCATGCAACCGGTGGTGGTGTGTTTGTTGCTGTTAGTAGTAGTTTATCCTGTAGTGAAATAGAAGTGGATAGTTCCTGTGAATTATTATGGGTGGAGGTTACACTCAACAACCGAGCTAGGTTAATAATTGGCTCCTTTTACTGACCTCCCGACTCAGCAGCATTAGTGGCAGAACAACTGAGAGAAAATTTGGAATACATTTCACATAAATTTTCTCAGCATGTTATAGTCTTAGGTGGAGATTTCAATTTACCAGATATAGACTGGGACACTCAGATGTTTAGGACGGGTGGTAGGGATAGAGCATCGAGTGACATTATACTGAGTGCACTATCAGAAAATTACCTCGAGCAATTAAACAGAGAACCGACTCGTGGAGATAACATCTTGGACCTACTGATAACAAACAGACCCGAACTTTTCGACTCTGTAAGTGCAGAACAGGGAATCAGTGATCATAAGGCCGTTGCAGCATCCCTGAATATGGAAGTTAATAGGAATATAAAAAAAGGGAGGAAGGTTTATCTGTTTATCAAGAGTAATAGAAGGCAGATTTCAGACTACCTAACAGATCAAAACGAAAATTTCTGTTCCGACACTGACAATGTTGAGTGTTTATGGAAAAAGTTCAAGGCAATCGTAAAATGCGTTTTAGACAGGTACGTGCTGAGTAAAACTGTGAGGGACGGGAAAAACCCACCATGGTTCAACAACAAAGTTAGGAAACTACTGCGAAAGCAAAGAGAGCTTCACCCCAAGTGTAAACGCAGTGGCCTTGTGGTTTCAGTTGCCAGCCGACCTGGGTTTCTGCCATCTTCGACTGTCGCTGTATCTGGCCCCTATGCGTCATCTGCATTCCTGGAGGGGTGATGTCCCATCACGTCAACCAGAGTGGCTGTGCACAGTGGGGCATTATCCCAAGGGCACATCACATCCCCCACCTCATGCCTGTTCCTGTGTTGCAGACAGTCTGGTTCACACTGCACAGGGAGTCACTGCCTGGGATATCAGTCTGGGTTTCTTGACTCTGTCCCCTTTCCTCAACTGCCATTGCTGGTGCAGCCCCTGCTGCATCTGACACCGCAGTGGCCATCGTCGCCACCTCCGTTGCTGGGTCCAATGCCCCAGCTTTTGCCTTTGGCACCAACCACTGACCTCGACAAGTACGTCACTGTGGTGTGCACTGCAGCTGCAGTGGTTATAGGCTAAGTACTGACAAACTTATTTGTGCTCTTTAATACAGTTATTAAATTTAATAGATTTCAGCGGTGTTGCGTGCCGTTTGTGGCAAAATAACGACTTAATAAACTTTTGTAATCGTTCGCTCGCTGTGTTTTATAGAGTTTTCAGTGTGTTGAAGTCATTTAGTAAATTTCGTGCTTTAGTTTTCAACTGACGTTTATTATTCTTTCTAGTGAAATATTTCAGAAAAATTTTCATTTAGTGTTTTAACTTCGCTTAGTGTTACAGTAGTCGTTTTAATTTTTTGGTTTTAGCTAGTAATTTTGTGAAGTTTTGCTGGTATTGGTATCAGCTGTGTTGTAGTAGTATTAATACAAGTAGCTGCTTTTTTAGTAGGCAGAGAATTTCGAGACCATTATTGTTAGTTCTTAAGTAGTTCTACTGGTGTAATTGAACTTTGGTAATGTAGACGTATAGTTTTTTTCAGTAACTGTAAAATTTTACCATGAGTGAAAAGTGTGGGCTCTGTTGTAGGTTTGTGAGTAGTGGATTACGGTGTGGGATTTGTTCAAAGTATTTTCATTGGGGGGAATGCAGTGGGGAAGCCAGTGGTCATTTTAGGGAGATCCTCTCCTGGGAATGTAGAATCTGTAGTAGAAACAAGTTAATAGAGGAGCAGGAGCATAAGATCTGTGCCCTTCAGGTGCAGTTACAATGCGCAAAGGAGGAACTAGATAGGTTGAGGAGGGTGAAGGGTGGTAGGGAATGGGAACTGGCAGTTGGCAAGAAGGTAGCTAGGAAGAGGAGGTATTCAGAGAGTTTTACTTTGCATACATGCAATAGATATGACCAACTGTCAAGAGTTGAGTGGAGAGGAGGCTCGTGTAGCTGTAGATGTAGGTAACTTGCAGCAGTCCTCAGCAATTAGGAGGCCTAGGTTAGTTGCAAAGTCTAGCAGAAAGGTTTTGCTGCTAGGTAGTTTGCACGGTAGAAGTGTGGGCCAGCAGTCGTAGGAAGTGTTGGGGAGTGAGTACCACATCACCAGCATTGTGAAGCCTAGTGCAGGGTTGGCTCAGGTGACCGAAAGCATAGGGGAGTTATGTAAGAATTTTACGAAAGAGGATCAAGTAGTGATAGTGGGTGGAGCAGGGAACAGTCTTGATACGGACAGGGAATATGATGTCAGTGGTGACTTGGTTAAGATAGCTACTCAAACTGGTGGCACTAATGTGCATTTCGTGCAACTGTTTCAGTGTCACGATTGGCCTCACCTTAATGCGGCTGTTAGGTGCATTAATGTGGGGCTGGGGAGGGCACTGATGGCAGAGGGCATGGATCACATCTCAGTGGTGCCAGTTGGGTCTATCAGTAGATGGGGTTTCACTAGGCATGGCCTGCACCTCAATAGGTATGGGAAGGGGAGGCTGGCTAAGCTTATAGGTGACAGTGTAGTGGGTGGTGGTGGTGGTGGTGGTTGTGGTATCACTCATGGAAAAATTCCTGTAGTAGTTGGTGTTAGAGCTGCACATTTTTTAGACTGAAGTCGGCTGATAGGTATACCCGCTTAAAGGAAGTGCCTCTAACTAAGGGCTCACCTCCAGAGGATGTAATGTTTCCAAGTAGAGAAGGAATTAGCATATTTAATCAAAATATAAGAGGTATTAGAGATAAAGTTAGTGAACTGATAATAGATGTTAACTCTGAAATTATTGGTATATCAGAGCACCACTTAAATAGTTTGATAATTCAGAGGCTTCCTTTACCAGGCTACAGATTAGCTGGCTGTTTCTCAAGGAGTTCCTTGTGGGGTGGGGGAGTGGCTCTGTACGTAAAAAACAGTATTTCATTTGAGTCCATAGACGTATCACGACACTGCACTGAACAGATATTTGAAAGTTGTGCAGCATTAGTTGAATTTAGTGAAACTAAACTTCTAATTGCTGTTGTTTATAGGTCCCCTAACTCTGACTTCAGAGCATTTTTGCTTAAGCTAGAGAGGGTTCTTGATTCACTTTGTAGGAAGTACCAGAGTGTAGTTATATGTGGTAACTTCAACATTAATTTTGTACATAATTGTGCAAGAAAAAGGATGTTGGTAGATCTCCTAAATTCATATGGTCTAATGTAAACTGTGTTTTTTCCAACTAGGGTGCAGGGGAACAGTAGCACAGTCATAGACAATATTTTTATTCATTCTTCATTACTAGATGGGCATTCTGTTAGTAAAAGGGTGAATGGCCTTTCAGACCATGGTGCACAAATTTTAACACTAAAAGGTTTTTGTACTCAAATCAATGTCGTATTTAATTACAAACTACGTAGGAAACTAAATCCAACAGCGATAGGGAGTTTTTCAAAACTTGTCAAGGAACAAGAGTGGCAAGATGTTTATTGTGCCGATAATATAGATGATAAATTTAATGCTTTCCATAACGCATTTCTCATGATCTTTGAGAGTTGCTTTCCATTACAACATTCTAAACGGGGTACTAGCAGTAATGGACAGCCCGGTTCGCTGACTAGTGGGATAAGAATATCATGTAGAATAAAGCGGGATTTATATCAATATGTTAGAGGTAGTCACAATCAAGCTACAGTAGCCCATTACAAACAGTATCGTAAGGTGCTTAAAAATGTTATTAGCAAGGCAAAAAGTATGTGGTGTGCAAATAGAATAGCTAATTCACAGGATTAAATTAAAGCCATATGGTCAGTTGTGACGGAAGTGTCAGGTCAGCAGCACAAGGTTGACGATATAAAGTCAGTTCGCAGTAATAATATTTCTGTTACTGATAAATCAGATATACGTACAGTATTTAACAACCATTTTCGTAGCATTGCTGGCGAATTAAATAAAAATTTAGTTTCTACAAGAAATCATATAAAATTCTTAGCAAATTCCTTTCCGATATTGACGTCTGAAATACTCCTCTGTGATACAGACAAGAGGGAGATTGAGTCAATAATTAAATCACTGAAGACTAAGGACTCTCATGGTTATGATGGAGTGTCTAGCAGAATATTAAAGTACTGTGCTGCACATATTAGCCCTGTATTTAGCCATATTTGTAATTTTTCCTTTAGGAATGGTCAGTTTCCTGAGCAATTAAAGTACTCAGTACTGGCTTTATAAAAAGGGAGAAAGGGATAATGTAGATAATTTTAGACCTATTTCTATGCCATCAGTGTTCGCAAAAGTTATCGAAAAGGCTGTGTATGTAAGGTTAATTGATCATTTTATATCACATGATTTGCTATCAAAAGTACAGTTCGGCTTTAGAAGTCGTTTGACAACTGAAAATGCTATATTCTCTTTTCTCTGTGAGGTACTGGATGGGCTAAACAATAAGTTTCGAACGCTTGGCGTATTTTTTGATTTAACACAGGCATTTGACTGTGTTGATCTCACAATATTGCTCCAGAAGTTGTACCATTACGGAATAAGGGGAGCAGCTCACAATTGGTTCACCTCTTACTTTAGCAACAGGCAGCAAAAGGTCCTTGTTCACAATGTTGATAACGGCTGTGATGTGGGATCTGAGTGGGGTACTGTCAAGTTGGGGGTGCCCCAGGGATCAGTGTTGGGGCGGCCGCTCCTGTTCCTGATTTATATAAATGATATGCCCTCTAGTATTATGGGTAACTCTAAAATATTTCTGTTTGCTGGTGACACTAGCTTGGTAGTAAAGGATGTTGTGTGCAACATTGACTTGGTTTCAAGTAGTGCAGTACATGACCTCAGTTCATGGCTTGTAGAAAATAAACTAACGTTAAATCACAGTAAGACTCAGTTTTTACAGTTTCTAACACACAATTCAACAAAACCTGACGTTTTAATCTCACAGAACGGGCATATTATTAGTGAAACTGAACAGTTCAAATTCCTAGGTGTTCGGATAGAGAGTAAGCTGTTGTGGAAAGCCCACATTCAGGATCTTGTTCAAAGACTTAATACTGCCATTTTCACTATTCGAATGGTATCAAAAATGAGTGATACTTCGACACGTAAATTAGTCTACTTTGCTTATTTTCATTCACTTATGTCATATGGTATTATGTTTTGGGGTAACTCTTCCCATTATAGAAGGATATTTTTGGCTCAGAAATGGGTGGTTCAGGCAATAAGTGGTGTGAGTTCACAAACCTCTTGTCGACCTCTGTTCACGAGTCTGGGTATTTTGACATTGGCCTCTCAATATGTGTATTCCTTATTGTCGTTTCTTGTTACCAATATTAGTTTATTTCCAACAGTAAGCAGCTTTCACTTGGTTAACACTCGGCAGAAATCAAACCTCCATTTGGATCGGACTTCCTTAACTCTTGTGCAAAAAGGTGTGCCGTATACTGCTGCATCCATTTTCAATAATCTTAGCAGTAATCCACACTCTTTCAAATTGAAACTGAAGAGTTTCCTCATGGGTCACTCCTTCCATTCTGTCAAGGAGTTCCTTGAAAAATTAAGCAGATTCTCATTGTATTGCTCATAGCGTTTGCTTAAACTTATGGACTGATTTTCTTTCAGGTTCATGAACATTTATTTTTATCTGTTATTACTTTTATGTTGTAAGTTCATGTACTGACACATTCCATGACCTTGGAGATTTGCTCCTCAATTTGGTCCTACGGAACTTGACATGTAAATAAATAAATAAATAAATGTTGTTGTTCACAGTCATGCCCTATGGCCTTTCACAAGTGGTGGGATGGTGCACCAACCCACCCCCTCATCACTTCCACTCCTACTTGCTGTTGTCTGTCCAACACATGGTACAGCAGCCGCCATCATCAAGCAATGGAATGGACATCAGTGCTGTTATTGGTGTTTTTATGACTCATAATCTCAGTGCCTTGTGAGTTTTAATGGAACCAGTGCTTTTTTGGTACCAGCATTTTTTTTCTGTACCGTGCATGTGGCTGTGTCTGTTTTTTTATGTATGTATGTATGCACAGCAAATGAGTGCTCGGCCTATTTGCTACGCTTTATTACTGTTGTCCAGTCTATGAGTTCAGAGGTATGCACAACCTGTACCTTACATATTGCCCTATAAAGTACTGTGTTCCATAATTGTGTTTGTTCTTGCTATAACAGTAACCATTTTCACTATTGTCACTATGATGACATCATGATCACTAATTCCTAGCTCTATACTGACACTGTTGATAACTTTTCCTAATACATATTGTTACTTCATTAATCCTGTCCTACCACCTCACCCATACGAGTAACTCACTTCGTCTGGATTAAACAATGGAAAATCCAGGAAGGAATGTAACAATATATTGAATGTAACAAAGCCTTATGTACATTATTCACATCCCATAATGAATCAGATTCAGATTCCAATTCTTTATTTGATGTTGACCACATGTAGTGAAAAAGGCTTTATAATGATATCAAGATACATAAGAAGTTACTATATTAGTTAGAGTTGACATTACAAGTACAAATTATTTATGCTGCATTAGTCAATCATAGACTTAATACTCAATTTCTATGTTACAAGTATCCAAGAATTCTGTAAGACTGTAGTATGGATTGTCTATTAACCATTTGTGCAGTTTAGTTTTAAAATTATTGAAAGGTGTATTGAGTGGAGTATGTGCTAATTTGTTAAATAATTTCAAACAGTTCATTTTGTGAGAGTTGCCTGTTTTTGTCAGCCTATGTCTAGGAATGTCAATACTCTCTTTGTTTCTGGTGTCTTGAAGGTGTATGTTCTCTCTGGTGTCAAAGTTTGTTCTGTTCTTTTTAGAATATGTCAGTGGTGCATAAATATAAAGATTTATCACTGTCATTATTTTCATTTTGATGAATAAGGGACGGCAGTGTTCTCTTGGACCAATCTTTCAAATTGTTCGTAGCACCTTTTTCTGCATCAATAGTACACCACTGACATGAGTGGCTCAATACTAACAGCCCATAAGATATATGAGACTGAAAAAGTCCAAAGTAAGCTGTTCTAAGATATTACTCACTAGGTCAGTTTCCAGATGAGATAGGACACCCTTGATTACTTTTTGTAGACCTGGTTGATAGGGGGTTGCCAGTTAAGTTTGGAATCAATGTGTATTCCAAGCAGTTTTACAGATTTTGGTTCTACCTCTTTAGCCAGTCCCAACTGCAGATGCTGAGTTTTCTCTGGATTACATAGAATTTTGTTAGTCAAGAGCCAGTTTAGTGTTAAGGTGAGAGTATCCCGTGATTTCTGGTGTAGCTTTGATAAATCTTGATATATGCTGATTAAGGTTCTATCATCAGCATAACAGATAACTGACTCAGGCCCAACATAAGATGGCAAATCATTAATTGCAACAATGAAGAAGAAAGGACCAAGGACAGAGCCCTGAGGTACATGAGATGTGATACTCTTCATAGAAAAGTGTCTATTATGAATTGACACATATTGTCTCCTGTTATTTAGATAAGAGTTAATTATTTCTAACTCTGTATTATTTATACCATAATACTTTAGTCTGGCTAGTAGGGTGTCAAATGGGATACAATCAAATGCCTTACTCAGATCACAAAGTTCAAGTGAGAGTGAAACTTCCTGGCAGATTAAAACTGTGTGCCGGACCGAGATTCGAACTTGGGACCTTTGCCTTTCGCGGGGAAGTGCTCTACCATCCAAGCTACCCAAGCACGACTCACGCCTCGTCCTCACAGCTTTACTTCTGCCAGTACCTCGGCTCCTACATTCCAAACTTTACAGAAGCTCTCCTGTGAACCAGGAGTGCTAGTTCTGCAGGTTTGCAAGAGAGCTTCTGTAAAGTTTGGAAGGTGGGAGATAAGGTACTGGCAGAAGTAAAGCTGTGAGGATGGGGCGTGAATCATGCTTGGGTAGCTTGAGTCTCTTTCCGGCACACAGTATTAATCTGCCAGGAAGTTTCATATCAGTGCACACTCCGCTGCAGAGTGGAAATCTCATTCTTCAAGTGAGAGTGTTTGTTTATTTTCAGATCCAGTTAATATCTGATTAACTGTTTCAAGGACTGCAGAGGTGGTATTTTTTGCTTGTCAAAAATGCTACTGTGTATTCAGAGGAGGTCATATTTTTAAAAATAGTTGCTTAGCTGTTGGTAGAAAATTTCTTCAAATATTTTGGAAAAGATTGGTACAATAGACACTGGTCTATAGTTTTCAGGGAGGTGTTTTCCCCCTTTTTGTATATAGTACAACTTTGGGAATTTTGAGCTGATCAGGGAAAACTCCAACTTCTAGGCATTTATTCATAATAAAAGCAAGTGAAATGCTAATGAGGTGTATTATCCTTTTTACTGTATAGTTAGATAGCCAGTAGTAGTCCACACTTATCAAGTTTGAAAATTTTCTAGCAATATTTATTATATTTGTGGGTGTGACAAGGTCCCAGTGAAATTCATGCCCTTTAGGTAGCTAATCAGCAAGTATGGCAATTGCTCGTATGTCTGACTTCTTAATTTTTGATTTTAATTCATTTAATGTAGTTGTAAAGTATTTATTGAGCTCTTCTGGCCCAAGTGGAACATCTTGTGTTTGGGTAGAAGTATGTTCTTGTTTTATAATATCTCAAGCAGCCTTGCATTTATTTAGGGTTCCTTCTATGTAATTTTTATAGGCAGCTTATTTGGCAAGGTTGACTTTGTAATGGTTTTTACATTTCAGGTAGTCTTTACAATACATATCATTTTGTTTTGTCCCACATTTGCCATAGGTTTTGTATATTTCGTACAGTGAAAGCATCTTTTCCCAGATACTAGCAAAGTAATCAGTCTACCATTTAAGCTTTTTACCTTTTTTATTTGGTTTAGTACTGTTTCTATTCATTGGTGAGCAAGAGTACCATAAGCCAGTATAAGTCTTAAGGAAATTATTAAATAGAGTTTCAGCAGTTGATTGATCTGTGTCATATTCATAAACAAAGTCTCAGTTTACCTTTTTGAGGGAGTTTGTGAATAACTTAACATTTTCCTCTTTCTGACCTCTAACCCGTGACGTGCTTGGCTTCTTATTTGCAACCTTATATTTCTTATCTGACTGTGTGCACTGGTATGTTAGGAGAAGAGGACCACGGTCTGCAAAACATTCATCTGCAATGCTTGCACTAGTCTCTTGAAAAATTAACTATAGTATTGTCCAAACAGGTATTTCCATGGGTCAGTCTATTGTTAGTATAATACAGATTTAGTGTTCTTACATTTAATAATGTTTGTGTGTTGAGTTTCTCTGTGTTTAGCATGTCAATGTTGAAATCACCACATATTGCTACATTTGTTTTGAGTTTTAATATTTTTCACATCATCTGTTCAAATTTCTCCCTTTTGGAGATCTATACAAACTGACAATTACAATTTTTGGTCTATCAGTCTTATACAAGTAAATTTGTTATTTAATCCTGAGGAGTATGAACTTATATCTATTTTAGAGAATTGAATACATTGTCTGATAAATATTACAGCCCCTCCATTTTTTCTCTCGTCTCTGCACATTATAGCTGCCAGAATGTAGTAGTTAAGTATGAACAAATCTACTCGATATTCTGTAAGTCAATGTTCTGAGACACACAGTACATCACTTTTTTTATTTTACAAAAATGTTACAACTCTAACAGCTTGTTCCTAATGCTACAAATGTTGACTTGCAGGATGGTAAGTGGGCCTACTTTACAACTATTCTCTTTCCTCTCTGAGCCATTCCCTGTAAAGGAGCACTCAGAGCAATTATAGGCTTAATAATGGTGTTTCTTTGTGAAATATTTCTTCTGTAGCCTGGTTTGTATTCCTTTTGTAGCCACTAACATCTAATAATTTTATGTTTGTAAATCTAACACAAAAATTCTCAGTTTATTTGACACATGATCAATCAGCCAGGTCATACCGGAATGGTAGAGTGGCTACAATAACATTGGTGAAGTGCAAGTATTGTATTACTATGATCAGCTTCTTGAGGAATCTGTTGACATTGTTTTTGTTTATGTCGTTTGCACCTCTGATTAGCACTACACAGTCCTTTTTTGTGAGTTTGGAGCATTAATTGTTTATAACAGCAGTAACTGTGTCAAAATTTGCCCCTAGTTTTACTTCACTGTAAATACTTATACTGTTCCCGGCTTGCTCTGACCTTAGATTTGAGATGTTTCGGTGTGGCTGTCCCCAAATAATTTCACCTCGTGTTTCTGCAGACACTGCTGCACTTTCACGTCAGACATCTTGTATTCTTTAGCAATGTTATATATTGTTTGACTGGATTTACCATTTTACTGGTGGATCTGTATACTTTTATAGCTTTATCTGATAGATGTATGAGAATTTACATACTTAAACAAATACCAATAAAGTTACTTATTCAACTCATCACTTTTATTGCATAGTTACTACATACCTGAGAGTACGAGAAGCATTGCTAATAACATCTAAATCTGAAGAGAACAGGTCCATGACCTTGCACAAAGCATTAATGGCACCTGTTGAAACAAACTGGGGAAACATCGTTTCTTCTCCGGCTACATTGCGAAGAGCACCTGTTAGCTGGAACAGGGCATGGCTTGTCTGTTCTGGTAGTCGAGAGCTATCAGATTTCTGCAATTTGAAAGCAACACAGTTTATAAACAGGTCATATTTAACTGTGCAAGTTCACGATTTTTGAACAATGTAGAAGAAATTCTAAGTGTGTTTTTTGAAACTGAAGTATTGTGGAATCCACTCATTAATTAATTTACAGAGGAATTCCAAAATGGCTCTGTTAATACTGACACCAAAATTATGAAATGGAACACACAACATCAGAGATGTTTTTCTAATGAAAGATACTTGAAGACCTCTGAACTTCATGCTACATATTACGGATTAGAATTAATGGGATTTTTTAAATCCAGACAGGTTAAATTAAACTGCAAAGTAGATAAATAGGATTCTGTTGTAGGCACATCTATAGCATGTAACCACCTTACTCATTTAATACAAATTAACAACACATCAACAGTTTATACGACTGCCAGGAAAGCAAACATTTAACACACTGTATCCTACTGTATAGGACTAAAGATCTACTTGAAATAGTACCCACTAGAATAGTAAAAACACATATTAGTTCAACAAATCAGGTTATAACAAATTATGACCACATCACCTCAGCAGATACCATAAATGGTCACCACTCAGATCATTTAGGTCAGACACTAGTGCTAAAATGTAATACAAAATTCAAATAAAAAAAATTTTCAAGCACAAGAGAATATTATCTTCTAGCGACACTATGCCAAAAAATAGTTTTTGTCAGGGATCTTGGGAATCAGTTATTATTGCTACTGATGGGGTGAACAGTAAAAGGAATATGCTCTTAAAAGTTCTGACTGGGTGCACACATAGTACCATTTACAGGCACACACACACACACACACACACACACACACACACACACACACACTCTAGCAAACCTGGCAGTGCTTCACAATTGCTAAATGTGTATGGGAATTGCATATACACCCTAAATTCCTTGCTTCCCTCTCTTTGCTCAGCTCCTCACTGCCCTACCCCACCCTCTCCTCTCTTTCTGTCCATCTCCTCCTCCTCCCTCCCATGTCCATTTCCATCTGAACGTTCACAGAGTATAGCAATAACAATATTATGAGAAGGAAACTTGCTACTCACCACATAACGGAGATGCTGAGTCACAGATAGGCACAACAAAAAGTCTCTTACAATTAAAGCTTTCAGCCATTAATGCCTTCATTAACAATACACACACACACACACGCACACACACACACACACACACACACACACACGACTGCAGTGTCAGGCAACTGAAGCCATATTGTGAGCAGCAGCACCAGCGCATGATGGGAGGGGTGACTGGGTGGAGGTAAGGATGAGGTTGGGGTGGGGATAGTATGGTGGGGGTGGAGGACAGTGAAGTGCTGCAAGCAAGACTGAGGGTAGGGGAAAGGTGAGGAGGGGCGAAAGGAGAAAAATAAAAAGATTGCATGTGGTGGTGGAATGACAGCTGTGAAGTTCTGGAATGGGAACAGGGAAGGGACTGGATGAGTGAGGACAATGACTAACAAAGGTTGTGGCCAAGAGGGTTATGGGAACATAGAACGTATTGCAGGGAAAGTTCCCACCTGTGCAATTCAGAAAAACTGGTGTTGGTGGGAAAGTTCCATATGGCACAGGCTATAAAGCAGTCATTGAAATGAAGGATGTCATGTTTGGCAGTGTGTTCAATGACAGGGGGGTCCACTTGTTTCTTGACCACAGTTTCTTGGTGGCCATTCATGCAGACAGACAGCTTGTTGGCTGTCATGCCTACATATCTATTGCAGGGGTATCAGCCATGAGGTAAGGGATTGGGAGCATAGGTTGTGTAAGAATCTACAGGTATATTGTGTAGGTTCAGTGGACGGCAGAATACCACTGTGGGAGGTGTGGGAAGGATAGTGGGCAGCACATTTCTTGTTTGAGGGCATGATGAGAGGTAATTGAAACCCTGGCGTAGAATGTAATTCAGTTGCTCCAGTCCTGGGTCATATTGAGTTATGAGGGGAATGCTTCTCTGTGGCCGGACAGTGGGACTTTGGGAGGTGCTGGGAGACCACACAAATTGCCACCCACAAACTGGGGTGAAGACACAAGTGAACCACCCTGTTGCTGAACATACTGCCAAACATGATATCCTTCATGTCAATGACTGCTTCGTAGCCTGTGCTATATAGATCCTTCCCACCAACACCAGTTTTTCTGAATTGTGCAGGTGGGAACTTTCCCTGCAACACATCCTACATTCTCGTAATTTTCCTGGCTTCAACCTTCAGTAGTCTCTGTCCTCTCTCATGTAGCCCCTTTCCTGTTCCCATTCCAGTATTACATGGCTGTCATTCCACCACCACACCCAATCTTTTTATTTACCTCCTTTTCCACTACTCCCTCCCACCCCCTCTCCACACCTATTCCCTGCCTTCCGTCTAACTTGCAGCACTTCACTGTCTGCCACATCCACCATACTATCTCCCCCCCCTCCCCACCCCAGCCTCCTCCTTATGCCCACCAAGTCACCACTCCCTTCATGCACTGGTGCTGCTGCTCGCAGTGTGGTTTCAGTTGCCTAATACTGCAGTCATGTGTGAGTTGCATTTACGTAAGTGTGTCTATTGTTGATGAAGACCTTAATGGCTCAAAGCTTTAATTGTGAGAGTCTTTTTGTTGTGCCTATCTGTGACTCAGCATCTCCGCTTTATGTTGAGTAGCTACTTTCCTTCTCATAATATTGTTTTTGCTAAACTCTATGAACATTCAGACGGAAATGGACATGAGGGAGGAGGAGGAGAAAATTGACAGAGAGAAAAGGGGGTGGGGGAGAGGGTGGGCCATGAGGATCTGGGCAAAGAGAGGGGAGCCTCTTCATCTCTGAATAACTACTACAACCTACATCCTTCTGAATCTGCTTATTGAATTCATATATTGGCCTCTCTACAATTTTCACACCCCACACTATCCTCCAATAAAATTGGTGATTCCTTGATGTCACAGAATGTGTCTTACCAACTGATCCCTCCTTTTGGTCAAGTTGTGTCACCAATTTCTTGTGTCCCCAATTCTATTCAGTACCGCCTCATTAGTTACGGGATCAACCCACCCAATCTTCAGTGTTCCTCTGCAGCACCACATTTTGAAAGCTTCTATTCTCTCTTGTCTGAATTGTTTATCGTCCATGCTTCACTTCCATACATAGCTGCACTCCAGACAAATACCTTCAGAAAAGATTTCCTAACATTTAAATCTACAGTCAATGCTAACAAATTTCTCTTCTTCAGCACTGCTTTTTTTTAAATTGGCAGTCTACATTTTATATTCTCTCTACTTCAGCCATCATCAGTCATTTTGCTGCCCACATAACAAATCTCATTTACTATTTTAAGTGTCTCATTTCCTAACCTAATTTCTTTGACATCACCTGATTTAATTTGACTACATTCCATTATCCTTGTTTTGCTTTTGTTGATGTTCATCTTATATCCTCCTTTCCAGACACTGTCCATTCTGTTCCACTGCTCTTCCAAGTCCTTTGCTGTCTCTGGTAGAATTACAGTGTCATTGGCAAACCTTAAAAGTTTTTATTTTTTCTCCTTGAACTACAATTTTTTTATGACAAGCCCAGCAAACAAAGAAAAAGGATACGAGATACGTATCTAGGAACATGGAATGTGTGGAGCCTACACCAAGCTGGGGCCCTATGTCAGCTCCTATCACAAGTAAACAACTATCGTATAAAACAATTGGCTCTCCAGGAAATTAGGTGGAAGGGAAGTGACATAACGGACTCGTGAAATTTCACCATCTTCTATAGTGGTGGGAGGATGAATCGCTTTGGAACAGGTTTTGTGGTCACTAAAGAACTGAAACATACTGTGATGCACTAAGAACCACTCAATGAACATATGTTCATGTTAAGATTAAGGGGAAAATTTTTCAATATAAAAATTATAAATGTACATGCATCCTCAGAGGAGGCAGATGAACAGCAGAAGGACGAGTTTTATTGTGAGGTAGAGCAGTTGTATGATCAGGCTCCCAAACATGATGTTAAGATCTTAAAAGGAGACTTGAATGCGAAAATAGGAAAAGAAGAGGACTATCAGCCAACTATAGGAAGACATAGCCTCCATGAAATATCAAATGACAATGGAATAAGGGTTGTAGATTTTGGTTTAAGTAGAAACATGAATGTCAGCAGTACATGTTTTCCACACGAAAAGATACACAAGGAAACATGAATGGCACCAGATAGAGAAACTAGAAATCAGATAGACCACATATTGACTGATCAAAGGCACAGATCAGACATAATGGATGTTAGGAGCCAATGTGGAGCTGACTGCAATTCAGACCATCATCTAGTGAGAATTAAGCACAGGCAAAGGATCTCACTATTGGGTAGACAAAAATGCCACAAACAAAAGAGTTTTTGACATTAAGAAACTGAAGTTAGAAGAAATATGGAGAGCTTATCAGACAAAAATAGAAGAGGGGGATTAAGAACAATACCGGCACATCAAATGAACATATAGAAATAATGTGGAAATGATGTAAGGCTGAATTTCCTTGAGGTAGCTGGAGAGGTTTTGGGTCACATATGGGCTTTAAGGAAAGCAGATTGGTTTGATGAAGAATGTATTAGAAGAACTGAGGAGTGTGACATAGCACAAATGAAATTATTTCAGAGAAGAACTAGAGCAAGTCTGAAGAGGGTTTGAAGACGGAAGAAAAGAGCACTAGAAAAGAAAGAATGGGAATAAACTGAACAACTAGCAGAAGAGAAGCATGTATGTGACATGTACCAAAAGATTAAAGAAGGAAAGGCTGGGTTTCAAGCCAGAACAGATATATGTATGAGTAAGGAAGGGGATTTGATAGGGGAGAGTAATAAAATACTTGACAGATGGGCAGAATGCTTCCAAGAGTTATTGAACTGAGAAGTACAAGGATTAGAACAAGAAGAACTGTTGGAAATAAGTTATTATAGACCAGAGGTCTTAACATTGGAATCCACACTGGAGGAAGTGATACAAACCATTAAGCCCTTAAAAAGCAATAAGGACCTGAAGAAGATCAGATCCAGGTGGAACTTCTCAAATATCATGGGGAAGCACTGTGAAAAGCAATACATAAAGTAATACTGGGCAAATGGCAGGAAAGAGCATGCTAATGGAGTGAAAAACAGCTATTATGTGCCCCATACATAAAGAAGGAGATGAATTAAATGGCGAGAACAATGAAGGAATCTCCCAAATACTACATATAAAGTGTTCTCCAAGATCCTAACTAGGAGGCTTACTTCCTATGTAGAATAGAGAACTGAACACTATCAGAGTGGCCTTAGAAGAAATAGGTCAATAACTGACCAAATATTCAAATTATGGATACTACTTAAAAATGTTATGAACATCAAATGAATATACAACATATTTATATAAATTTTAAACAAGTATATGATAGTATCTCAAGAGTGGCATTGCGGAATGTAATGGAAGAGTCTGGAATACCTAAGAAGCTTGTTAAACTTACTATGATGACCTTCAGTGAAACCAACTGTACAGTAAAAATACAGGGTGAAATCTCCAGAGAAGAGGAAGGAAAGAAGGGATTGAGAAAGGGTGACTGTATCTCCTCATTGCTATTCAACCTCTGCCTAGAAAAAGTCATAAGTCAGATAGATTTAAAAAGAGGAGGATCTATTTTTAATCATTCACTGCAGTATCTAGCCTTTGCAGACAATGTGGCATTACTCGTACGAAACACTGCTGTGCTGGTAAATGCCTATCAACAACTGGAGAGATGTACAAGGGAACATGGCCTGGTAGTCAATGTCAAAAAGACCAAATATATGACACTGACCAACCAGCAAAGCCTTCCAGATCTCAGGATAGCTGAAGCTGACAAGGAGTTTGACAGGGTGAAAGACTTCAAGTACCTCAGATCAATTATCACAGAGACAAAAGACATCAGCAGTGAGGTGAAAGCTAGAATAGCAGCATGCAACATATGCTACTTTGCCACACTACCCATGCTTAGGTGCTTGCTTGTATCATGTAAATCTAAAATCCTCATTTACAAAACAATTATAAGACCAGTTGTTATGCCTAGTGCTGAGATGTGGAACATGACTGCAAACAAGAAAAGGGTCCTTAGCAGTTGGAAGAGAAAGGTTCTGCATAAAATAAATGGCCCAATATACAATCAAGAAGGTTGGTGCATCAGTGCAAATGCAGAACTGAAACAACTTTTTGACGAACCTGATATTCTCAATACCATTAAAATAATAAGACTGCTGTGAGCAGGATACATGGTCAGAATGGAAGAAGACAGAACATGTAAGAAGATTTTTGATGGCAAAGCTGGAGGCAGACGATGGGAAGGGACGTCCCAGAAAGAGGTGGATGGATGGATTTTATGAAGACATGAAAAAGTTGGGTGTCAGAGGATGTTGATGGAAAGTCATGGACCAGACAGAATGGCAGGATAATGTGATCCAGGCCAACACCCTTAAAGGGCTGTAGACCCATGGAGTAAACAAGTGGTAAGTAAGAACTATAATTCCTACTCCAAATCTTTCTTTGGTTTGCTTTACTGATTGTTCAGTGTATAGATTGAATAACATCGAGGATAGGCTACAACCCTTTCTCCCTCCCTTCTCAACCACTGTTTCCATTCATGCCCCTTGATTCTTATAACTGTCATCTGGTTTCTGAACAAATTGTAAGCAGCCTTTCACTCCCTGTGTTTTACTCATGCTACCTTCAGAATTTCAAAGAGAGTATTCCAGTCAACACTACCAAATGATTTCTCTAAGTCTACAAATGCTATAAACTTAGGTTTGTCTTTCCTTAACCTATCTTCTATGATAAGTCGTAGAATAAGTATTGCCTCACGTGTTCCTACATTTCTCTGGAATCGAAACTGATCTTCCCCATGGTTGGCTTCAACAGTTTCTCCATTCTTCTGTGAGAAATTTATGTTAGTATTTTTGAGCCATGACTTATTAAACTCATAGTTTGGTAATTTTCATGCCAGTCAGCAACTGCTGTCTTTGGAACTGGAATTACTACATTTTTTTTGAAGTCTGAGGGTATTTTGCCTGTTTCATACATTTTGCACACCAGATGGAAGAGTTCTGTCATGACTGGCTATCAGTGGTTCTAACAGAATATTGTCTACCACCATGGCATTGTTCCAATTTAGATCTTTCAGAGCTCTGTCAAATTCTTCTTGCAGTAGAATATCTCTCATCTTCATCTACATCTACTTCCCTTTCTATAATATTGTCTTCAAGTTCATCTGCCTTGTATAGACCCTCTATAGACTCCTTCAACCTTTCAGCTTTCCCTTCTTTGCTTAGGACCGGTTTTCCAACTGAGCTCTTGATATTCATACATATGCTTCCCTTTCCCCCAAAGGCCTGTATACAGTGTCTATCTTTCCCCCAGTGAAATATGCTTCTAGATCCTTACTTTTCTCCTCTAGCCATTCCTGTTTAGCCAATTTGCACTTCCCGTCAATATCATTTTTTACACGTTTGTATTCTCTTTCACCTGCTTCATTTTTAAAATTCTTCTTTCATCAATTAATTTCAATATCTCTTGAGTTATCCAAGAATTTCTACTAGGCCTTGTCTTTTTACCTATTTGACCCTCTACTGCCTTCCCTATTTCATCTTTTAAAGCTACCCATTCATCTTCTATTGTATACCTTTGCCCTGTTCTAGTCAACTGTTGCCTTATGCTCCCTCTGAAACTCTCAACAACCTGTGGTTCTTTCAACTTATCCAGATCCAATGTCCTTAACATTCCTCCTCTTTCCAATTTCTTCAGTTTAAATCTACAGTTCATAACTGGTAAATTGTGATCAGGTTCCATATCTGATCCTGGAAATTTCTTACAATTTAAAATTTGATTCTGAAATCTTGCTCATACCATATACAATCAATATGAAACCTTAGAGTGTCTTTAGGCCTCTTCAGAGTGTCTCTAGGTCTCTTCCATGTATACAACCTTCTTTTATGATTCTTAAACCATGTGTTAGCGATGATTAACTTATGCTCTGTGCAAACTTCTACCAGGTGACTCCCTCTTTCATTCTTTTCCCCCACTCCATATATGATCCACCAAAACAATGAAAAAAGTCCAATAAACGTGGGTGTGAGCTAAGAGCATTTGTTCATCTTCAATATACTGCAAAACACTTATCTTCTATTGCAAGCACTTTGCTTTCCATATTTTGGGAGGAGGTAGTATGGACCAAAACAAGGAAAAAATGTTGAGTAAACATAGGCTCCAAAATGCATACCTTAAGAGCTATGAGCACTTGTTCATCTACACTATGTGAAACATGTAACTTCTATTGAACAAGTGCTCACAGCTTTCAGAGTATGCATTTTAGTGCCTGTGTTTACTGGATGTTTTTTTTGGTTTGGTCTATACCACCTCCTCCTAATGTATAGAAAGCAAAGAGCTTGCAATAAAAGAGATTTTTTCACAGTATTAAAGAAGAACAAATGTTCATAGCTCTTAAGGTATGCATTTTAGAGCCTATGTTGACTGGACATTTTTTCCTTGTTTTGGTGGCTACTACCACCTCTCAGAATATTCAATACTTTTTAAGCACCCTATACATATATGTATAAGTGCCTGGTCCATACTACGGGCAATATACACCAATTTAATATAAAGAACTCAGTACACTGGCTTGACACAAGACACGTACATCCAGTTGACATGATGTTGAGTAGACAACAGAGATCCACCATAGTTACAAACATCTGAGCATACGGTTTTTTAACCAGTTCCCACAAAGTGACCATACAATGCACATGAATAAACTAAAAAATAAAAGTGGAAAATGGATTAAAAGTTAAGTATACTACACAGTGAAGCAATTTCAATGCAGTATAATAGAAGATATACTTTTATGATGATAAGCTACTGAAAATAATAACATACAGTATTACACAATATGCAATGTTAAACAAATTAATATGTAAAATCTAGTCTGCCAACATAATGCATTACTACATCTGTACTACTTAATTATTGTAAATAGAGTAATGTAATGTGTTAAGTCTAATGTTTCAATATAAAACACTTCTGTAATTACAGTTGCACACAAACACTGATTGCATGGAAAGTGCTCAAAGGTGAATAAATCTAATCTATTCCATTCCATCATGCAATAACATGAAATAGTACCTACCACTCAATTTACTATTTCCTGTTTTCTTTTTTCAGTATAAGTTTCAGTCATTGGTTGCAAATAAATTTTATTACACTATGTACTTCAGAATTATTTTAATTGGAGATCATTCCCACAAAACACTGCAGGATTCATTTTAATTTATGCTATTTTATATTACTTTTGGATGACCTGACAGGTCACTTGTTGATACAATGGCAATGGTTACGAGTGAACAAAGAAGATTGAAACGTTATTTTTTTTTTTTTTTTTTTTTAAAAAAATATCACCTGCTTTAAGGAGTAATTTTGAGAGAGATTTTCTTTATGATGGACTATGGACCATGTACTACATTATGTTTAAATGAATGCAACAAGCATGCAACAGGCAGTGGTGTCTGGAAAGGACATTCTATAAGGATAAGCAGTACGTAGATGTGCAGAAAAAAAAGAGTTAAAATAGAGGAGAAAGATGATAGAAAAATACAATAATAACAAATAGAGAAACTTAAAATAAGAAGCACCTGTGAGCAAAATTTGTAGTGTCAGTAGAGCAGGGAAAATGAATATGAGGAATCAGCTGTTGACATATTTCTATACTGAAATTTATCAGAATTAATACACATAAAAATCATCATGTTATATACAAGTAATAAATTACTCACTGCAGAATTAATCATCTTTATATGCAGCACCATTAGCTCCAATGCACCAAGGTTCAGAACTCTTGACAGAAGTGTTGGATTCATTGTTAAAAACTTTAAGGCACCATATCCATAAATACAGGCTTCAGCATCCTCAAGTGGACTGGCTGAACCCAGTGCATTGACAAATAACTCTGTGAAGATTGTACTTTGATGTAATTTTTTTAAAAATACGGCTAGAATTCTTATTAAAAGAAATAATTATAAGAGAGCAACAGCACTGCACAGGCTGTAGCAAGTTAAGCAAAAGATAAACCTTTACATTTTATTTGTTTATTTTTTTGATGTTCCATGGATTCATACAACAATAAGTTCACCACTGATGTGGAATGTGTCCACATTATAAATACAGATATATTAATCTACAGTTTTATGAAAAGGGTAAGTTGCTACTCACCACATAGATAAGGCACTGAGTTACAGACACGAAAAATTAAAAAGGGCACTAAAATATTTAAGCTCTGGAGAAAGCCCTTTTTCTGAAGTAAAATAAATGTAAATGTCACGTGATTACGGCCTCCCATTGGGTAGACCGTTCGTCGGGTGCAAGTCTTTCGATTTGATGCTACTTCAGCGACTTGCGTGTCGATTTCTGAAGTAGAAAAGCACACACTCAGACAGCCACAATTCACACAAACAGCTCCAGTCTCCGGGCACTGGGACTTGACTCTTGAGAATGTGAATGTGTGTGTTTATTTACATTATGGAAAAAGGATTTTGTCTGAAATCTTAAATATTTTAGCACTTTCCTCAGTGACTCAACACCTTGCCTATGTGGTGAGTAGCAATTTGTCCTTTCCATATTGTTATTATTCCATCCTACAGTTTACAACAATTAAATTACAATTTACTACTCAACAGCTACTACAAATAAAGAAATAAATGGTTATTATCTTCACTCTTCAATAGAAACATGTTTAATGACATAGTTTTTGTCATACTACTGAACAATCAGTTCAGAGATTCAACAAATAATAAAAATACCTACAAACATTACACAGAACCTGAATAAAAATAACATGATTTACATGAATTACTAATATTAACAATTGACAAATTATTATCTTCACTCTTCAATGGTAATATATTCGAAAGTGTTTGGCATGCACGGCCACTGTCACATTATAGGGTGATCTGTTCAGCAACATATATATGATAAAAATACATATTCACACTATGCAATGATTGAATGAAATGCTTAATCTACATGAAATATGTGTATTAACATTTAACAATGAAAATACTGAATTATTGACAATATAAAGTCTCTCCAGACCCGGTGTTCTGGGTGACTTTTCTGGGCTGTACCCTTTTTCCTAAATCTCTCCAGTCCTTTTCCTTCACCCCTCTTCCTTACCCATCAACTCTTCTGCCAGAAGAAGGAGCCACTGGCTCCAAAAACTTGTGAAAGTTAAACCTTTTTGTGTGTGTGTGTTCTCCTGCTGCCACTTGTATTAACATTTGACAATATACAATGAGTGAGTCAAGAGAAACTGGTATGGTTTAGAGATTGATTATTCCTTAAACTTTTAAATTCAGTGAGAAGACAGTTGAAAATTTTTACACCACAATACTTAGCACCTCTCTGCACTAGGAACAGATTTTTTAAACTGATACTATAGTTTTTCTCACATACAGTGTCATGGATGTGAATTGTTGATTTGTTTACAAAGAGAATGAGATTCTTTGTAATAAAGCACACTGTTGTTGTCGTTGAGTCTTCAGTCCAGAAACTGGTTTGATGTAGCTTTCCATACTACTCTATCCTGTGCAAGCTTCTTCATCTCCGAGTAACTACTGCAACCTACATCCTTCTGAATCTGCTTAGTGTATTCACCTCTTGGTCTCCCTCTACAATTTTTACCCTCCATGTTTCCCTCCAATAATAAATTGGTGATTCCTTGATGCCTCTGGGCATGTCCTATCAATCGATCCCTTCTTTTAATCAGGTTGTGCCACAAATTCCTCTTCTCCCCGATTCTATTCACAACCTCCTCATTAGTTATGTGATATACCCATCTAATCTTCAGCATTCTTCTGTAGCACCACATTTCGAAAGCTTCTATTCTCTTCTTGTCTAAACTATTTGTCATTCATGTTTCACTTCCATACTAGGCTACACTCCAAACAAATACTTTCAGAAAAGAGTTACTGACACTTAAATCTATACACAATGTTCGCAAATTTATCTTCTTCAGAAACACTTTCCTTGCCATAGCCAGTCTACATTTTATATCCTCTCTACTTTGACCATCATCAGTTATTTTGCTATCCAAATAGCAAATCTCATCTACTACTTTAAGTGTCTCATTTCCTAATCTAATTTTCTCCGCATCACCTGATTTAATTCCACTACATGCCATTATCCTCTGTTTGCTTCTGTTGATGTTCATCCTTTCAAGACACTGTCCATTCTGTTCAACTGCTCTTCCAGGTCCTTGGCTGTCTCTGACAGAATTACAATGTCATTGGCAAACCTCAAGGCTTTTATTTCTTGTCCCTGGATTTTAATTCCTACTCCAAATTTTTCTTTTGTTTCCTTCACTGCTTGCTCAATATACAGATTGAACAACATCAGGGATAGGCTACAACCCTGTCTTACTCCCTTCTCAACCACTGCTTGCCTTTCATGCCCCTCGACTCATAACTGCCATCTGGTTTTTGTACAAATTGTAAACAGCCTTTCGCTCCATGTGTTTTACCCCTGCCACCTTCAGAATTTTAAAGAGAGTATTCCAGTCAACATTGTCAAAAGCTGTCTCTAAGTCTAAAAATGCTAGAAATGTAGGTTTGTCTTTCCTTAATCTATCTTCTAAGATAAGTCGTAGGGTCAGTATTGCCTCACATGTTCCAACATTTCTACGGAATCCAAACTGATCTTCCCCGAGGTCAGCTTCTACTAGTTTTTCCATTCGTCTGTAAAGAATTTTGCGTTAGTATTTTGCAGCCGTGACTATATATAGTGAATACAGAATATTTATGATGTTACATGTGTCAGTACATCAAACCTCAATCAGATACAGATGAGTGGTGGAAGTTCATTTTTCTTGAATAGCTTCACATGATTTAGCTGCACACCCATATTTTATGTGTTTTTAACTAGAGGTGTTTCACTTACCAAGGATATTGTCTTCCAAGAATAGCTCGTCATTCTTGTCACTGCGTGAAACTTTAAAGATTAGTTTACATACTCCTGATAAGTTGGCACCTGTTACTCGCAACTGTAACAGAGGTGTTAAGACACTGAATATGGCACTGGGAAAAACTTGTTTAGAAAAGTTCAATATGTATTTTATTGCTTACAGCAAGTATAACTCTCGCAATCTGCAGTAGCAGCATCTCATTGGGTCTTTCAATATACCTGTACAAGGCTTTCAAAATCTGAGACTTCAGTTTTCCACTAAGACCACTGGATCCTGTGTTCTTTCCTTTTTCCAAAGTATTGTACAACTTTGACATAACACTTATTACTTCAGCATCATTGTCATCTGGAATAAACACATTTTATTACAAAAGAAGATATTTGATATACATAGAAACATAAATAACTTTGCTTTTCTCTACCAACACTGAGAACATACACTAATGGCAAATAACATTATGACAACTGCTTCCCATGAGACTGAATGCTATCTAGTGGCATTCAGGGCAAAGTATATACATGGAGGAGAGATGAATGGGGAATCACTCTAGTGACAATACAGACCACAAATGGAGAAGTCAACTGACATAAGAACTTTCACAAAGAGCAGATTGTTATGGCCTGGCTCCAGGGAATGAGCATCACTGAAACAGTAAAGTTGGTCACCTGTTGACTTGCTATTGTTATGGGCATCTATAGAAAGTGAGTGCAGCATGGTAAAACCATAACTAGGTGACAAGGTGTTGGACATCTATGCCTCCTCACAGACTGTGGAGATCGGAGACTTTCCCACTCTACAAGGCACGAGAGGCAATGATCTGTGGTATATCTGATGACAGATACAATGCTGATGAAGACACAAGTGTTACAGAGCTCACCATTCAGTGATGACAGTTGAACATGTGGCTCTATGGCATACAAGCCATAATATTTCCACATTAAAATAAGATCATCAGTTACAATTGTAGTGGGCATGGGATAAATGAGATTAGACCATGGATCAATGGAAATGTGATGCATGGGACCTGACTAATAACTAAACGCTTGATGACAGCTACGGACTATGTGAACATGATAGCAGACCAACTGAGTCCCATCATGACTGATGTCTTCCCCAATGGCAAGGTAACCATTTGTGTGACAAGGCTAGATTCATACTACAATGGTTTGAGAAGCACAATAGTGGACTCCCGTTGATGTCCTGGCCACTTGGTTTGGACCTGATAGAACACATATGGGCCACTATGGGATGCCATTACTACTAGCCCATAATTCATGGCAATTTCTGTACCTGTGCACAGATGTCTAGTGCCACATATCTCCAGAAACTGACCAAAGACTTGTCAAATCCATGCTATACAGAATTGCTGCGGCAGTGCATCGCATATGTGGATCAATCAGATAGACACAATGTTTGGGCATGTCACTGTAAGCTGCATTTTAACATGACTCTTGGAGCAGCACAATGTCAGTTTCCACCACCATTGTCACATATTTGAAGCAGTTAATTTCTGTTTACGCTAAGGTCTTGAAAAATATATGCAAACTGTTCAATTATGAATTTGTAAATTCAAAACTGGCAATGTGAACCAAAATCAAACTGTGTCTCATTGCTGCTGTATGATACAAAAATTCTGGTAGCATGTAACAGTCATATTCTCCAAGTAAATAGTTGTTTGACAGAATGACATTAAATGCCTAATCATGGAGATAATGAAACAGGAATGTGTAAATATCACATAATGCATGCAAAACAGATGACCTGCAGAGGTGTCTCCAAGAACCTTAGAAATTCTTCACTGCTATACCAGAACATTTATTCCTCAACACTTTAACTGCTCTGAATGTGTTAAAAGTGTGGCACTGTTACTGTCTCCAGGTGCACCTTTGACCCTTCTGTCACATGCTCTAGAAATGTATACACACACCTGCTTCTTGCCGTCTTTGTACTCCCGACATGTTACCATGGCCAGCCACTCAGGTTTTTGTGAGTTCTGGATATGTTAATGGGCAAGTTACTTAGTGGCCAGGCAGAGTGGCTCAGTAGCTGCATTTCTGACCTGAGTGCTCAGCAGCTTTCCACTGTTTGGCCTGTGTGTGTTCGCTGCTGTGATCTTACTTGTGTTGCAGCTTTCATCTTCAGTTCTGACTGAGAATATGGCACCTCGTTGTGGTTGGATGGAGAAAGGAATCATTATGGCAGTGACAGACAATTACACCTGGTACTCAGCGTCACAGGGTAAAAGAAACAAGCAGAGTATCAGATGCCTCCATATAAAAACCACTGCAATAGTGTTGCTAGAGAGACTAATGCATTCTAAATGTTGTAAGTAAACAAAAGATCTAGACTGGAACTGAAACGATTAAAGCAAATAGTTACTTAGTGATTACAACTTTTGATGTGACAACAAACAGGTTTCAATTAAAGTTGAAAATCTCACATAGGATACTATAAATTTTAATGTGTTCAATGCCACTATATTCTTTTTTGACCAGCTATAAAGTGCTATTAAGAGAAGTACTTATTTTCATTAAAAAATATAGTTATGCCTCTTTCTCGTGATACGTAAAAATGCTTTGAGTATTAATCATACAGCAGTATACACACCTCTTAGCATGCTATCAAAAAACCTTGTTTCAGTATCTTGAATCATTTATGAAATATGGCAGTTTTTACAACCACATGATGCATGTTTTGCATGGAAAGAACACTGGGTGCAATCCACACAACCCTTCTGTTGATACAAGAACCAACATCTTGAGAATGGTGACATATATTGCTCTGCTCTCAATTTTGATATGTTAGCTACATTTAATACACTGCAATCAAGGATGTAAAATGAACCATAAGCAAAGTCTACACAATGTGTTTTTACTTCTGCAAAAATCTTAAAATATTTTGCAATGCTTTAATTCATTGCAAGCAGTATAGTAACTAAGATGACTAACAAAACAAAATTCAGTCGTTTATTGATCAAAGGTATCATACTGTAGGACGTGAAAAAATTAAACTTTTTGAGAAATAGTTTTCTTAAAATTGGATGGTAAGTGTTTCATTTAGTGGCCCACAGGTTCGCTCAATTGCATTGCAAACAATTTTTGAATGGAAAATCCAAATCTAGAGCAAAAAAGTTGTTACCTTGGTTCTCTACGACTGACGACACATTAGAGTGGTTTCACTGATGGAGTCATTCTTGCTTTGAGTTATTACAGTTGTGAATATGATATGTCTATGGAAGAGTAAGTATAAAGAACACTAGGTTACTTTGATGAAATGAAAGTGATACTTCACTTTCATCACAGGATTCTAGTTCTCTGCTAATAACTCCAGGATAGGTGTAATTATTAGGTGTAAAACAATATTGACATACCTGTGTTTTTCTGTGCAGTGATTGATTTCTAGAGTCAAGAACCTGAGTAATTGTGTTTACAGTAGACTCCTGACTATCATGCTCATTATTATCCATCCCTTCTACTATCTGGGCTATTTAATTAACATCCTAATAATACTTCTTTCTGGAAAATTAATTTATCTTCCAAAGGTTTAGCAAGTAGGATCTGGCTACAATTCTGTGTGTCTTTTAAAAATGCTTTGTGCACCTTTTGTGTTTCTAACACATCTGCAGTCACAATCATGAGATACACACTGTATCATTGATACTGAATAAATCACCAGAACCACTTGTCAACTAATGATACTTAGAAACCCTCTTGCAGCACTCACAAACAACAATGAACACTCATAGAGAGCAGGTCCATTAGCAATGCTGTGGTCTTTGTTTCTTCAAATGTCCAAACAGTGTACATTGTTAAATTGTTGTTTTGTGTGGTCCTTTATGATTCAATTAAAGAGTCCAAAATGAGGGGTATGTATTACATAATAACCCAGGAAATGTTTATAAAATCAGGTTTTGGTATTAAAAAGGTTATTTTGATTGATACAGCTGGCATTGGAAGAGAGAATTTATAGCACTCTCACCTATCCAGCTTTTTTGTTACTCTGTTTGACCTTCCATCACATTAGGCTGTATAGTCAAGAGTTTATTGTGTTTTGTACTTAAGGTGGCAAAACCAGACAGCAGCACACAAATTCATCATACGAAGTGCTCCAGGAATATTCAGCACAAGAGAACAGACCGTGCAGCAAAATCAGTTCACAGATAGTGACCGGAACTCGATCCCCTAGAGCGGCCAGGAGTACATGGGCAACAAAAAAGCCGCAGTCTCTATGGAATGCAGCTAGCACATTTGTAGCAGTCAAAGGGTTAATACTGTTCAAAGTTCTAATAAACTGTATACATGTGGTTACTTTAAACAATTTAAAAGGTAATCTAAATATAGACTTGAGTCCTTGTTTAGGGTACAATGCCTTTATTCCTGCACAATTTTGGTTAATAAAACACACTCAGTTAAAGGCAAGGGATTTTAAACCCAAATAAACTAAAAAAAGCATAATTAAAAGCATCTGTAGTTAGCAGCTGTTTCCACAACTTATTTAAATATTTTGATTCTGGGTTTGTGAATCATCATTACCAATGTGGAATACTATGTTCCTTTTAAATTTATCTGCGTTCATGCAGAATATAGTAGCTATCATCCTCACGAATTATCACCTAACTATTAAGTTTGTTGTAATTTATGCTCCGGTAGAATCAAATACATTTGTTGCTGACAATTCATATGAAACAGGCTTTGTTGCGTGTTCATAAAAACAGGTTAGCAATTCAATGAAGGCAGCATGGGCAGATGAATGCAAGAGTTTGAAAGCTTATTTATCCAAGTTTCTGACCAGAATTATAATACAAGAGATTGGAAAGAAAATTAAACATCGGTTAGATGACAATGAGGTTGGCTTTAGTAATGGCAAAGACACCATAGAGGCAGTTCTGACATTACACTTGATAACTGAACCAAAACTTAAGAAAAATCAAGACACTCTCAAAAGACATGTTTACTTAGAAAGATCATTTGAAGATGTAAAGTGTTTGAGATATTAGAAATCCTCAGAGAAGTAGGTATTTGCTGCTATAGGGAAGATGGGTTTAAAAGAAACAAAATGGAATAGTAATGATGGAAGATCGAGAGCTGCTTTGATTAAAAAGGATGAAAAGCAGAAATGCAGTCATTATCCTTTACTGTTCAAGTAGTATACTGAAGAAGCAATAATGGGAATAAAAAGTTTCAGGCATGGGCTGTAATTTAAGGTGAAAGGATATCAATAAGATACGCTGATGACATAGCTACGCTCTGTGAAAGTGAGGAAGAATTACGTGACCTGTTGAATGGAATGAACAGTATACTGAGCACAGAATATGGACTGAGATCAGCAACAAACTAACATGAAAAGTGGGGACCACAAATCAGACAAACTAAAGCAATTCTGCTAGCTTGTAACAAATGATGTAAGAATCAAGGATGATGTAACAAGCAGACTACCACAGGCACAGAGACCATTTCTCAAGAAAAGAAAAGAATTTGTCTAGTATCCAACACAGGCCTCAATTTGAGAAAGGAATTTATGTATGGAGCACAGAGTTATACAAATGTGAGTTATGGATTGTGGCAAAAGTGGAAAAGAAAAGAGAATCAATGCATTTGAGATATGGCATCATAAATGAATGCTGAATGTTAAATTGACAGAAGATATAAGAAATGAGGAGGTTCTGAGCAGAACTGCTATGAAGAAAAATGTGTGGTAATATTAACTAGAAGAAAAAGCCATGGATTGGAAAAATTGTAGGGAGAGACAGGGACTGGAATATATTCTAGAATTAATTGAGGACATTAGGGGCAAGTATTAGTCTTGAGATGAAGAGCCTGTATCAGAAGAGGAAATAGATTAGATTAGATTAGTTTTTTGTTCCATAGATCTGTGTTGAGGAGATCCTTGTGGCTGTGGAACATGTCACTTTTCTTTTCTTTTTCTTTTTTTTCTTTTTTTTTAAAAAAAGCTGAAATAACAATACTAATAGTGTGAATATATACAATACATCATTTGTTTCTATTAAAAAATTCGTCAATGGAGTAGAAGGAGTTGGCCACTAGTAAGTCTTTCAGGCTCCTTTTAAACTGATCTTTATTTGCAACTGAATTTTTTATGTTTACTGGCAAATTATTGAAGATGAGTGTTCCTGAGTAGTGGACCCCTTTTTGAACTAAAGTAAGTGCTTTTAAGTCCTTGTGCAGATCATTTTTGTTCCTGGTATTGTATGTATGAACTGAGCTGTTTGTTGGAGAAAGAGATATATTATTTAGGGCAAATTTCATTAAGGAGTAAATATACTGAGAGGCAGTAGTTAGTATACCCAGTTCTTTGAAGACGTTTCTACAAGACGTCTGTGAATTTTCTACACAAATAATACGTATTACATGCTTTTGGACTCTGAAAACTTTTGTTTGACTTGAAGAGTTACCCCAAAATATTATACCATATGACATTATGGAATGAAAGTTGGCAAAGTATGCAAGCTTTTTCACTTTTATGTTGCCTATGTCTGCTAACACTCGAATTGCAAATACAGACTTGTTAAGGCGTTTCTGCAGTTCTGTGGTGTGCTCCTCCCAACTGAATTTATTATCAAGTTGTAATCCCAGGAATTTAAGACTGTAAACCTCTTCTATCTGCTCTTCTTCGTACTTTATGCATATGCTGGGTGGAAACCTCTTACAGGTTCTGAATTGCATATAGTGAGTCTTTTTGAAGTTTAATGTCAGTGAGTTGGCTTTAAACCATTTATTAATATCCATGAAAATATCATCAGCAGATCTTTCTAGAACTGCACTCGACAAACTATTTATTGCAATACTTGTGTCATCTGCAAACAAAACGAACTCTGCTTCTGGCAGTGTAACTGATGAGAGATCATTAATGTACACAAGAAAAAGCAGTGGCCCTAAGATGGACCCTTGTGGGACACCACATGTAATTTCTTCCCATTCTGATGATGACTGATGACTTAATTCACTAGTCCCTTGCACTGACACCCTTTGTTTCCTGTTAGCGAGGTATGACTTGAACCATTTTGCAGCACTGCCAGTGACACCATAGAATTCTAATTTATTTAAAAGGATGTTGTGGTTTACACAATCGAATGCCTTTGACAAACCACAGAAAATACCTGGAAAACTAGATCAAACTAGTCAGAAGATTGATTTACAGTGGTGATGGAGAGGGGAGGGGAGGAGGGATAGCACTTCATAAGGTATTCACCAACATGCCTAGTGTCCTTCATGGTGGTATATCCAAACACAATCAATGAATTAATGAGGAGCTGCATCTTTGTGGCAATATATAACTTTTCTTTGTTCTATAAAATACATAACTGTCCATCACCTCAGTAAGTTTACATACAGTAAACAGTGATCAAGGTATAAAATGAATAGAAAGTCAGGTAGAGCACTAATTATGGTCAGTTATAGCCCCTTATAGTGCAATACATTTCTGAGTAAACATTATTTTATTATTATAATCCTTTTTTAGATCTCTTCTGCTAATCTTGTTTTGATATTAACTGCAAATGCAGACAGAAGTTGAACTTTTCCTTATGATTAGATTTTGGTAATGAAATAGTAACACATACTTATATGAACAAGGACATCATAACAAGCCAATAAGATCTATTTCAATCACAGCAAAAGCTAAAAATGTGAACAGAAAATTAGAGAGGCAAAAAATCCATTTGATGATGATGCTCGTTTTCTTGATACGTTAACATACATTATACTGAAGAACTTCAGCCAAGGAAACTTAAAGAACTATTTGGATACTGCAGGTAATGTCTGGGTACACCATGACATAAAAATGTATTGAAAACAACTCACCTTGCTTGGCAAGAAGGATGAGCGTTTCCACTGCAGCACTGACAGCATTACGTTCAGGAGGCAGATTCTCCTTAAGGGCCTTGTAGATTGGATCAAGGATAGGATCTTCAATTGCCTTAGACTTTTTGCCTGAATGTACACTGAATGGCCTAGCAGATTTGTAGTTGGGTGGTTTCCAGGTTGCTGGCTTTGTAACAGGGATTCCTGAAGTCACAACTTTTTCTTCCACTTCACATTTCACAACACTAATTGAGTCTGTTTTGATAGGAGATGTAGGAACAGGAATACCACTACTGTTATTTGTATCACTGCCACTAATGGTATTTACTGTTTTATTTTTATTCACATCAGACACAGCTGTTTCTTTTTTTGAATCTCCAAATACTGTTTCTTCCAACTCTTCCTTCCCCCTAAGATGTTGAGTGACAGGTGTCTGGAGTTCCTGAAAAAACAAAATAAATAAATGGAATGAACAATGACTTCCACATAACCAATACTTCACAAAAACTGATGGAACATTGTGCAACTGTCCCTATCAAACTTAGCCTGTATTAAGTGAATTTAGCAGAATAATTTCAACACCACCCCAGTTGTTGAAAATTACACTAACTTACGTAATAATTTTGGCATATAACGTTCTCCTGTAACACTGTAGAGACAATACTATTGACTCACACACATAGAAACTGGTTATTATGGGAGGGTCACCTAAAAAAATTTCTCGAAGTTTCTGTAGAAATTCATTTGGTGATTTTTTTGTGCAACAACCTCAGCAGGAAAGCCTAAACCCAATGATTTCTTTGTTTGATAAAATGTTTGATATAGATTAGGTAAATAATAAGAAAATTGTTACAAACCTTGTAACGAAAAAACTTTCACAGTCTGAAGATATTACGAGCTCCATGCCTTGTTATGATTAATTAAATATAGGGTACAATAAAAAGTATCCCATGTCATAATTATTAAAATTTTCTGTGCTACTTAATAGTGCCCAAATGTATTATCTATGTAAATCCATTGTTTTGTCTTTGTCTGCAGATAATATATTTTCAGAGGATCATGAATTTGATTTCTGCACACATGTCCTCATTGCTGACTGAACTGAAATTTCAAAGTGAGCTACATCTGTGACAGTGTGTACCATTGCATATTATTGAAATTTTACAGCAAAAGGCTAAATTTTTTCCCAACACTACCTCTAACATCCCATGGTCTGAGGTTGCTGCACTTTTTCTTCACAATGTAAGAGAGATGTTATGGAGCTTAACCATCTTCCTCTTTCCAGTTCAAATTATTGTTGTGTTTAGTAATATCAACTGTCTCTCTGTACAGTCTATAACTTATCTACTCACGGCTACTAGAACCTGGGTCTTATAAAACTGAATCTTGTAGACTCATGTTTGCAGTTGCTCTGCCTGTTTCTTTTCTTCAAGAATTGCCTTAATACATGTTTCTTTACTTTTTCACCATTCCCTTAGGAGTACCAACATGCAACTGCATACAAAACTACATATATTCTGTAAATTTCTTTTTTTCTAATGGCTGGCAGATATCTAGGTTGACTTTAAACATATGTATATCTTACTTTAGGTTTTGTGTACCACAGTGATGATTGTTTTTCAAAGTTCTATCCTATATAGTCAGCCACATAATTAACAAAGGGCAATCACAGACTGTGATTTGACTATCAAAGAGAGTAACAGTCAGTTATGCTGCTTTTTGATCCACACTGATGTCCTAGCTACCTACTCTTTTCTTGAAAACTAACAAAGCCAAAAATATACTCTCCCTTTTAACTCCTCCCTCCCTCATGGTGAATTGTTTCGGTTCAGTGTAATTCAAGTATTTGTGAAAAATAAACATAGCTCCATTTTATGTGTCCACAGTAAAAATCTATCATCCACATAACAAAACCAGGTATTCAGCTTTCTAACAGCAGTTCTCATTGTCTGTTAATCAAATTTTTCTAAACGAAATTTGCCACCACTAGGCTTAAGGAACTTTCTGCATTAACCCATTAATCTCTACATAAAACAAATTGCTTTAAGTGACTCTGTAATTTGGGCAGGAGAAAATTTGATCTAGTTGTTCCAATACCTCATTTAGCCAAACTATGATAAATGACAATGTCATAACAAAGCTGACTAATATGTCCTCCAGCTACATCAGCAGCAAGCTACTGTGGGCAGTGAATCAAAGTCATGATCCCCTTGTGAAAATGCCATCTGGAGAGATGGAAACACTACATTTACATAGAAAGTCCATACAAACATAACTTAAAAAAGGCAGAAAATTTTAATAATCAAAACATCTGTGGTGTAAAAGTTTACATTCAAAGAGAACCCCCCTCTGATGCATTTTATTGTGATTCACAAAAGACAGATGTAGATATATGGCATTTGGAGTATTTACACAAGTTGTAGCTGTCATTGTGATAGAAAAAGTGCATGTAATTATGAACAAGGAAGATTAAAAATAAAAGAGAATGTTAATGAAGTCAGAGAGTGGCTAGGAGCTTTTCATTTGTATTGGTATCTCGAGCCTTATTTGGTCTCCTCTGCAAAATATTATTTGATTTTCTCTTTCCTGTCAGTGAAATGTTTTTTGTAATATTTGTTCAAATGTAGGTAAAACATATAATCCCTGATCTGTATGTTGGTGTGAATTTTCACTTATGACAACTTACTGAACCAACTGCACAACTTGATCTCCAGCCTGAATGTTGAAAATTGTCATCTGTAATTAATGGCATTCTACAGCTTACTATTCTAGAAAACAATAAAATTAATATCTATTCCTAGTAATATGGCTATTCCGTACAGCGTGCAGTTGTAACTTTAACTATTATTTTCAACATCATAATACATGCATGTACACATACATAATTTTCACATACATTTTGTCCCAGTCTAAACATGGAGCAAAATTGTGTGTGTGTGTGTGTGTGTGTGTGTGTGTGTGTGTGTGTGTGCATTACAATGTTGGAGAGAACAGATTGCTACTCACCATGTAGTGGAATGTTGAGTGGCAGACATACACAATGAAAAGACTATCAAACAAACAAGCTTTAGGCCACAAAGCCCTTCTTCCAAATTAGGTCACATACACATGCACACACACTCATGTAAATGCAACTCACAAACACATGACCACTGTTTATGGATGACAAGGCCACACTGTGAGCAGCTGCCCCTGATGGGAGAAGCAATCTGGGTGTTGGGGGGAAGGAGGAGAGGGAGGGATAGCAGGATAGGGCTGGGGGATGGTAAAGCGTTGCTTTTGGGAGCATACGGGGTCAAAGTGAAGAGAGGGTAGGGCAGCTAGGTGCAATCAGGAGGCTAGGCAGAGGGCAGGGGGGGAAAGGAGAGAAGTAAGATGGCTGTGGTTGTGTTAGTGGAATAGAGGACTGTGTAATGCTGGAGGTAGATGGGCAAAGGACAATGACTAATGAAGACTGAGACCAGGAGTGTTACAAGAATGGGGAATATATTGCAGGAAGAGTTCCCACCTGCGCAGTTCAGAAGAGCTGGTGTTGCTAGGAAGGATTCAGATGGCACAGGCTGTGAATCAGTCATTAAAATGAAGAACATTGTGTTGAGCAGCATGGTCAGCAACTGAGTGGTCAGCTGTTTCTTGGAAACAGTTTGTGGGTGGTCAAATATTTGGACAGACAGCTTGTTGGTTGTCATGGCAACATAGAACACAGCACAGTGGTTGCAGCTTAGCTTGTAGATTACTTGACTGGTTTCACAGGTGATGAGATAGGTAATGTTTGTGACCAAACTGGAGTACGCGGTGGTGGGAGGCTGTATGGGACAGATCTTGCGTCTAGCTCTACTACAAGGATATGAGCCATGGGACAAGGAGATGGGAGCAGGAGTTGTTGAAATGGTTCAAATGGCTCTGAGAACTATGGGACTTAACATCGGAGGTCATCAGTCCCCTAGAACTTAGAACTACTTAAACCTAACTAACTTAAGGACATCACACACATCCATGCCCGAGGCAGGATTCGAACCTGCGACCGTAACAGTCGCGCGGTTCCGGACTGAAGGGCCTAGAACCGCTCGGCCACTGCAGCCTGTGCAGGAGTCGTGTAGAGATGGATGAGTATATTGTGTAGGTTCAGTGAATGGGAGAATACCACTGTGGGAGGACTGGGAAGGTTAGTGGGCAGGACATTCATCATTTCAAGGAACAACGAGAGCTGGTCGAAACCCTGGTGGAGAATGTGATTGAGTTGCTCCAGTCCTGGTTGGTATGAGTCAGGAGGGGAATGTTCCTTTGTGGCCAGGATAGTGAGACTTTGTGGGGGGGGGGTGACTGGAGAGATAATGCACCAGAAATCTGTTTCTTTACAAGACTGGGATTGTAATTATGGTCTGTGAAAGCATCAGTGGCAGCTGTTAAAGTAGAGGTATTGCTGGTGGTTTGTAAGTTTAATATGGATGGAGGTACTGATGTAGCCATCTTTGAGATGGAGGTCGTCATCGAGGAATTGGCTAGCTGGTTTGAGGAGGGCCAGGTGAAGCGAATGGGGGAATAGGTGTCGAGGTTCTGGAGGAATGTGGATAGGGTGTTCTCACCTATGATCCACATCACGAAGATGTCATTAGTGAACCTGAACCAGGCGAGGGGTTTGATATTCAGGGCCCATTAATAGATTGGCTTAGGTTGGTGCCATACGGGTGCCCACTGACATACCACAAATTTGTTGTAGATGATGACTTCAAAGGAGAAGTAATTGTAGGTGAAGATATAGTTAGTCATGGTGACCAGGACAGAGGTTGTAGGTTTTTGGGCCTTGGGAAAGGTAGTGTTCAATAGCAGCAAAGCCATAAGCATAGGAATGTTAGTATAGATGGATGTGGAAACAATGGTATGGCAAGATTCAAGGTTAAGAAACTCTGTAAAATTAACATGGGATGATTTGTTTTGTTAACTTTGGTAACTTGTTAACTTCAGAGCATTTCTTAATCTCAAATTTTTCCTCACCATCATCCCCCAAATCCCTCAACTTGCAAGGTAATCTTACATCTGTAGACAGAATTGCAACCACCACCTAGAAACTGATCCTGATCTTATAATCCTACCTGCTGATAAAGACTCCACTACTGTTTTTTGAACCACAAGGATCACCTTGCAGAAGGACTCCGCAGTTGTCAGATTCAGCCAACTACAAATCCAGCCACAAAGACCCCACTTCAGTATCTCAAATCCTTAGTCCTATCCCAGAACCTCCCCCTGGAGTCTATCTCTCTCATCATCCCTCCATTCCCTGCACTCCTACGTTCTACATGCTTCCTAAAGTCCATAAACCCAACCACCCAGGATGCCCCGTTGTGGCTGCTTACTGTGCCCCCACTGAGAGAATCTCTGCTTTCATAGATTCACACTTTTAGCCCACTACCTGCAACCTACCACCCTACATAAAAGATACCAACCATTTCCTTCACTTACTTTCTACAGTTCCTTTCCCTTTACCACATGGTGTCCTGCATGTCACTATTGATGACACGTCCCTTTACACTAACATTCCCTATGACCACGGCCTTTCTGCTACTGAACACTATCTTTCCCAATGCCTGCAAGATTCCAAATCTACAACCTGCTTCAACTATATGCTCACCCACTATTACTTCTCCTTTGAAGGCATCACCTACAAACAAATAAATGTTATGGCTATGGGCAACCACATGGCGCCATTCTATGTCAATCTATTCGTAAGCCATCTAGAGGAATCCTTTCAGACGACCCAGAATATAAAACCCCTAACCTAGCTCAGAT
Organism: Schistocerca americana; assembly: GCF_021461395.2. NCBI lineage: Eukaryota > Metazoa > Arthropoda > Insecta > Orthoptera > Acrididae > Schistocerca > Schistocerca americana. Next base: position 239,238,525 of record NC_060126.1, read on the forward strand.
TCACTGATGACATCCTTGTGATCAGGGGTGAGGACAACCTATCCATGTTCCTCCAGAACCTCAACATCGTCTTCTCCATTTGCTTCACCTGATCCTCCTCAACACAACAAGCCCCCCCCCCTCCCCTCGATGTTGACCGTCACCTCGAAGATGGCTACACCAGGACCTCAGCCTATATCAAACCTGCCAACCACCAGCAATACCTCCACTTCCACAGCTGCCACCTATTCCATACCAAGAAGCCCCTTCCATACAGCCATATGCCCGTGACAAGCAGCCTCTCTCGAAATATACCAAGGATCTCACTCAGGCCTTCACAAAACATAATTACACTCCCAAACTTGTACAGGAACAGATCTCCTGTGCCTTATCCCCCTCCCACTCCTCCTTTCAAAGTCCCACCATCCTGCCACAGAGGAGCATTCCCCTCCTGGCTCAGGACCACCAGGACTGGAACAAGTGAATCACATTCTCCACCAGTGTTTCAACCACCTCTTGTCATGCTCTTAAATGAGTTATGTCCTACACACTATCCTTCACAACCCTCCCACAGTGGTATTCTACTGTCCATTGAAGCTACACAATATCCTCAGCAATTTCTACACAACCTCTGCTCCCAACTTCTTGTCTCCTGGCTCATGGCTAGACACAAGACCTGTCCCATGCAGCCTCCACACCACCACCTACTCCAGTCCGGTCACAAGTATCACCTATCCCATCAAAGGCAGGAATACCCGTGAAACCGGTCAACTGATCTACATGGGCATGACAACCAACAAGTTGCCTGTCCGCATAAATGACCAACCACAAATTATGGCCAAGAAACAGCTGGACCACTCAGTTGCTGAGCAAGCTGCCCAACAGAATGTTTTTCATTTTAATGACTGCTTCACAGCCTGTACAACCTGGATTCTTTCCACCAACACCAATTTTTCAAAATTGTGCAGGTGGGAACTCTCCCTGCAATATATCCTTCATTTCTGTAACTCTCCTGGACTCAACCTTCATGAGTCATTACCCTTCACCCACCTATCCCCTCCATGTTCCCAGTCCAGCATTACACAGCCAGGAAACGTCCATCTATTCCACCAACACACCCACAGCTCTTTTACTTATCTCCTTTACCACAGCCCCTGCCCTCCATCTAACCTCCCGACTGCAAGTGGTTGCCGTAGCCTCTCTCCACCTCAACCCTGTATGCTCCCACAAGCAGCATTTTACCATCCCCCAGCCCTCCCCTGGTACCCCCCCCCCCCCCCCCCCTCTTTCCCTCCAGCACCTAGATTGCTTCTCCCATCATGTACAGCTGCTCGCAGTCTGGCCTTAGCAGCCAGAGACAATGGTCATGTGTGTGTGTGTGTGTGTGTGTTGCGTTTGTGTGTGTGTGTGTTTTGTCTAATCTGAAGAAGGTCTTAGTGGCTGAAAGATTACTTGTTCGACAGTCCTTTTGTTGTGCCTATCTGTGACTTAGTATCTCCACTATATGGTGAATAGCTATCTATCCTTTCCATAACATTGTCTTTATATATACAGGGTGAACAATTTTAATCAGTAATGAGTGTAACTTAAGATAGAGATGAGATACAGAAAAATGTATAGGATAAGAGTTGTACGTGGCGAAGAGGAACACACATTGCTATTAACAGTTATGACACTGAACATGATTTTCAAGTTGATTTGGAGGTTAAAGTAATTTTTTTTTTTTTAAATCAGAATCCTAATACTTGATTTAATATTTGAAAAAATGGCAAATTTTACGTATAAAATGCTACATTATTCACAGTCATGATGAGATTAAATGAAGGTCAATCAGCTAATGTATTTTTAGATCTAGTAGGGATTAACTCGGAATAAAGAAAGCACACAGCAAAATAAATCTTAGATACAAATTGGATGAAGCTTACTAAGGAATGAGAGGCAAGATGATTCGCTCAATAACCTGTAGATCAATGATCTATGTTTTTTGCCTTCAAATGTCAAAATACCATTTATGTGTTGTGAAGCATTTATTTTAGCTAATAAACATGTTAATTAAAGCTTAAAATTCAAATCTATCTTCACTCTTTCCAAATCTGAGTCACAAATAGGGATTTCCATGAAACATAACTCAACCTTCAAATGACTTTCGATAATTACCTTTAAGATCACAGTTATTGGTGATGATAGGTGACCCCTTATGCCCCTTCAAATTTTTATCTAACAATGTATTTTGCTGTATCTGTCCTCTATTCCTAGTTAATCCCTACTAGAACGAAGAACACATTTTCCTATATGACCTTCATTGAACCTAAATGACCTTCAATAGTTCGTCACTTTGTACATACAAAGTCTGCCACTCTTTTCAAAGGTTAGCTCAAAGATTTGTACATAGAAATTCTCACTGCAAACAAGTCTCTGACACTATAATGCCAGATAATTGTCATTCTTTAGTAACAGCATTGTCATCGTGTGAATATTTAACTATCAGCACAAAATAAACAGCATTCATATAATGTAAATCAGGAACTGGTAGTTTTTTTATGGAGGTTTTAATGATGACTGTACAATGTTAAATGTAGCCCATCTTGGCACAAATAGCAGTGTAGTGATAGTTTATTGTTAATAAAGTACACACAAAATTAGTTTCAATCTGTGCCTTCCTTTTCATCAATGTATACCTTGACTTGTCCCACATTCCTGGAGGTTCTCATTCATAATGATGTCTATGAAACATGAACAATGAATGACTCGTGGGACCTTAAACGTGAGCAATGCTTCACAATCTCACAGGAGCTGGAAAAAGAAACAAAGAAGTGTGCAATAATTGACATATGGTAGGACAGATCGAATATAACCTTTATTAACAGAGAACACCAAAAAATGGAGTCAGATGGTTTTGTTCCATTCTTGTTTGTTTGATGGTTCCCCTTCATCTGTATCAGTAACTATTGTATTGTTTCTCTCATCAAGCATGGATGCCTTGTCTCTCTCTTACTTTCTTTCTAATTCTGGAAGAAGAAACCTGAGATTGTTAATTGAGGCTACTTTTCTTGTCTCCCAAAAAGCCATCCCTTACACACTGTGGAACACGGGTCCAGTGCTAATATTTTTATGCTGTTGTCAGTCTGTTCAAATCTCATTACTTTTGTTAACACAGTTTCTTCTCCATTATATTATAGTATGTAGCTTTTTAAAATAGTGTTTTGTTACATTATGTTCTTTCTATTTCTGTTGTAACTTAAGCAATGGCTTCAATGTTATGGTTCAGTAATGTACTTTAGTGTCTGAAATTACAATTCTTACCTTGTCAGTAATCTCGTCATCAGAACGTTTTGGTTTCTTGCTACCAACATCATGCCAAGTATCCACAGTAGCTTGAACTTTCACAGTGTCATCTGGCAGAGTTCGTTTACTTGGCAATGGTGATGCAACAGCGGGGGAGTCAGATGACTGTTGGTCCTGTGGTGGTCTTACACGTTGTACAGGGCTGCTACGTACTTTCCGCTCAGGGATTGACTCTGCTTCAGAGGAATCTTCTACTTCTAACTCCTCAGGTACTGTTTAAAAATGATAAGAATTTACTGATACTGATGATTTCAAATAACTAATTCTAACTGCAGTCTACAATCCCATGTTATGGCAAAATATCACTCAATATAGCAACAGAAAGAACTTGTGAAACCAATATATGACCACTATTCATATTCAAGGAATGTAACTTTAATTGCAGTAGATGACTTTTGGCCAAATTACACTGTAAACCACTTTGTTGGCATGAATGGTGAATCATATCCAAGTCCAATATTGTATTTAACTGTGACATGGTGAAGAATTATATATTTTATATGAAACATATACAGGGTGCCCCACTAGGAATGGTCATTATTCATGGGTATGTTGGGAACAATCATTCAAAGCAAAAATGTCTAGTAAACATGGGCTCTAAAACGCATACCTTAGCTTTCCATATTCTGGGAGGAGGTAGTGTGGATCAAAACAGGAAAAAAATTTCTAGCAAATGTCGACAGGAGCTCAAAATCTGGCTAGAAGTGAATATTTCAGTAGGAAGCTGACACATGACAGACCTAGGGAGTACAAAAGGAGATTCCACTCATGTGTTTTGCAGACTCCTCCCACCAGAATGTGCAGCAATTGGGCCCATGGACCAACAGTGCTAGCTCTGAAAAACAGAAGAGCGCACTATTTTCCTTGTCAGTACAGTCTTTTTTCATGACTTTGTTGCTTTGGTTCCATACGTCTGATTGACATGTATCAGTACAAATTGGAAATCTTCATGACTGATCTCATGCTGTTTTGCACTGGTGCCAACAGCACCATTCAAACAATTATGGGACTGTAGCTGGTCAGTAAAGAGTTGTCCAATATTAATTAATGAAGCAAAATATAGTTACAAGATTATCCTTCATGTGTGAGTTACCAAAACTCTTACAGGATTTCAATCAGAAACTCCAAGGAAATGATCAGATCATCACAAACATTTGTGATTGAGCTAACAAATATAAACTCGTTTCATTGGAAAAGCAGTTGCAAAATGAAGATTCAATACATTTTCCAACTTTCAACATGAACGAATCTAGTTCAGGTGATATGACATCATAAAAAACATATGTAGAAGGAATCTTGAGCATCAGCAATGAATTTGAATGAAGATTTGCAAATTTTAAAATCTTGGAAAACAATTTATCTTTGTTCTCTTCAATTTATGCAATACCAGCAACTAATTAAATGTCAATGGAGGTAACTGAGATCCAGTGAGGTTCAGATTTGAAGACAAAATTTAGTGAAGCTGGAATTGTTCCTTAATTCTATAAATATCTGACTTCCAATACTGAAAATACTCAAAAATTTGTGTATGAAATAATTTCCATGTTTGGCAGTACTTATTGATGGGAGCAGCCATTTTCAGTTATGAAAGAAAATAAATCTCAAGTCAAATTTAAAATTCCTGACATTCATCTTGGCTCAGTTTTAAAGTAATTACTGTAAATAAATTTTCTCCCCAAATAGGGAAGACAGTAGCAGAAAAGAGATGCCATGTGTCAGGAAGAAAACATTAGTGTTATCTTTGTTCTTGTACTTTGTACTACACTTTTCTGAATCAGTTAACATTTCTATGAACACCGTATTTTAAATTCTTGCTTTACCTTGTTTATTTGGCCCAAGTGAGCTTTTGTGTTTGCCACCCTTGCACCAAGTGATGTATTTTTGACTGTGCAGTTTGTACACTTAGTTCTAAGGCTTGTACTGCATTTAGAGATTTGAGTCCTGCTTGATATTTGCCAATGCATTGAAAGATTTCATTAGTTCTGCATGTAATCCATGCATCTTTCATACCATGACATTATTAATAGTTAGCATTAAGGTATCTCTTCTTGCTTGAGTGATGGTCTGAATTTCCGGTTCCCACCCTCCTACTCATCCTCTATTTCTTCTTATTGTTATTATGAATCAGATGTCAAAATCAAACACATTAATAACCAATAGCCAGTTAATTCATATTTGAAGTACTGAGTAAATAATTTGTAGCTGGTCTTCTGTGATTATTTTATATCTCATTGACAACTTAAGTAAATTATAACACTCTACAGTCACGTCACTTTCTACATATGCAAATGCTTTAAGAGGTGGGTACTAAACGAAAACTATAAACACATACATTAACTTTACTATATCACTGTATAAGTAAACAAAAATAAACTATGTAAACTCACAATTGTCAAGTGATATAGTATTCCTAAACTGCTTCCTTCGGCTTATGTTAATTGAAGGCAATTTGATGCGCTTCAGTCCTTCCCCAGAAGGTACTTTATGAGGCTGTACTGCATCTTCTATCTCATTTGCAGGTGTTGCTACTGCACTGAGTGATATGGGATTCAGACGTCGAGCATTTGGTGGGATCTTACTTCCAGGTTCCAATTCTTGGAACTGTAGATAACCTAAACTGTAAAAATGTATAGCACACTCACATTACTTTACATTAAAAATTCTATTAATTTTTAATTTTTTTGGTAATACAAAATTCACACTAGAATATCAATATACTTTTATCATCACCTGAATGAACTGGGTGGTCTCTGAGCACTGTTCAATGGAGAGGAACCATACAGAGTTCGTTGCCTCTCCCGTGGTGTAAATGGCCTTTTGGTGTCAATTGGTCTCACAGAACTCACTCCTGGGCCACCAGCACTGTTCAGAACATCTCCAGTATTCTTCAGTACAGCTGCACGTGCTTCATTAATAATTTCTGCACTTGTCTTCTTGCAATGCAGTGGTGGTGCATAAAAAGGGACAGTCATTTTAGGTGAACCATTCATTCCGTGTACAATGCGGTGCGGTGACTGGGTGCTCAGCTCCATTGTTGCTGTGGCAGTCTCAACACTGCAAACAATTGTTTCTAAATATGATACAGGATATATCAGAAGATTTACTAACACATATCAAATTTTTTTGATTACATCAAACCACTGCAAAACATAAATAAAATGTTTCAAAACAGAAATAAGAAAGGATTTTATTTTAGTATTACATCTTCTTTGGCTGATGATGATGATGAGTATCAAATCTAGTTGCAAAATATGACTCTGATAAAAACTAGTGAGAGAGCTCTTAACAGAATCTTAATCAGGAACATGGGAATCTGACAGAGTAGATCCCACTGTCCAATCCAGACTTTTACACCACACTGCTTTGGTATCCATAGAATAATAAGCTTCCTGGATCATTTTATGGAGACAAGTTTGGGTGAACTGCTAACCAATCCCCAATGCAAATAGCATGGCAAGACAAAGTCTGTTACACTCTGAACTAAAAGCATCACACTTGTCACATCAGGACTGTTAGGTAAAATTACTGACTGTAGACATGAGGTGTATGCTGACATGTGATTGGCATATGAATTTACTGTTTTGATCTCAAGGTCTGAGATTTAGAAGCAATCCAACCTAGCCAAGACTGCTGGCAACATAGGTCGGCCAGGTTTAGTTCCTTAGTACTGTTCATATGTCTTGTTAAATGTTTTGTAGGCTAGTATATCATGGGTCTGGAGACCTGAATGATACATGCAAGTTTGTGAGATGTCAGTTAAGGAACTGAATTGTTGTTCAAGAAAAACACCGAGTGGTGATGTACAGCCAGCATGGCTGGTTTCATGATTTGATGTATGTTTGGGCTGCAACCCAAGAGTGTCCAGTTTGATTGGTGAACTATACAGGGTGATTCAAAAAGCAATAACAGATTTAAATTATTTATTATTAGCGACAAACTATGAAAGATAGAAACACAATGCGCATTTCACTGGATAGAGTAAGGCTCAAAGTTTTATGTTTTGCACAGGCACTACATCATACAGTCAACATAAGCACCATGCAATGCTTGAGAAATATCATTCCACATACAAATCAATAGGTTCCTGTTTATTGAACTGATAACTTCAACAATTCAATTTCTCAGCTTTTAAAGAGTAGCTGCTATAGGTGGTACAAAGACTCTGTGTTTTGTGCACCCTCCCCCCCACCCCACAGAAAAAATTGTATGGTGTGAAGTCTGGTGACCTGGGAGGTCAAAGGCAATGAACACAGCAAAATTCATACTATCAGTTACAGTCACTGGGACACAACTGGTGCAGTAACTGCAATTTGTAAGGCTTCATGCACAGGCCTCATTTCAGAACATGCCACACTGTTGTTTGAGGATCATGAAGTTCTTGGTCTACCTATCTTGTGGACTTTCAAGAGCTATGTGTGAACACATCTTGGATACGCTCAACATTTTCATCATGCATGCATGGTTGATGAGTGTTCTTCCCTTTACATATGCAATCAACTTCTAAGAATTCTGTATGCCAGTCATAAATCCGCTTGTGCAGAGGTGGTTTCTTGCTGAATCGGGAGTGGATTGCACGCTGCACTTGAACAATGAATTGACTGTACGCAAATTCCAACAGACAGAATGATTTCTCTTGTAGTATAGTCACCATGTTGCTACAAATGAATAACAGCGCAGATGTGACAAATTTTGATCCTTTCTTTGTCAAGTGACATGTGCGATGTGTTTCTATCTTTTATAGTGTGCCTGTGTTAAACAATTGCGATCTGTTCTTGCTTTCTGAATGACCTGGTATAATCATTCAAAAGTGGCTTCACAGCTGGCTCTGTGCTAGAAATGCTACCAGAATAAAAGGAGCCCACACAATAGCAGTGAGACAAATTATAATTCAGGTAATGTACAGTATTTAGTGGTCCTAAACCACTTTCTGATAGCAAGTGATCATAGATTCATAACAAAATGAGTGTACATAGTTAGAATGACTCATCAGACATGGTGACAGAAATTAGGAGAATTTTAAATAAATTCTGGAGACTGTAAAGGGCCAACCTCCTCTACGATTGCTTTTACTCATCAGAAGTAGTCAATGCCAGAAGTAATTTTCGAATTTTGGACAGGTCAGTATTATCTCAACAGTTTATCTGAGGAATTTCATAAAATTATAAACATAATGTGTTGTATTTAAAGCTAAAAATTAAGAAACTGAATTACTTTACTTTCGTTGTTACAATCAATGTGTACAATCTGTACTTAAAATTTCTAGATTCATTTATAAATTAAGAGAAGTTCAGTTGTCAGGGAAGTTTGTGGACCCTTTGGAATACTGTTATTACAGCTGAGTGAGGAGGTAGTAGTGGGCATATGCCTTTGATGTGATCGGACATGTTTTTGTATTTTGGAAGAACAATGTAATTATGGATTTGCTAATACGAAAATTCAAAAGACAGTGTGATATAGTACAATGTGACGCAAATAAACATTAAAAAAAATCTGCACAGGCATTCTTCAAATTTATTTACTTCAATTGGAACTTGAGAACCTAAACAGTAAAAATTTCAGCTGCTAGATTCAGACCCCTAGACATGAATAACTGGAGCCAACTATGAGAGAAAAGATAAGAAAAAAGTTTATTGTAAATATTACTCCTCTCAAAATTTCTGAAATGACTTTACCATCAACGACAGTAGCAACAACGAAGGGTGGAGGGGTGGGTTACAAGTGGTGGTTTCGCCCAGGATCAGTTGCGTAATAATGAAGTTTTTTCTGTTGCAGAAAGGAAAGTGCCTTATTGCATTTACAATTTATAAATTTCCAATGACACAAAGAAAGAAGACCACGGGCTGCCCAACAAAGCAAATCATATCAACAGTGACGATGTACTACCAATAATGACAGACCGGATCAAATGAAAGAAGACTTTAAAACTACAACCATGGGCATCAGAAAGGAAAGATAAGTACAAACTATTTGTGAAGTTAATTTGTTTAAGGACTTATGTGCTTGTTAACGAAATGAATAGGGATGAGGGTAGGAGTGAACTAGAAGTGAAAGCTGTAAGATACAGCCAGGACATGTCTGAGCCACGTGAAATCATAGTCAGTAAACAAACAGTAAAGACTGAGATTTTGTAGTTAATTTTGGCAAAACTAGAGCAAATGAAGACAGGTAACAATAGCAAATTTAGTGCAGTAATTGACCAGTTAACTGAAATAAGAACTGAAACAAATAGTAAAATAGACAAAGTTCAAGATCAGATAGGTTGACTCAGTAATCAAGTTTCAGAGTTAAAAAATGGGTCGTCAGAGAGGTTAAAAAGTGTGAATGAAAAAGTTGATGTTTTAGAAAATAAATTTATTGTTTTGGAAAATGAGCTAGTAGTTAAGTTAGCAGGACAATCAAAGAATGTTGATGACATCAGAGTTGAACAGAAGGACATAGCAGAAAAAATGGAACAAAATATCGCCAGATTAAACCAAAAAATTTTAAATGTTGAATACAATATGCAAACTAATGTAACTGTTTTAGATCAAAAAATTTCAGCAGTTTAGGAAACTTGCATTCACAAAAATCTGTGTGCAAACAATGGTATTGCATGGTCCAACACTCCTATCAAAAGTTTTCCAACAGACAATTTACATTCTGTGGATTTTCTGCACCACCGTAGAGGCAGTTTTGCATCAGACATGAATGACAATCAAAAAATTAAATTTGTTAAAAGATGTCTTGAAGACGAAGCTCTATCATGGGTAAATTTAACTTTAAGTCAGTGAGGAACATATCAAAGTTTCAAGAAAAGTTTTTTAAATAAATTTTAGCTGGAAGCTGAACAGGGGAGAATCAAAAGTGTATTTTTGAATGATCCTAATTATAGGAACTGGGATGGTACTTTGAAAGAGTTTTGTTAGAACTAACTTACACATCTTGACAAACTAATTGATGAAATGACCTTGACTGATGCACTTAAAAGGAGATTACCACAAAGCTTGCAGTGAGATTTAGTACATGAACCTGACAATTGTCTCGAACAATTTTTACAATATGTTGACAGGCTAGATGGGGCCACAGAAAGAAGTATGTACCATAGTATTTGGAATGACAGAAATCAAGATCAGAGTAATTACAGAAACAGAAGTAATGGTGATGTCTGTCATGATCAAACTGTCAATAGAGAGAGAAATTTTGAGCATCATGAGGATAGGAATAATGAGGATAACCATGGGCATCTTAATAGAGGAAACAATCATAGAAGTAACTAGTCGGGAAATAGCTGTTCACCTCAATGAAGGTCCACAGTTCTGGGGCGAGGAAACACAACAAGCATAAGAACCTGTAATTAATCATCCCCCTGTAACATTACCTTTTTTTTATAGACACAACCGATACCACGTATTCTATCGATTGTTGCATATGTTAAAATTATCTCAGCTGTTTCACTAAAAGAATTCATATGATTTTTTATAAGATGTACTATATTTCAGGCTAAAATGTGTAAAAAAGAAATTAATGTGTTACAATTGATATGCACTGACAGTTAAAATTACTCTTCTTTTAAGAATAATTGAAATTCTGAAATTTCTGGAATACTTAAAATTCATATTATTAATTGCACAATCTAATGCTAATTATTAAATTCATTTCTGGATTAATCTATGAAATAATGATATATCTTAGCGATGATTCATCTTTCATTTTGTAAACTCTTTGGACTAATGTGAGTACTGCAGAATGTAAGGAGTAGTCGTCATGTCTCTGATCGAAATGCACGTATTTTGCTAAACTTGTCAACAACAATGTAATCATTGTTGTTTTTTTTGGATATAGGACATTGTTAAGTCAGTGTGATTTAGAAGAATGGGATCAAATAAAAAGATATTCATAGCAACAGGCAACTCTTCAACAGTTATTTTGTCATCACGAACCTAAGCAATCGAAATTTTCAGCTGCAAGAAACTACTCCTTGACAAGACTTTGAGCCATCGACAACAATGATAATGAAGATAAGTAAAAAGTTCTTCTTTTGTAATCTGACTCCTCTTGAAGTTTTCAAGATCTGTGCAGGGGTTGTGTCTTTGATGGTGATGTGTGGGAGGGTCAGATTACAAGTGGTGGCATCGTCCAGGATCTGTTGACGGATAATGAAATTTGTCTGTTGCAGAAGAAAAAACAGTGATTTATTTCCAGCTTTTATATACAGGGAAACTCCAATCAACTGAAGAAAGAAGTCCAGAGGACTGCCCAACAAAGTTGTTTCAACAGTGACGAGACTTTCATATGATGTCAACAATGATGGACCAGATGAATTGAGAGGGGAGTTGACAACTACAACGAAGGACATCAGAAAAGAGAAGTACAAACCATTTGTGAAATTAGTCTTTCTTGGTGGACTCATGTGATTGCTAGCAAAATGAATAGAGACTAGGGTAGTGGTGATGAAGTGAAAGCTGTAGGATGCAGCCTAGATATGTCTGAACCAAGTGAAAGTGTAGAAACCAAAGAAACAGTGAAAACCGATATTATGCAGTTGATTTTGGCAAAATTGGGTGCAGTTAATGATCAGTTAATAGAAATAAATACAGACAACAATACAGTAGCAAATTTAGTGCCGTTAATGATCAGTTAACAGAAATAAAAACAGAACAGTCTGAAAACAAACATAAAATGGACAGGGTACAATACCAAATAGACGAACTTAGTAACCAGGTTTTGGAACTAAAAAATGGGTTGTCAGAGGTATTAAAAAGTGTGAATGAACAAAGTTCATGTAGTAGAAAATAAATTTATTGATTTGGAAAATGAGTTCATGGCCTAATCTGAACAACAAGCGACGAATGTTGATGACATTAGAGTTAAGCAGAAAGCCATAGCAGAAAGAATGGAACAAAACTTTAGTAGTTTAGATCAAAAAAAATTATATGTTGAAAACAGTATGCTAACTAATGTAAATGTTTCAGATCAAATAATTTTACTAGTTCAGAAAAATTGTATTCACAGAAATCTTTATTCAAACAACGGTACTGTGTGGTCCAACATTCCAATCAAAAGTTTCCCCTCAGACAATTTACATTCAGTGGATTTTCTACACTGCTGTAGACATAGTTTTGTGTCAGGCATGAGAGATGACCAAAAAATTAAATTTATTAAAAGATGTATTGAAGGTGAAGCTCTGTTGTGGGTTCATCTAAATTTAAGTCAGTGGGAAAGATACAAATGTTTAGAGAAAAGGTTTTTAAATAAATTTTGGTCAGATGCTGAACAAGGGAGAATTAAAAGTGAATTTCTGAATAGTCCAAATTATGGGAATATGAACAGTAGGTACACTGAAAGAGTTTTGTAAGAATCAACTTAAGAAATTAGAACACCTTAACAGACCATTTGATGAAATGAATTTGATTGAGGCACTCAAATGGAGATTACCAGAAAGGTTGCAGTGGGATTTAGTACACAGACCTAGCAATTGTCTAGAACAATATTTATGATATGTAGACTGGCTGGATAGGGTAGTAGAAAAAAACATGTACCATCATGATCTAATGATAGAGATGAAATTGGTAACAACTACAGAAACAGAGATGGTGGTAACTTTAATTAGGGTCAGCATGGTAACAGAGAGAAAAATTTGAACCTCAGCAGAACACGAATAATGGGGATATCCATGGACAATATAATAGGAGAAACAATCGTAGAGGCAACTATTTGGAAAATGGTGGTCTACCTCAATGAAGGTCCAGAATTTTGGGGCGATAAAATACAACAGGCACAGGACACCCAATTTACATGTACATTTAGACAATAATAACAGCATTAATAACGTAGCACAGGTATATGAAATTGAACAAAAGGAACATTAGATTTCTCATTTATGTTTTGTTCAAAACTTTTGGAAGACAATTTTTAATGATATTAATGTAGATACTAATCACAAACTAGAATGTCAGAGTAATGAGAATTTTGATGTACTTGGTAGAGCACTTGCCCGCGAAAGGCAAAGGTCTCGAGTTCGAGTCTCGGTCGGGCACACAGTTTTAATCTGCCAGGAAGTTTCATATCAGCGCACACTCCGCTGCAGAGTGAAAATCTCATTCTGGAATTTTGATGTAGTATGTACTAATGATTTCTTCTCTTGGTCAGAAAATGGTGTTATTGATATATGTAAAACAAGTGATGACTGTATTGGATCTGAATTAGGTGGTATTTTTTATGTAGATGTGAATGAGAGCTGTGAAATGACTGAAGTTGGTAAGTCTGAGACTGATAGCTTATTTCAAATGAATGTTGGTGAGGTGTGTGACTTTGACGGTGATGAGAATTGTGTTGTTAATGATGTTATTGATGAAGTAGTTTTGTAAGAATATGATGATGGTGATGATGAGTATCAGGCTTTTGTGGAATTTAAGAATAATGAAGTTTCAGAGTTATTTGTGAATACAAGCAAGGTAAGTGATGTTTTTTATTATGTAAGTGGAAGTCATAGAATACCAGTTCAGTCAAAGCACTTTTCCATTAATGTCATGCAGAGTAATGATCCCAACAGTAGAGGTGGGTTATCTAGCTTAGAGAATAATGGTGAAAATTTTTTGAAATTTGTTTGGGAGCATATTAATGGTAACACAGATAAATTTGCATTCTGGAGTAAGTTAGCTGTGGTTACTCAAAATTTGTATCCAAATTCATGGAATGAAGTGAAAGCGGTTCTAAGTAGGAAATGCAGCTTTGACAGTAATGTAAAAACTGGTAAGCAAAGCAAGTACGTAAGATGCCAAGTATTGTTAAAATTTAGAATAGAGGACAAGGTATTTGAACATGGATGCTTAATGACACCTAGCCTAGAAGAAAATATTCACTATGTCTGTAGATTTTAAAGATTATATAATTGTGTTTTGTTTTCCATGAATGTAGTACATAAGATCATGCAGTTTTCAAGTTCTATTTTATCTACTGACTGCGGGAGATGATGAAACAACAGGGGGATAGGAGAAAGCAGAAATGTGATGATAAAGGTAGATTTTCTAAGTTGGAAGTAGGAAATCTTGTGTTGGTGAAAGCCAAAGAGAAATCTAAAGCATTGATAGACATGATCCATAAGTATGTAATTTTTGTTTGTTTGTTCTTTTTTCCATTGGCATGAATGTAGTATGTAAGATGATGTAGTTTTTGCAGTTTTATCTTATCCATTGACTGTGTTTAAATCTATCTGTAGATTCATAAGACTGTATAACTGTATTTTGCTGTCTGGAATTTAGTATGTGAGTTGATGTGATTTTTAAAGTTTAGCCCTATCTATTGACTGAGTAATATCAATGATACTCTATATAGTTGTGTTCTGTAATACAAGGGTCACTCCAAAAGAAATGCACACTATTTTTGTAAAAATACAGTTTTCATTCTGCATGTGTGAAAGTTTTACAGTGTGTAGATACATCCTTCCTGCTTGTTTTCAAACTTAGTTCAACCTGTTCCCGTGAGTGGCACTGTCACAGCATGTCTTCAAGATGGCTGCTACACTTGACATTTGTCAGAAGCAAGTGCTGTCATAGAATTCCTGTGCTGTGAAAACAAGACAGTGGGAAACATCCACAAGAGGTTGAAAAAGGTATATGGAGATGCTGCTGTCAATCGCAGTACAGTTAGTCGGTGGGCAAGCAGGTTACGTGATGAAAGCGGGCACGGCAATATTGAGGATTCTCCTCGCAGTGGCAGGCCTTGTACTGCACACACTCCAGACAATGAGCAGAGAGTTAATGAATTGGTGACTGCTGACAGACGCATCACAGTGAACAAATTGTCACACTACATTGGGATAGGTGCAGGAAGTGTTTGCAGAATACTGAAAGTGTTAGCATTAAAAAAGGTTTGTGCCAGATGGGTTCCCAGGATGTTGACAGTGACTAACAAAAAAAAAAAAAAAAAAAAAAAAAAAAAAAAAAAAAAAAAAAAAAAAAAAAAAAAAAAAAAAAAAAAAAAAAAACGGTATGCAGTGAACTTTTGCAACAGTACGAGAATAGTGGAGATGAATTCCTTGGAAGAATTGACAGGCGATGAAACATGGCTCCATCATTTTTCACCAGAGACGAAGAGGCAATCAATGGAGTGGCATCATGCAAATTCACCCAAGAAAAAAAAATTCTAAACCATACCATCTGCTGGAAAAGTTATGGCTATGGTGTTTTTCGATTCCAAAGGACTCTTGCTTGTGGACATCATGCCAAGTGGAACCACCATAAATTCTGATGCATATGTGATGCCACTGAAGAAACTTCAAGCGTGACTGAGTCATGTTCAACCACATCAGCAAAAGCAGGATGTTTTGCTGTTGCATAACAATGCACAGCCACATGTCAGCCAAAAAACCATGGAATCAATCACAAAACTCGGATGGACCACACTGAAACACACACCTTACAATCCTGACCTGGCTCCATGTGACTATCACCTCTTTGGGGAACTGAAAGACTCTCTTCATGGAACAAGGTTTGAAGATGATGACTCCCTTGTGCCCACTGCCAAACAGTGGCTCCAGCAGGTTGGTCCAGAATTTTACCGTGCGGGTATACATGCGCTTGTTCCAAGATGGTGTAAGGCAGTTGAGAGGGATGCAAATTATGTGAATATTGTTCCTAAAGGATGTATCTGCACGCTGTAAAACTTTCAAATATGTAGAATAAAAGATGGATTTAAAAAAAAATAGTGTGCATTTCTTTTGGAGTGACCCTTGTAGATTTGTGCTTTAGAATTTAATACATATATGCCATTAATCTAAACGAGTAGCTCCTTTTGCAATTTTGAAATGGGACAATAATCATATTTGCTCTGCAAAAATTAGGAATAGTATCCTAGAATATCTCTGTGTATTAACTTATTAGTCCATTCTTTTCTTGCATTTAACTCTGACTATTAATATTTCTTATGTGAACACTTTTTAATCTCAACTGACATAAATCCCATATAACTGACTCTGTAAAATGAAGATGGAGAACATAGGTATCTCATTTGATGTGAATGAGATACTGAACAACATATTTAGTACACAAAATGTTACCTATCCGCTCTAGTGTGTTATGATGACTCTAAGGAGGAAGCTGACAGATGTGGGTAGATCCACTCCTCACACTGCTGTACGGCTGTACCCTGCTGGACCAGTCATTTTGCAAGCGAGCGTGGGTGCTGGGTAACGTACTCAGGCACCTGTCCACTGGAATGTGTGTTGTGTCTGATATTTGTGAATTGTTAACCAAGATTGATAAAGACAGTGTTATTCAGCATACATGCATGTTGTTTTTATTGGGGGATTGACTCTCCAATCGTTATGTAACTTGAAATCAGTATGTATTTTTTATCTTATCAATTGCAAAAGAATTTTCTAGGTCTTTGTGTACATAGGTTAGTGTGGAAAACATTTACTAGTACGGACAATATAACAAGATGTATACATGTTTGTTTTCATGCTTTGATTTTAGTTCTCAAGCTACTGGATTGTGCTTTCATTCAAAGCTAATTAAGACTATGTCTAAAAATTTATCCTGAGTCTTGCAGTATTGTATCTGATTGGATCATGAGTCGTGGAAAGACTCATGCTTAGCTCTGTTTTAGGTACCCCTATCGCGACTTTGTGTGTGTGTGTGTGTGTGTGTGTGTGTGTGTGTGTCTCCAAGGAGAACGTAGACCACTGATTGAAGCTGGATGCTTCTCACAGTTACTTGTTGCATATAATTGAACTTATTGATATGATTATGAACATCATTCAGTTTGTTGTGTCGAAACTTTTTTGCTGGTTTGTACTTGATTGTGGTTTGGATTCATGGATCGATCCCTACATCGCAAGCTTAGGCCCTAATATTTTTTCTGTTATTTTGTCCTTTCATGAGTCAACATATCCGTGAATACCATGGTTTATATGGCTGCTTGATTCCTACTCATGATCGAGTATATTCTTCTGGTCTGTACCCATTGTTGTGAGTTTTTTGAGTCATCTCACTTACTGTACGCTTAGGCTCTGAAATTTTTTCTCTTCTCTTTTGAACATTTAGAAGGTTGGCTGTATAGATCTTAACTTAAAGATTATAAATTCTAGTAATGTACATTGTTTCTGTAATTATTTGTATAGTTTAGTGGCATAATGTTGTTCTCTGTAATATGTTATGTATCAGATACTTCTATACATCTATTTGCTATACTGGGCATCATTTTGTACACCGTTTGGAAAACCAATCTCTCACAAAATATTGTAAACACCTTGTTTCCATATTTTGTGAGAGGTGATATTGTAATGAATCATCCTCCTCTAACATTACATTCCTTTTTTTTTCTATAGAGATACCATGTATTCTATTGGTCATTGCATAGATTAAAATAATCTCAACTGTTTCACTAAAAGAATTCATATGATTTTGTATACAATGTATTATATTTCTGGCTAAAATGTATAAAAAAGAAACTGAATTGTTATAATTGATATGTACTAACAGTTAAAATTACTCTTCTTTTAAGAATAATTGAATTTATGAAATTTCTGGCATACTTAAAATTCATATTATTAATTGCACAATCTAATGCTAATTATTAAATTCATTTCTGGATTAATCTATGAAATAATGATATATTTTAGTGATGATTCATCATTCATTTTGTAAACTCTTTGGACTAATGTGAGTACCGTAGAATATAAGGAGTGGTGGTCATACCTCTGATCAAAATGCACGTATTTTGCTAAACTTGTCAACAACACTGTAATCATTGGTTTTTATGGATATAGGACATTGTTAAGTCGGTGTGATTTTTGAAGAATGGGATCAAATAAAAAGATATTCATAGCAACAGGCAACTCTTCAACAGTTATTTTGACATCACGAATCTAAGAAATCAAAATTTTCACCTGTAAGAAAGTACTCCTTGACAAGACTTTGAGCTATCGACAACAACAATGAGACAATGAAGATAAGTAAAAACTTCTTCTTTTGTAATCTGACTCCTCTTGAAGCTTTCAAGATTTGTGCAGGGATTGTGACTTTAATGGTGATGTGTGGGAGGGGAGGATTACAACCCTGAAGTTCCATTTGCAATTAGACAATAATAACAGTGCTAATGATATGCTACACGTATCTGAAATTGGACAGAAGGAATATCAGATTTCTCAGTTATGTTCTCATCAAAGGTTTTGGGATGCAATGTTCAATTATGGTGATGTAGAAGCTAATCACAAGCCAGAATGTGAGAGTAGTAAGAATTTTGATATACTATATACTAATAATTTCTTCTCCTTGTCGGAAAACAGTGTTATTGATGTTTGTAAATCATGTGATGACTGTATTGGATTTGGACTATGTGATATTTTTGATGTGAACTATCTGAGGTTGGTAAGTCTCAGACTGGTGGCTTATTGCAAATGAATGTAAGTGAAGTAAGTGACTTTGATGGAGATGAGACTTGTATCATTAGTGATGTTGTTGATTAAGTAATTTTGGAGGAATATGATGACGATTAGTATGAGGTATTTGTAGAGTTTAAGAATAATGGAGTTTCAGAGTTATTTGTGAATAAAATTGACAATAGAGGTAAGGTAAGCATTGTATGTAATGTTGTAAGTGAGAGTCATGGAATACCATAGCAGTCAAAACAGTTTTTCATTTATGTCATGCAGAGTAATGATCAAAAAACTAAAGGTGAGTTGTCTGTGAACCTAGAGAATAAAGGAGAAAACTTTTTGGATGTTGTTTGGGACCAGATTAATGTTAACATATATAAATGCACTTTCTGAAATAAGTTAACTATGGTTAGTCAGAATTTGTATCCAAATTGGTGGAATAAAGTCATAGAAGATCTAAGCAGGAAGTGTAATTTTGACAGTAATGTGTTTTGTGTTCCTTCTGTAACAAGTGATGTTAGTTGTGCCATGGAATCTATTCATTGTGTTCAATCTTTACCTGACAACCCAAGTAACCACAGTAATGCTATATTACCAGTAAAGTTGATAAAACCCTGTGAAGACAGTATGGATGTAGCATTTGATGAAACTGAAAGTGATCTTTAGCATGAAGTTTATGGCAACAGAGATGATTCAGATTTTGGGTGTCCTTACATTAAAACTAAGATAGATCAGTGGGAAGGTAACTGTTTGACTGCTACAGGTAGCCCGATTTGTGATATATCTCAACAATTTAGGGACAAGATCAAGTAGAGTAAGAATTTTGTGGAAATGACCATTGTAGGTGTAAAGATAAGAGGAGCAACCGGTAAGCAATACAAATTGGTACAGGTACTTTTAACTTTTAGTACAGAAGACAGAACCTTTGAATATGAATGCTTAGTGATCCCTGGTCTGGAAAAAAATATAATTCTCGACATGGATTGGATAGTGAAAGTTGAGGCTTGTTTTGGATGGAATGCTAAAGAACCTAAAAATAATACTAATGTGAAAACTAATTTCTGTTTTTCTAAACTGTAGGAAAAGTTGTAACTATCTGAAAAACATTGTGAACCAAGGTGAGTACCAAGTGCTTAGCCCATCCAGCTAGCCGTGCAATCTAACGCTCTGCTTCCCGAGCGGGAAGGCATGCCGGTCGCTGGCATGAATCTGTACGGTGGATTAGTGTCGAGGTCCAGTGTGCCGGCCAGCCTGTGGATGATTTTTAAGGCAGTTTTGCATCTGCCTCATCGAATGCGGGTTGGTTCCCCCTATTTCGCCTCAGTTACACTATGTCAGTGATTGCTGTGCAGTCACTGTCTCCACGTATGCTCACACCATAATTACTCTGCCACGCAATCATTTGGGTTTACACTCATCTGGCATGAGATGTTCCAAGGGGAGGTGGGGAGGGGGGGGTGGGGGGGAGGGGGGTTTCCACTGGGGGCCGAACCACACAATAACCCTAGGTTCGGTGTGTGGTGTGTGGTGGTGGTGGAGTGGGTGGACTGCTGTGGCCTGTTGTAGGGTTGTGAACCACTGAGGGCTCCGGTTGGACGAAGCTCATTTCTAGGTCTCCGGTTCAATGCACACATACTCACCAGGTGTTTGATGACAATATAAATTTTGATGAGACTGAGGATTAGGGTTTTGAATGTGAGGTAGATTCTAAAGTGAGGGAAACTACAGCGCTTAGTGACCAACAAAAGGAACAACTTTTTAGATCATGTATGTTTATCAATACTGCAGAAAATTTAAACATTTATACACAATGAAAACTCATGGAATCATATCTGCCCAAAATACACTTAGTCTGTAAGTTCTCTTCTGTATTTTAAGCACTGCAGTTTGTTTTCCTTTCCATCTTTCAGTAAATTTGTTTCCAAAGGAAAAGGAAGTGTTTTACTTCACTTCCAACTTTACATTTGTCCTATGGATTTGCCTGCAAGTACCGTTTCGCCTTATACCAACATCCAGAGATGAGATAATCCATCAGTTTTCTTTTGTAGGTGCTCAGTTCATTTACACTAAATGACAGTCTACTATGAATAAAATTCTTGCATTTGTGGTGTTCCTATCTGTCATTTTCAACATTTTGCTTGATATATGATAATTTTCTCTAGTTCTTTTGTTGTGGTCATGAAAACCTCTGTTTAGAGGTGCTGTACAATTTACCATTAAAGGAAATATTGTCTCATATCCATGGCTATTACAAATGATCGAAGCGATTTCATAAATTCACTGTAGCTCCATTCATTGACATATGGTCGTGACACACTACAGATACGTAGAAAAACTCATAAAGTTTTGTTCAGCTGAAGCCACACTTCAGG
Source organism: Schistocerca americana (assembly GCF_021461395.2). Lineage (NCBI taxonomy): Eukaryota > Metazoa > Arthropoda > Insecta > Orthoptera > Acrididae > Schistocerca > Schistocerca americana. The sequence continues at coordinate 239,259,579 of NC_060126.1, forward strand.
TTTCTGCCGCCAGAGTGCTCGAGAGCGCAGTGAGACAAAATGGGAACAGGAGCCGAGAAAGTGTATGTCGTGCTTGAAATGCACTCACATCAGTCAGTCATAACAGTGCAACGACACTTCAGGACGAAGTTCAACAAAGATCCACCAACTGCTAACTCCATTCGGCGATGGTATGCGCAGTTTAAAGCTTCTGGATGCCCCTGTAAGGGGAAATCAAAGGGGCGGCCTGCAGTGAGCGAAGAAACGGTTGAACGCGTGCGGGCAAGTTTCACGCGTAGCCCGCGGAAGTCGACGAATAAAGCAAGCAGGGAGCTAAGCGTACCACAGCCGATGGTTTGTAAAATCTTACGGAAAAGGCTAAAGCAGAAGCCTTATCATTTACAATTGCTACAAGCCCTGACACCCGATGACAAAGTCAAACGCTTTGAATTTTCGGCGCGGTTGCAACAGCTCATGGAAGAGGATGCGTTCAGTGCGAAACTTGTTTTCAGTGATGAAGCAACATTTTTTCTTAATGGTGAAGTGAACAGACACAATGTGCGAATCTGGGTGGTAGAGAATCCTCACGCATTCGTGCAGCAAATTCGCAATTCACCAAAAGTTAATGTGTTTTGTGCAATCTCACGGTTTAAAGTTTACGGCCCCTTTTTTCTTCTGCATAAAAAAACGTTACAGGACACGTGTATCTGGACATGCCGGAAAATTGGTTCATGCCACCACTGGAGACCGACAGCGCCGACTTCATCTTTCAACAGGATGGTGCTCCACCGCACTTCCATCATGATGTTCGGCATTTCTTAAACAGGAGATTGGAAAACTGATGGATCGGTCGTGGTGGAGATCATGATCAGCAATTCATGTCATGGCCTCCACGCTCTCCCGACTTAACCCCATGTGATTTATTTCTGTGGGGTTATGTGAAAGATTCAGTGTTTAAACCTCCTCTACCAAGAAACGTGCCACAACTGCGAGCTCGCATCAACGATGCTTTCGAACTCACTGATGGGGACATGCTGCGCTGAGTGTGGGATGAACTTGATTATCTGCTTGATGTCTGCCGAATAACTAAAGGGGCACATATCGAACATTTGTGAATGCCTAAAAAAACTTTTTGAGTTTTTGTATGTGTGTGCAAAGCATTGTGAAAATATCTCAAATAATAAAGTTATTGTAGAGCTGTGAAATCGCTTCAATCATTTGTAATAACCCTGTATATAGAAACTTGGTGCAGTTAACGTTTTAAATTCTTTGAATTTGTTCTTTCAGGATTCCCATGGTGTTTGTTTTCTTTTGCATCTGATGGTCTTCTCTTGAAGCTCTAAAATTCTCTGAATGCATACATCTGCAAGAATTTTTGTATTTCATTTAGATGGCTAATGCTGTTTCAACAGTAAAGATGTTCTGGCTTTGCAATGGACAAATTGTAAAACAGATAGAATAGCAGGAAGATCTGAAAGAGCAAAGTGGGTTTAGAGGAGGAACATCATTCTGACAACAACTAGCAGAAAAAATAACAGCAGACGGGGAATGCACATTATATTTATTGATCTGAAGATGGTTTATGACAGTGCTCCAATGACAGACTGATGGTACTCAGTGTGACAAAAAAGTATCTTCAGTTTAAAATAATGCAGTGAAACATTATAGAAAGGGCAATAGAAGTAGAGTCAAAATAGATAACTGTATGACAGAAGAGTTTACTCTTAACAAGAGATTGTACGTCAAGGATTTTGCATCTCTCTTGTGTTGTTCAAAACATGTATTGATGAAGTCTTTAAAACCTGGAGGAGGAAACGTCAAAATATGGATCATAAGAGTAAGCTACAGGAGTATATACAGTCTACTGTTTGTGCACAACCAACCAATTGGAGCTGAAGATGAAGAAGATGTAAGTAATATGTGTAGAAAATAAGTGATAGGCTATGATGAGTAAAGTGTGGCAGAGGGGAAAAAAAAAAAAACACAGTAGGCCTATATGTTCACACGAAGTATGACTTGTATATTAGTTTACAAGTCATACTTCAAGTGAACATATAAGCCTACTTCATACAAGCGTCACATTACGAAATAAAATTTGAAACGCAAAAGCCATAATTAAGTGGCTGCATCCAGTATCATGGAATTATGGTATCTAAAAGTTAAAAAAAAAGAAGTGACTGTGCAAGCGTTTTGTGAACAGAATTGTGTCGCTTGGTGCAAAAGCGTGGTTGCTAACCAACAAAGTGAAAGAAAGGCTATGCACAATGGAAATGCATAAGGTGTTGCATAAACCTCAATAATGGACATAGTAAAGAATGAAAACATCACTAAAATAATAGAAATAGATTCAACTTTGGTGTAGTGGGTAGGAAGTAAACAAAGAGAATCGTTCAGTCATTACGGTATGTACAGATGGTAACAGAATACCAGTAACTCACAAAGTCTATCGGGAGGGAGGAAAAAGGGTGAAGTCCTAATAGGCGCAGACTGTGACGGAATGCAGGAAATTAAAGAGGCTATGGTACAGCTCCTCCCCCCATGAACCATGGACCTTGCCATTGGTGGGGAGGCTTGCGTGCCTCAACAATATAGATAGCTGTACCGTAGGTGCAACCACAACGGAGGGGTATCTACTGAGATGCCAGACAAACGTGTGGTTCCTGAAGAGGGGCAGCAGCCTTTTCAGTAGTTGCAGGGGCAACAGTCTGGATGATTGACTGATCTGGCCTTGTAACATTAACCAAAACGGCCTTGCTGTTGTGGTACTGCAAACGGCTGAAAGCAAGGGGAAACTGCAGCCGTAATTTTTCCAGAGGGCATGCAGCTTTACTGTATGGTTAAATGATGATGGCGCCCTCTTGGGTAAAATATTCCGGAGGTAAAATAGTCCCCCATTCGGATCTGCAGGCAGGGTCTACTCAAGAGGACGTCATTATCAGGAGAAAGAAAACTGGCATTCTACGGATCAGAGCGTGGAATGTCAGATCCCTTAATCGGGCAGGTAGGTTAGAAAATTTAAAAAGGGAAATGGATAGGTTAAAGTTAGATATAGTGGGAATTAGTGAAGTTCGGGGGCAGGAGGAACAAGACTTCTGGTCAGGTGAATACAGGGTTATAAATACAAAATCAAATAGGGGTAATGCAGGAGTAGGTTTAATAATGAATAAAAAAATAGGAGTGTGGGTAAGCTACTACAAACAGCATAGTGAACGTATTATAGTGGCCAAGATAGACACGAAGCCCATGCCTACTACAGTAGTACAAGTTTATATGCCAACTAGCTCTGCAGATGAAGAAATTGAACAAATGTATCATGAGATAAAAGAAATTATTCGGGTAGTGAAGGGAGATGAAAATTTAATAGTCATGGGTGACTGGAATTTGACAGTACGAAAAGGAAGAGACGGAAACATAGTAGGTGAATATGGATTGGGGCTAAGAAATGAAAGAGGAAGCCGTCTGTTAGAATTTTGCGCAGAGCATAACTTAATCATAGCTAACACTTGGTTCAAGAATCATAAAAGAAGGTTGTACATATGGAAGAATCCTGGAGATACTAAAAGGTATCAGATAGATTATATAATGGTAAGACAGAGACTTAGGAACCAGGTTTTAAATTGTAGGACATTTCCAGGGGCAGATGTGGGCTCCGACCACAATCTATTGGTTATGAACTGTAGATTAAAACTGAAGAAATCGCAAAAAGGTGGGAATTTAAGGAGATGGGACCTGGATAAACTGACTAAACCAGAGGTTGTACAGTTTCAGGGAGAGCATAAGGGAACAATTGACAGGAATGGGGGTAAGAAATACAGTAGAAGACGAATGGGTAGCTCTGAGGGATGAAGTAGTGAAGGCAGCAGAGGATCAAGTACGTAAAAAGATGAGGGCTATTAGAAATCCTTGGGTAACAGAAGAAATATTGAATTTGATGAAAGGAGAAAATATAAAAATGCAGTAAATGAAGCAGGCAAAAAGGAATACAAACATCTCAAAAATGAGATCGACAGGAAGTGCAAAATGGCTAAGCAGGCATGGCTAGAGGACAAATGTAAGGATGTAGAGGCTTATCTCACTAGGGGTAAGAGAGATACAGCCTACAGGAAAATTAAAGAGACCTCTGGAGAAAAGAGAGCCACTTGTATGAATATCAAGAGCTCAGATGGAAACCCAGTTCTAAGCAAAGAGGGGAAAGCAGAAAGATGGAAGGAGTATATAGAGGGTCTATACAAGGGCGATATACTTGAGGACAATATTATGGAAATGGAAGAGGATGTAGATGAAGATGAAAGGGGAGATATGATACTGCGTGAAGAGTTTGACAGAGCACTGAAAGACCAGAGTCGAAAAAAGGCCCCGGGAGTAGACAACATTCCATTAGAACTACTGACGGCCTTGGGAGAGCCAGTCCTGACAAAACTCTACCATCTGGTGAGCAAGATGTATGAGACAGGTGAAATACCCTCAGACTTCAAGAAGAATATAATAATTCCAATCCCAAAGAAAGCAGGTATTGACAGATGTGAAAATTACCAAACTATCAGTTTAATAAGTCCTGGCTGCAAAATACTAACACGAATTCTTTACAGACGAATGGAAAAACTGGTAGAAGCCGACCTCGGGGAAGATCAGTTTGGATTCCGTAGAAATGTTGGAACACGTGAGGCAATACTGACCTTATGACTTATCTTAGAAGATAGAGTAAGGAAAGGCAAACCTACATTTCTAGCATTTGTAGACTTAGAGAAAGCTTTTGACAATGTTGACTGGAATACTCTCTTTCAAATTCTAAAGGTGGCAGGGGTAAAATACAGGGAGCGAAAGGCTATTTACAATTTGTACTGAAACCAGGTGGCAGTTATAAGAGCCGAGGGGCATGAAAGGGAAGCAGTGGTTGGGAAGGGAGTGAGACAGGGTTGTAGCCTCTCCCCGATGTTATTCAATCTGTATATTGAGTAAGCAGTGAAGGAAACAAAAGAAAAATTCGGAGTAGGTATTAAAATCCATGGAGAAGAAATAAAAACTTTGAGGTTCGCCGATGACATTGTAATTCTGTCAGAGACAGCAAAGGACTTGGAAGAGCAGTTGAATGGAATGGACAGTGTCTTGAAAGGAGGATATAAGATGAACATCAACAAAAGCAAAACAAGGATAATGGAATGTAGTTGAATTAAGTCGGGTGATGCTGAGGGAATTAGATTAGGAAATGAGACACTTAAAGTAGTAAAGGAGTTTTGCTATTTGGGGAGCAAAATAACTGATGATGGTCGAAGTAGAGAGGATATAAAATGTAGACTGGCAATGGCAAGGAAAGCGTTTCTGAAGAAGAGAAATTTGTTAACATCGAGTATAGATTTAAGTGTCAGGAAGTCGTTTTTGAAAGTATTTGTATGGAGTGTAGCCATGTATGGAAGTGAAACATGGACAATAAATAGTTTGGACAAGAAGAGAATAGAAGCTTTCGAAATGTGGTGTTACAGAAGAATGCTGAAGTTTAGGTGGGTAGATCGCGTAACTAATGAGGAGGTATTGAATAGGACTGGGGAGAAGAGAAGTTTGTGGCACAACTTGACTAGAAGAAGGGATCGGTTGGTAGGACATGTCCTGAGGCATCAAGGGATCACCAATTTAGTATTGGAGGGCAGCGTGGAGGGTAAAAATCGTAGAGGGAGACCAAGAGATGAATACACTAAGCAGATTCAGAAGGATGTAGGCTGCAGTAGGTTCTGGGAGATGAAGAAGCTTGCACAGGATAGATTAGCGTGGGGAGCTGCATCAAACCAGTCTCAGGACTGAAGACCACAACAACAACAACAACATGGTACAGCTACATGTGTAACTGTCAGTTTTGTTTATCACGAGAAAACGATTACCACAGTCCTGCCACAAATTTAGGCCTATTGCGTTTTGCAGAATATTACATCACTCAAGCGTAGCATGAATTTCAGATGCGTTATCATCTTCTAATTATTCAATTCTAATTCTCAACTTTGTTCAAAACACGTTTTGTTACCTCTCCGACTTTCACGAAACTGTGTAACGAAATCCCAGTCCGTTTTAATTTTGATTCTTTTTCTAAGCATAATTTTGATGACGACGAAACTAATGACGCCAGATCACTTAAGATGATATCAAGCATGATTTCACATTCTACTGGATTTTGAGGACGAGAAATATTCTGGATGGTTATACTCCGATACTTTTCATTAACGCTCTACCAATATAGTTAAATAATCTCTGAAATTTTGTCGGTGGAGCTTATATCTCACATTATTGGTATCGGTAAGTTTAATTAAATTAACGCGTCCTCTTTTTGTCGAAGGATACGGCACTCGTAAATGTGATCTCAATTTGTGATTGTTATGCCAACTTAACAGTTACTTGCGTACAGCGTAACTGACAAGCGTCATAATGAAAAACCGTTACAAAACGATTCATTAGAAGCGTATGGCAATGCAAAAAGGAGCGTGACCCAAAGTGTCTAGTGCCGAAAGGTACGGTATTTTGATTAAAAAAAAATTTTAACTCTCAGGCAGGCTAAGAGACAAAGTGTTAACACTGTTTAAACAGTTCTTCAAAGACATCTACAAAATAATACCAGAAACTGGATAATAAGCTGACTGAACAACTGACACAAATAAAATGTACGTAGCTGCTAGCACTGTCAACTGTTATCTAGCAAAATGAAATGCTTTAAAGCCCAGAGTATCTCATTTGCGGTAAAATCTTCACCAAAATTTTCGATCCAGTCGTGCTACTATAAAGTAGTCCTCCAGCGTTCCACCACTGAACTAAGAAAAAGTACAGTGAAATTCGTGCTGCGTTCCTATCACGTGCTTGCCACGCTATCGGGAAGCACAGACTTGGAACTATTGTACTGAAGAATGCCGACGAGCCTAACGACAATGTAAACACCTGAAAGGTTTTAGCGTAGGTCGCGCGAGTCTACAGCAGAGAAAAATGTATTCTACACAGGCCTGATAGAAGAACTTATATTACTAGGCCAAAACCTACTTACAATGGAAGATATCCGTTGCTTTATAAGGCTGGGTCTTACACAATTCAGTTCACATGACTTCTACACCAGAAAACTTGCTTCCTCAGACACAGGACTGAATAACATAGCGCCCAGCTCAGGGCCGTGGTCGCTGCTAGAGCTATTCCATGAACACATTGCATATCGCTGCGTCGCACGACGCTTCCACTAGCTATTGATTTCTGTACCCCCACTATCACAGTTGGGAAGGAGGAGGAGGAGGAGGAGGAGGAGGGGAGTGTAATCAATATTCCTAAAATAAGCTGTGTTCCTCACGGTGTTTTAATTGCACTTGCTGGTATTTACACAGGAAAATAACGCCTTGAAATAGTGTTTAATGTCTTCTTCTTATATCGGCTATTTAAATGGTAGTTGATGATTCTGTGCATTTTGAGAGTCTATTTCGGCTGTTATCTATGCCAGTGTTGTTGCAACTTTATTCTACGCATTGCTTTACCCTCATGATAAAGTAACAAATGAAACAAACGTATGATGCCTTTCAGCCATGTGTGTTGCATCTGCTTATAGTTTGTTTTGTGAGTGGTTTTGTATGGTTTGAAGTTCTCCCTATTCCCCATAAGAGCCATGGATCGAATTTGGATGCGCATTTCTAACGACGCACACCTTTTGGGACAATGCCTAGTTATCCATTAGCGTGACACGATGAAGACAGAAATCTCATCGTCGTACATGACGTGGTATAATGAAGCTATCAAATAATAGAGAAAACTGACTTCTCTATTGTTTGCTAAACTAGTTTTTGCGCGGACTTTGATGAGAACAGACCAATAATACAAATCTTACAAAGAAATAACAAGATTCTACCAACCTCGTAATAATCTCACACATTCGAGACATTTTGCAAGAATTAGTCTCATTGTAAGCGGTTTAACTATAAAGTATGTTTAAAAAGAAGTCCTACAGGAGATAATATGGGTCAGAATTAGAGAAAAAGTTACTGTAATGGTATGTCCGGAAATCAACACCCGTTGAGATAAGGGCCAATCTGTCCTTTCACTCCCATTTGTCTGTTCCGTAAAAGCAGGCACTATAATAGTGCTCCATGTGGTTGCCACATAGCCTGACATGTCATTATGCTCTTCTTCGCAGTGCCTCACGACTCTTTCAGAAACACATGGCTCATGGGGTGCCGCCCCGTCATGCATAAACAACAGTCGTCTTTCTGCAAGCGCAAAAATCGGTTATACACAGCGACATCGTTCACCTCAATGGTTGCTACAGGATGTGCATCTGCCCACACATGCATATTGTGATAATTTGCTATGTCTTCTGTTATGAATATTGCCTTATCCATAAATAAAATGGAGGCTGTAACCTGTAGATCATCAACGGCCCATATCTTAACGGGTATTAATTTCCTAACGTACCCTTATACGAAATTTGTGACACTACTTTTTAAACACTTTGCATATCCCCTTGCTGTCAGGGGCCATGCATATTAATTGTTAGCTGTTTAAGATTATGTGAGCACGGTTCTGCAGTATCTTTGAAACATTGGAACTAATAGATCATTAACATAAACATTGTTTGCATTTTTGAACATAAGAAGAATAGTTTCGAATAATTCTATTTCACTGAACCACATTTTATATATTACAGATTGGCAGAAGAGTTTTATTTACATGTTTTTGCACTATGGTCTTCTGTGCGGTATTATGAACTTGGGTCACACTTGCTACTTTAGACTGTTGGCATACTTCGCCTGAAATGAAGTGATCGTATGGCACTGCTGGCCGAGGAAGTTCAGCCACCATGCGCAAGTCTTATTTCAGTCGACGTCTGATTGGACGACTTGCATGCCGGTGATGAGGATGAAATGATGATGAGGACAACATAACACCCAGTCCGCGAGCAGGGAAAAAATCCCCAAACCAGCCGGGAATCGAACCCATGCATGGGAGGCAAGCACTTAACAACCCGCCTTTTTTTTCACCAAATCAGGCTCGCCTATAATGTAATTGTTGATGTACCCTTCTACCTACCTCGGATACACCTTGCACCACATGACGTAGGTCGCATAGTGAAATGGTCGGACAATGCTATGATCTACCTCACTTGTGCTGTTTTTGTGAACCTGTTTTATGTTCCTTTTACGAATTTTGATTTCAGACACAGTGACTTCAGTATATTTCTCTACCATGTTTGAAAGCAGTTCTGTGAAGTTTTTACAGATGCTGTAATGTTTAATCGATTCAGTAACGGCAGTGTTCACTCTCTCTCGCTCAATGTGGCTTAGGTTTCCGCTTCAACCACTAAGTACCAAGTAGATTGGACTCTCCCAAAACGTGCCTCCAGATGTTTAGGTGTGTGGCGCGGAGTGATTCGTAACATTTTGTTCTGTCCATGTGCCTAAACGTTTATAACATGATGTGTTTTACTTTATAAAGTGAGCTGTAAAAAATTATAATCTATTTCGCGATAGTCTGTAGGAGTAGCTCCTACAACGGCGGGCAACTGTGAATTTTCCAGGTAGTACGTAATTCGAGAGGTGGTAAAAACTGGTACATTTCATGAAAATAAGATCATGGCTGTTCATGTGGTCAGTTTCAGTGTATATTCGACGTAAGAAGGTAGTAATCCAAAACTTTAGGTCTGATTTCATGAAGGACACTTATTATTCAGTGAATTATCTAGCGATGTGCCTGAAGCTAGTAAGAGTCAATTGTAGTAGATAGTTTGGGATATTATATTGTTTTTGTTGATAGACAAAAGTTCAAAAGTCCGGTGCATAGCATCTGTTAGTTTTATCAATCGTTATCTTCACATTTTGAGTGGAAATCAGAAAAGTTAAAAAGTACGTAGGCCTGCAGATTGGTTACCCTTGGACCCACAGTTAATCGATTCTGTGTAACCTAAAACAGGCCAGTCAAGGTTTCGTCAACGATGGAGTCATTAGCGATTTAGCACAACCCCGGATTGATAGCTTAACAATACCAGTAACGTATACGCTGCAAACCTCTCCACCCAAAGCAGGGGCAAATTCACGTCTCTCAATGGTTTTCAGGAACTTGTAGCATCAACCGTTCCTCTGATTCTCACTTTTTCCTTTGCAAGGATTAAGCTGTTCCTAAAAATATCATGTAATATACTTAACGGGCGACTAGATCTCTAGTTTTATAGTCTCGCATTTATTCCACGAGAGGCATGAAAGACGAAAGAATCTGCCCTTCATCCACACTTCATTAGCGCTGATTCAGAAACAAAAGACATGGGTAACTGTTTTGCATTAAAACTACTATTTTTAATTCAGCTACACTAATTTCCGGTGATCAGTGCATTCCCAGCATGTTTATGCTGACGTTAAATAAGTTTGCATCTCAAAGTTAAGAGACATCTAAATATTACTGACACAGAATGTAGTTTTTAACACACTATATTTTAAGGTAGCAAAATATCTTTAATCGCTGCTCTAGTCCAGTAATTCATGTCGGAATGAAATATCCCCCCCCCCCCCCCCCTCGCTGAACTATTGGCGGAAGCTGCTAACAAAATTTTATAAATTCTGAAAAAAAATGTCAAGCTAGTTTTTATCTTACCTTGTGTGTAAAAAAAGATGTGTATCATCACCAAGTTAGTACGCAAATTCTTGTCTATCAAAAGGAATTATTTTATTTCACAAAAGTCGAACTGACGTAATATGGGTGCCTTTATGACAATTTATGTTCCTACACAAAGCCACTTCAGAGAACTTCTACCAATACCATTGAATATCCTTGGCGAACTTTCTCGTTAGAGTACCTTTGTCAACAACAAAGATTCTTGTAGTATGAATGAAATCGTTGACTGTTTAATGCGGAAATCCCCCCCCCCCCCTACCCCTTCCCCCTACCATGCTCCCTCTTTTCCAGATAACATCAGTGTGAAGCCGTTGATATTGAGGGTAATTCTGCATCTACATCTGCATCTACACTCACCAGATCACTCTGAGGTGTATGGCAGAGAGAAATCCCCATTACACCACACATGAAGAGAATTTCTTCCTGCTCCATACCCGAATGGGGAAGAACGATTGTGCGTGCGTGCTGTGATTAGTCTGCTTTTGGTTCGCTGTCTCTGCAAGATGATGATATTGGTTTGTGGGGTGCTGAACTGTGTGGTTATCAGCGCTCGTACAAAGTCCCACTCTTTTCATAGTCCAGTCTCGCCACTTTCCCGAGTGATGATGAAATGATGAGGACAACACAAACACCCAGTCCTCGAGCGGAGGAAATCCCCGACCCAGTCGGGAATTGAACGGGTGTCGTATATTCTCCGTCCTGTGAATTTTCTGCCCTGTGAAATTTCCGCCCAGAAAAGATCGAGAAAGGCTCGTGGCTCTGAACACTATGGGACTTAACATCTACGGTCATCAGTCCCCTAGAACTTAGAACTACTTGAACCTAACTAACCTAAGGACATCACACACATCCATGCCCGAGGCGATTGAGGAAGGGCCCACTAATCCCCTCCGCCCTATGAATTTTCGCCCTGCGAAATTTCCGCCCAGAAAAGGTCGAGAAAGGGCCACTAATACCCTGGGAACGCGAGGTAGCATGCTCAAGCCGTAAGGTGCTAGCCGTGCTATATGTTGCATGTAACAATTTCAGTGTTATTAGTTATGATAAGTATATGTTTTTACGTAGAGAGTTATTACTGATTAAAAGTAAAAAAAAAAAATTCTATTAATTTATGCAGAAATTTGGTTTAGAACACATACACAACGACATTGCCCAAGTGAAGCACAAAATAAGTAAATAAATAAATAAACAAGTTAATTGCGGCCAGGTTTTTGAAGGGCCGTTTGTTGGCTGGTTCAATGCGGAAATTTGTTAAACTTACGTCAGAGAAGTACTCGACCCAAAGAACGTGAAAGAAGGCGCAAAAATATTCTAGTTAAAGAGTGTATTTGTAGATGACGAAAAAACTGACGAGACTAATAAAAATTAAAAACATATTAAGGAGGTGGTTCTTGATAAAACTGAAGGACTTAAAGAAAACGTGGAAAATCTTGAACATAACTGTCATGCAAAAGAAGACAGTGTATTAGTTGAAAAAAAAGCAAATGAAGAAGAATTCAATGAAACTAGTAGTAATATTTTGTTTTCTGACATATGTCAGTGACCTTTGACTGTCTTGGAAATCTAACAGTTTAATCATCAAAATAGTGACAAAAAATTAAAAAAAACATTACTTATTCGTTTTTGTTTAAGAATGAGATAAAAAAAGCGTTAACTAACAGTTAACGTCTGACTCCTCCTACATCAGCCACAGTGTGAGAATGTTTTTAGAACTTGGATGGCACATTCAACTCAAAATCACAGTTTGTACTATTCTTGTTGTAGTCTCTTTACCACAGGCACGAGCTTGAACAACGCATATAAATTTGTTAAAAGTTTTCAAGCGTGGTTTAAACCTTAAAATCTTATTAGGAACAAGTCTAACTGTAAATAGAAATACCTTACCTAGATAGCACCTCAAACGGAAGAATGGTCCTATCGGAATTAGTAAATAAATAAATGATTTTGTGAGGATGGCAATTCGTGAGGATGACAGAAGTCCGTGTTGGGTACCAAAATACATAGCTAAGCCACTGCGTAAACGTCAGTCTGACGCAGAACAAAATATTCGACATGTAGGTAACAAAATAGGAAATTAATACAGTTCTGTGAGAGCTCGAAATTGATCACGGCAAATATCGCCAAGTCATTCAATAACTTAATATTTAAATAGCTCAGGAGTCTCATCTTTGCATCATTAGTGCGCGTCTTTTTCAAGTGAATGGGAACTCACAAAAAGCAAGCTTACATTCCAAAGATATGCTTAATTTTAGCTCAGTATATGATCATTCATCATTACAACCTAGAGAAAACCGATTTGTTGTTTCATGTCACGTCCACAGTTGTGGTCATTAGAGATTTAGATTTCGCTCGGATTGTTGGCTACGGGAGAGGTGGGGGTGGGGGGTGAGAGGGAGGAAGCTACCATGACCTCTTTAAGGAACCTTCACAGCATTTGCTTAAACAAGACCATGGACGGCCAGAGGATTGAGTCCTGGTTAGTCACTGCGCTAGCCTCGCTTGGTACGATAAACAACAAATAGACAGTAGATAGAACAAAATAAGACTTCACAGAGACATTAGAATATTTCCGTACATAAAGAAGATTCGGTTCTTTCAGAGCACCAGATAGCAGTCATTGTCAATAGATATATTTTCATAAACGTGCACTTGTTAAATACAAGGAAATGTTAAGTGGCATTATGTTCGCACATGTGTTGTCTACTGAGGCATGGAACTAGTGGCGCTTTGTGTTTAGATGCGTTAGAAATCACATACCTACACTTTTAAAAAGAATCTAATTCCCATCTCACTTTATCCAGGCTTTGGACTGTCTAAATGGCAAAGGTAATTTTATTGTCATTTAGGCGTGTTTAAAATCAGCTTATAAGCTTGGTCAATTTTTTATTTTTTTGCTTTTTGTGTTTTTTAAGATTGCTATTTACATTCATATATTTTTTATTTATGTACATATTCTGACGCATTATTTAGTCTAATTTTTGAAGGTATTAGATAGCCTTCAAGCAAGCCCTTATCTCAGCATCCTCCTCGTATTTTTTCAATATTTTCTCCAGCGTTTCATCCCGTTTCATGTACATTGTTTTCTTTCTTTTGCCTTCCATACTCAGCTCTGTTTTCATTAACCCGCACGCTGAATTTTCTGCTTCTGTTTTCATGCAAGTAATTACATAACTAATTTTAGGATTTGGTCTGGGAGGCATATTATTAATTTTTTTATGCCAGCCATCTACGGAGTTAGTTGTTCCATGGAGCCGTTTGCACCAGCTCCAAAGGCTGATAGGGTTTTCTTCATTTTCCAATGATCGCTCTACAAAATAGTCGAAAAAGTCAGAAAGCCTAGGAACATACGGTTCCTGTGAATCTATCTCCAGCCAGCCATCACATACATCTTCAGGCCGTAGAAACGCCAGCGCAGCACACATGCGAATTTGCTGTCTCACTTCTTCATTTTCTTTATATTCGCGAGTGAGTCCAAAATCCTGTACTTTCCTCCAAAGAGACTTTCTCATGTGGAAATAGCATCCATGCACTGAGGAAGTTGGTAACGTATGTATAATTCAGAAATCGCTGCTGACTCAAAATTTGCAGTCATACTTCCAGCACATTTCTGAAAAGTCGTATGTATGTCTCTTTCCTTTTATTTGGTAATAATGAAAATGCAACAGGGTAGACATTAATCTCATTTTCATTACTTCCAAAATCTGCATGAATTGTATATATCTGTGAAAACTGTTTGTTACATCACTTGAACGTACCATCCATAAAAAAGTCTCGTTTACTTCTTACAGCCTCTCTCCCTGCTCTTCCACAAAAAACTTAACAGGAAACTGCTGCCATCGTTCATAGTTAATAGCTCTGCTTTAAGTCCAATCTCTTCTCTTGTTTTGTCCTTTGCTTGTATAACGTCCTCTTCGTTGTTCGCTGCTCTGGCATTTCTGTCACAAAGTCGTAACCTCGATTATGCAAGCTACCTAGTTCCTCTGAATAGATTTTGGAAATAGACGCATTTTCCTCTCGTGCGCTCTTCTTTGCTTGGTTCAGAGTCCTCTGTACTTCCAACCTTGCGTCATCCGGAGGTCCACATTGATGCTCGTACGGAAAGGGCACTGCAGAATCCTTGGTTTGAAGCTTTCCCCGGCAATACTTCTCTTTCTGTTTTGAGCAGCGCCAAATCACGGTCCCATCTTCCTTCGTTTTCCTCACTGTGTAAGAATAACCTTCGTAGTGGCAACTAGGCTTACCACGAATTGCCGTTGAAACTTCCATATCACAACTACTGAGATGGTAATATCCAAGTGGCACGATGTGAAGTCTACGAAAACTAGAGCGATACTAACAGGCAGACGGGACTGTGCGGGCGGAGTTCGGCCGAGTCCAGGGAACAGGTAGAGCAAGATGATTAGGACGGTCCGGCAGCAGGTAGGACGGGACACATTGGACGCAGGTACGAGGCGGAGAGTTCGCAGATTTCTAGTGGGGCGGAACGTTCGCAGGGCGGATAATTCATACATTCACGTGAACGTGGGACCCCGTGATACAGAGGCAGCGACGCTAGCCACTAAACCACGAGCTGTAGACTCCCTGCAAGAGTGATAGGCTCCCTACGTACGAGGCTGTAGTACACTGTGCGATCAAAAGTATCCGGACACCCCCAAAACATACGTTTTTCATATTAGGTGCATTGTGCTGCCACCTAATGTCAGGTACTCCATATCAGTGACCTCAGTAGTCATTAGACATCGTGAGAAAGCAGAATGGAGTGCTCCATGGAACTCATGGACTTCGAACGTGTCAGGTGATGAGAGTGTCATTTGTGTCATACGTCTGTACGCCTGTACGCGAGATTTCCACACTCCTAAACATCACTAGGTCCACTGTTTCCGATGTGATAGTGAAGCGGAAACGTGAAGGGACACATACAGCACAAAAGCGTACAGGCCGACTTCGTCTGTTGACTGACATAGACCGCCGACAGTTGAAGATGATCGTAATGTGTAATAGGCGCACATCTATCCAGACCATCAAACAGCACTTCCAAATTGCATCGGGATCCATTGCAAGTACTATGACAGTTAGGCGGGAAGTGAGAAAACTTGGATTTCATGGTCGAGCGGCTGCTCATAAGCTACACATCACGCCGGTAAATGCCAAACGACGCCTCGCTTGGTGTAAAGAGCGTAAACATTGGAAGATTGAACAGTGGAAAAACATTGTGTGGAGTGACGAATCAAGGTACACAATGTGGCGATCTGATGGAAGGGTATGGGTATGGCGAACGCCCAGTGAACGTCACCTGCCAGCACATGTAGTGCCAACAGTAAAATTCGGAGGCGGTGGTGTTATGCTGTGATTCTGTTTTTCATGAAGGGTGTAAGTAGGCTGTTTCTGTTTTCTTATTGGTAACGCCACCTAGCGCTCTGTATGAAAATCACTGGTTGTGCTGTGTGCAGTCTGTGGCTAGTTTGCATTGTTGTCTGCCATTGTAGTGTTGGGCAGCTGGATGTTAACAGCGCGTAGCGTTGCGCAGTTGGATGTGAGCCGCCAGCAGTGGTGGATGTGGGGAGAGAAATGGCGGAGTTTTGAAATTTGTAAGACTGGATGTCATGAACTGCTATGAATATTATGATTTTTCAGCACTATTAAGGTAAATACATTGTTTGTTCTTTATTAAAATCTTTCATTTGCTGACTATGCCTATCAGTAGTTAGTGGCTTCCGTAGTTTGAATCTTTTATTTAGCTGGCAGTAGTGGCACTCGCTGTATTGCAGTAGTTCGAGTAACGAAGATTTTTGTGAGGTAAGTGATTTGTGAAAGGTATAGGTTATTGTTAGTCAGGGCCATTCTTTTGTAGGGATTTTTGAAAGTCAGATTGCGTTGCGCTAAAAATATTGTGTGTCAGTTTAAGCACAGTCATGTTTAATTTTTCTAAGGGGACATTTCAAGGGGGCTTACACTCCTTGTTGTTTTGCGTGACACTACCACAGCACAGACCTACATTGATGTTTTAAGCACCTTCTTGCTTCCCACTGTTGAAGAGCAATTCGGGGATGGTGATTGCATCATTCAATAAGATCGAGCACCTGTTCATAATGCACGGCTTGTGGCGGAGTGGTTACACGACAATAATATCCTTGTAATGGACTGGCCTGCACAGAGTCCTGACGTGAATTTTATAGAACACCTTTGGGATGTTTTGGAACGCCAACTTCGTACCAGGTCTCACCGACTGACATCGATACCTTTACTCAGTGCAACACTCCGTGAAGAATGGGCTGCCATTCCCCAAGAAACCTTCCAGCACCTGATTGAACGTGTGCTTGCAAGAGTGGAGGCTGCGATCAAGGCTAATGGTGGGCCAACACCATATTGAATTCCAGCATTACCGATGGAGGGCGCCACGAACTTGTAAGTCATTTTCAGCCAGGTGTCCGGATACTTTTGATCACATACAGTATATTCTTAGATCGCGAAGTATTGCTCCTTGAAACTGCACAAGTTGCCTGTCGCGGGATATTTAGTGTCTGTCTCTTAGAGTTTGCTGTTTCAGGTTTTTCAGGAGTTATGTTACGCTGTGCTGTAGGTCACACGAACTTGTGTCCATTAATGCCGTCCTCCTTTTTTACTTTCAATATCTTCTGTTAGTCGTATTTGGTATGGGTGCCACACATCTGAACACAATTCTGGGATGGGTCACACGAGTGCAGTCTCCTTCTTAGACTGATTATATTTTCTCAGTATCTTAGTAATGACACCCCCCCCTCCCCCCCCGTCGGCCCCAAGTCTGCCAACTATTTTACCTACGATTCAGCCTGTATGTGTGTTCATTACATTTCATTTCCCCACAAACAGTTGCACTCAGATATTCGTATGAGTTTACTGATAGATTTGCAATCGTAGATGACTGTGGATGTACTTTATGTTGATTGTTGGTTTGTTCTGGTATGTAAGCAAAAGAATGATAGACATCAGATTACATTTAGTACACGAGCTGTATTCCCCTTTGCTAAAAAGTCTTTTAGATTAGGCAGGCGATTCTCCATCCTATCCAGAAAACGACAGCTGCACGAAACCCAGTAGTACAAGCGTCAGATCGAAAGAAACACCTCCCACTGATGAGAGTATTAAAATCCTAGTGGTTAACTGCCGAAGCATTCGCAACAAAGTTCCGGGGTTCGAAGTGCTCCTGAAAAACAGTGAATCTCAATTAATACTAGGTACAGAAAGCTGGTTGAAACCTGAAACCGACAGCAGTGATATGTTTGGCGAAAATTTAAGTGTATACCGAAAGGTTTGGTTAATGGGAAATCAAGGTGGTGTACTTTCGCAGTAGACGGGAAACTCAAATAACCCAGATATAAATTGAAGTTGCATGCGAGATTGTTTTGGCAAGACTCAGTATCAGGAGTGGACATAAAATAACTGGAGCCTTCTGTCGCCCGCCGGACTCATCGCCTGATGTAACCGAAAACTTTAGAGAAAACTCCAGTTCACTTGTGAGTTCCCCCATCATACTCTAATCGTTGGTGAAGACTTTAATTATCCAACAATTAACTGGGAAAACTACAGTTCTTTTAGTGGTGGGCTTGATAAGACAACTTGTGAAACATTACTAAATCGTTATCTGAGAACTACCTAGAACATTTAGTTAGAAACCCTATTCATGATGGAAATATAATGGACCTGATGGCAACAAACAGACCTGACCTCTATGAGGATGTCTACATCGAAACTGGTATCAGGGACCATGACGCGGTTGTGGCAACAATGATTACCAACGTAGAAAGGACAACTAAAACAAGCAGAGAGATATGAATATTCAGTAAACTAGGTAAAAAAAAATCAGTAGTGTCATATCTCAGTGAGGAACTTGGAACTTTCAGCACAGGGCAGGAGTACGTGGAGGAACAACGGTTCAAGTTTAAAAGAATAGTTGATCATGCACTGGACAGAAATGTATCCAGTAGAACAGTTCGTAATGGGAGGGACTCTCCATGGTATGCAGTCACTGTAAAGAAACTTCTAAAGAAACAGAGACTACTGCATAATTAGTGTAAAACAAAGCATAAGTCTAAAGATAGAGAGATGCTGAATGAAACACTTTTGACTGTCAAGAGAGCAATGCGCGAAGCCTTCAGTGACTACTGTAGCAGAATACTGTCAAATTATATTTCACAAAACCCAAAGAAATTCTGGTCGTATTTAAACATTGTTAGTGGTACAAAAGTTAGTGTCCAGTCCCAAGTGAATGAGACAGGAACTGAAATCGAGGGTAGCAAAGCAAAATCTGAAATGCTTAATTCCGTTTTCAAATGTTCTTTTACAAAGGAAAACCCAGGAGAATCGCCACAATTTAATCCTCTTACCACTGCAAAGGTGACCGAAATCAGTATTAGTGACAGTGGTGTTGAGAAACAGCCGAAATAGTTGAAATTGAACAAAGCCCCAGGAACCGATGGAATCCTTATGAGATTCTGTAGTGAATTTGCCACCGAATTAGCCCCTCTTCTAACTATAATCTATCGTAGAAACTTCGGACAAAAAAATCGCGCCCAGTAGTTGGAAAAATGCACAGGGAACACCTGTCTACAAGAAGGGTAGTAGAAGTGATACACAAAACTACCGTCCACTATCTTTGGCATCGATTTGTTAGAATCTTAGCACCTATTCTGCACTCAAACATAATGAGGTGTCACGAACAAATTGATCTTCATGTCAACCAGCATTGCAATTCGAAACATCGACTACGTGAAACCCAGCTCACCCTTTTCTCAATACATTCTGAAAGCTTTGGATCAAGGTAGTCAGGTAGATGCAGTATTTTTTTATTTTCGAAAAGCGTTTGACCTAGTGCCACTTCTACGTTTACTGTCAAAAATTCAATCACATGGAGTATCAAGTAATATTTGTGACTGGATTGAGGTCTTTTTGGTAGGGAGGACACAGCATGTTATCTTGGATGGAAAGTCATCGTCAGCTGTAGAAGTAAGTTCGAGTGTGCCTCAGGGAAGTGTGTTGCGACCCTTGCTGATCATATTCTATGTTAATGACTTAGCGGATAATATTAATAGCAACCTCAGGCTTTTTGCAGATGATGCAATTACCTATAACAAAGTACTGTCTGAAAGAAGCGACATAAATATTCAGCAAGATCTTGCTAAGATTCCAAAGTGGTGCAAAGAATGGGAATTTGCTTTAAATGTCCAAAAACGTAAAATTCAGCACTTTACAAAACGAAAAAAATGTAGTGTCCTATGATTATAGTGTCAATGAGTCACATTTGAAATCGGCCAACTCATACAAATACCTGAGTGCAACACTTTGTAGGGATATGAAATCGAATGCTCACATAAGTTCTTTGTGGGTAAAGCAGGTGGTAGTCTTCAGTTTATTGGCAGAATACTGGGGAAGTGGAATCAGTCTATAAAGGAGATTGCTTACAAATAACTCGTGCGACCCATTCTAGAATTCTGCTGAAGTGTTTGGGACCCATACCAGATAGGACTAACAGGGGATACTGAACGTATACAGAGAAGAGCAGCACGAATTTTCACAGGTTTGTTCGATTCGTGGGTGAGTGTTATAGTGATGCTGAAAGAACTGAACTGCCAGACTCTTGAAGATAGACGTAAACAATCCAGAGAAAGTCTACTGACAAAGTTTCAAGAACCGGCTTTAAATGATAACTCTAGGAATATATTAAAACTCCCTACGCATCACTCACATAGGGATCGTGGGACAAGATTAGAATAATTGCAGCAAGCACAGAGACGTTCAAACAGTCACTCTTTCCGCTCTCCATATGTGAATGGAACGAGAAGAAACCCCAATAACTGGTACTTACACTTCAGGGTGGTTTGCAGAATAGAGATGTAGATGTCGATGTAGATGCACAAGGGACATTCGGAAAAGGATAACTGTCAATATTCCAAAAGCAGGTATCTCTTTCGCTGTTTGTAATATTATGATTAAAAAATCAAATTTGGTTCTTAATTGTCAACACATATAGACTTTTATTACACATGGCGTAAATTTATGCGAGTTTAGATTTATCTTGAATGATTTGTTACAGAATATAGTCAAGGGAAGGGAGATATCTCTGTTTAAGAATGCATCATATTGAATCTTGGAATACTAACGTTGATGATCCGTCGTTCGTAATGTAAGTTTTGGCACAGTATCGGGCAACGTAAGTGACATACATTTAAGTCACTTCAAGCCGACGTAAAGTCTGAAATAGTTTTGTTCAACGTAAAATAGAGACATACGAATTACGGAAGAAAATATTCGGCATTATTTGTATTAGTGAATTATGCAATAATTTATTGAAATAATCAGTAAATTCATATAGCTATATTTCAGTATAAATTATTACAAGTAATTTAAAGGCCAAATAAGTAGTGTAGGCCTTATTGTCCAAAAAAAGTGGACTCTGCTCGAGAGTCTTTCTGTGTGAGTTACGTAGCTTGCACAAGATTGATATTTATAAGGAAATCTGTCAGATACAAAAATAAGATTTACCACAATGATAATACTCAAACTAGAAAGTAGTTTGCTATGTGAATATTTCTGACATTGCCAAAATAGGAAAAAGTATCGTAAGCAGGTAATCAAATATTTTTGATCTTGACACATGAGCCTTGGGACGAACTTGGCGGCAGCACGATGCGTTCCAGCATGCTGTGTAATGGTTTCATGACATGGTCCCACTGAAATGTTACATTCTTCTACAATCTCTCGGACAGTCAGTCTTCGATTGGCACGCACAATTTCATTAACGTTCCTGACATGAGCGTTGTTGGTAGACGTCGAAGGCCGTCCTGAACGAGGTTCATCTGTAACTTCCGTTCGGTCACTTTTTAACCATGTGAACCATCCGTAACACCGAACGGCTTAAGCACTCATCACAGTAGGCTTCATACATCATTCGGTGTGTCTCTGTTAAGGTTTTCTTCAGTTTCAAGCAAATGAATTTAAAGCAGACGCGTTGCTCCTCTAGCTCTGCCATCTCGAAATTCGCAAACTGTGCGACACAACGTTCTAATCAATACGGCACTGAACAATAACTAACAGACCTACAACAATGAAACTTTCGGCAGCTACAAATTAAACACAGGTGTGTGCAGAGATGCCAACCGTATTTCGCTCCGACATATCGATTGCTCCGAAATTTTTTGAACAGACCTCGTGTAAAAAGAAATACCCTGAGCAAGCTACAGTCGTACGTGCAGCAACTTGCCTTGTTCCATAGGCGACCTGCAAGGTCTGGGCATTCAAAGAGGGCTGGATTATTGGAAGTTGGGAAATCCAAAGCTCAGTGCGTGATGAAGCCCTGTAGGGGTACTACTGCCGAGGAGGGGAAGAAATCCAGTGTGCACTCTGTTTGCACCTTGGGGGGGAGTCATCCCAAACGTGGAACCGATCCTTCCAGATGCCATGAATAGCACAGGGTGTGGCCAACTGCAGATAGTGGTTCGTGTCGTTACTAACGATGTGTGTCACTTTTGATCAGAAGAGATTCTGGTATTTCCTGTCAAATTAAAACTCTGTGCCAGACCAGGGTTCGAACATGGGATCTTTGCCCTTCGCAGGCAAATGTGCTTCCCTGACAAAGGCAAAGATCCCAGGTTCAAGACCTGGCTCAGAACACCTTTTTAATCTGCCAGGAAATTTCATATCAGCGCATACTCTGCTGCAGAGTGAACGTTCATTCCAGAAACCATCTCCCCAGGCTGTGGTTAGGGCCATGTCTTCGCAGTATCCTTTCTTCCATGAGTGTTAGTTCAGCAAGTTTCGCAGGAGAACTATGAAGTTTGGAAGATAGGAGATGAGATATCAGCAGAAGTAATGCTTTGAGGACGCGTTCTGAGACGTGCTTGGGTAGGCCAGTTGATAGAGCACTTGCCAGCCAAAGGCATAGGTCTCAGATTCGAGTCCTGATATGGCACACAATTTTAATCTGCCAGGATGTTTCGTATCAGCGTACGCCTCGCTGCAGAGTGAAAATTCATTCTGAAAAAGAGATGCCCTCTGGTTGCCGGTAGATGTGTGAAGTAACGACAGCCAGTGTTGCAAGATGAAGGTGAAGCTCACCATTTGCACCATCACTGACAGAACCGATATGTGGACATTTGGACAGAGTCGAATGAATGGCCTGAACCAGAGGCTCAGACGGTTCTGTGGTCGTATAGGCTGCAGATTCCTTGAAGCATCGGGGAGAGGGGTGTTGGGTCCCTCTTAATAAATCAGAGGTCCATTACACACAAGAGGCACCTACACGGATAACAGGGGATATGTTGAATGGGTTGGGTGGTTTCTTAGTCTCGGAGGTTTGGAACAGTAGAAACGGGGTTTCAGTCTCAAAGGATGCAGGTCCAACACAGGATAAGGGTAGACCTAGAAAACATTGATATTATAGTTGTAAATTGTCGTAGCTGCGTTGGGAAAGAACCAGAGTTCCAAGCATACGTAGAAAGCAGCGAAACAAAAATTGTAATAGGTACTGGAAGTTGGCTAAAGACGAAGATGAGTTCAACCGAAGTTTTTACCAACGACCTAATTGTATTCAGGAACTATGAATGAAACTAAGTCGAAGGTGGCGTGTTTGCTGCTGTCAGAAGTTGTTTATGTTGTACTTAAATTGAAGCAGACACTTGATGTGAGTTAATACATAAGGGTTATACTCTAAAGCCGGAATAATTTAATAATTGGTTCATTTTACCAACACCCCGACTCAAATGATTTAGTTGCTGAGTCACATTTCAAATAGGTATCCGACTCATACAGTTATAGTTGATGATGACTTCAGTTTACCCTCGAATATTGACGAAAGTAAATTTTTGATGTCGGTGGTAGACATAAACCATCGTCCGAAACTGTAATAAATGCTTTCTCCGAAAATTAGTTTGAGCAGTTAGTTCAGCAGCCCACTTGAAGTTTAAACGGTTGTGATAACATACTAGATCTTTTAGCGACAAATAATTCTTATGAAATGGAGAGTGTCATGATGGGTACAGAAATTAATGACCACAAGGTCGTCGTAGCGAGGATGAGTACCGTGACAGCCAACACCCAAAATAGATCTATTTAAAACAAATATAATTTACTTCATGCCTTCCTAAGAGACAGTCTGCATTCCTTTCAATAAACTATGTAAGCATCGACCAGATGTGGCTTAAATTCAAAGAAGTAGTGTTGATGGTAATAATAGAGCTTCGTACCAAGTAAACTAATCAGAGATAGAACAATTCCTCATCGCTACAACTTTGCTTCGCTGCACTGCATATAAGCGCCATAAATTCTTGAAATATAAGCGTCATATGTCGCTTTACGACTTGTAAATATATAAGCAGTATATACGCGCGTCCCTGCCAGCCATATTAGACTGAGCAATGACCACAGTGCGGCAAAGAAATAAACTATTTCTGCTTACCAAGTCATCTACTCACAGGGGTCATGTCACCTTTGCTGCTGTACGATAAAATGGGATAGTAGAGAACTGCTGAGTTCACACGAAATCTGTCGACAACTCTCTGCAAAGAATTGTGGATGAGGTTCGAAACAACCCAGTCTAACCAGCCCCAGATCTACGATATTTCCGAACCGGGGCAAGAACTTGATAGTTAGCCCCCGCCCCAGCCCACCCTTGAGCGTTCGAGATAGGACGTCAAAAATTAAAAAAAGAACTATTTTTCAAAAATCTGTTCATTTGGTAGCACACGTCTTTCTGAAGAGCTTGACATATAAAACATATTTGTTCGCGGAAATGCAAGACATGTTATTTGGTCTTAAGTGTGCCAAAGTGCAGTGCTATGTCTCTTCACACAGCATTCTTCTATCACACGTCACTGTATTTCGCTCTGTGGAAGTCAAACGTGTATATTTTGTAATGGAAGCCATCAAACTTATATTCAGGACAGTACAAATTAAAATGTCCTGTGGTGCCTCTCCTACTCCAATTTTGACATCTCATCCCCTTTTCCTTTTTCTTTCTTTTTTTTTTTAAAGAAAAGGAAAAAATCACCCTCACTATTAGTAGTGGATGACAGAATAAGAACTCTTCAGAAAATTTGCACTCTTTATTGGCTATTAGCTAATAACTTTCTCTTTTGTCTGATATAAAATTAAATATAGGAAACATATTCTCAGGTTAACTTCACTAAGCCTTCAAGATTAATCAGTTTAGTTATCCTGCGTTTATTCTCCAGTTAGGCGTTATCACATGTTCGTACAACACATTTTTCCGTGCTATTCCGAGAACAGAACTTAAGCGGCTTCTAATCAAGGACGGTACAACTGGCCCTTAGTAATGTAGCGGTCTGGCAAAAATTTTCTTTCAAAATTTCATTTTCTTGGAAACACTGAGAAGATTAATATGCAATCGTTTATTTCCACTCTGATAGGCTGAATCTATGGATTTCGTTAGTAATTATGGCAACGTCGATCATTCGCACACCCTATCAACCACATAAACAAACATCGATTGGTATTCACCTGTTCAGGTTTATTCGACTCAGCTCGTACAGCCCCATCCCCTTTTGTCTGCGTGAAAGTTTTTTATTTCTAGATGTGACGGGGATTCCCTGGGCAGAGACACCACGTACAACATGCACGCAATCAAAAATCAGCTTATGATTCGTCCAGAAATCAACTTAGAATGTGTTAAAAACCAACAGGGACGCGTTTCAAAATCATATGAATAATCGATAGACCAATGTGCGCTGGATGCTAGGCGCTTTGTGAAAGAAGGGATTTTTCTTCGAGAATATGAATTTGGCGACCCCTGAAACTGCCATCCGGGGCAGTTACCCCGGTTTGCCCGCCTCCCCTAGACCCGGCCTGAGTCCAACATGTGTGTTGCTGGCGGTAACAGTCAAGTCCTTCTTCCCACCTGCTATCGCAGAATCGAGGACGGAGAGTCCGCTCAGGTACTGGTAAAACGAAACAGGAGCTGAGAAGTCTCTATGCGCTGGGGGCAGTGCAGGAAGCCGGTGCTTGATACTGCGGGCAGTGTGTAACTTGCCGAAGATGTGTGACAGCCAGAAAACGCACATAGAGAACGCATGCAGCCGTAAAAAGTTCTCAAATTTTTTTTTCATTATGCATTTCTCTAAATACTATGAATAATACCAGTAATAACATACCACTAACAGTAGCAGAATCTTACCGCGTGACGCCGTCACACAAAATAGTGTGCGTTTACAATGGTGTACTGTCAATAATCAACCTTCACAGCAGTCCATATAGAAGCGTTTGTTGCAGCATTGACTTCGGCACTCGGTGTTACGTGCGTTTACATGTGGAAGAAATATAGTTTTTAGATGTCCTGGCTGGGTTAGAACTCTGTATCGCAGGTGTATTGTAAAAGAAAAAGTAACCCACACCTGGTAATGTAAGAAATAGGAGTATATACACACTTGTACATTTCTTCTTCTTCTGCTTCGTTAGGACCCTTCGGGATCACGAGTGGCTTGATTTGCACGTCTTCTTTCTTCCCAATACCTCTTCATTCTCTCGCTTCTTCTGGTTCTTTCTTCTTCTGTTAAGACAACTTTGACTTTGGTATCCGGCCACCTGTGACCATCCACCAACCCTTTATACTTCTCCTTGTCCTGTACTGCTGCCTGCAGAGTCCTTTCTTTTATTCCTACAGCCTTCCAGTCATCTCTGACTTCCTTCACCCAGTTGTTTCCCGTATGACATGTTGCATTCCATATTTTCTTAGTCAACCTCTGCTTGTCCATCCTCATACTGTGCCCAACAAATCGTAACCTCCTCTTCTGTATCTCGCTCGATATGGGTTCAATATTTTCATATAGTTCCTGGCGTGTACTGTGTGTCCAGATATCCCCATGTTTTTTGGTGCCCCATATGTCTCTCAAAATTTTCCGCTCCTCCTCCTCCTACTGTATACAAGGTCTCTTGCCGATTGTGGTCGTTTCTGATGTATACAGAGCAGCATTTCTTACAGTTGCTGTATAATGTCGCAATTTGGCACTCCGTGACAGATTTTTCTTGCCATTTGTTGTTTTCACCGCATACCGAAGCTTCTGCAAAAGCTGTGCCCCGTCTACTACGCTAGTGTTGCTCTGTATGCCACCAGTTATCTTCTTCCCAAAATAACTTGTTCATGTACATACAGAATATGGGAAAATATGGAGAAATATGTAAAAAATGGTAAAAATTGTAAAAAATCCGGTGAAATCCGGATACGACATTGTCATACAGGATATCTGTATTAACACATAGTAAGTAGTCGACATTTTTTTTTGACAAAGCTCTAGATCAAAATGTCTGGAGATCTGTCAGATACTTTCCCATAAAACTAGAATTTTGTTCGAAGGAAGAGAACTATTAGAATCACAGCATCACCTGCTCCCAAACTGATTGAGAAATTTGCGCTAAGGGTTGAGAGAGTTCACAGGCCCCTGCTCCACCTGGAAAAAATCTGAAGAGTTTGATGTTTATACAGAGAGTGGAAGGTAGAGACATTACGTCAAACATACGCTTATACCCGTGATCTAGGGGTAGCGTCTTTGATTCATAATCAAAACGTCTTCGGGCCCGGGTTCGATCCCCGCCATTGCCTAAATTTTGATAAATAATCAGCATTGGCAGCCGAAGACTTCCGGCATAAGAAGTCAGCCTTATTCTGCCAACGGCCTTGTCAAAGAGGGCGGACGAGCGGATAGAGGTTCAGGGCACTCTCTTGTCCTAGGGGTGGGAAATTGCCCCTAAAGGCGGAAGAATCAGCAATGATCAACGACATGAGGATGCAGAAGGCAATGGAAACCACTGCATTATTCTGCCAACGGCCTTGTCAAAGAGGGCGGACGAGCGGATAGAGGTTCAGGGCACTCTCATGTCCTAGGGGTGGGAAATTGCCCCTAAAGGCGGAAGAATCAGCAATGATCAACGACATGAGGATGCAGAAGGCAATGGAAACCACTGCATTAAAGACACGTAACGTGTATCCACAGGACATGTGGCCTGTAATTGAAGAAGTGTCATGATGATCTCTCCATTGGCAAAAGATTCCGGAATAGTCCCCCATTCGGATCTCCGGGAGGGGACTGCTAAGCGGGAGGTTACCATGAGAAAAAGATTGAATAATCAACCAAAGGATAACGTTCTACGAGTCGGGGCGTGAAATGTCAGAAGCTTTAACGTGGTAGGGAAACTAGAAAATCTGAAAAGGGAAATGCAAAGGCTCAATCTAGATATAGTAGGGGTCAGTGAAGTGAAGTGGAAGGAAGACAGGGATTTCTGGTCAGATGAGTATCGGGTAATATCAACAGCAGCAGAAAATGGTATAACAGGTGTAGGATTCGTTATGAATAGGAAGGTAGGGCAGAGGGTGTGTTACTGTGAACAGTTCAGTGACCGGGTTGTTCTAATCAGAATCGACAGCAGACCAACACCGACAACGATAGTTCAGGTATACATGCCGACGTCGCAAGCTGAAGATGAACAGATAGAGAAAGTGTATGAGGATATTGAACGTCAGTCCGGCTTTCGCCGCCGTGCAGTGCGGACGTGTAGTTGTTTCCGCCTGCGGAGCGCTCGCGCTCGCTGTTGTTTACATTTCAGCGGCCGTCACTTACCTGTCGCTTACGTGCACTGGAACCATGGCCAACCGTTTTCGAAAATCAACTTTACGATTCAACTTCTGCAACGACTACGCACGACCAAAGGCCTTGGAAGTGGAACGCTTCCTACGCGACGTTGCTAAGATCCCAGCTTTTGATGTCTTGGGCATCCATTTGTCCATATTAAGCAGTACTGTGTACGTCAAAGTCGTCAATGACGCGGTATGTGAAAGAATACTTCGTGACACCAACCATGGATTACGCTTTTGCCACGCCGACGGTAATGTCGGAGCGGTCACTGTCGACCATGCCGGCTTAGGAATGCGCACCATACGAGTTTTCGAACTCCCGTTCGAGCTTCCGGCGGAAGACGTTATCGCGGCTTTCCGCCCCTATGGCACTGTACATGGCCACACTGCCGAACGCTGGGCGCAATTCCAAACGTACCCTGTTCTTAACGGTGTACGGCAGATCACCATCGACCTCCATCGCCACGTGCCATCTTACCTGCAAATTAGCGGGTGCCGCGCGGTTGTCATATACGACGGCCAACCCAAGACCTGTTCCGGGTGCGGCAAAGAAGGCCACTTCAGATCTGAGTGTCTTCAGCGACGAATCACCCAATTGCCAGCCGCTACCGTGGCATCTCCGGCTCCGACGACGGTTTTACCGATCACCTACGCATCGGCGCTCTCTTCTCCTCCCACCGGCCGCCGCCCATCGGACCATGTGACCCTTCCAGTTGCTACGGATACCGCCGGGGCCGACACGTCGCGCTCAAAGCCTGACGCTACTCCGGCGCCACTACCAACAGCGACGACTTCCGACACCCACCCGCCTGAACATATGGACGCCCCTTCATTTGACGTTCCCGCGACGGCCTTCCTCTCAGAGCGACGCGACTCCCTTCCGTCTTCCGACACGGAGGGGCGAACCCGCGAACAACGTTTACCTAAAAGGTGCAAGAGGAGGCGCCGTACGGTCTCGGAACGAGACGGATCACCTCCCCCTGATGCTGTAGAGGCCGTCCGACCCGACGAGGCCTCGGAGAACCTACACGACGATACGAATGCCGACAACATGACGCCGGCTGTGGATGCGTCGATGCCTACTCTACTGGCTCGCTCAGGTGCTCCTGAAGCAATGGACTCCACCGATGCGACTGCCGCCGAGACGTCCTCCGCCCCTACGACCGAAGTGGAACGTACGACCATCACAACGACAACGCCTTCAATGGTGTGGAGTGAGGACGTCGATGAGAACCCGGACCACACGCTGGGGACAGAGTTACCCCAGACGGAAGCATCGTTACGCCGCTGATAACGCCGTCAGGTGGCGTACGGCACGACTCACCGTTGCCTCGCCCCTCTTCATCCTCCGCCGGTGGAGTTCCCCTCCACGGCGGGGTACGGCTCCAAACCTACCGAATAGCGACGATCAACACTAACACCATTAGCTCACCCGTGAAACTTCAACTGGTGCGAGAGATGATAAGGGCGTCGGACGTCGATATCGCACTACTACAGGAAGTACACTTGGCCACACTTCCAGACGTCGCGGGATATAACACTTATCCTTATCCTGGTGACCACCTGGGACGCGGCGTAGCCGTCTACGCCAGAGAAGGCATTCCAGTGGCCGATATCACATACCTTCCATCTGCCAGAGGCATGGCCGTCACCGTCATGGGGACGCGTATCATCAACATTTACGCTCCGTCAGGCTCCAGCCGCAGACGCGACAGGGCACTCTTCTATTCAGAAGAAATCGCTCCTTTGTTTCTTGGACGCTGCGACCATTACTTGCTTGGGGGTGATTTTAATTGTGTCTTGCACCCTAAAGATCAAGTGCCCCACTACAACACCTGTCAAGAACTGCGTCTTGTCGTCAGAGATCTGTTGCTCCGCGACACTTGGGAAGTTCGGCACGGCGACGCGCCTGGACATACTTACCAGACGAGTCACTCCGCGAGCCGCCTTGATAGAATTTACGTTTCTCGGGAACTCACACCTGCAGTCCAAGGTGCAGAACTTTGGCCCCTGGCCTTTTCGGACCACTGTGCCTACATCTGCAACATTCTCTTCCCCAAGCAAGTGGTCTGGCGTAGTCGTGCACCTTGGAAGCTAAACACCTCCCATCTTCATGATCCCGAATGTCTTCAACGTGTTACCGAGACATGGGCCACCTGTGAACGTCGCTTACCTAAATACTGCACGACCTTGACCTGGTGGCTGGAATGTGCCAAACCTGCCATTCGGCGTACTTTGATTCAGTATGGAAAGGAAGTTGCTATGTGGCGCCGGCACACTACCGACTATTTCTACGCCGTTCTCCGCGACCTGGACGCCCATCCGCCCACCCTCGACACCCAGAGGGAACGCAGCAAGATTAAGGCGCAAATTGTAACTTTGACACGCCGTAGACTGCAGGGGGCTATGGTGCGAACCCGATGTCAAGATTCGGCGGAACAAGAACATCCGACCATGCATCATGTCGCCTCCGATAGGAAACATCGACGACAACAACTCATCACCGAGATCACCACCTGTCGCGGCCAGCACATCACTTGCCAGGCCGAAATCGTTAGTGCCTTTGTCGACCACTACCGCACAATGTACCAGGAGGAGACTGCCAACAACCACGCTGAGGAGTCTGTGTTACCACACGTAACTCGCACCCTCACCAGCGACAAAGCGGACGAGCTGATGGAACCCACTGCGCGTGACGAAATCCACGATGCAATCAAAAAAGGTGCTCTGAATAAGTCACCTAGTGTCGACGGATTGCCGATAGAATTTTATCGCGCTTTCTTCACACTAATGGCGTCACGGTGGAAAACGATGTTTCATGAACTGCTGACGATGGGGAACGCCGTACCGCCGTCCTTCGTCACGGGAATTATTAAACCCATCCACAAACCGACACCAGGTGTGACGACAGCACATTACCGTCCCCTGACCCTGCTTAACGCAGACTGTAAAATTTTTACACGCCTACTGGCAACGCGATGCCCCAAGATCCTGCCTAGCATTCCATCCCCGGAACAGACAACTCCGGGCGTCACAGTTAATATACAAACGGCCACAGGAGAATGTCGCGATTTAATTGCACTGGCAGCGGCGTGCAGACTCCGCGCCGCAGTGGTTGCCATTGATTTTGACAGCTCATTCGACAAAGTGCGGCATCTTTTTCTGTTCTCAGTGATGAACCGCATGGGTTTTCCACCAGCCTTTATCGACGTGCTCCGGCGCCTGTACGGCACCGGCGAATCGCTGATTCAGGTTAATGGCCGTGTGGCGGGACCAGTGGCGATCCGGCGTTCCGTACGGCAAGGCTGCCCACTTTCGACCCTACTCTATGCCATAGGCCTGGAGCCCCTCATCGGGAGTCTGACGAGCCACCTTTCTGGTCTCACTTTGCGACAGCACAGTTTTCGATGTCGTGCGTATGCGGACGACCTCCTCCTCTTGATCCGCTCACGGAGTGAAACACACACGGTACTTGATTTGATATCAACGTACGGCACTGCAGCGGGCAGTAACATGAATGTGG
Organism: Schistocerca americana; assembly: GCF_021461395.2. Taxonomy (NCBI): domain Eukaryota; kingdom Metazoa; phylum Arthropoda; class Insecta; order Orthoptera; family Acrididae; genus Schistocerca; species Schistocerca americana. The sequence continues at coordinate 239,291,309 of NC_060126.1, forward strand.
CTAAATCCGCGGCGATGCCCATTGGACGCGGCCTCTCACACGACGACTTAGCACCTCTCCTGTGTGTACAAAAACTACGCTACCTTGGTATCATTTTCACCTCCACCGTGCGCCGCTCCGCTGCCATCAATTTTCGGCGTGCACTGCAAACTATCCGCACGACGGTGAGACAAAATCTTCTCCGACGACTCGATTCTTTACAACGTGTCCAATACCTCAATCAACATGTGGCGGCCAGAATGGTCCACATCGCACAGGTCCTCCCGCTGCCATCAACTATTGGACGCAGCCTCCAGGCTGCCTTCGTATACTTCCTTACGGCCGGTACGCTCTTTAAGGTCCGCTACGACACGCTCACCCTTCCCCCGAGAGCGGAGGGCCTCGGCCTTGTCAATGTGCGACTCCGCGCGGCGTCCTTGTACATGTCCACCATGCACAAGCAGTGGCACGGGGGCACCTCCCTTACGCGCAACTTGCTGGAAATTCTTGTGCCCGCGACCATAACACCACCAGTACCAGTCGGACACATCAAGCACCATCTGACGCACATTTCTGATTTCATCGTCGACTTCAGTTATGCTCACACACACATACCGACCACGCGTTCTCCTCGACCTAAAGATTTTTACGCCCCACTCCTTCGTTCCATATCCAGCAACAATATCGAACTGAGACATCCGTCCACGCGGTGGCCAACGGTTTGGCGTCACACCCACCAGCCTTATCTTCCCTCCAACGTCCGGGCAACATGGTACCAAGTCGCAAATGAAAAATTCGCCACAAATCATCGTCTTCACGCCATCGGACTAAAGGACTCTCCACTTTGTTCCATTTGCCACCTCGTGGATGACGATGTCCATCAACTGACTTGTGCTGCCACCAGTGACGTATGGAAACTTGCCGACAGTTCGTTGCCTGTTACCTTCGCGTTCCGCCGGACTCGATTGACCCATGGACTTTTATCCATCCTGAGAATACTTATTTCCCCCCCCCCCCCCCACAAAAATCATGCGATTGTATGGGTCAAGGGATGGACGACCACCTACATATATAATGATGGCGACAAATCACGCCTTGATTTCTGGCAGTACTTACAAACCGCCCACTGTGAAGTCGCACACCGACCGCGCTACCGCGCCTTCTTCGCCAATTACCTACATGCGATCTTTACTTCACCCCCGCTCAGTTGGATGGTGCCACACGCCGACAGCACTCCCTCCCCCCTCCCCCCCTGCTGACATCTGAGACCCCCCATAACCCACAGTGGAGTAGGCGCATGGACACGTGCCTCCTTTCTTTCATGCACTACACCAGAAAACACTGGTCTTTCCCTTACTCCACTGTATATTGCTTATACACTTTTTTTCCTACACCTTGTTCATAAAAAAAAATTGCTCGCTTTGTACGAGTGTAATGTCTTGTGTCATTTTCGCCGGAAGGATGGCATTTCTGTTGTATTTAAGTTTGTACCAATAAAGATCTTTTTTTCATTTACCCTTTTCCTGGTAAAAAAAATAATAAAAATAATAAAATAAATCAAAAAGCTACTTTGAGGGAGTGATTCAGGGACGGGAGGGGGGAGACATCGCGGCCAGGCCTCGGGTTTCGACCCCTGCCCGCCTTGTCTCCACCTACTCATAACTGAACACTCTTTATTATTATAAAAAAAAGGTTGCATCACTGTGCTATGCCGAGTTATTTTTTTTAAAAAAAGGGGTAGCGTAAAAAGAGGGGGTAGCGTCTTTCATTTATAATCAAAACGTCTTCGGGCCCGGGTTCGATCCCCGCCATTGCCTAAATTTTGATAAATAATCAGCATTGGCAGCCGAAGACTTCCGGCATAAGAAGTCAGCCTTATTCTGCCAACGGCCTTGTCAAAGAGGGCGGACGAGCGGATAGAGGCTCAGGGCACTCTCTTGTCCTAGGGGTGGGAAATTGCCCCTAAAGGCGGAAGAATCAGCAATGATCAACGACATGAGGATGCAGAAGGCAATGGAAACCACTGCATTATTCTGCCAACGGCCTTGTCAAAGAGGGCGGACGAGCGGATAGAGGTTCAGGGCACTCTCTTGTCCTAGGGGTGGGAAATTGCCCCTAAAGGCGGAAGAATCAGCAATGATCAACGACATGAGGATGCAGAAGGCAATGGAAACCACTGCATTAAAGACACGTAACGTGTATCCACAGGACATGTGGCCTGTAATTGAAGAAGTGTCATGATGATCTCTCCATTGGCAAAAGATTCCGGAATAGTCCCCCATTCGGATCTCCGGGAGGGGACTGCCAAGGGGGAGGTTACCATGAGAAAAAGATTGAATAATCAACCAAAGGATAACGTTCTACGAGTCGGGGCGTGAAATGTCAGAAGCTTTAACGTGGTAGGGAAACTAGAAAATCTGAAAAGGGAAATGCAAAGGCTCAATCTAGATATAGTAGGGGTCAGTGAAGTGAAGTGGAAGGAAGACAGGGATTTCTGGTCAGATGAGTATCGGGTAATATCAACAGCAGCAGAAAATGGTATAACAGGTGTAGGATTCGTTATGAATAGGAAGGTAGGGCAGAGGGTGTGTTACTGTGAACAGTTCAGTGACCGGGTTGTTCTAATCAGAATCGACAGCAGACCAACACCGACAACGATAGTTCAGGTATACATGCCGACGTCGCAAGCTGAAGATGAGCAGATAGAGAAAGTGTGTGAGGATATTGAAAGGGTAATGCAGTATGTAAAGGGGGACGAAAATCTAATAGTCATGGGCGACTGGAATGCAGTTGTAGGAGAAGGAGTAGAAGAAAAGGTTACAGGAGAATATGGGCTTGGGACGAGGAGTGAAAGAGGAGAAAGAATAATTGAGTTCTGTAACAAGTTTCAGCTAGTAATAGCGAATACCCTGTTCAAGAATCACAAGAGGAGGACGTATACTTGGAGAAGGCCGGGAGATACGGGAAGATTTCAATTAGATTACATCATGGTCAGACAGAGATTCCGAAATCAGATACTGGATTGTAAGGCGTACCCAGGAGCAGATATAGACTCAGATCACAATATAGTAGTGATGAAGAGTAGGCTGAAGTTCAAGACATTAGTCAGGAAGAATCAATACGCAAAGAAGTGGGATACGGAAGTACTAAGGAATGACGAGATACGTTTGAAGTTCTCTAACGCTATAGATACAGCAATAAGGAATAGCGCAGTAGGCAGTACAGTTGAAGAGGAATGGACATCTCTAAAAAGGGCCATCACAGAAGTTGGGAAGGAAAACATAGGTACAAAGAAGGTAGCTGCGAAGAAACCATGGGTAACAGAAGAAATACTTCAGTTGATTGATGAAGGGAGGAAGTGCAAACATGTTCCGGGAAAATCATGAATACAGAAATACAAGTCGCTGAGGAATGAAATAAATAGGAAGTGCAGGGAAGCTAAGACGAAATGGCTGCAGGAAAAATGTGAAGACATTGAAAAAGATATGATTGTCGGAAGGATAGACTCGGCATACAGGAAAGTCAAAACAACCTTTGGTGACATTAAAAGCAACGGTGGTAACATTAAGAGTGCAACGGGAATTCCACTGTTAAATGCAGAGGAGAGAGCAGATAGGTGGAAAGAATACATTGAAAGCCTCTATGAGGATGAAGATTTGTCTGATGTGATAGAAGAAGAAACAGGAGTCGATGTAGAAGAGATAGGGGATCCAGTATTAGAATCGGAATTTAAAAGAGCTTTGGAGGACTTACGGTCAAATAAGGCAGAAGGGATAGATAACATTCCATCAGAATTTCTAAAATCGTTGGGGGAAGTGGCAACAAAACGACTATTCACGTTGGTGTGTAGAATATATGAGTCTGGCGATATACCATCTGACTTTCGGAAAAGCATCATCCACACAATTCCGAAGACGGCAAGAGCTGACAAGTGCGAGAATTATCGCACAATCAGCTTAACAGCTCATGCATCGAAGCTGCTTACAAGGATAATATACAGAAGAATGGAAAAGAAAATTGAGAATGCGCTAGGTGACGATCAGTTTGGCTTTAGGAAAAGTAAAAGGACGAGAGAGGCAATTCTGACGTTACGGCTAATAATGGAAGCAAGGCTAAAGAAAAATCAAGACACTTTCATAGGATTTGTTTACCTGAAAAAAGCGTTCGACAATATAAAATGGTGCAAGCTGTTCGAGATTCTGAAAAAGGTAGGGGTAAGCTATAGCGAGAGACGGGTCATATACAATATGTACAACAACCAAGAGGGAATAATAAGAGTGGACGATCAAGAACGAAGTGCTCGTATTAAGAAGGGTGTAAGACAAGGCTGTAGCCTTTCGCCCCTCCTCTTCAATCTGTACATCGAGGAAGCAATGATGGAAATAAAAGAAAGGTTCAGGAGTGGAATGAAAATACAAGGTGAATGGATATCAATGATACGATTCGCTGATGACATTGCTATCCTGAGTGAAAGTGAAGAAGAATTAAATGATCTGCTGAACGGAATGAACAGTCTAATGAGTACACAGTATGGTTTGAGAGTAAATCGGAGAAAGACGAATGTAATGAGAAGTAGCAGAAATGAGAACAGCGAGAAACTTAACATCAGGATTGATGGTCACGAGGTCAATGAAGTTAAGGAATTCTGCTACCTAGGCAGTAAAATAACCAATGACGGACGGAGCAAGGAGGACATCAAAAGCAGACTCGCTATGGCAAAAAAGGCATTTCTGGCCAAGAGAAGTCTACTAATATCAGATACCGGCCTTAATTTGAGGAAGAAATTTCTGAGGATGTACGTGTGGAGCACAGCATTGTATGGTAGTGAAACATGGACTGTGGGAAAACCGGAACTGAAGAGAATCGAAGCATTTGAGATGTGGTGCTATAGGCGAATGTTGAAAATTAGGTGGACTGATAAGGTAAGGAATGAGGAGGTTCTACGCAGAATCGGAGAGGAAAGGAATAGGTGGAAAACACTGATAAGGAGAAGGGACAGGACGATAGGACATCTGCTAAGACATGAGGCAATGACTTCCATGGTACTAGAGGGAGCTGTAGAGGGCAAAAACTGTAGAGGAAGACAGAGATTGGAATACGGCAAGCAAATAATTGAGGACGTAGATTGCAAGTGCTATTCTGAGATGAAGAGGTTAGCACAGGAAAGGAATTCGTGGCGGGCCGCATCAAAACAGTCAGTAGACTGATGACAAAAAAAAAAAAAAAAAAAAAAAAAAAAACCGCTTAGAAATAAAAGAAAACGCTATACAGATGGAGTAATCGGCAGAGAGGGGCCACAGATTCTTAAAGTAATGACTAAATATGAGAGAGAGATTGATGCCACATTTGCTTCAGTAGTGGAAAAACGATGCATTTTAGAAAGAGACATGATGACAAGGCGAAATTGTCATATCCCCGCGAGCTCTATGTGCGTGAGGAAATGGTAATGTTTTACTGTTGTGAATGCTGTGGTATTCTCTCCCAATACGTACGAGTTGCAAATCAAATGCATTTGAAGTAGCAAAAATATTTGGATGCAGCGTAAAGCGATGCATTGGGTCACATATCGACACTGAGACAGATGAACTCATGTGAAGTCTGCTGACGGAGGATAAAAGGGGCTCTGTGTTCAACAGGGATTGCATACATTTCATCTGTATCACCTAGATTAGCACCTAACACTGTTTCTCGGTGTTTGACTAATTTTTTTAACCATTTATCCTACATTTGACCCTTTTTCGATAAATATATAATTGACTGTTTTGAAGGAGAATTAACGTACACTAGTGAGAGGAACGGTCGCAGATGCAGTCAGCTCGAATGCTGTTTTATATCTCCCCGCCTTGGTGTCGCAGGTCACGGCTCACGTACCTGAATTGCAGGATCACCTTATAGCTGTGTGTGCCAGCCTGTGACCTCCTGTCGCCATCCTATGGTTTTAATGTCTGTATTTTGCCATCATACATTATTCTTTTTAAAAAATAATCAAATACACGCATGCTATAAGTGGATCTGGATGACTAAAGGGAATTTCCTCCATTGGTATGCGCTTTGGGTAACACCATGCACACAGAAGGAAATCACTGTACCCTACCCATGCCCCAGTGACATTCACGTCCCAGTAAACACATAAAGTAGTGTGTAATTACATCCATACTTACAGGGAATAACCGAAAGTGCTGCTAATTTGGGCCTTTACTCAGGGCGGCCGGAGTGGCCGAGCGGTTCTAGACGTTTCAGTCTGGAACCGCGCGACCGCTACGGTCGCAGGTTCGAATCCTGGCTCGGGCATGGATGTGTTTGATGTCCCTTGGTTAGTTAGGTTTAAGTAATTCTAAGTTCTAGGGGACTGATGACCTTAGATGTTAAGTCCCATAGTGCTCAGAGCCATTTGAACCATTTGATCTTTACTCAAGTATTTTGCTTACCGATATGAATCATCTAATAAACTCTGTTTGAGATGAGGAGGTAATGCAGAATATTATCCTTGTGTGTATAATTTTAATTATTTAATGTGAAGATCAATTACGGAGATTCATGCTTTTGGTGTGCTCGTATAAAACAATGTATTGTGTGACGTTTACTACTACAGAGGGTACATTAGCGCAGGACTGAGAACGTAAGTGTAGATTGCGCATATTATGTTATCAAAACACACGTCTTAATGCTATTTAAAACGATGTCAAAGTCATCCATACATTACGACGACCCTCCATGGAAGGGTAGCTTTATCACATTCTTCCATACAGTTGTGTCTTATACATTTACTAAGACAGACTGACGTGGGATCTAAACCAACAACTTTCGGAGAATTAAATAAAATATTATTGACTTGTATGGATGCACACCCATTTCAGGTAATCGGGACCGGTAAATGGTTCTAAAACTACGCCCTCCATGTCTATCGTTTTAACTACTTAATCACGAAATCGGTTGCACAAACTACCAGACAGCGATGATGTGGACTATATCTTGCTGGCATTCTACGTTGTACATCTGAATGACTGTCTATTCTTCATAAGCAAATCACATTTCAAAATCTGTATGGGGTACAATATATTACCAGAGGTTTTTTTTATAGTGTTAAGAATATGGAAAATACTAGTGACAGTAAATCTGACAATGTGAAGGAGAACTATGCATCTCAAGGAGCGTGACTGTCTTACTAGTAAATATATAGAAGAAATTATACCTTCCTGAAATGTAAAGGGGGCAATATCTTGAGCAGACTTAGACCACTATCTATTAAACTTTTCGTAGATGTAGTCCTATTGTTCTGCAATTTGTCAACTGGGAAGTAATACGAGTTCATATGTTGACCGTGTGATTATGACATCTTTCCTGGATATGACTCCAAGAATTACACTACGCAAGTGCTATATTTTAGATGAATATGAACCTGTTATGGGAGGCCGCCATTGTAATGGGATATTCGGTGATGACAGGATGCAGCACCGTATCTCAATACTCTTCTTAAAAAGTGCGGTCAGAACCTAAAATGTGTCTATAGTTTTAATTGTTCAGCATGGAAACTTACTGCACACACAGTGTTACGACAGTCGTGTTATGGACTATCTTTTGGTGGAATACAATCTTGTTCTGCTATTCGTCGTAAGCTAGTCGGTATGGTATGCATGTAGATTACTATAATGCCGTTTTAAGGGAGCATTTGTTAATGGCGGTAGGGATGGGATGGCTGTTGGTCAGCCAAGTTACTGCAGTTGGATAAATGCTGCAGGATCAAGATTATTACTGACACTTACTGTGTCTGTCAAATGTACCATCTTCCCAGAGGATTTTTGCAGATGTGCCAAAATCTAGTGGAAAATATTGCAAAAGAGAGACCTGACTACCTTGCTGGCAACGATAAGTAAAGGAGGCAGTGTGTCAAGCAGGCTTAGACCATTACCTATTAAAATTCTGGTGTATGTAGTCCTAATGTCGTTCTGTAATTTTGTCTACTGGAAAGTAATACGAGCTTTTTTGTTGATCACGTGATCGTGACGTCTTTTCCTGGTATAACTCCTAAAATTAGAATACGTAAGTGTTGTATTTTGCCTGGCTGTGTACCTGTTGTGGAAGACTGCAGTTTCAATTGAATATTAAGTAATGGCAGGATGCAATAAATCACATCGATAATTTGTTTAAAAAAGGCAATCGGGACGGATAATGGGTTATAAAACTACACACATTATGCCTACATACGAGGGTCACTCCAAAAGAAATGTACACTAGTTTTTTTTAAAAATCCATATTTTATACTACATGCTTGAAAGTCTTACAGTGTGAAGATACATACTTTAGGAAGAATATTTTCATTTCTCCACATAGTTTCCATCCCTCTCAACTGCCTTACGCCATCTTGGAACGAGCACCTGTATACCCGCACGGTAAAATTCTGGACCATCGTGTTGGAGCCACTGTTTGGCAGCGTGCACAAGGGAGTCATCATTTTCAAACTTTGTTCCACGAAGAGAGTCTTTCAGTTTCCCAAAGAGATGATAGTCACATGGAGCCAGGTCAGGACTGTGAGGAGGGTGTTTCAGTGTTGTTCATCCGAGTTTTGTGATCGCTTCCATGGCTTTTTGACTGACATGTGGCCGCGCATTGTCATGCAACAGCAAAACATCCTGCTTTTGCCGATGTGGTCGAACACGACTCGGTCGAGCTTAAAGTTTCTTCAGTGTCGTCACTTATGCATCAGGATTTATAGTGGTTCCACTTGGCATGATGTCCACATGCAAGAGTCCTTCGAAATCGAAAAACACTGTCTCTGGTGAAATATGATGGAGCCATGTTTCATCACGTGTCACTAGTCTTCCAAGAAATTCATCTCCACCATTCTCGTACTGTTCCAAAAGTTCGCTGCATATCATTTTTCTTGTTTCTTTGTGAGCCACTGTCAACATCCTGGAAACCCACCTGGCACAAACCTTTTTTAACGCCAACACTTTCAGTATTCTGCGAACACTTCCTTCCCCTATCCCAAAGCAGCGTAACAATTCGTTCACTGTGATGCGTCTGTCAGCAGACACCAATTCGATAACCCTCTGCATATGGTCTGGAGTGTGTGCAGTACGAGGCCTGCCTCTGAGAGGACAATCCTCAATATTGCCGTGCCTGCTTTCATCACGTAACCTGCGTGCCCACTGACTAACTGCACTGCGGTCGACAGCAGCATCTCTGTACACCTTTTTCAACCTCTTGTGGATGTTTCCCATCGTCTCGTTTTCACAACACAGGAATTCTATGACAGCACGTTGCTTCTGATGAACGTCAAGTGTAGCAGCCATCTTGAAGACATGCTGTGACGGCGCCACTCACAGGAACAGGTTGAACTAAGTTTGAAAAAAAGTGAGAAGGATGTATCTACACACTGTAAAACTTTCACACATGCAGAATGAAAACTGTATTTTTACAAAAATAGTGTGCATTTCTTTTGGAGTGACCCTCGTATTTAATTATTTAATGTGACACTTGATTACTCAATGATGCTCACGGTCATATTAGACACTATCTCTTGGTGGAATACTATGTTGTTCTGCTGGATGACTAAAACCAATTCGTCAGCCATGTTACAGACATTGGCTACTTCCTATAGAACCATGACTGGGAACCATGTTCTATTATGCACTCGCATCTATGGCTAGCAGAACAGTACCTTCCCAGGTGTGTTGATAACCTAATGCACTAACATTACACTAGAGAGCAGTAGGCCTACATGTGAAAATGGTTTCAGCACGCATCGCTAACGTCGGTATGGTATCGTAAATAAATACCACGAATACCCACTGAATATATAATTATTTATGACAAGCCTAATATGTTTAGGATTTTCGTGGTGTGTTGCGAAAAAGTACGGGATTTACTAGTTAGTCTGAGACACTTACCATGTCGAATTAATAGATGAGGTCTATAATTATCGCGAGAACAATAGTGCAGCTCTTCCATAGATGTCTGTTATACTGCCAGTCCAGTTTTTACATATGTGTATTTCTGAACAAATATTTGACACACGCCTGTGCACAGATTCATCCTCTTTTTTAATGCTTGTCCGAACTCTTGATTGCACGATACGCTTATAAGCTTATTGCTTGTAAGGGTATCACGCATCATGATTTTTAGAACACACAACTCCATGTACAATCTATTTAAGAATTCACACAGATTTGGTAATGTAATACTTTGCACAACATAAAATATTAATGTACATTCACACTCATCAATATTACACTATCCTTTCGTTTCCACCTACCTCTGGGAATTATTATTACTTTTTAGTGGAGGGTCTTTCCTTTTCCGCATTGCCTTAAGCAAATTCCAATGGTTGCTGGAGAAATCTGTGGATTCATGGAGTATGTCGGATTTGGTGTTAGTTACTGGTAGGTCAGGGTGTGCATTTGCTCATTTACCTGGCTGTATGAATGCATTATTTTACTCATTTATGTAACCTAACCTAATTAGAGCCATCACACTCTCTCCTACATCAGACCAGGGTTTCACACATAGAGTACCTTTTTACATAGTAATTACCCAAGGAATAAGAATTTTAATATGTCAAATAGTATTCAAATTATTTGAGTGTCTGCAGAGAGAATGTGTGTAATTAATACTGACAATGAACTAATAGAGTAGTACTTGTACTACTTCTGCTGCCACTAATAATGTTGATAATAACAACAACGTAACAGTAATAATAATAATGATGTTAGTAATAATGTCAATATTACCAATAATAATTGTGGCAGATATAAAAAGAATTAGGTATTAGAAAGTGGTTGCGTGTTCATGCCGAGACAGGTAAGGTCGTTTCACATTTATCCCGTTGCCGTTAAGCGGTGTCTGTACACCGCTATCGGCAGGTACATTCCATGAGACATTTCATATTTATGTGACTGTACAGCGCGGTAGCCGTGCTGTTGCTATTGGAACCCGGCTCCCTCCAATGCCACGGGCAGTTGCTGGTGACGGGAATCCAAGCTGGGCAATAGAATGTTGGCTGCAGCGTTTGTTGCCGTTCACATCTGGTTGTATTTGTAAAGTATGTCGTTCAAGTCTTTACTGCCTTTATTATATTTCGCTTGAAATTACGCTACTGGCCATTAAAATTGCTACACCACGAAGATGACGTGCTACAGACGTGAAATTTAACCGACAGGAAGAAGATGCTGTGATATGCAAATGATCAGCTTTTCAGAGCATTCACACAAGGTTAGCGCCGGTAGCGACCCCTACAACGTGCTGACATGAGGAAAGTTTCCAACCGATTTTTCATACAGAAACAGCAGTTGACCGGCGTTGACTGGTGAAACGTTGTTGCGATGCCTCGTGTAAGGAGGAGAAATGCGTATCATCACGTTTCCGACTTTGATAAAGGTGGGATTGTAGCCTATCGCGATTGCGGTTTATCGTATCGCAACATTGCTGCTCGCGTTGGTCGAGATCCAATGACTGTTAGCAGAATATGGAATCGGTGGGTTCTGGAGGGTAATACGGAACGCCGTGCTGGATCCCAACAGCCTCGTATCACTAGCAGTCGAGATGACAGGCACCTTATCCGCATGGCTGTAACGGATCGTGCAGCCACGTCTCGATCCCTCAGTCAACAGATGGGGACGTTTCCAAGACAACAGCCATCTGCACGCACAGTTCGACGACGTTTGCACCAGCGTGGACTATCAGCTCGGAGACCATGGCTGCAGTTACCCTTGACGCTGCATCAAAGACAGGAGCGCCTGCGATGGTGTACTCAACGACGAACCTGGGTGCACGAATGGCAAAACGTCATTGTTTCGGATGAATCCAGGTTCTGTGTACAGCATCATGATGGTCGCATCCGTGTTTGGCGACATCGCCGTGAACGCAAATTGGAAGCGTGTATTCGTCATCGCCATACTGGCGTATCACCCGGCGTGCTGCCCTGGCCAGCACATTCTCTAGATCTCTCAACTGAAAACGTCTGGTCAACGGTGGCCGAGCAACTGGCTCGTCACAATACACCAGTCACTACTCTTGATGAACTGTGGTATCGTGTTGAAGCTGCATGGGCAGCTGTACCTGTACACGCCATCCAAGGCCTGTTTGACTCAATGCCCAGGCGTATCAGGGCCGTTATTACGGCCAGAGGTGGTTGTTCTGGGTACTGATTTCTCAGGATCTATGCATCCAAATTGCGTGAAAATGTAATCACATGTCAGTTCTAGTATAATATAGTTGTCAAATGAATACCCGTTTATCACCTGCATTTCTTCTTGGTGTAGCAATTTTAATGGCCAGTAGTGTACTTTTGTTCAAATAGTTCTTACCTGGTAGTGTCATGAAGGAAGTAGAGGTGGAAGTACTATTTATGTGATGGAGTCTTTTTTATAGGAAAAACTTAAGTCCTACATAATGACTGAAATAAAATGTGCTTGGATAACGGTATCTGAAGAATTAAATGGCGGCTGTGATGAGATGAGCCGCGTTCGTAGTCGAGGTTGCTGTGCGGCGGCACGCGGAAGAGACGGCGGCGTAAGTCCCTGCGCCGTGGTTGGATTAAATTCCACAGATCTCTGCAGTACCTCATGAAGTTAGGGCATGTGACACTTGATGGTGATCCGTTCGTCGGGTGGGGACGTTAACCTCTGTGGCCTCCCCCTCTCGTAACAACACAGGCCCAACACTCCACTGTAGAAGCGCTCATCACAGTCACCCACAGGATACAGATACACACTCGACTCCTTACAAGAGGTCGGAGTAAGGCAGTGTCAAACCACCTCCACTAGGACCTTGCCATGAGTAGTGGTGCAGCAAAATTCCTGCATTTGCTCTCCTACACTCATTCCCCGACTATGGGACTACTTTGACTTTCACTTTGGTGAAGGGAGGGGTTCAAAACGAAGGAAACAATTATGCTATGTACAGTCCTATATTTATTGTATTAAACACAATGCATTATTAATTTTTGACAACATTTCTTCTGGACAACAGCAGTTATTGATGTACCTTAAAATGTGTGGTATCAGCGTTCGATACCACACTTGTTAGGGGCTGCAGTTATCGACCGCGGTCCGTATTAGTATCGTTGGACTCGCGAGTCGCGACCTGCGCGGCTCCACGGCTTGTATCAAGTTCCTAGCGAATTCTCGTTCACTCTTGCTTGGGACGTCAAGTAGTAAAGTAGCGTAGCCTTCAGCTGATAGGGAGCAACCTCTAACAAGGCGCTTAGTAACGTATGGCCTAAGTGAGGCCTCAATAGCTATCTGTTTATAATGATATGTATGCAGCCAAGAAGAATCCTGTACAATATATGTTATTTTTTACCAACGACTTCTAATTATTTTAGTCGTTGCAGATCCAGGCACTGTAGCCAGCACCTTACCGACTTTACTGACGAACCTGCTGTGATTTGTATGTTTCTATTTAGCATTGGCCACCAGTCAACATTGGCGACGACTCGTTCGTCGTCATCATAACAAAATGATCATGAACTGTCTCGACCGAAGTAAACCTTTATGTTTGTGGTCACCAGTTATGGTCAGGTTTTGACCATCTTTAGACCTCATATTATGATGGTGGCGGTGAACGGTGCAGGAGTAACGACCCTGCGAATGCCAACTGCAGTTGACGTTCGTAGAGTCACGCAACACCTGCTTCGTTCACCGCCACCATCATGATATGAGGTTGATGATGGTCAAAAACTTACCGAAACGGGTAACCACAAAAATAAAGGTTATTTCCGGTCGATATTGTTTATAATCATTTTACAATCATTATAATTCCCATATTTTCTGGCTTTGTTGACGCTTGACAGATTAGAATTTAACTGAACTAGTCGGTATTAACAAATAATTACTCACCATTTTTCTAACGTCGTTTGCTAAAAATCCCCTACCATGCATTCACTTCTAGTTACATTTTGTGAAGCCGAGCGTCCTATTCTGACGGGATGAAACCACTGCATCCTGTTTGTGTTTAAGCAACAGATTAAGATGTATATGATTCTTAACAGATACTGTGACCTATCATCATTCAACATTTTTGTTAGGCTCCACAACACCCCGTGGACGCTGATGATCCACAAACATTACCGTCACTGCCCACAGCGCGAGTGAATACAATCTGCTGGTGTTACCGGTACGTGACGCGGTAAGAAAAGTAAGCAAGCCGAGTCTAGCGACGATACGAGACGCAAATGAGGAAATCCACCGACTTGGACACAGGGCAGGTTGTTACGAGCCGGCGCGCAGGAACGAGAATCTCGGAAGCGACGAAGCTGCTCGGCTCTTGGCGTGCTGCTGTCATGAACATCTATGGATAGTGGTTGAAGGACGGTGAAACCGGCAGTAAGCTACAAGTTGTCGGATGCTCACATCTCATCACAGAGCGTGGAGGTTAGGGACTTGCCCGCTATATAAATCAGGATATTGAAACGTAACAGCCCATTAAGGCCTATTTAAAATGAACATTTCCCAGTCTAATTCAGGATTGCACATGTAAACAAAATATGTAACTCATCCAGAAAAACTTGTAACTGAGAAAATAACTGTTTAATCTATTTCGTTCAAAGTGTAGAAGCTCTGTAAATGAAGGGAATAATTCCCGTGAAGGGAGTCTCTAGTAATTAATGAAAAATATAAATGTATTATTGTAATTTCTTATGTGAGAGTTTATTCTCGAAAGAAATAACAGACATGTACTAATATCATAGTGTACTTACTGTACTGAGCAGACATACGTTTATATATGTATTTTAAGTTTCTTTTGTATAAATTTTAATTCTTAATTAATCAAATGTTCATCTTAAACAATTCCGAGGATTGTTCGGGATAGTTAAGAAAATATAAATAGTGACTGCCATGTTGGCAGGGGGAGTCAGTCTGGTTTTGAGTTTTGGACAGTGAGCACGTAGCTGCTCCTTTTGTATTGTAGGTATTGTTTGCCTTTGTAATAATACTTTAACTCTGTTTTGAAAGTATAATAAATGTATTTAAAAAAACATAATACAAGATGATTTTTAATTTTAACTTTTCTGAAGTTGGAATTTTACAGTAACTGTCTCCAGGACATATGTTGCGAAAGATTGCCTGATACGATGAGCAAAACAACCCCTAAGAGCTTTATAATATGTGCCGATTTGTGGCAGATCTGATAAGTAAAATAATAATAACTTTGGATAACTCAATAGTGTGGTGCTAATCTTTCAATTGGAGGCTACTTCGTTTACTCGCATGCTCCTAAGCTAACCCAGTTATTCAACTGGGGAAAGTGGACGTACAATTAAACTTGACATCTGAACTGCGTGTCGCTTCTGGAGGCTCCTCACATCATTGAGAGGTGAAGGCCAGATTAAAACACAGACTGAAAAATTCATGATTCGACTGGTTCTCAATCCCAAGATCTTCCAATTTCCTGGCACGAGCTTTACGTTGAACGCCCGAGCCCGATTTCTGACAAGTACAATCCTTGTGCAAAAACAAATGTTTTGGTGCACACCGTTCAGTGCGCATTACTGTCCGCCCCAATGGATGAATGGTCAGTGCGACGGAATGCCATGCAAAGGGGCCCGGGTTCGATCCCCGGTAGGGTCGGAGATTTTATTCGCTCAGGGAGTGAGTATTGCCATCACCATCATCTCATCCTCACTGACACGCAAGTCGCCGAAGTGGTGTCAACTAAAACGATTCGCTCCAGGCGACCGGGCTACCCGACGGGAGGCCCTAGCCACACGACATTTCATTTCATTTCAGTGCACATTACTAAACATAGTGCTCAGCAACAGACGTCCCCTACTTGTTTCTATGTTGGACCAACGACTTCATCAATTACAATTGCAGTAGCCACGACACCAGCGAGACTGGACCGTGAATCGGCGGAAACGTATCGCCTTGTTGAATGAACCACGTTTCTTGTTACACCAGTCGATTGCCCCGTCCAGTTTGACGTCATACAGACCAACGTCTGCTCGACACGAGCACAGCGTCACGAACATAGGCTGGTGGAGGTACTAATTGCTGTGGGGGACATTCACAAGCTCTTTCACGGGGCGTATGATAGTAATGGAAGGCACCGTGATAGCTGTGGACCACCTGCATCCTTTAATACTTGATGTCTTTCCCAGCGGTTATGGCGTCTTCTAGCAGGATAACTGCGCGTGCCA
This sequence comes from Schistocerca americana, assembly GCF_021461395.2. Taxonomy (NCBI): domain Eukaryota; kingdom Metazoa; phylum Arthropoda; class Insecta; order Orthoptera; family Acrididae; genus Schistocerca; species Schistocerca americana. The sequence goes on from NC_060126.1 coordinate 239,307,426, forward strand.
CAAGGCCAGAGTAGTGATACTGTGACTTGAGGATCGTGATAGTGAACTCACTTCGATGTCTTGGCCACCAAATTGGTCTAATCTGAACCTGATGGAACACATCTCGGAAGCTATTGGGCAACAGCTCCGAGTTCACAAACTACAGGCCAGTATTTTACGGGAATCGTGTCCTGGACACAGACATCCAATGCCACATACCAGGGTGATTTGGCAAGTTCGGTCAAAAAAGCAAGGAAGAAATCTTTGTTTCGTAATCATCTCACCTGATTTCTCAACATTGTCTCCTTTGAGGGATATTCACTTGGTCCCGAGATCTTTCAGCCTTTTCATCACATCAGAAAAATAGGTTCTGTCAAACTCTGCAAAATACTCGTTGACTGCAACTGTTACTTCCTCGTTCGGTGAAAATTTCTTCCCAGCAAGGCAAAGTTTCAAGTTAGGGAACAGGAAGAACTCATTCGTGGCAAGTCTGGTGAATAGTGGGGTTGAGGAAACAATTCAAAGCCAAGTTCATTAATCTTCTCCATTGTTATCGCTGATGTGGGAGATGATGCATTATCCTGCTGAAAGGACACTTTTCTGTGTGTCAACCTCTGTCTTTTTTCAGCCAACGCAAGTTTCAAACCATCCAACAATTAAGTATAATACGATCGTGTTTGGTTCTGCCTTTTTCCAAGTAATCTATGAGGATTTTTCCATATGAATCGCTAAAAACAGTAGCCACCTTACCACGTAAAATAATAGTCTTTGTCTACTTCGGTACAGTTTCACCAGCCTTTGTCCGTTATTTTGACTCTGGTGTGTAATGACTGACCAGGTTTAATCAAAAATCACAAATCGACGCCAAAAGCTTAGCGGATTATGATTAAGCTTCGTCAGACATTGTGCTGAATGTTTTTCGGGATGCGCTTTTGGTCGACTGTGAGCAAATGCGGCTTCTACGTCGTACACAGATTCTTCATAGCCAATGCACTGTGGAGGATATTATGCACTCGGTCAATCGAGATTCATACAGTCTCAGTAATCTCACGATTTTTTTTTTTTTTTTATTTGGCCGCCTTGTATTATTATATCATGAACTTTGTGAATGGTTCCCTATGTGGTGACCTGAATTGGTTGACCAGAGTGTTCTTCGTCTTCAGTGCTTAACCGACCACATCAAACGCATTAATCCAAAAGGAAGTGGCCTTCTGTAATTGTACAGAGTCCGACTGAACTTCATTCAAGTCTGTTTAGATTTGTACAGCAGTCCAAATGAAAATGTTTAGGCCGGTATTACACTATCATATTTCTTTGCTAAAGATTTGATCAAAGATGTGATAAAATATTCGGTCAAATATGTTTGACAAAGATTTTTGACATAGCACTAGAAGGGGTATTACACTATCATCATATTTTTCGTCAAATTTCAAGATGGCTGACAACAACAACTTGTTATTAACCGCAGCAGTTGCATATACCACAATTGCACTGTGTGCACATGCGGAAGAGAAGCGGGGGAAAAAAAAGGAAACATACCTGGGTGAAGCTGTGGGTTTTACGACGACACGATAAAAGCATTCAACAAAACTTGTTACGTGAGCTTATAGTGGAGGACGTCAAGTCGTACATCAATTACTTAGGAATGGATGAGCATACATTTCTATATATGCTCAGTGAAGCGTATCCTCATATCACAAAACACAATATTCACTTAAGAACTGCTACATCTGCAGAGGACAGGCTTACTGTAACACTCCGATCCCTTGCTACACGAGAGGGTTGGGTTAGGTTAGGTCAGGTCAGATCAGGTTTCCTATTTTTGTATTCAGGGTGCCTCACGTTGTAAAGCGCCTCATCAGCTTCATGCATCTCTATTAATTTTGTAGTTGTCGGCACACACCAATTGTATTTACCGGCAATGTTTATAAAAACACTACAGAGTACAGACGACAGAGCGCTGCAGCGATGCTAGCGCTCCATGTGGTAATATGCCACATTGCAGTGAACAGAAGACAAGCGACTTCTTTGATCAAATCTACAGTGAGGTCCTAGATTTGATCAAATATTGGACGACATTTGACAAAGTTACCTATTACATCATCAAATATCTTTGACAAAGATTTTTGCCAAAGATATTTGGCAAAGAAATTTGATAGTGTAATACAGGCCTTAGAAACATCACGAAACTCGGTTTTCTCAGTTTTCAATCGCAGTCGACATACTGATCAATTCAGACAGCTGTCAACAATGAACTGTGCGCTGTGCATTGTTTAAATTCTTTGTATGATCCTCAGAATAGTCAGGTTTACCAATCATCAAAACGCAACAAAAACTTTCATTCTTTCAATGAAATTCGCCAGACTTATCAAACCACCGTTGCAGCTCCTACCAAGGACTTGTTGAATCCATGAAACGCAAAATCGCTACTGCATTACGTTCCAAATGTGGACCAAGACGTTACTAAGCAGGAATTCATGATGTTCTTGATCACCATTGTGTGCTCAGAGATATGCTGGTAAAGTCTCCTATTAGCAATTATCCTGCCATTCCTTATCAACCTCTCCTTGTGGGTTCTTTACAGCATACACAATTTAAGTACTCATAAAAAAATAGCGCTTAAGACTATATAAACACTGATTCTTTTAGTCTAAACAGAAAGTCACGCAAATGTGCTTGTTCGAAGACTGTCAAGAAAAGTATATCCACGTAAATATACACAGAGAGATTTATTAGCATTCTTGAGCGGCATTGTTTTTGCCTCCAGGAACCCACATTCTTCTTTTCTTCAAACACACGGATACAAACAATTAACAGATTTAATCTTTCATTGATGAAAGAACAGTGGAAGGCGTTTCTTGTTGGAATTTTGCAGCACCAGTAGAAGTTACCTTGCTCCAGACGCAGCGCTAACACACACCAACGTCTACGGTTATTTTCTAATAGTAGTGGTAGTACGGGACTGGCCAGTAGTTATAGTAGTTGTAAGGGTATGGATAGACATAGTACGGGTCCACTGCGTACGCGTTGTACGCGGGCATCTTCTGAGCCCTTGATGAGACGTTGATGAGTTGAGAGTCCTTCGTAGGCGAGTCGTTGAAGCGGTCAGCGTCCTTCGTAGGCGAGACTTTACCAAGATGAGTGTCCTTCGTAGAAGCGACGTCTACGGCGTCAATGGGACTGGGGCCCCATACTGAAACAAAACCACCACAATGACTGCATCGTCCATATCATAGTAACAGTCTTCTAGTAATAAAGTGATATTTGAACCTTAAAATACCAGTATTATGTTCTGGAATATGAATCTATAGTGGTAAGTACCGAGTGGTGGAGCTACCCACAGGGTCCACTGTGGGCTGTAATTATGGTATGGCACCGAAATTTGGTCGATATGCTAATGCGGAACCGATTTACACTGTAAAAAAAAATTGGTTCCAAATTTGGCCACCAGGAGCAAATCTGGCGCTGTACATAGTTTGTATGGCGGTATGACATTCGTGCTGTAATTTGACAAGTCATAACGTAAGTGAACATTGTGACTATCGAGATGAGAGAGCTGTTTTATGTGATCGGCAGCAATGACAGTGGTGCACTGAGAGAACTTCACCGACTGAAAGATCTGAGGAGAGGCCTGAAGTCGTTAAATAGCTGCAATATGATAATAATGAAATTCGAAAACACAGATGAGCTTGGTGTGGCACCTGGAAGAGGAAGCTGTCGTATCCCAGTGGAAGTTATTGACGAGGTTGCTGTTGCTGTTACTGACAATCGAGCATATGGAACAGGTAATGCTAGTGCGCGCGCAGTGCCACGAGATTTCTCCATCTCATTGTCAACAGTACAGGAAGTTTAGCGGTCCATACGAGTTACACGTTGTATACATGGAAGAAGCCCGGAGATACTGACAGGTTTCAGATAGATTATATAATGGTAAAACAGAGATTTAGGAACCAGGTTTTAAATTGTAAGACATTTCCAGGGGCAGATGTGGACTCTGACCACAATCTATTGGTTATGAACTATAGATTAAAACTGAAGAAACTGCAAAAAGGTAGGAATTTAAGATGGGACCTGGATAAACTGACTAAACCAGAGGTTGTACAGAGTTTAAGGGAGAGCATAAGGGAACAATTGTCAGGAATGGGGGAAAGGAATTCAGTAGAATAAGAATGGGTAGCTTTGAGAGATGAAGTAGTGAAGGCAGCAGAGGATCAAGTAGGTAAAAAGACGAGGGCTAGTAAAAATCCTTGGGTAACAGAAGAAATATTGAATTTAATTGATGAAAGGAGAAAATATAAAAATGCAGTAAATGGAGCAGGTAAAAAGGAGTACAAACGTCTCAAACATGAGATCGACAGGTAGTGAAAAATGGCTAAGCAGGGGTGGCTAGAGGACAAATGTAAAGATGTAGAGGCTTATCTCACTAGGGGTAAGATACATACTGCCTACAGGAAAATTAAAGAGATCTTTGGAGAAAAGTGAACCTTTTGTATGAATATCAAGAGCTCAGATGGAAACCCAGTTCTAAGCAAAGAAGGGAAAGCAGAAAGGTGGAAGGAGTATATAGAGGGTCTATACAAGGGCGACGTACTTAAGGACAATATTATGGAAATGGAAGAGGATGTAGATGAAGATGAAATGGGAGATACGATACTGCGTGAAGAGTTTGACAGAGCACATAAAGACCAGAGTCGAAACAAGGCCCCGGGAGTAGACAACATTCCATTAGAACTACCGACGGCCTTGGGAGAGCCGGTCCTGACAAAACTCTACCATCTGATGAGCAAGATGGATGAGACAGGCGAAATACCCTCAGACTTCAAGAAGAATATAATAATTCCAATCTCAAGGAAAGCAGGTGTTGACAGATGTGAAAATTACCGAACTATCAGTTTAATAAGTCACAGCTGCAAAATACTAACACGAATTCTTTACAGACGAATGGAAAAACTGATAGAAGCCGACCTCGGGGAAGATCAGTTTGGATCCCGTAGAAATATTGGAACACGTGAGGCAATACTAACCTTACGACTTATCTTAGAAGGTAGACTTAGAGAAAGCTTTTGACAATGTTGACTGGAATACTCTCTTTCAAATTCTAAAGGTGGCAGGGGTAAAATACAGGGAGCGAAAGGCTATTTACAATTTGTACAGAAACCAGATGGCACTTTTAAGAGTCGAGGGACATGAAAGGGAAGCAGTGGTTGGGAAGGGAGTGAGACAGGGTTGTAGCCTATCCCCGATGTTATTCAATCTGTATATTGAACAAGCAGTCAAGGTAACAAAAGAAAAATTCGGAGTAGGTATTAAAATCCACGGAGAAGAAATAAAAACTTTGAGGTTCGTCGATGACATTGTAATTCTGTCAGAGGCAGCAAAGGACTTGGAAGAGCAGTTGAACGGAATGGACAGTTCTTGAAAGGAAGATATAAGATGAACATAAACAAAAGCAAAACGAGGATAATGGAATGTAGTCGAATTAAGTCGCGTGATGCTGAGGGAATTAGATTAGGAAATGTGACACTTGAAGTAGTAAAGGAGTTTTGCTATTTGGGGAGCAAAATAACTGATGATGGTCGAAGTAGAGAGGATACAAAATGCAGACTGGCAATGGCAAGGAAAGCGTTTCTGAAGAAGAGAAATTTGTTATCATCGAGTATAGATTTCTGTCAGGAAGCCTTCCCTGAAAGTATTTGTATGGAGTGTAGCCATGTATGGAAGTGAAACATGGACGATAAATAGTTTGGACAAGAAGAGAATAGAAGCTTTCGAAATGTGGTGCTACAGAAGAATGCTGAAGATTAGGTGGGTAGATCATATAACTAATGAGGAGGTATTGAATAGGATTGGGGAGAAGAGAAGTTTGTGGCACAACTTGACTAGAAGAAGGGACTGATTAGTAGGACATGTTCTGAGGCATCAAGGGATCACCAATTTAGTATTGGAGGGCAGCGTGGAGGGTAAAAATCGTAGAAGGAGACCAAGATATGAATACACTAAGCAGATTCAGAAGGATGTAGGTTGCAGTAGGTACTGGGAGATGAAGAAACTTGCACAGGATAGAGTAGCATGGAGAGCTGCATCAAACCAGTCTCTGGACTGAAGATCACAACAACAACGAGTTACACCGGTATCCCTACAATATTCAGATGGTGCAGCAACTGAGACCTCGTGATATGCAGCAATGTTCTGAATTTGCCCTTCAATTTCTGGCACGGATCAAAGTTGATGATATGTGGGTGGACAATATTCTATGGAGTGACGAGGCACATTTTACTCTACAGGTTGCAGTGAATACACAGAACTGCCGAATTTGGGGTACTCTTAAGCAGCGATTGTGCACAAAGAGCCATTGCACTCGCCGTATGTGACAGTGTGGTGTGAATTCATAAGCACCTTTATCCTTGGTTCATTCTTGTTTGAAGACATTACAGCCAGAGGGCTTGTCAGGTGCTCCTTGTATAGCATGTGATTTCTGCTTTGGAAGAGCGCAAGTGTGTCGAAAATACAGTTTTCATACAATATGGATCAACACCTAATGTTGCTTGCCCAGTGAAAGATCTGATCATTGCAACCTTCCACGAACGTGTTATCTCCAGAGGTCTGATGCATGGCATGCAAGATCAACAGATCTGAATCCATTTGACTTTTGGCTCTGGGGATATCTACCATAAAAGAACGCGTTTACCAAGAACAAGTTCCATCTCTATCTGATATGAAGGCCAGCATAAAGGAATACGGTGCTCAGATTCCACTGGAACTGCTGCGAGCAACAGTTGAGGACGCCGTTTTAAGGGTTCAACATCCCTCGACGTCTCCAGTACTAACGCTGAACAAATTGTGTAAGCGGCGGTTAATAATGAAATCCACATTATGCCTTTCTCATTTGTTTGTCCGTTTTGCCCACGTCCCATCCCTAATCCAGTAGATATGGGAACATTTCTATACATTATTCTTGCACTTAAAACGCCAGATTTGTCCTTGGTGGCCAAAACTGGAACTATTTTTCCCCCCAGCGTAAACCGGTTCCGCATTAACGCATTGGAATTTCTAGAATGTTTCGCTGGCATACGATACTTACAGCCTACACCGGTTCTCTGTGAGAATCTGCACTTTAATTATAACTATCCCATATTCCTAAGTGATCTTGAATGGAAAATGGAATTTCTTTAAAAAAGCGTTTCCTTTGATTTCTTTAGAATATGCAGTACGCAAATGGAAGGTTGGTTTGGAGATCACATTGCTCTACAAGGCATGATGATATTGGAAGTCGTATGCTCTTGCCTGCCTCCAATCTTTTACATGAAACGCTCAGCCAGTGATCATAGCTGAGCTTGAGCTCCACACTACAGTGAAACTTAAATTTTTTTCTCATGGGCTAATTATTACCAGAGGTCAAAGAAGGGATAATAAAAGCAAATTCCTTGTCTAATAGAGATTTGTTGTCCGGAACTCATCTATTTTTAAACATTCCTTTTGTTTCCTAAAGGAATTTACAACTTGCTTTTTTCCTTTTACAAACAAGGTGTTAGCGGTATAGGTACTGATATTGTGATCATTGGTAAATAAACTTGAACCCACTTCAGTGTGTTAATTGTGTTTTCTCTGCATCTGACAGTCTTGCCTCAAACACATCACACAATTTACTACCTGATGTTTGGTGCACGGTCGTAACTGGGCTGCAAAGTGGACTTCACCTGTAAGTTCAAATGGTTCAAATGGCTCTGAGCACTATGGGACTTAACATCTATGGTCATCAGTCCCCTAGAACTTAGAACTGCTTAAACCTAACTAACCTAAGGACATCACACAACACCCAGCCATCACGAGGCAGAGAAAATCCCTGACCCCGCCGGGAATCGAACCCAGGAACCCGGGCGTGGGAAGCGAGAACACTACCGCACGACCACGAGCTGCAGGCTACCTGTAAGTATAGGATATCTGATTTGTGACCACGCATCCACACTTCAGTACCTGAGTTACTAACTGTGAGAAAATAAACATTATAGGTTTTATTCTGCAATGCATATTTGGAGATACTAACCAACCTAAAAACATGCTACTGATAACAGCTATCATTATTAGCCTGCAAATAAAATAAATACTGATGTAATGATTTTCAGTACACTGTCCTCAGACATCAATAGAATACGAGGGTATTTTGGAAAGTAAAGATACACCGTACGCCAGAGGAACAGAAGAGTTTTGGCGAGCAAGTTGGCAACACTGGTGTTAACCTTGAACCGTTAGATTTCTCCTCTCTGTCTTTCGGCAGTTGAACGTTTCTTCTGATTGGAGTAGGTCGCGTTTAAAATGGCTCCGCCGATTCAGAATCCCGCCAAATGCGAAGTGCACTCCGTCATACGTTTTCTTCATGCAAAAGGTCAGCGACCAGCGGATATTCACAAAGAAATTGTATTTGGTTATGGGAACATTATGAATAGACAAAATATAACGAAATGGTGTCGTCATTTCTCTGAAGGTAGGACCGATGTTCATGACGAACAAAGAACAGGTCAGCCATCTGTGATCTTTGATGCCCTTCTTTGGAGAACAGAGGAAGCAATTCGCGCGAATAGACGTCTCACATTGAAAGAATTGCATTAGATCATACCGGACGTGTCAATGACAACTCTTTATGATGTTGTGACTGTCAAGTTAGGGTACAGGAAATTGTGTGCACGCTGGGTTCCAAAACTGTTAATGGACGAACACAAAAAGAAATGGATGGGCTTTGCACTCGACTTCCTCACACTATGCTGAAGCAGGTGATGAGTTCCTTGATCACATTGTGACAGGTGACGAGACGTGGGTTTATCACCATACACCTGAATCCAAGCAACAATCAATGTAATGGCGCCATTCGAATTCACCAAAAGCAAAGAAAAGCAAAACGTCGATTTCAGCGCAGAAAATCATGGCTTCTATTTTTTTGGGACAGACAAGGCATTCTTCTGTTGGAATTTATGCCTCTTGGAACGGCAATTAATGCTGCTGCATATTGCCAGACTTTGAAACGTCTTCGATGGGCAATTCAAAACAAATGCAGGAGAATGCTGACAAGTGGAGTCCACTTGCTTCATGACAACGCTCGGTCCGCCATACAGCCTGGACCTTGCGCCCACCGACTTCCATGTCTTCCTATACCTGAAGTCACATCTTAGTAGAAGGATGAAGAGATCAAAGATGAAGTTGAAATGTGGTTCCGACAACAGGTGGCAACCTTCTATGACTGCGGGATACAAAAGCTTGTGCACCGACTTAACAAATGTTTGCATTCAGGAGAGCACGCCAGATAATGAAAAACTGCAGGATTTTTACAACTATTTTGTTGAACAATGGCTGGATAATGAAGACATGCCAAGGGATATATAGAACTGCGCAGGAAGGCGTTACTGCACCAACAATGTTTCAGAAGGATGGAATCGGAGGATAAATACATTAATTTCGAAGGTTGCTCCAAATTTTTACTCCTTAGTAAAAGTTCTCAGAAAAGTCGCACAATATCATGGGTTCCAACTAGTTTTAAATCTAGGTGGGAAAAGAAGAAAGATGTCCGCAATTAAGAGAGATGAAATAGTTTCTAAGACCCTTACAAGACTCCAAGCTGACGGCAATGTAAAATCATTTCTTACTTTCGTGGATTATGCACAGAAATTACAATGAAAAGGAAACGGCTGAAGCTACAGCAACACTTGTAAATATTGAAAAGGGCTTAAGTTCACGCCGATAGCCCTGCCTCCTCGTTGTGTTCCCTGGAAACGACAAAAAGTCGGCTAAATGTCTCTTCCAAATTGTGAAAGATTCACTAATGAAGTCTGAAAAGTCATAACTCTTCTAACAATCACAATCAGCATTTTTGTGTAGAGAATTTTAGAAACAATGTCTATTTGACATCTTGTTTCAATACATAAACCTCAGTACACTTCCCTGCGTGGTACGAAAAAATTGAGGTTTATTTCGAAATAATTAAAGAAAAAGTTTCTACCGAGAACCAAATGCTTTAGTTGGCTCCTCTTAATATATGGTAAAAGGTTGCCACTCATATCATATCAAGTTTTGGGTGAGGGGTTGAAAGATAGAAAACATTTTCGGTTTCTATAGTTTCTGTAAAATACATCGTTAAGTATGAGGTCGAGCGAAAATTATGCCCTATGTAAGATTAATCAGAACAAAAATTCCAATGAAAAGGTCCTTACGCATAACTGTGCTGCAACTAATGGTTGACATGATATCGTGGGGGCAAAATCAGCTCCGATTTCTAATTTGACTAAGGCTACTCTTCCTTGCCAAAAAAAATTTGGAAATAATGTAATCTGGCTGCACTGGAGAAGTGTGAATGTCCCTCGGCAGCAGCCCAGGCCGACACAAGCCGAGCGCCCAGTCACACTAAGCGGCAGCAGGTAGTGGCGCACCATTTGCGACACACCCTGTGGCGGTCCCTTAGCATCTCAAGATTTCTCACAAGTGTCGCCACATTCCAGTTTCTCACAAGTGTCGCTTCTCACAAGTGTCTACAACTCGTCGGACCGAGGGGTTGTAGCCGACGACCGAACCCAGAATGTTTGAAGTTGAGTTAACAGTGTCCAGTAGTGAAACCTCCACTGTTTGAGATCTCGCTGTTTGCGTGGTGCAGTGTCGGTGAGACCAACCGCAACAAGTGGAGTCAGTCAGATTGGCGGAAGCTATTAGCCGCCTTCTACTGCTTGATGTTAGTTTGGTTTTAGTATTATTCTTATTAGTGAAGTGCAACCAGCGGTATTTTCTGCCTTGTGGCCGCTAACGCCCCAGTTACCTGTCCTGGAGGTTAGCGTACTTTTCCGGGAGTGTACCTTTCCTCGTCGTGTTGATGCCGTCCGACACGGTGTGTAGTTCGACAGCCTCTTGAATTGTACTGTGCATATGTTTTTGGGAGGTCTACCTTGGTTCTAGTGTTTCCTTCGGCCTTGAGTGTGTTTCTGAAGACGTGGCGCTGTCTGTCTCTCCGCCATTGCCTAAAAATATTGCATCGTTGTACCGGTGATAGGACGTTAGGCGGATTGATTAGTCAGTCGGTCGGCGCTTAAGCTACCCCTAGTGTGAGTTGCCATCCTGTTACGTGAGTACAACTCTTGGCTGCCTGTCTCACCGATTACACAACTGCAGTCACCTTCCTCAGGTCGGTCCAGGGAGCACTATCTGTGGATCACTCCGTCTTATTTGGACAAGTTCTCATAATTGCTTAAAATTTACACTAATGTTTTAACATGTTATTGCCTTCCTCACTTGTAATTCCGGCCTTCAGCCGTTAATTGTTTGTAACATTGCTTGTGGCCTTCAGCCGAAAATAACTTCAATTCTTCTAATAAAGCTTTTAGCAGCCAGTGTAGTACGTTTTTTAAAAAATATTGCTGAGAGTTTGTTTTTTAAAAATAAAGTGTATCTGTTTTCCGTGTAATGAACGGTAACTGATTAGGCCCCGTCCACACCTTTCCTGCTTTCTCTAAGTCCCACGTTTGCGTGGTTCAACCAGTTTCCGTAGATGCTCACAACAGTAACACGTGAACTGCCAACCAGCTGCAGTATTGACGAAATTCTCGTCTCCTGGCGCCCAGCTACAGCTTTCTTCCCTATGCCAATGTTAGTTAGCGGGAATTCTTATTTGCGGGCCGATTCGCTGACAGAATCATTTCCCATTCATCTCTGTTGCCTTGTCCGCCCCCGTTAGCTGAATGGTCAGAGCGCCGGAATGCCACTCCAAGGGGCCCGGGTTCGATTCCCAGCTGGGGCAGGAGATTTTCTCCGCTCAGGGACTTGGTGTTGTGTTGTCCTCATCATCATTTCACCCCCATCTCCGACGCGCAAGTCACCCAGTGTGGCGTCGAATGCAATAAGTACTTGCCCTCAGCGGTCGAATGGGGGACTCCCAGCCCACAATGCCGTACGCTCATTTCCATTTTTTTTCTGTTGCCTTAAATGTTTTTTCAATGCGACACGTGCCTTCAACTCCACTAGGAGCATACAGTCTCGCGGTGGGAACAAGTCAGGCAATGTTTTGGTTCATCAGTGTAAACAATGAAATTAGATCATATAGAAAACTCTCTACACCAAACGAGACGGTAAGACCACGCTGTGAATGCGCACATTTTCCTAACTGGATTTTTCTCTGCAAGTGGTCACGCCGCAAGCCCATTCACGTGGGATAGCACTCAAGGAAGTGGAAGTACCCTCTGTTGAACACTGCTTGTAATTTCCAGAATTCGTTGCCATTTTCGGGACTTCGTTTTCATACCATTTTAGGTAAGATATTTAGAAATTGGTACATGCAAAACTATACACGCTTTTACAAAAATGTTCTTCGATGGAAGGAGGGTTGCCGTTCATTTACATCTACATCATAGTCCGAAACCCACGTAATGGTGTGTGGCGGAGCATACTTTCAGTACCAATATCTCATCCCTCCAACCCTGTTCCACTCGCGATTAGTGCGTGGGAAGAATACTTGTCGGTAAGCCCCTGTATTGGCCCTAATTTCTCAAATTTTCTCCTCGGCATCAATACGCGAGATATACGTCGGAGGAAGTAATATGTTGTCCGACTCCCCCTGAAAAGTGCTGCCTCGAAATTACAATAGTAAATCTCTCAGTGATGCGCGACGACTGTCTTGTAACGTCTACCAGTGGAGTTTGTTCAGCATCTCCGTAACGCTCTCTCGCCAGCTGAACGATCCCGTGACAAAACGCGCTGCTCTTCGTTGGATCTTCTCTGTTTCCTTTATCAGTCATAACTGATAGGGATCCCAGATAGATGAACAATACTCAAGAATCGGGTGAACAAGCACCTTATAAGCCACTTCTTTCGTGGATGAGTTACAGTGTGCACATTCCGCTCTCCCCTTGAATCAGCGCCTACTCGTCAATGCCAATAAAATTTTCGAGAAATGGATCGGAGCTGCTCAACTTGTATTCTAACAAAATGCTGTTGTCTTGCCTGTACGTACTCTCCGAGGAAAAAAAGACGCACCACAAAAGAACTACCCAGACGGGGCTGAAATCAGTAGATATGCTGTAAACGTACAGGCAAACAAACGATTAAAATTTCTGAAAAATTGGATGGTTTATTCAAGACAAAGAATTTCACAAATTGAGCAATGCAGTACCGCGCTGATCCACCTCTGGCCCTTACGCAAGCAGTTATTCGGCTTGGCATTGACTGTTAGAGATTTTGTACGACCTTCTGAGAGTAATGACGCCAATTTCTGTCCAACTGCACGTTAGATCTTCAAAACCCGAAACTGGCTGGAGCGCCCTGGCCATAATGCTCCAAGCGTTCTTAATTGGGAAATGATCTAGCGATCTTGCTAGCCAAGGCAGGGTTTGGTAAACACCAAGAGAAGCAGTGGAAACTCTCACCATGTGCGGGCGAACATTATCTTGCTGAAATGTAAGTCCAGGACGGCTTGTCGTGAAGGGCAACAAAACAGGGCATAGAAATCGTCGACGTACCGCATTGCTGTAAGTTTGTCGCGCATGACAATCAGAGGGGTCCTATTATGAAGCGGAACGGCATACCAGACCATCACTCCTGTTCGTCGGATGATGTGGCGGGCGACAACCAGGTCGGTACCCAACCGTTGTTCCTTTTGTCTTTAGAGAAATCTTCGGCCTGGAATTTCATTGACGGAGTAGAATTGTCTTCAGTGATGAATCCCATTTCGAAGTGAAGCTTAATCCGACCGCTGTGGCCGAGCGGTTCTAGGCGCTTCAGTCCGGAACCACGCGGCTGCTACGATCGCAGGTTCGAATCCTGCCTCGGGCATGGATGTGTGTGATGTCCTTAGGTTAGTTAGGTGTAAGTAGTTCTAAGTCTAGGGTACTGAGGACCTCAGATGTTAAGTCCCATAGTGCTTAGAGCCATTTGAACCATTTTGAAGTGAGGCTTGATGACCAGTGAAGAAGTGTTTCGAGACGTTCCGGACATTGGTGGGATGCCAGTCTGATATCGTCTGTCATACAGCGCGACAGCCAGGAATGATGGTCTAGGGTGCCATTTAGTTTCATAGCAGGACCACTTCGGTTGTTATTCACGGCATCCTTACAGCACGGTGGTACGTCGACGATAGTCTACGCCATGTTTTGTTGCCCTTCTTAGCAAACCATCCTGGGCTTACATTTCAGCAAGATAATGCCTGCCCGAAAAGGGCGAGAGTCTCTGTTGCTTGTCTTCGTGCCTGCCAAACTCTACCTTCACCAACAAGATCGCTGAATCTCTCTCCAATTAAGAATGTCTGGACCATTATTGGCAGGGATCTCCAGCCATTGTGGAGTTCTAACGACCTAACGCGCGAATTGGATAGAATTTCGCTCGACATTCCTCAGGAAGACATATAACAACTATGTCAATCAGTGCAAAGCCGAATAACTGATTGCATAAGGGCCAGAAGAGGAACAACGCGTTACTGACTTGCTCCGATTGGGAAGCTCTTCCTCTTGAATAAATGAGCCAGTTTTGTTGAGATATTAATTATTGTATGCCAGTGCATGTACAGCACATTACATCACATCTACTGTTTTCTGTCCCATTCGGATATTTCGTTTGTGGTGGTCTTTTTTTTTTGTCTTAGAGTGTATATGTGGGATGCTTGCCCAACCCCTGCAGTCAGTAATTTTACTCGTGAAGACGACAGAGAAGACAGTTCTCGAAAGCTCTAGTATTTTATTCGAAATAATTGAATGCCAAGAAGATTTTATTCATTTACTGAAACAGTCGGTATACAATATTTACCCGAGAAATTGAGCTACGAACCCATTAGAACAATGCGATGTCATAGAGGCGAATTAAGATCTTTCAAGACTTAATGTGAAAATAATGATGAGAAAGTCTAACTATGTCGTTTAGCTAAACTCTTATGCTGCATCGACGGACGGGGACAGCATCATTTGTAGCAGTGGACACGTCTTTTCTGAATTTCCGTTACTTCTTACTTTCCTCATAGTCCGCGAAGCTGCGAGCTATCCTTCGGCTTTCCTCCTGTTCTTCCTCAATTGACAGCACGTCTGCATCTGTTTCTTCTTCAAGCTGCACTGTTGTCTCTGCTTCTTCCAGCTGCTCATCTATGTGCGCCAAGCTTTGAGGCACAGCGACCTGCGAATCAAAGGAAGTGCCGTTAGAAGACCTGCAGCCACTTATGTTCCATCAATACAAAGAGATCCACATGAGGCAGTAGTACGTTGTCACAAGCCTTTTAAGAGTCGGTGTATAAAATCACTCGCCTCCATCAGACTCACATTTATAGTGAAGAGTGGTTCATAAAGATTAATTCAATTTCATAAGGGTACTCCTTTTACTCATGGTCATAAGTTAAGGATACTGCTGATACATGGTGAACCAACGCTCTGGTGGACGGTTTACGGGTTTAAATCACCTCGGGGTATGACCATGTGGGGAATTTAACCTGCGGTCGTCGCACGGTGGCGCTGGCAGCAGTCCACACTCGCAGAGGTGTTTTGGTGCATGTCAGAGTGCGGTGCAGCGAGTAAGCGTGCAGGCGTTTTCAGACGTGCTAGTGGTAACTTGTGTTGAAACTGGCTCAAAGAGCCGGCCGGTGTGGCCGAGCGGTTCTAGGCGCTACAGTCTGGAACCACGTGACCGCTACGGTCGCAGGTTCGAATCCTGCCTCGGGCATGGATGTGTGTGATGTCCTTAGGTTAGTTAAGTTTAAGTAGTTCTAAGTTCTAGGGGATTGATGACCACAGCAGTTAAGTCCCATAGTGCTCAGAGCCATTTGAACCATTTTTTTGAGCCTGGCTCAAAGAACACATATTGATAACGTTATGAGGGGTAGAATACTAGGGCGAATGGAGGCTGGTCAAACACAGCATGTCGTAGCACGGGCCTCCGTGTGCCACAAAGTGTGACCTCAAGATTATGGCAACGATTCCAGCAGACAGGAAACGTGTCCAGGTGCTGCAGTACGGGACGTCCACAGTGTATAACACCACATGAAGACCGATATCTCACCATCAGTGGCCGGCCGCGGTGGCCGTGCGGTTCTAGGCGCTCCAGTCCGGAGCCGCGCTGTTGATACGGTCGCAGATTCGAATCCTGCCTCGGGCATGGGTGTATGTGATGTCCTTAGGTTAGTTAGGTTTAAGTAGTTCTAAGTTCTAGGGGACTGATGACCACAGCAGTTGTGTCCCATAGTGCTCAGAGCCATTTGAACCATTTTTTTTCACCATCAGTACCCGCAGACGGCCACAGATTACTGCAGGTAGTTTTGCTCTAGATCTTGCCGCAGCCACTGGAGCAGTTTTCTCCAGACACACAGTCTACATAGGACTGAACAGATATGGTTTACTCGCCCGGAGACCGGCAAGGTGCATTCCACTGACCCCTGGTCACAGGAGAGCCCGTAAACCCTGGTGTCAAGAACACAATACCTGGTAATTGGAACAGTAGTCCCAAGTTATGTTCACAGACGAGTCCAGGTATAGTCTAAACAGTGATTCTCGCCGGGTTTTCATGTGGCGTGAACCAGGAACCAGATACCAACCCCTTAATGTCCTTGAAAGGGCTTTGAATGGAGGTCGTGGTTTGATGGTGTGGGGTGGGATTATGATTGGTGCACGTACACCCCTGCATGTCTTTGACAGAGGACTGTAAGAGGTCAGATGTATCGGGACGTCATTTTGCACCACTACGTCCGCCTTTTCATGGGTACAGTGGGTCCCACCTTCCTCCTGATGGATGATAACGCACGGCCCCACCGAGCCGCCATCATGGAGGAGTACGTTGAAACAGAAGATATCAGGCGAATGGAGTGGCCTGCCTGTTCTCCAGAACTAAACCCCATCGAGCACATCTGGGATGCTGTTGGTCGACGTATCGCTGCACGTCTTCTAACCTCTAGGACACTTCAGGAGCTCCGACACGCACTGGTGCAAGAATGGGGGGCTATATCCCAGCAGCAGCTCGACCACCTGATCCAGAGTATGCAAATCCATTATGCGGCCAGTCTACGTGTGCATGGCGATCATAACTCACATTGACGTCGGGGTACATGCGCAGGAAACAGTGGTGTGTTGTAACACATGTATTTCGGGATGGTTTTCTCAAGTAATCACCAATACCATGGACTTCCAGATCTATGTCGTGTGTGTTCCCTATTTTCCTATGCTATTAGTGCCAGTTTTGTGTAATTTACTTAATTTATGAGGATGAGTGTAAATGAAGACAGAAACGTGGGGTGAAATTTATCTTACGCTTGGGACTATAACCTTTGTAATTTCAATAGAATCTGATCAAAAGTATCCGGACACACATATGTAGCGCACAACTGAAAACTAGGTCTAACGAGAGGCGGACACGCCAGTACTAAAGGAGGCCGGGAGAACTGTGTTCTCAGTAGAGAGGCAATAACAGCAGAATTGGTCGGTCAGGAAAGCTCAGTAATTTCGAAAGTGGACTAGTCATTGGAAGTGCCAAATACATCAGGGAAAATTTCAAATCTACCAAAGCTGTTGGCGATGAGACCGTGAAGTGAAAACATGAAGAAACAATCACAGCTAAGCCAAGACAAGGCAGACCTCATGGAGGCTATTGATGGACAGGAACAGTCGAGCATAACGGAGGATGGTTGCAGAAAATCGCATAAAATCAACGGAAGGAGTCACTCCTGAGTTCTAAGATGCTACCAGCAGTTCAACTAACACAACTGACTGTGCGTAGGGGGTTAAAAGCAATGGTGAGCAATGGTTGAGCAGCTGCTATGAGCAGCATTCGCATTTCTTTTGTCAGTGCTAAGCAACGCTTGAGATAAGATAAAGAGCGAAGACACTGGATAGTGGATGACTAGAAAAGAATGATTTGGAATGCTGAATCACTATTCCCTGTGCCAACCCGATGTAACGGCTTGGCTTTAGCGAACACCTCGAGAACGTTACCTTCCATTATGTGTAGTGACAGTAGTGTAGTATAAAGGAGGTGTTTCGATATGGAGGTGTTTTTGACGGTTAGGGTGTGGTCCCTCCAGATGCGGAGGGATAGGAACATGTTTTGCAGCATTATGTACCGTGTACAGGAGATAAACATTTGGGAGACGATTATTGCTTCAGAATGAGAATGCGCCCTGTCATAAAGCAACATCTGTGAGGCAACGGCTAGTGGACAGTCTCACTTATGAAGTGGACTAGCCTGTCGGAGTCTCGATCTGAATCTAACGGAACTTCTTTGGGGTGAGTTACGTGGACTTCGGTCCTGACCGCAGCGTTCAACAATACTATCCTCTATGGTTTCGGCTCTTGAGGAAGAAGGGGCTACCATTCTTCCGATGACTCATTTACTTCAATGAAAGTGTTATCAGCAGAGTTCAAGCCGTCATAAAGGCGAAAGACGGACACACTGGACATTAATGTCCACCAATACACTATGTGATCAAAAGTATCCGGACTCCGGCCGGCCGCTGTGGACGAGCGATTCTAGGCGCTTCACTCCGGAACCGCACTGCTGCTACGGTCGCAGGTTCGAATCCTGTCTCGGGCATGGATGTGTGTGATGTCCTTAGGTTAGTTAGGTTTAAGTAGTTCTAAGTCTAGGGGATTGATGACCTCTGACGTTAAGTCCCATAGTGCTCAGAACCATTTGAACCAATTTTATCTGGTCACTCCCAAAAACATACCTTCTTCATATTAGGTGCATCGTGTTGCCACAGGTATTCCATATCAGCGACATCAGTAGTCCTTAGACATCGTGAGAGAGCAGAACGGAACTCACCGACTTCAAACGTGGTCAGACGACTGGGTGTCACTTGTGTCATACGTCTGTATGCGAAATTTCAGCACTACTAAATATCCGTAGGCCCACTGATTCCTATGTGATAGTGAAGTGGAAACGTGAAGGGACACGTACAGCACGAAAGCGTACAGGTCGACCTCGTCTGTTGACTGACAGAGACCGCCGACAGTTGAAGATAGTCGTAATGTCGAATAGGCAGACATATATTCAGACCATCACACAGGAATTACAAATTGCACCAGAATCCGGTGCAAGTACTATGACAGGTAGGCGGGAGGTGAGAAAACTTGGATATCATGGTCGAGCGGTTGCTCGTAAGCCACACATCACGCCAGTAAATGTCAAACGACGCCACTCTTAGTGTGAGGAGCGTAAACATTGGATGACTGAACAATGGAAAAACGTTTTGTGGAGTGACGAATCACGGTACACAATGTGGCGATCCGATGTCAGTGTGTGGGTATGGTGAACGCCAGGTGAACGTCATCTACCAGCGTGTGTAGTGCCAACAGTAAAATTCGGAGGCGGTGGTGCTATGGTGTGGTCGTGTTTTTCATGGAGGGGGCTTGCACTGGATACATCTGTTGTACAAAAATGTACAAATGTATTCAGTCTGCAGAATAACCACGGCAGATGCTTTGTAAATAAAAGCGAAACGCGTCTGGTGTAAAATTCTCTCTAATTAAACTGCAGTAAGATGAAGACGGAAAAACCAGTAATAACTAAAGCTTGTTGGCCTGGCATAATGTGTAACTTGTTTTTTGAATTCCTCTCGTATATGTTACTGGCTGGCGTGGATGCCAGATATAACAGAGGTGTGCGCTGTGATCTTTTGTGACATTCTCTGTTTCGGAAAATACTCCAATTTTTAGCAGTGCTGTAGCTAGGCGTTATGACTGGTTCGCATCTCTTATATGGCATTCATTCGGGTTGTCACGGGCAGATTTGAGTTCGAGCAACGCTTGACGCAGTGTCTAGCTTTAAGGTTTATCGTGAAAAATTCCAGTCTCCTCAAATGGGAATGTTGCTCGCCAAGTCCTTAATTAAAGCACGACATGGCTGAAAGCTGACGCCGATTAGAATATATCGAAACTGGTACCTGCGCTGGATGATACACGTTCTAAGAAAAATCACAAACATTTTTCCCTTCCGAAATGAAATGCAGATCGTAATAATTTATGAAAAAATAAAAAGAGATAGACAATGCTGCTTGACGAAATGGGCTTTATTAAAAACTAGGCAACATATTGCATAGTCTTACACTACTGGCCATTAAAATTGCTACACCAAGAAGAAATGCATATGATAAACGGGTATTCATTGGACAAATATATTATACTACAACTGACATGTGATTACATTTTTACGCAGTTTGGGTGCATAGATACTGAGAAATCAGTACCCAGATCAACCACTGCTGGCCGTAATAACGGCCTTGATACGCCTGGGCATTGAGTCAAACAGAGCTTGGATGGCGTGTACAGGTACAGCTGTCCATACAGCTTCAACACGATACAACAGTTCATCAAGAGTAGTGACTGGCGTATTGTGACGAGCCAGTTGCTCGGCCACCATTGACCAGACGTTTTCAGTTGGTGAGAGATCTGGAGAGTGTGCTGGCCAGGGCACCAGTCGAACATTTTCTGTATCCAAAAAGGCCCGTACGGGACCTGCAACATGCGGTCGTGCATTATCCTGCTGAAATGTAGGGTTTCACAGGGATCGAATGAAGGGTAGAGCCATGGATCGTAACACATCTGAAATGTAACGTCCACTGTTCGAAGTGCCGTCAATGCGAACAAGAGATGACCGAGACGTGGAACCAATTGCACCCCATACCATCACGCCGGGTGATACGTCAGTATGGCGATGACGAATACACGCATCCAATGTGCGTTCCCCGCGATGTCGCCAAACACGGATGCGACCATCATGATGCTGTAAACAGAACCTGGATTCATCCGAAAAAATGACGTTCTGCGATTCGTGCACCCAGGTTCGCCATTGAGTACACCATCGCAGGCGCTCCTGTCTGTGATGCAGCGTCAAGGGTAACCGCAGCCATGGTCTCCGAGCTGATAGTCCATGCTGCTGCAAACGTCGTGGAACTGTTCGTGCAGATGGTTGTTGTCTTGCAAATGTCCCCATCTGCTGACTCAAGTATCGAGACGTGGCTGCACGATCCGTTACATCAATGCTGATAAGATGCCTCTCATCTCGACTGCTAGTGATACGAGGTCGTTGGGATCCAGCACGGCGTTCTGTGTTACCCTCCTGAACTTACCGATTCCATATTCTGCTAACAGTCATTGGAAATTCGACCAACGCGAGCATCAATGCCGCGATCCGATAAACCGCAGTCGCGATAGGCTACAATCCCAGCTTTATGAAAGTCGGAAACGTGATGGTGCGCATTTCTCCTCCTTACACGAGGCATCACAACAAAGTTTCACCAGGAAACGGCGGTCAACTGCTGTTTGTGTATGAGAAATCGGTTGGAAACTTTCCTCATGTCAGCACGTTGTGGGTGTCGCCACCGGCGCCAACCTTGTGTGAATGCCCTGAAAAGCGAATCATTTGCATATCACAGCATCTTCTTCCTGTCGGTTAAATTTCGCGTCTGTAGCACGTCATCGTGGTGTAGCAATTTTAATGGTCAGTAGTTATATACACCAGCACGCTTCTTACGTTTAGAAACAATAATTTTAAAAAAGCCTGGAATTTAACCTATTGCAGCTGCTATCCACATCGATGAGGATGACTTATGGAGCCCCACAAGTCTAAACCGTTAAATCGAAGTTGTAGCGTTGTTCGTAGCCTTTGCCCTTCTATGCTTCTTGCGGCTTCGGGTGTTGGTACGAGGGCGTGATGAAAAATAATGCCTCTGAATTTCGTACGTGAAAATTCTTAGAGCCTTTTAAATAAAACAAACGTTATTAAAATTCTTCATCTTTACTGTAACAACTCTTCTCCCCATGTCGGCCAAATATTGGCGTTAAAAGTTTCTTTCTCGACCATGATTCGAACCAGCTTCCGTTCAGCCGAATACCACCGCATAGACGAGTGTATCTGACTGACTGGCGAATACTGAGTGCAAAAGTGACGTAAGCTAAAACCAACACACACAAAGACCAGGCACGCAGGGAGAGAGAGAAAGAAGTGCTGATTTTTGCCGCTTGCTGACAAACACGAAGTCGTAATTTTCTTCCTAGTGTGCCCTCAAGGTTCTGCGACGCTGTTGCATTTTTTATAAGAACCTTGAGTTTTGTCAGTGTTGTTGCCGGAGCAACAGTCAGACCTATCGATTCGTCCATCCCGAAGGTAAACGCATTAAGCTGATGCGAGGGAGATTCCACAGGATGTGCACCGGCAAGAGGGCTGCTGTATCACGCTTGCCAGTCACCTGATGGCCTCTTACCTTGATTCATAGACAACGGTGAATTCCATTGCACCAACACCTGCACCTCTAGGAAACAGATGTGTTTCACTGAAAATCGCTTTAGGATACTTAAAGCTAAGAGAGCTTAAACTAAGACTAACATGTAGAAGGCCATCATTTATGAAAAATAAGTTGTAGAATATTTACACTGGAAGCTAAAAGGGAAGCAATGTTGGCCATGGGAAAAATGTCGGAAAGCATTGTCAAATGGTTATTTCCAGCTGGTACTTCCCAACAAGACTTCTGTAAGATTGATCTAAATTTTTTTGGTGTATTTATTGGCTCGGCTGAGTATGAGCAGCCACATAACATGTAAATGCAGATATATAAAAGGATTTTTTTAAAACTTGGAAGTCATATTGACAGTTTAAGCACTGAACCAGATCATTATTACTTTGGTGGTTTGTCATCTTCCTTACGCATACATTACAATGTACACAGGACACTACATGATTTACAGGATGGAAGTGGAAATGTCGTTTGGCTAGCGCCTCCCGTCTGGTATACCGTTCGCCTGGAGCAAGTCTTTTGAGTTGACGCCACTTCGGCGACTTGCGTGTTGATGGGGATGAGATGATGATGATGATGATGACAATACAATACCCATTTCCTGAGCGGAGAAAATCTCCGACCCAGCCAGGAATTGAACCCGGGTCCCTTGACATGACATTCCGCCTCGCTGACCATTCAGCTACCGGATGTATACAGACTTACGTAATAACAGTGCTCTTGAAATATTCATGTGCCCCGACGCTGGGCGCGAACCAACGACTGGAGCTTTACGAGGCACGGGCGTTACTCTTAGTGCGCAGAGGACGGCACAAAAAGTGCTTATAAGCACAATATGGAAGTGCAACTAGGGAACAGAGTCCATTCCAGGTAGGCTAAAACTACGACCCTGAATTATATCCAAAAACGTCAGTTTTCTACGGAAAATGTTACAATGACTCTTCTGAAAGTGAATATTTTGTAGGAATATGGTCGTAATATAGGATTATAGGTGGCTTTCTCGGGGTCTGTAAATGTAAATTCTGTATTTTTTTATTTTTTAAATACGGGTTAGGAATCGTAGCAGACAAATGAATGTTATGGGCCACTTAAGCCAAAATTAGTATAGAACTGCTGTTGTTTTGAAATTACGTACAATTCCATAAAAACCTTGCCTGATCATTTTTTATTTGCTGTAAATAGTGAAAAAAATATTTTTAACCAAAATGACGCACAGCAAAAAATGACTTTTCAAGAGTTACCATTTGATCCGTTTAGAGAAATGTCCGGTAGAATGGGCCATGCAACGATAAGAAGATTCAAATCAAAACGTGATTTGTGCTTCGCGAACAAAGTAATCTGTATATATATATATATATATATATATATATATATATATATATATATATATATATATATATATATATATATATATCAAAAGTACAAGATAATAATAAATCATCTGGCTAGAAAACCTTCAACTTGTGGTCGACTGAATTTGACACAACACATTAAACTTCTGGACTGAGATTTTCTGTAAGACAGTTCTTGGTGCTTCTTCATAAAATTCTGACAAAAGTGTTTACTTGTCAATTTATTTTCTCTGTTAAATCTGTAATTCGGTTTTAAATTATCTGGCAAGTCCTAAGCCAACTTTTGAAACTCAAGCGTAGCAAGTGGCTTTAATCTAGAAACTTTTCTCTCATGCGTGCTAAAAGCATTTCTTCGCAAATTTCTTCGAACGTTGGTTTGAAAAACGCTATATAGATGTCATACATATCTGCTGATTCCCTACGACTGACATTACTCTCCTTTGCAGTGTAGTTCTAGGAACATTAGAACGATCAGCAGCAGCCCTTTCCGACATTTTGCCTTCCGAAATACTTGAAACCGCTTGCTTCAAAGCAGTCTCGGATCTCTCTCTTCCGCCCTTACCGTCAGGCATCTTCAACCCTGGCATCGTGCCCTAAAAAAACTACTTATATAGCCCTTACCACCCTCTTAGGTATGGCCTATACTACCACACTGACAGTGCACATTAAAACGTGACAGAAACAAAAATCAGTTAGAGCGAATAGAATTTCTTTACCTATAACGATACAATATCAGTCTACTTAGATATTAGCACTTAGTGTCATATAAGAGATGGTCAAAAAGTTTCAGTTCTAAGGCCGTATAGTAGAGAATCGGTATGCCAATCAGACAAAATCATGAATTTTGACAACATAATCCACGGAGAACAGCGACCTGATACTACACTCATGCTCATAAATTAAGGATAATTGCAGAATGTGGTGCCATACAACGTGGCACTACACAAAACTGACGCTAATAGCATAGGCACATAGGGAACGCACAGTACACAGATCTGTAAGTCCACGGTATTGATGATAAGTTGAGAAAGCCTTCCCGAAACACACGTGCTACAAAACGCCACTGTTTCCTCCGCATGTACCCCGACTTCAGTATGGGATATGATCACCATGCACACGTACACAGGCCGCACAACGTATTGGCATATTCTGGATCAGGTGGTCGAGCAGCTGCTGGGGTAAAGCCTCCCATTCTTGCACCAGTGCCTGTCGGAGCTCCTGAAGTGTCGTAGGAGTTTGAAGACGTGCAGCGATACGTCGACCGAGGGCATCCCAGACGTGTTCGATGGGGTTTAGGTCTGGAGAACAGGCAGGCCACTCCATTCGCCTGATATCTTCTGTTTCAAGGTACTCCTCCACGATGGCGGCTCGGTGGGGCCGTGCGTTGTCATCCATCAGGAGGAAGGTGGGACCCACTGCACCCCTGAAAAGGCGGACATACTGGCGCAAAATGACGTTCCGATACACCCGAGTTATCACAGTTCCTCTGTCAGAGACATGCAGGGGAGTACGTGCACCAATCATAATCAAACCCCACACGACCTCCATACAGGTCCCTTTCAGGGACATTAAGGGGTTGGTACCTGGTTCCTGGTTCACGCCAGAAGAAAACCCGGCGAGAGTCACTGTTCAGACTATATTGGGCTCGTCCGTGATATAAACTGGGACAACTGATCCAATGACCATATACTGTGTTATTGACACCAGGCTTTACGGGCTCTCCTGTGACCAGGGGCAGTGGAATGCACCTTGCAGGTCTCCGAGCGAATAAACCATGTCTGTTCAGTCACCTGTAGATTGTGTGTCTGGAGACAACTGTTCCAGTGGCTGCGGTATGGTACCGAACAAGGCTACCTGCTGTACTCCGTGGCCGCCTGCGGCCACTGATGGTGAGATACCGGTCTTCTTGTAGTGTTGGACACTGTGGACGTCGCGTGCTGGACACGTTACCTGTCTGCTGGAATCTTTGCCATAATCCTGAGATCACGCTTTGTGGCACTCGGAGTCCCCATGCTACGACCTGCTGTGTTGACCAGCCTCCAGTCGCCCTAGTATTTCTACCCCTCATAACGTCATCAATAAGTGTTCTTGAGCCATTTTCAACACACAGACACCATTAGCACGTCTGAAAACGTCTGCACACTTACTCGCTGCACCGTACTCTGACATGCACCAACACATCTGTGCACATGTGGACTGCTACCAGCGCCACCGCGCGACGACCGCAGGTCAAATGCACCGTATGGTCATACGCCCAGGTGATCTAAACCCGCAAACCGCCCACCAGAGCATTTTTTCACCGTGTATCAGCATTATCCTTAATTTATGAGCATGAATGTATATTTCAAAAAGAACAGTCGAGACCGTAGTAATGTTTCCTTATTAACCGGTTTCGGCTTATCTACATGCCACCTTCAGAATTTTGTTTGCCCCCTATGAGTGGTGCTGGTGGCTCCTCGGAATTTTCGTGATACCACGATCGCTGTGAACATTGAGACAATCATCCACCGAACCACCGGGGTGAAGATACTCGTTTGATGAAAAACCAAGTCGTGCTGTGTGAAGAAGTCCGTAACTGCCTGCTGCGGATCCTCGTCTGATGCTGGGCTATCAGCAAGTGTATCCTTGATGACTGCACGACACAAAACTTTACGCCTCTTCAACACCGACTTTGGCCTGTTGACAACGCTTCCTTTTCATGCGCGTGAGATATTAAATTTGCTGAAATTCATACAAAATCATTTGGAGAGATTGGAAGAATTATAAGCATCTGTAATCTGTATAAATAAAAAATGTAAATCTTCGGTTGTTCAAAATCGTATCTCCAAAAGTTCTTCACCAACTGCTTTGAAATTTTAACACAACATCGCATTCAATGACCGCGTGTTATTATAAACTTACTGCAGCGCTTTATGTTATATGATAAGTAAACAAGCCTCATATTCGTTTGTTTAAAATCTTGAATCTCCAGAGTTCTTCACCGACCGTTTCCAAACTTTGACACAACGTTGCATGCGAATGCATTAGTGTTTTTAGACGCATCCTAGAGCGCCACAAATATTATATAAATATGTATGTAGTAATTATAGGGGAAATCTATATAAAAACGGAAATGTTCGTTTGGTCAAAATCTTAAATCTCCGAAAGCTCTTCACCGATTTCTTCGAAATTACTTTTGTATTCGAATAAGGTCGTGCTTTTATATAACTATATTTTATATACAGGTTGTCCGGGCTATAGGTATACACAAATACTTATAGCCAGAGAACTCAACTTTTCATGTCGAGTCTGGGTCATGTTAGAACACCAGACTGAGGAGATAGTGTTGGATTGTGTGGCCAACCACCAGCAATAAGCACGCTTCGAAGGATACTGTGTGCAGACTACCGGTGCAACAAGTATTATACCCCTAGCGTACAAAACGTGTGGAAGCACTGGGATTTCGAGCTGCAACAGCCGTGTATTGAGGGAGGACAAACCCCACGCCACCCACATCGGTGGCCATCAGCAACGTTTCTCTGTAAACGTATGGGTGGGCACTGTCCAAGATCACCTAAGAGAATCTTATTTGCTGCGTCCCCGTTTGAATGGTCCACGTTAGCTGGCATTCCTACGAGATGTGCTGCCACAGTTCTTGGAGATCGTAACGCTTGCTGTCAGTGAAACGATGTGATTTCAACACGACGGTGCACCAGCCCACTTCGATGTTAATGTCCGCGAGCATCTGAAAAACACCTACTCTCGTCACTGGACTGGAAGGGCCGCTCCTTTCCCATAGCCACTGCCTTCTTCGGATCTCATATTTCTGGACTTTTTCCTCTGAAATTATGTGAAGACGTCGGTGTTTCAAATCCCTGTAGAAGCAGATGAAGACGTGCTTGCTAGGGTCCAAGCTGCCTACCTCCTTGTACAACAAACTATCTCTGACAGAGTGTGCCAGAAATTCATGCACGATTGCCATGCGTGCATTGAGTCTGGCAGTCTTCACTTTGAACAAGTTCCATGAGCTACGTTGCTGTTATGCGGTATACGCTGTGTGTGTCCACAACGCAATAAATATGCAATCCCGACCATTGTTTGCCTATCTCAGTATAATCGGTTGCGACCCACCATTTGTGGCTTTTTGGCTTATGAGTAGAAAACTGCTACAGAATTTGAATTAGCAATTACAATAGGGTTCTAGGTAATAGCGAGGGGGAAGAGGAGATGGACAAAGGTCTGGGAGGAAATGGACCTAGAAAGCGGGAAGGACGACATGGACAGAAAGATGGGGCAGTAGGAGAAGATGGACAGAATGGAGAGGAGGAGGAGGTGGACGGAGAGAGTGGGAGAGAAAGAGGGGGCAACGAGATTGGGACGTATATCCAGTTCCCATATACACTACGTGCTCAAAAGTTTCCGGTCACCCCATATACGTTTTTCATATCAGGTGCATTGTGCTGCCACCTACTGCCAGGTACTCCATATCAGCGACATGAGTAGTCATTAGACATCTTGAGAGAGCCGAATGACACCACCAAATCGGAAACAGTGGACCTAGGGATGTTTAGGAGTGTGGAAATCTCGCGTACAGACGTATGACACATGTGACCCTCAGTCACCTGACCAAGGTCGAAGTCCGTGAGTTTCGCGAAGCGCCCCATTCGGCTCTCTCACGATGTCTAATGACTACTGAGGTCGCTGATATGGAGTACCTGGCAGTAGGTGGCAGAACAATGCACCTAATATGAAAAACGTATGTTTTTGGGGGTGACCGGATACTTTTGATCACATAGTGTATGTCCGGTTTATGTCTTTCTCTAGTTCCACTGGCTGTTTTATTCAGAACGGCTGCATAATATGTTGTTGTTGTGGTCTTCAGTCCAGAGACTGGTTTGATGCAGCTCTCCATGCTACTCTATCCTGTGCAAGCTTCTTCATCTCCCAGCACCTACTGCAACCTACATCCTTCTGAATCTGATTAGTGTATTCATCTCTTGGTCTCCCTCTACGATTTTTACCCTCCACGCTGCCCTCCAGTACTAAATTGGTGATCCCTTGAAGCCTCAGAACATGTCCTACCAACCGACCCCTTCTTTTAGTCAAGGTGTGCCACAAATTTCTCTTCGCCCTAATTCTATTCAATACCTCCTCACTAGTTATGTGATCTACCCACCTAATCTTCGGCATTCTTCTATAGCACCACATTTGGAAAGCTTCTATTCTCTTCTTGTCTAAACTATTTATCGTCCACGTATCACTTCCATGCATGGCTACACTCCACACAAATACTTTCAGAAACGACTTCCTGACACTTAAATCTATACTCGATGTTAACAAATTTCTCTTCTTCAGAAACGCTTTCTTTGCCATTGCCAGTCTACGTTTTATATCCTCTCTACTTCGACCATCATCAGTTATTTTGCTCCCCAAACATCAAAACACGTTTTTAGCAAAGGAGTACCCTAACTAAGATAATAACAATACACCTATCCATGTAATTCAGGTATAAAGAAGCATTGGCTATCAAAACAAACATCAATCACTGTACTGTAGATATTCGGCTCTGTTGACTAATTAATTTGCTGACCAACGCCTTGTGGAAGCATGGCAGATTATGAATTCTATTACGTAAGAAAGATTGTATTTGTGAGTGTTACATTGTGCGCTTTGACAAGGAAGCAAGCTTGTACAAAAAATATTGCTCTATTATAAAAGTGTCGAGTATTTTCGATTTTTATAGGTATTAAAAATCCACAAGCACAAATCTGCAGCCGCGAGGGATTAGCCGATCGGTGTAAGGCGCTGCAGTTGTGGACTGTGAGGCTGGTCCCGGCGGAGGTTCGAGTCCTCCCTCGGGAATGGGTGTGTGTGTTTGTCCTTAGGGTAATTTAGGTTAAGTAGTGTGTAAGCTTAGGGACTGATGACCTTAGCAGTTAAGTCCCATAAGATTTCACACACATTTGAACGTTTGAACAAATCTGCAATACTATATGTATGGGGTGAAGAATCTGTATGGGCTAGAAGAATTTTTTTTTTATATTTCTTAGTTCGTTTTAAAAACCTGTTGTATTAAAAAGTTTTTTATTTAAATAATTATTATAAGTAGAATTAAAGCCAGTCAGTATTTACAAAGAGAATTACGTAAATGACCATCTGCCATCGCAGTTTATGTCATTTCGTTATATCAGATCAATTGAATTTAACTCAATTCTATCAACTGCTGTTAATTACATATTTAGGTAGATCAAAATGTACGATTTTAAGTTTACTTACTCGTCGGTGTCATGTGAGTTGGGTTACAAGTTCGGATAGAGCAAAGAAGGAACTGCTTTTTTCTCTTTTTACTTTTTGTACTCTTTTCCAAGGCGCAGAGCAGGATGTTTGAAATCTGGTCTATTAAAGAATAGCGGTTCATTCCAGCAAAATGTTGGGAGTGGGGCAGCGGGAATCCCAGTCGGAAATATCTGGGTGGGGACTGTCGGTTCCGGCATTCGTTTGATGACCAAGGCAAACCTACTGCATACATGCAGGAGCTCTTTTTTTAAGTAGCGGTTAATTAAATGCGGGAACAGTAATACATGTATGGTAAATTACCTCATACTTGCATCCAGAAGCTTCTCAGATCATAAATGCCATATGCGTGCTGTTTCACAGGGGTGAAGGCTACCTTTGATGGGCAATTTTCCTTCATTAGAATACAAAGCTTGTGCTAGAATCTTGAAAAAGAAAAAGAAAATACATTGAATTAACTCTCAATTCATTTTTTAATGTCAAATAGCATCGCTTGGTGTCGGAATTAGGCCAGTTATGTTTATAAAGTAAGAAAAGTCAACTTTTTGTGTAGTTTATTCAATCTATGATTAAAAAATTTTGTATATTTTACAGTGATGCACTCCACGTAAAACGGTGTCTGAAATTGTAGCCTCAGAACTGACCATACCAAATGCTGCATTGTAGGTAAGAACACTATTGAAATAATTCTTTGATTTCTCTTTCATTGTGCGATCGTTGGAAGTGAGTCCCTGGTACAGTGCACTGAAAAATAAATTTCGTTTCAATGGCGGCAAATTAATTGTTCCCTTACGACAACACAGTGTGAATGGCTTTGTTCCATGCAAAGTAATCTCAGATGCCAAATGTTCTGCATTTCACAACCTCACTGTAAATTCATCAAACCGCAATTATAGCTCTCAAAATTAGTTGGAATTACGTTCAGTGCACATTTAAATATATTTTTCAGACCAACAATAGATTTATCATTAACAGAGTCGATGTTTTGGTTGGCAGGAGAGCCAACACCGTGTTACTAGAGGAGGCCGAAAGGCACACGTTTTAGCTCACGCAGGCTGGCGTGAAGTCTGGAACAGGACAAGGAAATTAGAATTTAGAAAAACGGACGTAGCTGGTGGAATACTTATCTTTAATCCGTTAATGGTGAACGTCGGTCTTGACGGTACATTAGTCAATATCAATGGTAACTGATATGGCGCCTTGCTAGGTCGTAGCAAATGACGTAGCTGAAGGCTATGCTAAACTATCGTCTCGGCAAATGAGAGCGTATTTTGTCAGTGAACCATCGCTAGGAAAGTCGGTTGTACAACTGGGGCGAGTGCTAGGAAGTCTCTCTAGACCTGCCGTGTGGCGGCGCTCGGTCTGCAATTACTGATAGTGGCGACACGCGGGTCCGACGTATACTAACGGACCGCGGCCGATTTAAAGGCCACCACCTAGCAATTGTGGTGTCTGGGGGTGACACCACAGTCGACATTATACCCATTACTTTGTCTACGTAAAAATTGTGTCTCTCTTGCTCTTCAACTTTCAGTCCGACCCGTTAGTCTAGTTCTTCAAGACAAAGCCTAAAACAAATATAATCCCCGTATAATAAGGGATGTCGTTGCTATTCAAAATGAAGAAATTGAAAATTAGGACTTTGCTTTAAATTTAGTTCCACTTACCCTTAGACAAAAGTACGCGGGGAAACGCCGCCAATACTACGTTCATTTTGTGTTGCTCCCGAAGCCTTCGTTACTACGGTGTTTTGTTTTCCATTGCCAACACACACGACCTAGCAGTTGTGGAATTGTAGCTGTTGAGTATGCGTGTGTTATTGCGAAAGAAACATCTGCAACATTTAAAAACGAACGTGCCTAGACTGCAACTACACGAAGCGTTGTTAGACTACTTGGTACATAGCAGCTGACAGGTACGCGGTGTAGAAGTTGGTGCTGGTAGCCGTGTGAGAGAGAGGAAAACTTTTGTTCTACCTCATCTACATCTACATCTACATGAATACTCTGCAAATCACATTTAAATGCCTGGCAGAGGGTTCATCGAACCATCTTCACAATTCTCTATTATTCCAATATCGTATAGCGCGCGGAAAGAACGAACACCTATATCTTTCCGAATGAGCTCTGATTTCTCTTATTCTACTGTGGTGATCGTCCCTCCCTATGTAGGTCGGTGTCAACAAAATATTTTCACATTCGGGGGAGAAAGTCGGTGATTGGAATTTCGTGAGAAGATTCCGTCGCAACGAAAAACGCCCTTCTTTTAATGATGTCCAACCCAAATGCTGTATCATTTCTGTGACTTTCTCGCCCATATTTCGCGATAATACAAATCGTGCTGCCTTTCTTTGAACTTTTTCGATGTGCTCCGTCAGTCCTATCTGGTAAGAATCCCACACCGCGCAGCAGTATTCTGAAAGAGGACGGACAAGCGCAGTGTAGGCAGTCGCCTTGGTAGGTCTGTTACATTTTCTAAATGTCCTGCCAATAAAACGCAGTCTTTGGTTAGCCTTCCAATTTAAGTTGTTCGTAATTGTAATTCCTAGGTATTTAGTTGAATTTACGGCTTTTAGATTAGACTGATTTATTGTGTAGCCGAAGTTTAACGAGTTTCTATTAGCACTCATATGGCTGACCTCACACTTTTCGTTATTTAGGGTCAACTGCTACTTTTCGCACCATTCAGATATCTTTTCTAAGTCGTTTTGCAGTTTGTTGTGATCTTCTGATGGCTTTATTAGTCGATAGACGACAGCGTCATCTGCAGACAACAGAAGACGGCTGCTCAGATTGTCTCCCAAGTCTTTTATGTAGATAAGGATCAGCAAAGTGCCTATAACACTACCTTGGGGAACGCCAGAAATCACTTCTGTTTTACTTGATGACTTTGCGTCAATTACTACGAACTGTGACCTCTGTGACAGGAAGTCACAAATCCAGCCCCTTAACTGAGACGATATTCCATAAGCACGCAATTTCACTACGTGCAGCTTGTGTGGCATTGTGTCAAAAGCCTTCCGGAAATCCAGAAATACGGAATCGATCTGAAATCCCTTGTCAATAGCACTTAGCACTTCATGTGAATAAAGAGCTAGTTGCGTTTCACAGGAACGATGTTTTCTAAAACCATGCTGACTGTGTGTCAATAGAGCGTTTTCTTCGAGGTAATTAATAATGTTCGAACATAATATATGTTCCAAAATCCTGCTGCATATCGATGTTAACGATATGGCCCTGTAATTTAGTGGATTGCTCCTACTACCTTTCTTAAATATTGGTGTGACCTGTGAGCTTTCCAGTCTTTGGGTGCGGATCTTTCGTCGAGTGAACGGTTGTGTAAGATTGTTAAGTATGGAGCTAATGCATCAGCATACTCCGAAAGGACTCTAATTGGTATACAGTCTGGACCAGGGGACTTGCTTTTATTAAGTGATTTAAGTTGCTTCACTATTCCGAGGATATTTACTTCTACGTTACTCATGTTGGCAGCTGTTCTCGATTCGAATTCTGGAATATTTACTTCGTCTCCTTTTGTGAAGGCATTTCGGAAGGCTGTGTTTAGTAACTCTGCTTTGGCAGCCCTTTCTTCGACAGTATCTCCATTGCTATAGCGCAGAGAAGGCATTGATTGTTTCTTGCCACTAACATACTTCACATACGACCAGAATCTCTTTGGATTTTCTGCCAGGTTTCGAGACAAAGTTTCTTTGTGGGAACTGTAAGCATCTCGCATTGAAGTCCGCGCTAAATTTCGAGCTTCTGTAAGAGATCGCCAATCTTGGGGATTTAGCGTCTGTTTAAATCTGGCATGTTTGTTTCGTTGTTTCTGCAACCGTGTTCTAACCCGTTTTGTATACCAAGGGGGGATCTGTTCCGTCGTTTGTTAATTTATTTGGTATAAATCTCTCAATTGCTGCCTATACTATTTCTTTGAATTCAAGCCACATCTGGTCTACACGTATATTATTAGTTTGGAATGACTGGAGATTGTCTCTCAGGAAGGCGTCAAGTGAATTTTTATCTGCTTTTTCGCTTATTTTTCTAGGATTTGGGGATTACAGTATTCAATTTCGCTACGACAAACCTGTGTTCACTAATCCCTGAGTCGGTTTTGATGCTCGTTATTAACTCACGATTATTTGTTGCTAAGAGGTCAAGTGTCTTTTCACAACGGTTTACTAGCCGCGTGGGCTCATGAAGTAAATGCTAGAAATAATTTTCAGAGAATGCGTTTAGCACAATTTCGGATGATATTTTATGCGTACCTCCGGAATTGAACATGTATTTTCGCCAACATATCGAGGGTAATTTAAAGTCACCACCAATTATTATCGTATGAGTCGGGTACGTGTTTGAAATCAAACTCAAGTTTTCTTTGAATCTTTCAGCAACTGTATCATCTGAATTGGGAGGTCGGTAAAAGGTTCTAATTATTATTTTATTTCGGTTCCCAACAATGACCTCTGCCCATACTAACTCACAGGAGGTATCTGCTTCAATTTCGCGACAAGTTAAACTACTTCTGACAGCAACAAACACGCCACCGCCAACCGTGTTTATCCTTTCGGAACACCGTTAGGTTCTTCAAAAAAATTTCGGCTGAGCTTATATCTGGCTTTAGCCAGCTTTCAGTGCCTATAATTATTTGAGAAACAGTGCTTTCTATTAGCGCTTGGAGCTCTAGTACTTTCCCAACACAGCTACGACAATTTACAACCGTTATACCAGTGGTTCCTGTATCTATGTTATTCCTGTGTTCAGCCTGTAACTGAAGCCCTCCTTGTGTTTTCCCGAGACCCTCTAACCTAAAAAACCGCCCAGTCCACTCCACACAGCCCCTGCTACCCGTGTAGCCGCCTCCTGCGTATAGTGGTCACCTGACCTATTCAGCGGAACCCGAAACCCAACCACCCTTTGGCGTAAGTCGAGGAATCTACTGCATACACGGTCGCAGAACCGTCTGAGCCTCTGATTCAGACGCTCCACTCGGCTCTGTACCAGAGATCCGCAATCGGCCCTGACGACTATGCTGCAAACGGTCAGCTCTGCTTTCATCTTGCAAGCAAGACTGGCAGGCTTTACAACTTCTGATAGCCGCTCGAAACCAGAAAGAATCTCTTTTGATCCAATGTGACACACATCATTGGTATCGACGTGAGCAACCACCTGCAGTTGGCTGCACCCTGGCTCCTTTTATCTCTCTCAACGGCTTCGTAAATAAATGATTTTTTTTAATGCACATCGACGGCAAAGTACCTTTCGAATTACGTAAGTTTCAGTAACTCTGGTGAATATTAAAATGTTTATGAGCTGCAGTTGTGGGTTATTCATTCTGTACATAGCGATAACTCAATTTCTATTGAGAAAACAAAGAGCGCTCTGAGAGATCCAGAACAGCAATGACTGAAAAATCACACCTTTTTTTGGAATCAAAAGACTGAGAAAGTTGCGAGATTTTTGAGTTACCTATATTAATTTTATCTGAATACTTTTCACTTGACTACATTTAGGGTAAACCACTTCCAAGGCTGTATAAATTGTGCAATTGCTGAAGGTAGCCTGATCTTTTGCTAAAGTGAGGTCCTGCCATAAATCCATGAACTACATTCTCTACCAATATCTAAATGACGCGTAAAATGCTTACCACAGCTGTGGGTTCTTCTGTCGAACTGTGCATCACTAGAAACTGATGAAACAGAGGTAATACACTGCGGCTATTGTTTATGTCGAGATTTAATGACGCAACAGACGGACGATTCTATGGAATCCGTCAAGGGAGAGGAAGGAACTTGACGGTGTGAATATTGAACCAGTCATATGGTATACGCTGTAAGTAATTTTAGAAGCAACAGGTAATTTGAATTAGGCTTTTCAGATAGGAATATTGAGCTCCTTCCGAAGGCACAAATGCAACGAGCGATGGCTGTTCGTGACAATTTACTCGGTGCACGGGGCTTCGCGGACGCGGAAACCAAAAGACGGTGCGTGCAGAAACACACCACACACCGTACAATCAATCAACTACCCAGCATCATATATTATCGACAATGAAACATTAACCAACAACAGTTTAAGCAGGGAAAGAGCAGAATTTCAATCAGAATTTAGGCAAAAGCCTTCTTCTTTATACGGTCAATTTATAGTAGGTGTTACTGCATATCATTTTCTTAGTGCCCATTATCCTATGGAATATAAAAACGGTTTGCCAGTTACTGGAGCAATATTAATGCAGAAGAGTCCACCCTTTAGCTGAGTGGTCAGCGCACCTGATTACCTTGCAGAGGGTCCGGGTTCGATTACCAACCGTATCATCATCGATACGCAAGTTGTCAGATGTGCCGCCAATTGAGAAGACTTGCAACTCGGCGTCCGATCTTCCCGAGGCGGTGACTCCCTGCTATCATGTCCTAGGCTTTTGCCCGAATTCTGATTATAATCTTTTTTTTCAGTTTAAACAACAGAGAGAGAGAGAGAGAGTTAATGTTAGATCACATGTTCTTGGTTAATGTACTAACATCTGACTTTTGTCACATTGAGAAAGTGCTCACAGTAATCATGGAATTCATTTTGAAAATCAATTCTATTATTTCAGTTTGAGATGAATTTGATTTATAGCTAAAACAATTAAACAGACACTTTTTCTGTACTGCTTTCGTATGTCTTTTCTATAACCAGTGCTTTAACGTGTATTAATGCCTGGTGAGCATTCTAGATGGTTCAGTGGAAGATGTTTTGTTCTGTAGACCTGGTCCAAAATGCAGTGTAACTCATCTTAAATACAAGAACGATATCGTAATGTGCAACATCGCTCTCATGGCAGGCTTTTTGGGACTATTTCATGGAAGGAATGTACACCCTGTCCACAGTCATGCGCAGACGTATCTCGTTGAATTAGCGCCTTGAAAATGACAGGATCGAAATACGCATTACCGTAAGTAAGCTGAATATTCGATATGACGATAAAACTTGAAGTTTTACAACTCTACTTTACTTTAACAAATAAAATTTCTCTGATAGTCTACCAGAGACTGAAAGTGACACAACTTATGCATTACTAACATGAAACACATTTCACTGAAAATGTTGTCACGGTGCTGTCGACTTGACACAAGCACTACGGTACTCACCAAGAAGCAAACCAATAGCAGGCGCATAACGACTGTGACAGCAAACAAACGCGGCCGGAGCCTGCCGGCGCCATATATTGGTTTCCAATACAGCGAATCCATTAGCGGCCGTCGATAAAGCGGCGTCGTTGGTCGTTATGGCTCCTGGAGCACGGAATCCGTCTCGAGAGAAAGTGACGGCTGCGGAAGCGTCTATGGAATGTGTCCCAGGTCCTTCGTGTCTCTGAGAATGCTTCGAGCGATAACAGGTAGTGTGGGCGTACGTTGACATGCTTAAGTACATGTTCTGTTGTGAGTCTGTGATTGAGGCGTGTAGCGATTTTCCCTGATTCACACCAGCATCCACAATAGTGAGAACATGCACAAAAATAAAGAGCGGAAAAAAGCACTAATCCATCCACAACATAAAAATGTCAAAATTTAAAGGAGAGATCACTTCTACCAGTGGCGTACAAACATAAAAATTCTCCTGAATCAGAGTTGAAGAGACTTTAGAGAATATCTGGACGCTGTTCGACAGGAAAGATCCTGCACAAAACATATTTTCAGGTTAAAATCAACAATGCGCCACAGATTTTGACCAACAGAGGTATGATAATATCACTGATTGATTTCAAGAACGCATTTGACCCCGCAGATAGAGAAACACGGTATAAAATCGTTAGAGAAATTAAAATTAACAAACACAATTCGAATAACCAGTGCGTGTCCCAGAAATGTGGTAAACATCGACGGGTTGTAGAGGGCGTTCTGCAGAACAAGTTGAGGATAGGAATCCGTGTCCGGAAATGTCATCAAACGACGCTACAAAGACCGAAGTTGCAGGCGCCGTCAGCTGTCTGTGGGCCACCCCTTCGGCAATAAATGTGACTTGAAGGAGTCTCGCAATGTTGTTTGTTATTCATTGATCGCAACTGTTTGCCACTATCGCCAGTGGAGAAGATGGAGCTAGCAGTTGTGTAGACAGGCCTTGTCTCCTGTGAATGCGATGCACGTTGCCTCGGCTGATAACGGATCGGAGAAGGGTTTCCATCCGCACTTTATTTTGCTCCTGGAACCCTCTAAAACCTACAGTATTTTTCGTTGCACATGAGAAAAGTAAACTGCAGATGGAAACAATTGTCCGAAACCGTCATAAACCAAGAAGAGCATCGCATTCATAGGAGAAAAGGCATGTCTACGCAGCAGCTAGCCCCATCGTGGTAATCAGTCGCTATCGCTGAATGACAAACATCATTGTGAGACATTCCGCCTACGGTCCGTTAGTGTACAAAGTGACATTTGCTGCCGGAGGGTTGGCTTAGGGCCACGCGCCGGTGGCTGTAACTTCGGTGTCTGCAGCGTCGTTGGGTGAGGTTTTCGGGCACGGGTTTCTTTCCTCGATTTGTTCCTCATCACATCTTCTTAAACCCCATTAAGTTTGTCGCAACATTTCTACGATACCCTGTATAACAGAACCGTAATTTATGGTAGAAATGGGCCAGCCACAGTGATCGAGCGGTTCTAGGCACTTCAGTCGGGAACCGCGCGACTGCTACGGTCGCAGGATCGAATCCTGCCTCGGGCATGAATATGTGTGATGTCCTTAGGTTAGTTAGGTTTGAGTGGTTCTAAGTTCTAGGGGACTGATGACCTTAGATGTTAAGTCCCATAGTGCCCAGAGCCATTTGAACCATTTTATGGTAGAAATAACGCAGCTATTTGAGGTCAAAAGCAAAGTTAGACAAGTAGCTCGACTTATCAATTTTACTGTTGATTTGTTTCAGAAAAAAATGTTAGTAACCGTAATTTGAAGCTAAAAAAATCACAAAATTGACCAAATAATTCTGGGGAGGAAAGAAAATGCAATTAAGGTAAACTGTCTGATTGCTGCAGACGATTTTTGCAATATTTGCAGAAAGTCTGACAGAAGTAATTACTCAAATAAATCTCCTGGAGAGAACAGCCAGTAGAACTGGTCTCAGAAACTAAGCTGAAAATAGATATAACAACAAAACAAAAATTACAAATAGAAAATACACACAAAAATATCTTCAAACAAAAACACGTAAAAAAAGCGAGTTAGCAAATTTATACATTCTAGAGAAGCCATACAACAGAATGGCCTCGAAAAATTTCCATTTTATATCGGAGTTACTAAAGCCGAAAGAGCAATGTAATTAACTAAAAAAATGTACAACAGGAAATGCATCTTTAGAAATACGAAATTAAAAGTCTATATCACAGTGATAAGACCACAATGTTTGTTTGCAAGTGAATCCTTTACAATGAACTATAAGCTGAATAGAACGGAAATAACGGACATTAATCTGCTTTGGACATACCTGCTGAATGAGTAATTATAAGTTAACGAAACAAAAACTCCCTTATTTTTGGAAAAACAAGCCACCGGTAATATAGATTTCAGACGTAAGAAAAAACTAGAAACGAACATAAAGAACTAAGAGATAACAGAGAGGAGTTCCTTTAGGAATAAAATAATAAACTGAGATGCCTTTCAGGGCAGAATAAATGTGAAACTAGGAAGAACCTGGATAAAACAAAGAAAAAGCGGCATGAGGAGAACAAGATACGAAGAAAGAAGCGGAATTGAAGATGTTACCTGATCATTGTTGATCAATACAAAGAGCAAACAAGATAGTTGTCGACTATATTGAACCTTATGACAATTGTGAAACACTTGAAAATTCAGAAGAGGAAACTGAAACATAGTATAACATATTTACGGCCGCATCCCTAGGTTGTTCCTTTAACCCTTGTGGACTCCAGAGCGGGTTTCTGTTGTACAGGGGTAAGTGGCCTTATCCAGCCTGGAGATTATGGGTCGGGCTTCCTACCTCTATTACTAAACGTATAACATAGGGCACGTCCCAGATGCAGGATACCTTCTGGGTGGGCATGTCACTTTTATTTTTGTGAGTAATCTATTTGCACGTCAGAGAGAGAGCAAGTTATGTTAAACGATCTTTGGTCTTTCTGGGGCACAGTCTTTGCCTCTCCGCAATCTGACACGTTCTTAGTTGAAGTGTGGTAGGCCATGGACGTATTCAGTAGGGCTACGCTGACTTGTGATTGAATCTGTTAGATGAAATAAATAAATGTCGTGTGACTAGGGCCTCCCGTCGGGCAGGCCGTTCGCGTGGTGCAAGTCTTTCGATCTGACGCCACTTCGGCGACTTGCGCGTCGATGGAGATGAAATGATCATGATTAGGACAACACAACACCCAGTCCCTGAGCGGAGAAAATCTCCGACCCAGCCGGGAATCGAACCCGAGCCCTTAGGATTCACATTCTATTGCGCTGAGCACTCAGCTACCGAGGGTGGACTGTTACATGAAGACAGATTTACGGTAAAGGTCTGCAAGAATGAATATGATGAATATCTTGGAAAGCGAGAAGAATATAAAGGAAGTAAATTTTGGATAATGTTATTATTTTTGAAGAGAAGAAGACCGAGAGGTGAGACTGCAGAACAGCGTAGTTATTGTCAGCTGGTTAACGTGCTCAGAGCTGAAAGGAAGACCACTCCACTTCTCTGAATCAAGCATTAAGATACCAACTGATTAAGCTGTTTCGTTTTTATAGAAATTCTCTTTTTTGTACCCTTTTGATCACTGTTCACTTTGTCAAGCTTAATACTGTTCCGACCAGTGTTATGTGTGAAGATCACATGAAGCTTTACTCTGTCTCTTTGAATACATACTTCATTCTTAAACCATTGTCTTTGAATATCATTTCATACCAGTAGTTACTCTTCCCATTCCACTGTTTAAAGAAGATTTATGATTACACATTACCACATTGATGGTATGCAACAGTATGACTATTGTTTGGAAATTTTATCTAAAAAATAGATGTCTTACTTAACCGCTGCCTACTTGCTGCTTGCTGTTGCGCTTTCGAGAAATCTGTAACAATGTTGTCAAGACGCGAGGTATGTGGATACTATGATAAGAGCCATATCATTGTTTTACTTCACTTGCGCATTTAATATAAAGATAAGTTGTATTCACACCAGTTACAGTTCAATTCAAATGATATTCTGTTTAGTGAAAGGTTAGCATACGGGTTTAAGTCGGCTAAAAGTTTGTGGGCATGTAGTTTTGGTAATACGTAGATTTGTTATATAGCAGAAAGTAAATGTGGGATAAATTTCGCACAGAAAATATAGTGGGGGCTTACAGCCTATCTAAAAAAAAAAAAAAAAAAAAAAGGTTCAAATGGCTCTGAGCACTATGGGACTCAACTGCTGAGGTCATAAGTCCCCTAGAACTTAGAACTACTTAAACCTAACTAACCTAAGGACATCACACACATCCATGCCCGAGGCAGGATTCGAACCTGCGACCGTAGCGGTCGCTCGGTTCCAGACTGTAGCGCCTAGAACCGCTCGACCACTCTGGCCGGCACCTATCTAAAAGCTTCAAGGAGCAACAATAATTTCATTTTCAATATTTCGCACATTCATTGGCCGAATTAAAAATTTAAATGCTATCATAATCTACTCTTTAAGACGTGTAATACTACGTTAAAGGTTTAACACAATAAATCAAGTATTACAGTTGTAAACTATGTACGTGTCTTGAGTCAGAGTAATTCACCGCGCGCAAATTATCCAGACTATATTTTTCCACTATTTGAAACAACGGTTGGCAACTCCCTACAAAGTTTACACGTAATTTCGAACTTTTAAATATTTTTTTCTCGCTGACACTCCTCACAAAATGATAAAAGGAAAAAAGCTTTTCGCTTACTGCATTTTTGCTATTCATGAAGTAAGGCTACAGCATCAGGCGTGATATTTAATTTATTACTCCTTTGCCGTCGACTCCATTCGCAATACAGTTTGCAGGCGGTATTCACACATACCACTGAATGTACCTGCAAAAGTATGTAATTGTACGACACGTAATTCGGGATATATAAGGGATTTTTGTTCCTTAAAGAACTGGATTTGTGGGGGGGGGGGGGGGGGGAGGGGGGTTAGCGTCAATACGTCTACGTTTTTTATTATTGGTGTCTACTAGGCTGGCTCAAGTGCTTGTGACTTTCGATGACGGCAAGTATTTTACACTACCACCTAAAGTAAGGATTTTGAAAACTCGTTGCAGGAAGCAGTACATTCCAGTGAAGTTCTATTGACAGAAGCAGGAATTCGCCAGTAAAAAAAATTAGATTCTGCTCTGGAGGTTGACTGATTCAGCGGAACGGTAGTTAAAACAATTTCGTGGAGCGTTTTTGGAGGTCACGAAATCGGAAATCGTTGGGCAGCCCCCGGGGTCGTAGGAAGCGAGCCGTGGCTTCTATTGGGAGGAGGTCGAAAGTTGGCTATTGCACTGCAGTTTTGAATATTTAAATTGCTATGTTCACATTTAAGTTATTTCGTGTACTAGTTACCTCAGGCTTATTGCAAAGATGAAGTTGTCTTTCTAGCATTGACTTCGAAAACTTAGTTCTCTTACGATCCGCCTGGGAAGTATTTAGGGAGTATTCTTTGAGTTCTGGCTGTGCTAGTCAATCAACCCACTGTCTGCCTCACTGAGAATGATGAGGCGTGAGTTTGAAGAAGGCGCTCTCGTACTCTGCCGTTCTGGAGGTCGGTCACGACTTGGAGTCTGGTATCGCAGGTTGCTGCATCTGTACAGTGAGATGGTGATGTAGCTTGGCTGTGTGCAAGGTAAGCATACTTGCATTGGTTCCTGTGTAACTAATTTCTTGGTTCCTATTACGAAGGTAACATTCATGGGTTTAACGTGTATCTCATACGTGGAGATTCGATCTTTGTGAGGAGAGAATGTTTTAGGACTCGGTATGTAGCGATACTGACCTGATTCTCGTAATCCCTCGAAACTGAAAATCTAAATGAGTGTTGGATGGTGTTTACTCAAAAATGTACGTGACACCCACCTTTAGATCTCATTAACACACACATATTTACTCCTTGGAAAGTGTGATTATTAATAAAGATGATGAACTTGTCAGCTATGAAAATTTATTAGTGCACTGAACCAGATAAGCACATACAATTACAAGGACGATGTTAACTGTTCTGTTGCCGCACAAAATACAGGTCACATTAGTAGTATGGAGAGGGCAGTGCTGGCGCAGTCTTGATATCAAATTCCTCATCTGGCATGTGGGTCTCCGCCCCCTCCCCCCTTCCCATCCCTCGCCATCCCAACCGTCATGGAAGGAATTTCTATTTGTAGTGGAAACTACGAGCGTTGTAGGGAATTTAGAATTCTGGAGGGAATTTCTTTGTCCCAGGGCTATGATGACGTCCCACTTCACAACCTGAAATTGGCTGTAAATTAATAATGGCAGTGCCCTTTTTGAGACTTGAACCTCGATCCTTCTGAATGGAAAGCCCAAGTGCACCACCCAACACATGGAAACTGCCCAGATGCAGGAAGGGAAGGTTAGGTTAGTGTACTTTTTTTATTTCGGTTGGGAAAATGAAGTGAAGATCAGTCCTAATTACATAATGAATCACAAAGATTACACAACTATATGCTTAGAGCTACACAACAAGGAGCGACTAAAATCGCAATACAATTCAAAATTGATGGTACCATATAACTGGTGCTGTCCTGCTGGGAAAAGCTTTCACAATACTACTCGTAACTAGTGGTAGACATACTCAAACCCTACATAGGATGATACCTTTACCTTCAAGCTGGTGGGAAAAACGCTGAAGTGGAAGGTACTGCTTTTATTTTTTGGCTGGAAATATGCTCAACTGACGAGATGCTGATGTTGGACAGACAGAACTTTAATAAATGTATTACCGGTAAGCCGGCCGGGGTGGCCGAGCGGTTCTAGGCGCTTCAGTCCGGAACCGCGCTGCTGCTACGGTCGCAGGTTCGAATCCTGCCTCGGGCATGGATGTGTGTGAAGTCTTTAGGTTATTTAGGTTTAAGTAGTTCTAACTCTAGGGAACTGATGACCTCAGATGTTAAGTCCCATAGTGCTCAGAGCCATTTGAACCATTTATTACCGGTAAGCACACAGCTGAGGACTGCATCTATCGCTGTTTGATGTCAGAGTTCGCTACAGACGCATCCCACTGCTTGCTCAACAATCACACTGCAGCCGAGGTAATCGAAATTCATGAAAGCCAATACACACTACCACAATTAATGGAAAATGCTTCACTGTTGTAATTACACATAGAAATCGTCATGAAAAAAGCCAGCACTTGTAATCATCGGTCATAATGGAAAACATGTACTGGGGAGTGGGGAAAATCGTCGTCCCAAAAGATTGCTACAGGTGAGAGGGGCGGCAGTTGAATGTGTGTTCTCCCCGTTGTGCGATCACGAACTAACAAAATTAGACATACTCTCCCCTCATCCCTCCATGCCCTCACGATAGGTGGGGATACAGGATTTTCAAAACGGCCAGTTGCTATCACTTCTGTGTGGCGCGTATGTTGACTGCAGACTTCTGCCAATCTGGTGGTAGAGTCTCGAACCAGCAGAGCATGTGGCTGGGTGTACAGAGAGTGGCCCTGCACTAACACAGAAGGTCACAAAACCCCCTGAACAAAATGGGTTAAATGACAGGCACCCCAACTGCAACTTGCTTGTTTGCTGAAGTACAGCTGCCTCGGGTGACGGACCTGCTCCCCTTGCAACCACATGCCGTTCTGTGATGGAGAACACTTTCATTTGTCATCAATACACCTCCTTTAAGCAAGGATCTACTAAAAAAATAAAAAGGAAATACAATCGAGGCGATAATAAATGTCCTCTTTCCACGAAAATAGGTGCAGTGTATTTTCTTTTGCTTTTATGAGCAGGTGTGTCGTGCACATGTGTATTACAAACATTTCAGACACGTGAAA
Organism: Schistocerca americana; assembly: GCF_021461395.2. Taxonomy (NCBI): domain Eukaryota; kingdom Metazoa; phylum Arthropoda; class Insecta; order Orthoptera; family Acrididae; genus Schistocerca; species Schistocerca americana. Next base: position 239,352,225 of record NC_060126.1, read on the forward strand.
TAGCATCACAGAATACAGCCTTTCACACCATTTGTAAACATGGAGGAAAAAGAAAACCATTTCACTTTCGAAAATGAGAAGCTATAATTCAAGAGAACGTTTCTGTTTTATAAACTATGGAAGGTCCCATTTTACCAGAGTGATGCTTTATCAAACTGGTGTTTACAAAACAAATCGTGAGAGCGTGTCCTGTAACAGAGCCTTCTAACATCACCTGGTACAGGAACCCTATAATATTCCTCTGATACATCGAAATAAAATACTGTACATGTGATCACATCTGACTTTTTTATTCCATAAATTGTCTCTAGCGACCTGTGTGTAAAGTTTTTACATCCAGCAGACAATCATTTGCAATATCAGGAGATTCTTGCATTCTAGTTTCGAAAGCAATTTAATCACCGCATAACATCCAGTTTCATAAATATACTTACATGTCGGGAATAACATTATCATTTCTAGGTATATAATTAGAAATTATGAAGTATGAAATAACACAGAACTTGCTGTAACACCTACTGGGTGGTTATAATTAAACTTTCACTATATAACATGCTATAATGTGGAAACTAATTACTGTGTAAGTACCAGACTTGGTAGGATTAATGTCTACAGTATAGGGTGCATGATTTCTATCTTTCACATTACCACCATCCAGTTCCCAATATGGCCAACAGGTGCCATGATCTGTCATTGTGATTCAGTCTCAGATACCTGACCAACCACAGTACACTTGTTGATATGTCAACATGAGCTTGGAACAAAGGAGCAGGACATTATTGGTGAATCTCTGTTATCAAAACGACAGTAATGCTGCAGCTGCACTTCGAGAATTGCGCCAGCTGAAAAGTTTATGGAAGGGTCCTCTTTCCCCAGCTGTTGTGTGGAGCATGACGAAGAAGTTCAAAAAATGGCTCTAAGCATTATGGGACTTAACATCTGAGGTCACCAGTCCCCTAGACCTAGAAGTACTTAAACCTAAGGACATCAAACACATCCATGCCCGAGGCAGGATTCGAACCTGCGACCGTAGCAGCAGCGCGGTTCCCGACTGAAGCGCCTAGAAGAAGTTCGAATCAACTGGAGAACTGGATGTCGCTCCAGGAAGAGCACCACATGTGGTTGATGAAATCAGTGTTGCTGTGGCAGACAATGCAGCACACAATTCCCAATCAACAGGTAGCGCACGTGCCGTGTCATGGAAGTTGAACATCCCACGGTCTACTGTATGGAAGGTGCTTCAAACCACTCTCAAATGATACATGGTCCATATCACATAGCAGCTTGCACCACAGATGCACAACGATGTGCTGACTTTGCTCTCCACTTTCTTGCAAGGATTGAAGTTGACGAGGGCTGGCCCCGGACCACGCTATGGACAGACGAATTTCATTTTTCTCTGCAGGTGAGATGAAAACACAGAATTGCTGAGTGGGGGATCTTCACCTCAAGTCACTGTGCATGAAGTTCCTCTGTGAATGTGACACCGTACAGCGTGGCTTCACAGCTATGTTCATCATTGCCCCCCCCCCCCCCTCTTTTTTTTTTAACAGGTAGGTGTTCAAAGACCAAAGACGTGCAGTGTGACTGGCCAGCATTACTGTTTCGCTAGGATGTCATACCCGCCCTTCAGGAGAGAGAGACATTGAATTCGACAGTTTTCATGCAAGATGGGGCCGCACCACACATCGCTAATGAAGTTCACCTGTTTCTCTGAAACATATTTGGAAACGACCGAATTATTAACGAAACGTTTCCAAATGCTTGGACAGCACAGTCACCTGTGATCTCACTCCCTGTGACTTCTGGTTGTGTGGCTACCTGAAGGAGAGGGTTTAACATAGGAACACATGCTGATTTAAAGTACAACATATCAAGAGAGGTAGTCAGCATACCTATGGACATGTGTCATTCTGCTGTGCAGAAACCAATCCTGTGCTTTCAGACTCTTTTGGACACTGACGGTCGCCGTATTGGCCCCCTTCTGTTGCAGTAATGGTACTGGTATATAGTAGTATGGTGTGCCATAGCAGCACATTAAAAGTGTTTCAGTTGAATTGATTCTACATTATTTCTCTTCTTCATGTTCATGACATTAACGCTACCAAGTTCGGTCCTTGTACAGAAATTAGTTTCTGTGTTATAATGCACTAAATAGGGAAACTTCAATTATAACCTCCTGGTATTTTGAGACATGCAATTGTAACAATAATAATAAAAACAGTCATGATTCCAACAGAATAGATACAGTCAGTTTCTATTATTTTTATGCGCAAAATCGGTGTAGTTTGAGAGCATTCTGCATGCTCAAATTACAAATTGTCATGCATGAGAGCATTACATTTATTTCAGAGATCAGCATCTATACAGCCATTTAGTATGTTAGAAGGTACTCGTAACAGTTATTTTGTAACATCCAGAATAGATAAAAACTATGAATAGCTGCATACAAACTAACTAGTCATACCATTCCTTGTAACAGAACCTCCTATAAGATTTTACCGCATATTTCTCTGCCGATATATCGAAAAAATACATCTGCATGTTGACATCGAGCATATTATATATACATGTATCACTCCATTGGAGCAGGTGGTCAGTGGCAGAGGTAGCTTGCACAGACCTGTGTACAGTGTCGTCGCCTGTACTGGAGGATGACCATATCCAACAATCAATTACAAAAGAGGGATCCCGTGTTGTTCTTTCACAAGCAGTTCAGTATATTGTTTTTCAGCTCTAACACATCCAAGCAGTGTATGACTACAGCTTTATACACTGCTACACAATTTGTTTTTCTACCATGACTTTGAGGTCTGCATCAGGTGCTGAAATTACTAATACGATTTGATCCACTGGCTCCCACATCACAGGGAGTAAATTATTCAGCTCCCACAACACAAAGGATGATAGAAATAAAACACAAAGGTGATTTTTCTCATTGACAAAAATGTGAAAGACATCACAACATCTGGAATCTGGAAGAGTCTGTAGCATCGTTTTCAAGCAGCTCTCCAAAGGTGATGACCTCTACAGTTAATCTCATCTTCCACAGTGATGAGGTAGAAGATGTCTCGGTGTTCCATTTCAGAGAGCATTGTTTCCTCAGTTTGCAGTCATGTACATGATTACTGCTCCTTTGTTGACCATCGCTGTATGGTGCTGTTCACAACATGTGAGTGATAGTAGAAATAAAAAGAGGTACTGTTACCTTACTGGTGAAAAAAAATATTGAGGGCATCACAGCATGTGGAAACAGGACGAATCTGCAGCATTAAGGAACACTTCCAAATGATTGTCTGAAGGTGATGGCCTCTGCAAGTAATCCTATGCACCACAGTGACAAGCCGTAGATACTCAGAGTTCCACGAAGAGTCTCTCCATCTCATACAAGTGGTGTCAGTCAGTCATTATCTGGTAATCAATAGCGTACCAATGGTCAGATGGGATGGGAAAGACACAGTCGATTTAGACAATGTACTGTAATAAGCACCAAAGTTGATAACATGATCAGTTTTGGCAGTTTTACCAGTTGTTCCATAAATTCAACGCCAGCCAATGGCACAGCAAAATGCTTCCCAATTTCTGCATCACTACTCAACTACTTTGCAAGTACTGTATAGCAGATTGAGACTGCAGACGGATAACTGTGCAGTACATCTATTCAGTTATATATCCCAAAGTATACCAGGCAGCACCCTATACTGACACAGATTATCTACATATTTCTAGCACATCAACTATAAACCAAAATTTATGATTACAACTGGTCACCTTTCACTTTGTGAATGGGAGTCACAGAGTATTCTCGCATTCGTAGGATAAAGTTGGAGATTGACAGAACCCCCCCACATTGTCCTTGACCAATCCTCCCTTCAATACACTCGCCAATTTAATCTGCAACTTTCCAGAAGTATGAGGGTCTTATACACACTACATTCCACATCTCGTGAAGTAACAGAGCAAGCTGTGTCCATAATTGCTGCTCAGCGCAGACTGTTCTGCACACATCATATCCATTGCACCCATCCAGATGCACAAGATCTATCCAGATCTGTGCATGTCAAGGAGGGTAGCACCCCTTACCGGTGTGCAGTAATGAGTCTCACCATCATGTATTTTACACCCTGTTTTCAACATACTTCCACCTCACTACGTTAATTTAAATTACTACTGTCACTGAGTTGCTCCTTCGCCTGACCGTGACTGGCGCTAGTAGCACGTAACGATATATCCCCTCTCGTAGTATCTTTGCTTTACGTCTATTACTTCCCGGTCATTGTTTATCGTAAAACAGTTTGGGTTGCGAGTTTGGGTCTGCCAGTCAGTTGGAACACGTCTGGAGCGCAGTCCGGACCTGCCAGTCGGCGAGTTGCAATGCGGCACTAGTGCAGTCGGTTGGAGCAGCAGTGAGGTTTGTGTCGACATGGTTCGCCCGACCATTACCACCACGCATCACTTGAGCCAGGCCACGGTCTTGGTGGATCGTCGGTCGGTCGTCCCACCGGACAATGCGTTTTGGCTCCCCAATCGTTCATGAGTCGGCTGTGTGTGTGCATCGACTCCCGATTTGTCTTCGTGCATGCTTAGTTACTGTTGGGTATCGTTCAGGTCTTCATGCAAGTGTTTGTCAGGTTGTGTGTGTGGTCGGCGTTATTTCCACTGACGTTCTATTTTAGGTGTTGTCGGCATTCTGAGAGGAGTCGGTCGGTTGCTGCGGACCAGGGAAGATATCTGCGCGCGGTGCAGTCGGCTGGGGCCGCTGGCAGCCCCTGCGCAGTGTCGGAGCGTGTGTGGAGCTGTCCGATCGCTACGAGCTTTGTGGTCCACCGACCTAGGACGTCAAAGTTGAGTGGTGTTTTAAGTACCCAAGCCACGTCCGTTCATGTTGTGTGGTTCGTTTTGGTGGTTAGTTGTTGGGGATGTTTCCCTGTGAGCAACACCGAGTGTTTGTATTGCTGAAATTTAGCCGCCATGCGATAGAATTAACTATATTGGTTGACTACACCAGCGGGATGTTTTTGCCTTGTGGGCGTTAGTGTTCCGGTTACCTGCCCTGGCAGTGTCCTTTCCTCACCTGTTGTCGCTGTCCAACACGGTGTGTAGTTTTGACAGCTTTATACATATACATATTACATTGTGGATAATAACGCCCGTAACATTTGGTGTTTGAATTCTCATGTACCTATTGGTGGAAACCAAGTCTTTTGTAGGTCGGTCGGTGGCTGTTCCTTGGTTGGGTTCTGATGGATCAAGTGTAGTTTGACTCACCACCTGTCTCACCTAAGTGAAAGAGGGCAGACCGACCCCTGGAGGCTTCTGAGTGCTGTTTTCTTTACTATCTGAGTTTGTCTGTTTATAATCTATCATAGCCAATAATTTAAAAAAATTCTTGGTTTTACTGTGTTTCATGTAAGGAAGTTTGAATTCCAGCAAGTGGATATTTGCTGAAAGGTTATTGCCATTGTGTGATCTTTTCTTTTAGTCCGGTTGAGCTACTTAAAACTTAAGGCTTATGGTTACATTTTTTTTAAAATTTTGGAAAATTTTATTGTAGGCCTTCAGCCATTTGTATTGCATCTTGTTTATGTTTGTCTATCCACCCTTGCCTTGAGGCTTTCAGCCTAGCAGTCATATATATAACTGCGTGTATCAGACACTTGAAATTTACGTTGTTGATTTTTAAGATGTGAAATTAAATTACAAAAAATTACTATTGTAAGCTGAAACTGACACCAACCCTATTTGGCCCTTTCCACAACCCTAATCACGTGTTCTGCCCAGCAGGTTTAGTGGGTGTATCAGCAGACATGAGATAATTGCGGTTACATAACACACAGTTAAGAAGAAACGTGTGATTTGTACATGATGGAGTCAAGACAGATGGAGTTTGAAGCATTCCACATAAATCAACGGCACTATCTCGGTCTTGAGTATCGAGGTACCCAAAATCCACCTCAGTTCCTCGCATTTCATGGTACTTTTTCTCTAATTTTATGTACTCTCAGCCAATTTACATAATTTTGCAAGTTTTTCGTGATTTTATATATTTCATCGTATCTGCAACAGGGAGCTGACATGCCTACAGCCTTGAATCTGATGTTGCTCTGATATTTTGCCCATAAGTATATGCTCTTATTGCTTACGAGATGAGCTTCGCTACTTTTGTTTTTATGTTTCAACACTGATATGTTCCCACAACCCTGTCAGTTCGTCTAAAAACTGTAGATTGCGATTTTTCATCCTAGTAATAAGTTAGTCGTTAGTTGACTGCACTTGCCATCCTTCAAAGTGCGTGTCCCTGGCAGTGTAATTTATAGATAAACAGTTAGCAAGTTATGCATTCAAACCGCAACTGTATGCCACTGACAGCTCTGCACACATTCCTATAGAGACTATGCATGCATATTAAGAATCATGAAGTCTCGAGCTCATGGACTTGTACGCTAGTTTAGACAGTGCCACACCCCTGCAAACAGAGATAAACTCTTCACAGTCGATCCTGTATGGAATGTAAACACATTTAAATTCACCCTGCTAAAGAGTATAACATCTTTGATGCAAGTTATATTGCTAGAACAGTAATCATGTACATGATTGCAGAATAAGGAACTAATGCTCTTCGAAACAGAACACCGTGACATATCCCACCCCATCACTGTGGAAGATAAGAATAGCTACATAGGTCATCACCTTTGGAGGGCTGTTAGGAAATGTTCTACAATGCCACAAACTCTTCCAGTTTGCAAATATTGTGATGTCTTCCACATTTTTGTCAATGAGAAATATCGTCTCTGTGTTTTATTTCTACCATACTGTGTGTTGTGGGAGCTTCATAGTTGACTCCATGTGATGTTTAGTTTTCTGTGAGAGCCAATCGATTGAAATGTATTAATGTCAGTTTAGCACCTAACAGACTTCAAAGTCATGGTAGAAAAACAAATTGTCTGTTGGTGTACTAAGCTGTAGTCATACACTGCTTGGATGTGTCAGAGCTTAAAAACAGAATACGAAACTGCTTTTGAAAGAACACAGGATCCCCCTCTTGTGATTGATAGTCTGTTGGATATGGTCATTTCCAGTACAGACGACGAAACTGTACACATGTCTATGCATGCTACTTCTGCCACTGGCCACCTTCTCTAATGGAGCAATACATGTATGTGTAATATGCTCGATGTCAACATGCAGACAAATTTCTTTTTCGATGTACACTATGTGACCAAAATTGTCCAAAGACCCACAAAAGCATAAGTGTATCATATTAACAGAATTGTGCTGCCACCTACTGCCAGGTACTCCATATCAGTGACCTCAGTGGACATTATGAGGCAGCAGAAGGGGGCACTCCGTGGAACTCAAGCACTTCGAACGTGGTCAGGTGATTGGGTGTCACTTGTGTCATACGTCTGTACGAGAGATTTACACACTCCTCAACATCCCTACGTCCACTGTTTCTGACGTGATAGTGAAGTGGAAATGTGAAGGGGCATGTACAGCATAAAAGCTTACAGGCCTACCTCGTCTGTTGACTGACAAGAGACCGCTGACAGTTGAAAAGGGTCGTAATGTGTGATAGGTTGGCCGGCCGTGGTGGTCTCGCGGTTCTAGGCGCGCAGTCAGGAACCGTGCGACTGCTACGGTCGCAGGTTCGAATCCTGCCTCGGGCATGGATGTGTGTGATGTCCTTAGGTTAGTTAGGTTTAAGTAGTTCTAAGTTCTAGGGGACTGATGACCACAGCAGTTGAGTCCCATAGTGCTCAGAGCCATTTGAATCATTTTTTTGTGATATGTGGACATCTATCCAGACCATCACACAGGAATTCCAAACTGAATCAGGATCCACTGCAAGTACTATGGCAGTTAGGCCGGGGGGGGGGGGGGGGGGGAAGGATGAGAAAACTTGGATTTCATGGTCGAGCCACACATCACACTGGTAAATGCCAAATGACACCTCCCTTGATGTAAGGAGCGTAAACACTGGACGACTGAACAGTGGAAAAACGTTGTGGAGTGACGAATCATGGTACTCAATGTGTCGATCTGATGGCAGGGTGAGAGTATGGCGAATGTCCAGTGAATGTCATTTGTCAACGTGTGTAGTGCCAACAGCGAAATTCGGAGGCGGTGGTGTAACGGTGTGGTCGTGTTTTTCATTGAGAGGGCTTTCACCCCTTGTTCTTTTGCGTGGAACTATCACAGCACAGGCCTACTCTGATGTTTTAAGCACCTTCTTGCTTCCCACTGTTGAAGACCAATTCGGGGATGCCGATTGCATCATTCAACATGATCGAGCACCTGTTCATAATGCACGGCCTGTGGCGGAGTGGTTACACGACGATAACACCCTGTAATGGACTGGTCTGCACAGAGTCCTGACCTGAATCCTATTGAACACTTTTAGGGTGTTTTGGAACGCTGACTTCACGCCAGGCCTCACCAACCGACATCGATACCTCTCCTCAGTACAGCACTCCGTGAAGAATGGGTTGCCATTCACTAAGAAGCCTTCCAGCACCTGATTGAACGTATGCCTGTAGTGAGCAAAACATTCTCTTTAATTATAGCTTATTATTGTCGAACATAAAATAATTGTTTTTTTCCAATATGTGAGAAAATGGTATGAAAGACTATATTCTGTGACGTTATTTCAGGTGTCTGAAATGTTTGTAATACACATTTGCATGACAGTTTTTTTACAGATACTGATTTGAATGTGACACATGATCAGTTTAATTAATTTGCGTATCAATTTGATATCAAAACTGCGCCATTACCGCCATATCACTAGTATTCACAGTTCACACTTAGTGCAATCCATTAGTAACTTACTATAGTGGTTCATTCTTCAGTAGTTCATTTAATTCAACTGTAATGAGCCTCACCATGCCCAACAACCACTCGTTCCGATGACCATGAGTTTCCGCATCACTTGTTAATCACTATTCTGCTAAAATGTGTATTAATCTGATCCACAGAGATCACTCGAAAGTTATTAAACATTAATGTACTGAGTTTCGCAAATGTAAAGCGCGTATTTTAATGTACAGAATGTGCATGATTGTGGTGAGACGTAGGTCTTACTGGTGTGATTTCTCACTGAGAACTGCCAATTTTGGGCGACGACCTACTACTTATAGACGAGCGTACGAATAAAACGCTATTTTGAACACACCATCATGATTCAAAGAGGCTATGTTGGATTTTGCTGTTTTGGATGTAAGAGGAGCGTTCAGTAAGCAATACAACGCATTTTACTTTACTGATTTTGTTGTGGGACATTCTGGAATATTCCCACTTCCGATCCATAGTTTCATGAAGTTACGATAGGTGGCGGCTCTGTATGTAGTCTTCAAAATGGCGTCTGTAACGGAAGTGTGTTCCAAGCAGAGAGCTGTCACTGAGTTTCCTTTGGTGGAAAACCAGAGCATCGCTTGTGTATAGACGCTTGGAGGATTTCTACGGAGACCTGGAAGTGAATAAAAGCACAGCGAGTCGTTGAACGAAGCGTCTGGCATCATCGCAACAGGGTTGCGCAGTCTGTCCGGCCTCCCACGTGTCGGCCAGCTGTGACTCCTGCAATGGCGCAACGTCAGACCACACATGACATGTAGAATTCAGAAGAGTTCAGTGAGACTAGCGATGATATAACCAAATACTTAATGATTTCAGCGTCAGCTCCACTGCACTCCCTGTAAAGGAATCTTAATACTAACTAAATTTAGTGGAAGGGGTTCAAGGCTTTCCTATTTTTAGTTATCTGGTAAAATAACGTCGTAAAAGCAGTTAAGTTTACCATTGGAAATTTTATTCTACTCACTAAAACTTCGTTTATAAACTGCACTATTGATAAAAGGAAATGTTTTAATATAGGATGATAAAAACCAACTGCGTTCAACAAGAATGAGAACGAATATTCCTTGAATGGGTTTCCAAGTTCTACAATGGATCGAAAGATGACCTATGCCATATCACATCTATAATCTAGGTTTAAATTGAGCTTCACAAAAGAGGAAACTATCAAAATGGTGTACAGTGTCCCTCAATTATCTTTGATTACTTATCTAACTTGTAAATTACAGTGGCTGATGTGGCTTCTCGATAACTATATAACAGAAAAATCATTGCGTTTCAGATTTTTACTTCAAGTGGCAAATGTGAACACCATGAGCTTTAGTTGACGATCGACACTAGTATTACGCAAAAAGGGGGTGTAACAGATTAGACTTCTGCAGTTATAAGTGAAGCCTTATGCGCTCAAAAATGCGGCATCGTGTGCTTTCATTTCCTTGTCGGTGTTCGTCAGGGGGCGGCGGCCAGTGCAGGTCTGTCCAGCTCGCCCTCTCGGAAGCAACTCCCTCCGAACTTCCCCTTACTACAATTTACCGAAGTTGGTTTTAAAAAAAAACTATCTGGCTGTGTTTTCATCTGACCAATCAGGGTCTCAATGTTAACCTTAAGCTCCGCCTACAAAAAATTCTGTCCATCCAATGAGAAACGTTATGCTTTTCGTGGTGAGGCAATGTTTTTAAAGTTTGCAACGTAACACAGACACGAAAAAGTCTCACGCTAAAACTTCCGGGGGGTGACCTAGCGGTTAGCTGGCGACGTGGGTGTCCGTCCGTCCCTTATCGTAGGACCTTCCAGCTTAACACGGTTCTGCTCTCGGCTTCTGTTCTCGTTTCTCCCCTCGGAACTGCATCTGTCTCACAGTGGGAAGATATGACACGCATTTGGGCATTCTTGTGTTAGTCTGTGGTATTCCATTTGCTCACTCATTGCTCGTATTGCTTTGGTTAATTTAATGTCACAATTTATTCGGAGCTATGTGACCTGCTACTGGATTTGCTTATCATGTCAGGGTTTTCATGGAAGGTGTTGCATTTGCCTGACACCTTACATATCACCACCCTTCGAATTAATTTTTGCACTGAAGTTAGGCAATGATTGAATTGTTGTCTAAGTCAGTCAAAAATTATCTAAATTTTGTTGCCTACTGTTCAGCCACGTTATTCTGTTCTATGCTAGTTTGTATCACTAATTTATATTTTTATATTCTTCCACATTATAATTAAAAATGACAAGAAAAGAATATTTTTATGCTATTATTACTTTTTAATTATTTTCTTTATTTAAGTGTGAAGTTTGTTTTTTAAGAAGTTTGTTATCGAAAGTGAGGAGTCCTTCACATCGATTTTCTTAGAAATATTGTTTTTATAAATGTAGTAATTGAGTGAAATCTATTCCTAACACATTTTCTAAATATCATGTACAAGTAAAATGTTTTTGTTTCTAGACACTCATTTCAACATTGTTACACTAACAAATAAGAATTATTTCCAAGAATTGCTTTGACAAAGAAATATACATACACAAGCATTGAGATATTATCCTAACAAATGGTACAAACGTCAAAAAAAAAAAAAAGGGAAAACATCCAACAAGAATTTTTTATTCTTTGTTTTTATAAGGAGAAAAGTAAAATATAGTTATTCTTTTAATTTTATGAGGAGAAAATAAGTGGCATATAGTTTTAGTGTTTATTATGCCTTACTTTTGTTCTTTATGTGCTGTCCATTTCAGAACTAATGACTTATTTTTATCGATCGTCTATTTTTTTTAAGTCCATAGTTAATGACTTATTTTGTAGTTTATTTGCTGTCTGGTGTGCTTAACTTATTTAGTTTTTCACACGTTTCTTTTGCACAATTCCTACATCACATAATTTGATTTCACACATTCACACAATCCTATGAATGTTTAAGCATGAGATTGGCGAATGTTTTTGCATGAAGGTGATGGACTTGAGCGAGATGGATGTGGGCAAGTATTTGATGTACAGCTTCGTTCGTCGTTCCTTGTTGGCTTTGCAAGTGTGTGTTGCTGTTGTGGAGGTCCCATAATGGAATGGAGCTGTGAGTGCAGAATCTCGTGGTTTACTGGCTTTGTATGCGTGAAAGTCATCTTTATGTGTCACTGAAAGAGGTCGTTTTTTGTTGTAATACTTCGCAGATGACTAGTTTACAATAGGATAGGGATTTCGGAAGGTATGTCGTCTATTCTTCACCCATCTTTCTTGGTCTCAATCTTGTGAATCTTCAACTTCTGTTCATCCTGCTTTTTCTCTGCTTCTTACTTACTTCTTGGTTCTTCTCTGGGCAGGATATGGAAATATTTATTGATAACTAGTCGCTTTGAAGTTCTCCTAGTAACAGTTTGATAAATTGTTTGGGCGTGTCATTTTTACTTTGTGGATGTTTTCTTCAGTTTCGTGCATCAGCATGATGTTTAATAGCAGTAGTGTGACTTACACATATATTTTGCCAGTGGTGGCTTGCCCAAGGGGTCTTCTCGTCGGGCCTTTTTTTTTGCTCGCTCCGCTGAGTGGGGGCGCTTGGAGACCTTTCCGACATTCGGCGTCCCATCTCTGCAGGGTGTTCCATCCCAGCAGGGTTCCGCCTAGTGGTTAAATTTATTGCCCACTTCAATTGCAAGGGCCTTCTGTTGGTCTCGCTGTCCATTCCCTTCTCTCGATGCTTCTGCCTTGTAGGAATCGTTTCTTGCTAATTACGTCCTTTTCTTTCTTGATACTTCTCGTGTTGCAACTTGTGGGTCGTTGCATCTCGTCCTCGCTGGACTTTTTTGCAATGGTTCTTACAAAAAGTTTTACTTATAGTCATCTAACATATGTCTAGTAGCTACATTATTTTGCGCCTTTTTAAAAGCTTTACAAATTTTGGCACCCTTTCCATGTTACAATTCTAAGATATTTTGAGTCTTAACTTCTAGAAGAATCCTCAAATTCATTTTTTATTTTTGTGTAGTGTCGGGGTGTATAGCATTTTAGTATTTCATGCTGTTCGACTATGTTTTATCCCTTCACCTTAATCAATGGTACTATTGGTGTTATTTTTGTTTTTGTTTCTATTGAAACTACTTTCTTTTTCCCACCTTCCTCTCTCTTCATTCTTCTTTCTCCTGACAATCTTATCTGCAGCATAATCTTGAAATATTGTGCTGATTATTTACCAGTAATAAAATTAATCTTCAAACTTTTTGATATGGCTCACATGGTGGAGTCCTAAGGTTTTGCCTGTTTTTGGGTTCATCAGTTCCACAGCATTATCATGAGCAATTCAGCTAATGACAGGTCCTTTGTATGCAGCGTAAAACTTATGTATTTTGTATTTCTGTTTGCTGGAGAGATGGTGTGTTTTTACAAATACTTTCTGGCCTACTGAGAATGTTCTTTTAATATCTGTTCTATCACCTCTTTCTTTTCTTTTAATGGCTGCCTTTATGATGTTGGAGAGTGCTGTTGCTATGATTTGTTTGTGCTGTTTACGTGGTACAATAGGAAATCTAACATTTTCTCTGGTTATGTTTGGGGGTTCAATATTTTTAAGTACAGTAACTTGAGGTAGTAGTGTAGTGCTATGTGGCATTTCATTTATTACTTCTTGAAAATCTTTAAGGTATATATCCCAAGTGTTGTGTCTTCTGCTTGCATATAATCGGCATAAAGTGCCTATGTCCTTCATAGACCGTTCTGCTGGATTTACCCTAGGTTTGTACTTAGATACGTAGATGGGTTTTATTTTGTGTTGTTTTAACATGTTCTGCCATTGCAGTGATTTGTATTGTGGGCCATTATCCGAAATTATTCGTTCCACTTGACCACCTTGTCTGAGAAAATCTTGTCTAAATGCTTTACTTATAGTAACACCTGTTGCCCATTTTAATGGTGTCAAGGTAACATATTTAGAAGTAAGTTCCAAAACGATAAATATGAAAATATATCCATTTTTTTGTGCGTGGGAGGGGCCCCATCAAATCTGTTGCAGCCATTTGTTTTAATCGTTTAGGGATTATTGGAAACAAGGGTGGTTTGGTTTGGAAAGTGACGTGTTTAGCCCTCATATTTTTTGCATTCGACCAATACTGTTCTAATTCGTCTTTCCATATTAGGAAAATGGCTTGTTTTATTTTAAAAAAGCATTTCTTTGGTCCAAAGTGGCCATTACTTAAATGTGTATACCATATGTACTTATTAATTAGTTCATCTGGGATATAAATTAACCATTCATTCGTTGCAACATTTCGTCTAAAAAATAAAACATTGTTTTTTACGAGATAGTGCTGTCGAATGTCTGGAAAATCCTTACTTCTCCACTTGTGTTTGATTCCTAGTATTTCAGGATCCTTGTCCTGTTCTTTGCCTATGTTTTTCAATGCTGTCGTAATGTTTTCGAAAGCTACTCGTTTCATATAGTACATTGTAAACTGGTCTTCTGCTGCTTCCAAACCTATGTTATTGGATGCACCCTGTGGACATCGTGATAAAGCATCTGCTAATACATTCGCTGGTCCTGGTATGTGTGTAATAGTGAAGTCAAATTCTTGTAGTATTAACATCCATCTGGCTAACCTCCCATGAGTTACTTTGGCGGATAACAGAAATTCTAATGCTTTGTGGTCAGTGTATACTTTTGTTTTTCTTCCGAATAGGAAGTATCGAAAACATTGGAAGCCCCATACAATGGCCAATGCTTCCAGCTCCGTGACTGAATAGTTTTTCTCGCTTTTTGTGAGTACCTGACTGGCAAATGCAATTTTTCTATATGATCTTAGCCCTTCCTGTTCGTATTCTTGGAATGAAACAACTCCTAAACCTGTTTTCGCGTTATCAGTGGCCATACTAAATTTTTGTGTTAGATCAGGATGTGCTAAAATCGGTGCTGTTGTTAGTGCGTTTTCACTTTTAAAAATTCTTCATTGGCTTGTTGATCCCATACCCATGGCGTGTTTTTTTCCAGTCAATGCACATAGGCGTGGTGTTGCGAGAGAGTCTATCCAAATAAATTTTTTATAGAATCCGGTGAGACCTATAAATCCCCTGAGTTTTCTTATTACATAGAGTACAGAATTCTTTGATTGCCGTTAGTTTTTCTGGGTCGGGCATTACCCCTTTCTCTGAAATTGTGTGTCCTAGAAATTTGACCTCTCGCCTTCCAAATTTGGATTTTGTTATATTTACTGTGACCCCATGCTCTTTCATGATCTGTAAAAACTGATTTAATGTGTCGTTGTGATGCTACCAAGAGGGTTCTGCAATAATCACATCAACATAACAAGTAATTTTTTGTAAAATTTCAGCACTGAGTATAGTATTAAAACCCCATAATAAACGCTGCTGCTGATATGTTTAAACCAAATGGCAATCGTTTAAACTGGTAACATCTACCGAATACGATAAATGCTGTAAATTTTCTACATTCTGGGGCCAATTCTATTTGCCAGAAACTACTCCGTAAATCAATTGATGAAAATATCTTCGCACCGTGGAAGTTTTGTATCATTCCTCTAATTTTTCTGGGCGATCTGTCTCAGTGATGATTGTGTTGATCTGTCTGGAATCAAGCACTAACCTGATGCTCCCATCTCGTTTTTGTACAATATGGAGCGGGCTGTTATATGTGGAGGTAGCTAGTTCAATAATATCGTCATCTAACATTTTAAATATCTCCTGGAATACTTTATTGCTGTAGCTTAATGGGATTGCATAGGGTGGCACTCTAAATGGTTTGTGCTGTTTTACTTCAAACTTGTACTGAAAGTGTTTAATACTGCCAGTCTTAGGTAAAAATACCTCTGCTTTATCTCGTAAAATACCCTCTAATTCTCTTTTACTGTGTTCCGAAATACCTTCTTGCAATTTTTCGTCGATTTCTTTATGGACTTCTAACATGAGTTGAGGCGATTCCCCCTTTTTTGCATACCATTCTAATTCTTCATCCTCTTTATCTCGCATCATTCTTAATTGTTTGTTTATAACTGGTATTTCTTCTAATTTTAGCTTTTGCTCAAAGAGAAGTGTGACATTCCCGAATGTTACGCTACCTTTCCCCATATCTATTATCGCTCGTCTCTCATTTAAAAAATCTGCGCCTATAATCAAATCTACAGTTAGTTTAGGTATAATCACGAAGTTGTCTTCGATCTTTTGACCTTGGCACGAAAGAGTTAACCTTGTTTGTCTCAACTTCCGCAGCATTGTTTCTAATAGGACCTCTTACTTTAATCTTACGTGTTTTAAAAACTGGCAATTCCTCATTGGCATTACACTGCATGAATAAATTTTCTGAGATCGCAGTCAGTTCACTTCCGCTATCAATTACAATATTGACTGGGATATGCTCTACCATGGCCTTCACAATTGGTTGAATTTGAAAGGGTTGGTTCTGTTCTTCTTCTTGCATCAACGAATCCTCCACTGAATCATACATGAGTCTTTTAGGAATTTCCCTTGTGAGTTCGAACTTTCTGTAGGATAAGCTTCGACTGCTACTTCTCTCTTATTTCCTCTTCTCTATTTCTTCCTTCATTTACGCTTTCTTCAACATCCTCTACTTTTTCCTCATCCTCGTCTATCTTCTCCTCCTTCGTCGCTATTTCCACATAATCGCATCTAAATGCTCTAATTATCACTTCATAACTTCATTATGTACGTTGGGTTGTGTGCCCACTCGTAACTTATTTTCAACTTCTGTCGACTGCGCATTATCCTCATTGAATTCGCTTTCCCTGGTTTCCATCTCAAATAGCTCTGTAATGCTCATTACTTCGTCCTTTCCTCCTACATTCGTTGTGCATGCCTCTGGTAATTCATCTTGCTCGTCAGTATTCTCCCAATTAATTTCTTCCCAACACGATATTATTATTTTCTTGTCTTCATTTTCATCTGGTCCCTGCGGATTTGTTTCT